>NC_138498.1:38248021-39448021 GCF_964252035.2 Podarcis erhardii
TACTAAGAAACCAATCTCAAGGAGACCAAAAAAAAGGGGGGGGGGAGTGTCAGTAGCAGACAAGTAAGTAGACTCTGGGGCATGAGATTTATTTGCTCTGCTCCTCTTGGAGACAGGGAGGTGGTGCAGTCCAAAAGGAGGATACGTACGAGTGACCGGTGGCAGGGATGAAGTATATACAGCAGTGGACTCTGGTATCTGGTATCCGCTTCTTCCGGTTAATATTAAGCTCTTCCTGGAGGTACTTCTCATATTGATCATTGATGAACTTCATAATGGGTTGCCAACTGTGCAAGGGGAAAATGCCATGTATGAAATAAAAGAAACTATGCCTGTGCACAATTATTCAGACTACACACACATATAATCTTTGCATGCTGCTAAATGCACTTACATGGAAACAAATACTAATGAAATCATGTGAGGACTGAAATGGGGAAGGGGTTAGTGTAGGACTGGAAGGGACCTGACCCAAATCCATATACTTTTAATGGAATCTTCTACATGCTTTGGGTGAAATCCATGATCACCCTGGAGCAGGAGTTATAGGTAGTGTGTTCCAGGTTCCCCATGACTTGGAGAGCTCTTGAGCCCATTTGCTGAATATCAGAGCTCAGAAGAAAATACATAAGAACTGGAAGGCGGTTGAAGCATCTCCTACCACATAACAGCCTATGTCTCTTTGTCAAGGAAGAAATCCATGGAATGATCAGTGTTGGCATTTGGAGACTTGTAAGAAGAAAAAAGCAAATCTAAAACCTGATCAGAAAGAGACTTTGACAGAAACAAGAACCATTCAGCATCTCAAGAGAAGCTATCTTTTCCACTGTAAAATAATAGTTTCAAAATCCACAAACTTTTCCCAATCCTGGGAAAAGATACACAACCACATAGTTACTATTTTATTTTCATTCCCTTCTCTGAATATTCCTAATATTCAACTAACCCTGTGCACTAGCAGAGATCCATGCAAAGGCTCCTACTAGTGCAATAGGGCTTTCTTCCCTCCTCCTCCTGTGCCCTCCCCAGAACAAGGTGCAAGGGGAGGGGAGGGGATTATTCTGTCCAGCAAGCAGAAAAGCTTGCACTGACAGGATGATCAGAAGATGTTGGATTCCTCCCATCATATTTGCCTTTTTCACCCCTGCAGCCAAGGCTTTGGCCAAACATGTATAACTTTGACTCCTTGTTTTAATGTTCCTTACTTTGTACTTACTAATATTGAATGTCATCTGTTACTACTTTGCACACAATTAAGAAGTCTGGAATTCTTAGCGGTCTCCTTTGGATCTGCTATCCCAAATAACATGAGATCACTGGCAAACATGCCAACTTCCATCATCGTACAGCAGGTTTCCTAGTGAGGCACATTCCCTCCCTAGCCTTTTCTCACAGATTGCCTTCAGTGGATCAGCAGGCAGTTAGACAGCCTATCTTTGGTTCAGATGCAGCACAGCTGCTCCCTGGGTTTGCATGCACAATTTCCTTGTCGCTTCCTATGCATGGCAGTGCATTCTGCATTAGGGCCTTTGTTCTGCAGCAGCACATAAACAACACTGTGTGTTCCTAGGGAGGCATCTCTCCCTGTGATCTTCTGCTCCCTTTCCTCTGCTCTGTTTGCTTACAGAATTGTGGTTTAGGAATGAGATCTGAAGCTGATTTGCATTAGCTGCATTTGGGAAGGTTCAGCCATTTCAACTTTTGAAGGTTGACATCATTTGACACTCCACATCACTTACAAAGTAGTTAAAAATATGATTATGCGTTCTTTCAACTATACTTCCCCTACCCATATAAGCCACAGAGCACAGATATGGCCCTTGTTTAGTGATGCATCAAGGCATCACAGGAATAATTCTATCACAGCTGTCCCTTGAGAAACTTAATTAGGAAGATGATCCTCAGGAGTAGGCACTTGCAAAGTTCCAAGCCTGTACAGGTTTGTCTTAGCATATTTGCTAGTTATGAGAACCCTCTAGAGAATCCTGGCAGAATTTCTCCCCCTCCAGCTTCTGCCTCCGTAAAATGGTGAAAAGCTGAGTAATCTAACTCTCTTCCCAATGGGAAGAACATCTCCTTTGGAAGCGGCCAGTAAAGATAAAATCTTTTCTCTCTAGCATCAAGATGGCACCAGTATTTTTACCAAGATTGAATTATTCCTTCCATATACTTCATAGTCCAGAAGCACAACCAGCCCAATAGGATAACTTTTTAGCACCAGTCAACTAAAACCCAAGGCAGACCTTGTTAAAGTGATGCTGCTCAGAGTCCACACAAACATGCACACACACCCCACTACCTTAACTGCCAGCTTAATGCAGTCTACTGAAAAGCCTCCCACCCACCCCTTATCCTCCCTTCCAGCCTCTCCATGAGCAGTGGACTGGAGAGTTTCTTGTTTGATGGCTACTCACCAATTCTCATTGTTGATGTGGTCTCCAAATCCAGGGGTGTCAATGACAGTGAGTTTCATACGAACACCCTTTTCTTCAATATCTGAAACAGAATGCAAAGAAGGTAGGCAAGAAAATATCACCCTAGGATGAATGCAGTTGGTGGGTGGGGATCCCTTCAGATACACATCAGCATCAGAGCTGAAAAGGGTCACAGAACTTACAGGTGTTTCAGAAATTTTATACCCTAGTGAGCCAACTGAAGAGTCCCCTTGGCCCTGTTTCTTCTTCAACATCCCCATCTCCCCCAAAAGCAACCCCATGATCTCTTGGAAAGGCTCACCATGTGTGATTGACTTGATTTCAATCGTCTTGGGAATGCGCTCTTCAGGACTTGGCTGCACAGATTTGCGACTGATTTTGGATTTGAAGAGGGTGTTGATTAGAGTAGATTTTCCCAGGCCACTCTGACCTGAAAGGCAACAGGAGGCACAAATATCAGAAAACCCTTCTGTTTCACTATTTATATCACCCCCACAGTACAAATTCAAACTGTGTTCATTGAGACACACACACACACAGAGAGAGAGAGAGAGAGAGAGAGAGAATGAGAAGGATGCCTCAGCTATTGGCTGCAGCAAATATAATCATGTTGATTTTGCCCTCTTTGGCTGAGAAAGATCAGCTGCTCCCACAATAAAAGGCTTTTGGGAATTTGTTATGTTTGATGCTGTGTACGAAACAAACCATCTGAATTTCAACTGGATCTGCAAATTAGCTTTCTAAACAACTCCCTTCTTTTAATTTTCCCTAGCATGCACAAAAGAAGCTCAAATTTATGAAGAAACAAAAATTGAGTCACCTTTCATTCAGCCAATAGAAATCAAAATAAAGAATGTTCATAACATGTTTGATGTCCGCCCTTGACTTTTGCTGCAAATTTGGTTTCTTTCTTTTAATTGCTGTTGTTTACAAATCTAAAATTTGGCCCAGGCCCATTTTCTGTCAAGCTCAGAATAAGTTTTGTAGAGGTTCTTATGAACCACTTCAAGTTTGCCTTTCTCCCAGTAGCAGGTTTCCCGCCAGCTAAGTGAAAGAGGTCTGCTTCGAGTAGATTTCCCTTCAATTGTTGCTTTCCAACTGATACCCAGCATTCCCTGGTTCCTGGTGTCCAACCTTGGCTCCACACACACACACACACCACACCAAGAAAAAGCATGCTGACAGCTCCATCTTGTTTTTCAGTGACTCCATGTGGCTCAATTTCTGTCAGAATGTGGACACTGAGTTCACTCTGATATGTATGGAAGGAGGGGAAAGTGAACACATCTCAGTTCTAACAGCAATTAGCTTTCTTCTCAGTGAAGAAGAAGAAAAAACCTGCCTCCATCCTCAAGGTTTCAAAATGACCTCTGATCTAGCCACACATTGTTTTCCTTTCTTTAGTCAAAACCGTTTGCATTATAAATGCAACTGCTACAAAGGAGAGAATGTGGCTATATTTCTGAAAACTATCCATGGATCCCAAGAACCCAGTATTAAACTAAAACACTTATAGGTGGTACTGGAAATGAATATACTGTAGCTATCTCCCACAGTCCCAAATTCAAGTCAAATTTCTAATAGGGAGAAGGGGAAAGAAAGAAAGAAAGAAAGAGAAAGAAAGAAAGAAAAGGCAATGGAGGAAACACTTGAGTAAGTCTTACATAGATAAGGTCTGTTGCAAAGGATTCTCACAGTGGTTAGTCTACATGGGGAGTCTACATAGGGAGAACCCATAGTCACAAGGGATCACTGCAGCTACTTTTAAATATCAAAATGGGAGGCCCCTGCAGAGGCATTTTAAAACAGTTTACCTAATGCCTACCTAACCCTTCCAGACTTCACTTCATACTCATGGTCTAAAAGCAAGAAATAAATCAGAATGTGCTGCCATAGCTTATTTCCTAAAGCAGATTTCCCCAACCTGGTGCCCTCCAGATATTTTATACTACCGTCACTATGGGACAAACACAGTCAAAAATATCTGATGGCCATAGACTACCTAATTGTTTGGTTCCTCTTTCAGTAAGCCTTTTAAATTGATTTTTTTAAAAAATTTAAAAAATCCCAGTTGGTACCTCTATTAGATTTCATATATGTAGTGTTGTTTCAGATGATTTTTATATATGTGGTGGTTTTGACTGTTTTTAAATGTACTATTGTTCTAAATATGTTTTTTATTGTATTGAAAGTCACTTTGGGGTACCACATGGGAAGCGATTTATAAGTGACATGAAAAATAAATAAATAAGTAGAAGGGTCATCAACAGAGCAATGGATTAGCAAATGCTGATCTCCTGTGCTGCTCTGGTTGGCTTGGAAATGTGAGCTGGTGAATAAAAAGAAAAATGCTGGTGAGAAGCAAATGGACTAGCACTAGGGATGAGTAACCCACCCACCCTACAGAAAAACAAATGCAAGCACCATATGGAATGAGTATATGGAACTAATGGTATGAACCAAAGTACTGCCATTACTGTACCAATTGGCCTTTCGCGTCCTGTTTCATAGCACTAGATTTAGAGGGGTGCTTTAAAAAAAAACCCAATCATGATATACAACAGAGGAAGTCATCATGGTGGGCTCTAAAGCTTATTGAATGACAGCTCCCATCATTCCTGACTATCTGATGTTAATTGGAGTCCAACAATATGTGACGAACACCACATTGGCTACCCTTCTGCTATAGAAAAAAACATGGGGAGGGGGCACACACACCCCAATTATAAACATCTGGTTAAGTTTCCAGGCAACCACGTAAATGGAAGATATTTAAAGCTGACCAGACAGAGTTTTATTTAACTGTTAAAGGGGGGAAACAATCCAGAATTGCTGGATTGGTTTCATCTAGGAGCAGACAGGAAGTTGGAAGAGATGCAAGGCAAAAGGGATTACTGAACAATAGAGGCATTTACTGACAGTGCAATCCTATGCATGCCTATTCAGAAGTCAAGTCGTTTAAATCAGTGGGACCTATTTCGAGGTCATACTCAAGAGACCACCATGCTTATGATCTCTACAGCCAAGACCTCAGAATGTGGGATTCTCCTCTGTTAAATTGCTAATTGCAGATAACATACAAGGCGAGGCATATCAGTTCACATGGGAGGCATACACTTAATGCAGAAGGAACAAAGACATTATGAACCTGAATTCATTGTATTAGGGACTATGAATGGGCTTTCTGTTTCAAAGAAAAGAGATGAAAAGACTAGGAAACAAAGGTTGTCCAACCTTAGAGCTGCATTAATCATTTTTCTTTTCCTCAGCAGCAACTCCCTTCATAGTATCTATTACGATAAATTCAGCTTCATAATGTCTTTGTTCTTTTCATGTTAAGGGTATATGCCCACCGTGTGAACTGATAGCTGCAAACATTCATCCTAAAGAGCCAGTGAAACTCTAATTCTTTCAGAGAGATTTCTCTAAGGATAAGCCACAGCACAAGATTGACTGTGTGGAGTAGCCAGTTTTCATATTTCTACCCAACTCGAGAGTGAATTACAAGACAGGCAGCTTGCAAACCAAGGGAAGAGAAATCCCAGATAACTTGAGTTGTCTGGGATTGGTATACATCTACTCCAGACATATTTGCCACAGAGCAGATGCACGCAAATTTACAAGGCTGAAAATAAATAAATAACATCCCCAGGGAAATGCTGCAGTTTTAATTCAGCAGGCAATTTTGTTGATTCTGCAAAATATCCACATATGCAGAAATACACACACTGGAGTGAATCCAACTCAGTCTTCCAGGGGTACAGTCAAGCTGCTGTGTGAACAGGAATGGTTATTTTATGGGTCTCGGAAGAAACAAGGGAAGCAGATTTATTCCTGGCTGTGTCTGCATCAAACCACAAATAAAGACAGAAGAATCCCAAACTGAACGCTTCACTTCCTAAACGTTTCGAGTTGGCTCAGCCAAACCTGCACACCAAGCCATTGCACAGTTCTCTTTAAAAATTCAAATATTTGTTTCCATTCAATTCATTCAATGAGGACTTTGGGACAGAAACCTGTGCTTTTAATTCAAAATAAAATCTAACTACCTCAGTTTGTTTGCAGCTACCATCTTTAGCCCATAGCCAGGGCTAAATATGGGTTAAAATAACATAAATACAAACTGTAATAAAATCCCCCAAAGAATGCACACCTATTATTTAAAAAATCCTAGCAAGAAGGCACATAGAAGCAAGTATTGACTTGGTAAATGGGCTGAGTTTGGTCAGGGAGCTGAGAAGAGCAGGAAACCTTAGCAACGTTCAAAACTTTATTTAGGTTTGGAAATTAGCACTTTGCTTTTGTTGCGTAAAATTTGCCTTTAGGCAACCAGTTGATTAAAGTTTGTGTGCATTCACTTATCCTACAAAGCTGGGGGTAACACCAAAGGTGCTACATGCTGTTGAAGATCCACCACTAAATTCTGGAGGTTTCCTGCTGATATGTCTCTCTTCTCCATCTTACAGCAGGAGGAACATCTCCACAACAAGAGCCAGGTAGAGGTGACATGAAAGACCCCTTTCCTATGACCCTGGAGAACTGCTGCAAGTCAAGAGTAGACAATACTGGGCTAGATGGACAAATAACCAGACAAATCAAAACAGCATGGCTTGTTCCACTGCAGCTGGAACTCCCAACAGGAAGTCAAGCCATGTGCAAAGGCAGACCTGCACAGAATGGCTCGATGCATCTCTGTGCATTTTTCTGGACTTCTCATGTACACAACACATGTGTACACACAATAAGTTCAGCATGTCTAATAGATTAAATGTCAGAACTAGCTTTTATACAGAGAAAATCTCCCTGAGGCTTCACTGCAGCCATACATTAGGACTCATGTTACATTGTCCTTTTGCACACCTGGAGTTGGACTACAAGCCATCTTATTCAGGCTACATGCTTCATCTTTGACTCACCACAGCTTGCCATAACTAAAGGCAATTGAGTTCCTTCCTATCCCTTGAAATAGCAGTGACATAGAAGGCTAGAATATGAAGCAGACTGATTGGCAGTTAGTCTTAATTATGTGATTCCCCCCTCCCTTTCTGAACCTGTGACCTATGCACCACTTTTGCTTAATGCCATAAACTCGGCAATGCTATAAATCCAGCCCATTCTTTCATTCAGAATTCCAGAATAATTCTTTCATATACTGTAGAAGCCAGTCCAGCTGACAGGCAGTCAGCCCAGACTCAAAAGTAATGCCAGCTCCCCCTGGTGTCATTCTAATTACAGCACTTGAATAATGTGTCATTTTTTTGTTCCTTCCGGCCAATTAATTAGAAGTTGGCACTTCACAAGAAGAGTTCCGGGATTGTGAAAAATGAAAGCGTTCTTCTCTGCGCTGTCCTGCAGAACTGACAGCCTCTTCATTCCCAAGTGAAGCCTCTTGTGGACAGAGCACAAGAGGAGTGACATCATCACAGAGGAAGATCTGACAAAGCAAGAAATATTAGAACTGTGTCCAGTGAAGTTCATAAAGGCAACGAGCCCCACCTTTTTTCCAGAGTTATGAGCAGTGAGTGGCTGTCAGGTGGAAGGAAAACACATCCCTTTTTCCAAAGCATGAGAGAATACAGTAGGCATTTCCTCCAACCTGGGATTCATAGATCAACTGAGAGATAGTGTATGCAAAAATGTTGTGTCTAGATGTTCAGAATGGTCAGGGATAAGCTGGTGACTTCCCTAGTAACACTCATACCTCCCACTTTGTGACTACACAGACCTCTCTCTCTCTCTCTCTCTCTCTCTCATACACACACAACACTGAGCAGGAACCAAGAATGCACTAATTTGTGTTTTAAGTAAGCCACACAGATTTGCAGCATAGCCTTCTGTTGCAAGTCTTCCATGCCACCTCTTCCCAAACCATCAGAGAATCCAATTGTAAACAAAGAACCTGCAGTGAGGTCACATTTAGTCCTGAAAATGGAAATAAGCCCCTGTAGGGCTACTTATCTCTTGCAAAACTTTAGCAAGCAACACCACCCTCATCATCACCAACCAGCTGAAAGGGCTGGGGCACTAGAAGAAATCAGAGTACTTTCTGGAGAGGAGAATAGGGGAGGTAGAGAAGGCTGATGGTCCCAACCAATTCATCAATGTATCAGCAGGCAATAGGGCAATTTTTCCAGTGGGTGTCTTTTTTCCAGGGGTATGATTTAGCAGTCCCAAACAATCAATGACAAATGCAATACAGCTATTCTGGCTGCAGCAACAGAGTCAAACTATTAAAAGGTACAAGTTCTTGCTCTTTTGACATTCCAGTCAGGACAAAGAGCTTATTAGAGGAAACACACGGTCACCTTGACATTCAGCCCACAACACATGGGGAATTAGTTCCGTAATGCATTTAACAAATCTGATAACTTTAAAATTCCCAATTCTTACTAAGCCCTCTGTTGCAAGGATACACAGAGAAAATAATTCTCTTAAGAAGCCATACAAGAAACAGGTTCTACCCCAATGGCACTGCTGCAGCATATGCAAGAACACCAGAAGAATCCTGCTAGACCAAAGACCCATCTAGCCCAGAACCCTGTTCTCACAGTAGCCAGCACCAGGAGCTTATGAGAAGACCACAAGCAGGACATGAGCACAACAGCTCTCTACCCTCTTGTGATTCCCAGCAAAGGGTATTGCATCCAACAGTGGAGGTAGGACAGAGCCACTAACCTGTTCTGCATCTGTAAGAACTCAATTGTTTACCATGGCAGCACCTACACATTGGAACTCGCTGCCAATGGATAACAAGCAGGCGTCTTCACTCTATTCTTTTCAGTGCCTGCTAAAAATGTTCTTGCTTAGACAGCCTACCCAGATGCTTACAGATACTGATATGAATTTATATCTGTTTTAGTATATTAACTTCTTGCACGTTTTAATGTATTGTAAATTTCCCCTGATTTTATATGTTTTTGTAAACCTCTTTGAGGATTTTTTTTTCAATCAAGTGGTATATAATTTTTATGAAATAAATGAACAAATAAATAAATAGCCTTATCCTCCATTAATTTGTCTAATCCTATTTTAAGGCCATCCAAGCTGCTAGTCATCACCACCTCTCTTGAGGGAGCCAGTTCCATAGTCTGACTAAAGTGAACCACATGGGAAGAAGACTCACCGACTACCATGATGTTGAACTCAAACCCTTGTTTCATGGCTTTCCTCCGCATCTGTTCCAAGATGGCGTCTATCCCAACATAGGCAAAATCAGCAGCTGGTTTCTCTGTCCGCGTTGGTGGGGCTTGCTTGATGCCAGCATCTCGAGTGGCTTCCATCATGCCGCTTGGGTAGCTGGGAATGGCCTCTGAAGGGAAAATGTAATGAATATTAATATATTATTTCTTTCTTTTTAACCAAACAGTACAGATAAATAAAACATTGGGTCATTTCTTAGTAGCTGCAAGGAACAGAAACCAGGAAATTTGTTACTGCATTTTAGACAAGATGGATGTTTAATAACAACAACCATGTCATTGTTGACTTTTTCACACCTAAAGATAGCTTGGGAGTTATACTGACATGAGACAGGCACACCTCTGATGCCTCCAGAGTAACCTGCACACAGATCTGGATTCACCTGAGTATTGGAAGAGACTAGTCCACAAAAGACTTGGTTTCCAATGGAACCAAGGGAAGCCTAGGTCTCCCCAAGGGGAGAAAGAAATGTGGCCCTTTAGAACAGTTGCTCTGAATACAGATATATTGCTGAATGCAGATATATACAGATATTCAGTTGCTCTGAATACAGAGACAGATGAAAGCAGAGTCTAAATGAAACTCTGAATTGTGTGAATATGGAACCTGAGGTCTTCTCAAAATCTGTGAACTTTCCAAATTCCACATGTTGGCCTGAAAGTCCATCATTCAGGATGCAGTAATCACACATATGCATTATTATAAATACATATATGCAGTATACATCCACATTAAAAAAAGAAACTGCAAGAACTGCTATAAAATGTTTTTATGCACAAGTCTCCTCTTCAAAGACCAAGTCTCCTCTTCAAAGACACCCACAACATGGTTTTAAAACTCCCTTCTCATGCCTCCTTTCCTTTCCTGGTTTTTATTCCCTGTCCTGCCTTGCAGCTTACAATGCATTCTGCTTTACTTATTGGAACAGCTAGGTAAGTTTGTTATTGGAACAGCTAGGTAAGTTTTTAACTCCTGTAGGAACCGTGCATGTGGCATGCCTTGCTCAGACAATCTGTCCCTAGATAGTGGTCGGGGTCATTTTAGGGTGTGAGATGGTGCAAGGTGCTGGGTGAGAAGCCACAATCTTTAGATCCTCCACATGCCCTGTAATTCTAAAACTCATTTCAAACTCATGCAGTGGGCTGCTGGCAAAATTCCTGGGTCAAAAAATTATAGAGTGAGGACGCCAAGACGCCTTTCAATGACTCCTGAAATAGCGGCATTTTTAGGATGGAAGAGCCAAGCATTTATTTTATTTTATCTTATTTTATTTTTTGCTATTCTTACACACAACTAGGAAAGAATCATTCCACATGGAAAGTATTTTGCCATTAGTAGGAATGGTTTGTTATCCAACAGTTGAACCTCAGCCACTAAGCAAAACAAAGCGCATTTCCAGCATTCCCACATTTCAACCCACATAGAAAAAGGAGGGACAAGAGAGAGACCTGCAGCCCTAAGGCTCCCTAACACCAAAGCACTTTTACAGATCCCTTCAAGATACCTGGGACATCCTCCAGCATGCCAGAACAAGAGCCCTAAAAGTGAAGGAGGTAGAATAGATTGGGTCCATTTAATACTGTGTTTTGCCAGTACTCTAGATCAGTGTTTCCCAACCTTGGGCCTCCAGCTGTTTTTGAACTACAATTCCCATCATCCCTGACCACTGGTCTTGCTAGCTAGGGATGATGGGAGTTGTAGGCCAAAAACATCTGGAGGCCCAAGGTTGGGAAACACTGCTCTAGATCTTCCATATTTGCAGGGCAAGGGCAGGTATAAGTCATCCACACCATGCCACACAAGCAAAATGGGCTGTAACAGGTCATTTCTGATGCTTCCAAAAGTTATCCTTCAAGATTAACCAGGACTTGGACCAGAAACCTCACAACCTGCATCTTGGTACCCTTTTAAGGCTATAGTATTGCAAAAACATGGAACCCCGTCCTCTTTAAGCACTTGGCCACAAATTCTTATTTGCTTACTTAATTCATAACCCAAATTTTCCTCCTCAAATGGAGGCAATTAGAGCAGGCAACAAAGGTATACAAAACCAAAAGCAGTAATTCAATTATTAAAAGCAAAATAGATGTTGCAAACAACATACCAAGACTAAAGAGAGCATTAAAGCAAACTAAGGGGCGGCAGAACTAATAACATTATAGTCTTGTAAAATCAGATCTGAAACCTTGTTATTGTTATTATTTATTAAATTTGTATTATCAACCTTCATCTGAAGATAACGGGACAGTTCACAACTTGTTGGAAAAGAAGTGCCTTCAAATGCAGGTGAAAGGATCATAGACCTGAGGTAGAACATCTGCTCTGCATCCCAAAATTCCCAGGCTCAATCCCCATCTTGAGCCCATTTGCTTCCCTGCCTTCTCTGGAGCCTAGCTAGCAAACAGTGCATCCTTTGGAGAGCCCCCTGCTGAACAGTGCTTCAGCCACAGGCAAACAGTATGCTGGCCCCTCATCCTGCTGGACTCAAACTTGGCTCTGCTTTGGCTGCCCCCCCACCCAGCATTCAAAAAACAAAATGGAGAGAAATAAAGATTTAAGACTTCCCTTCCCAACAATGTGTGTTATAAAAAAAATATTGTATATGTTAAAAACTATTTACAAACATTGCTATACATTTAAAAACAATTGCAGAGTTGCAATGTATCTTAAGTTTAAGGAATGTTTGCAAGAGACCAGTGGTAATGGGTGCGACTATTGCTCTCCCCAGCCCAGTCTCTTCCCTCACCCCACCGCTGACTTCTTTCTTTAGCTAGGCCGTTTTGTCATGATCTCATCTTCCATGCCTTTCCCCCATTTTTTGATGGAACTTTGGAAGACTTGGCCACTCTGAATATTTAGGATTATATAGCACCATCCATTATAGCAAGGGGTGATATCTGTGTGCCAAAAATGTGCATATGTTTGAGAATAAAAGTCTGCACAGAAGCAGTGACTGATTGCATAGAAAAACAGCCAGAATTTCCTGTTATGACAAAGAAGTGTGTCGTCAAACTTGCTCCTGCTAAGGATGCCAACGCTCTTAAAGAATGTTCCACATTCCTCCTATCAGGATCACAGGCTAGGAACACATTCCCAAACAGACACCATACTTCACGCATATGGTAGGCCTCTAATAGGAGTGCAATGATTTGCTCACATCTTTAATCATTTTTTGAAAATGTTGGTAGTAAGCCAGGGATAAGGAGCCTGTAGCCTTCTCAACTGCCATCATTCCTCACAATTGGTCATGCTAGAAATTGTACTTCAGCAAAGGCAAAGAGACAGAAGCAGTGAAGATTTCAATATTCCCGAACCCAAAGAGAATGATCAGGGAACAGAGATTATCTCAAAACCAGCTGTTCTGTTCTGGCAGAAGAGCCTCTTTACTTAGGGGAGAGAAGGCGCACAAGGTTCCAAGAAGGACCTCTCAAGGGACAAGGGCTATTGCTCTCCTTGAGGCTTGATGGTTCCCTAGGTCTGGCTTAAGACTGACAGTATTCTTTGGGACAACCCTAAAATCTGAATGCACTTATGCCATTTGAGGATTTTGCCATGTGTACTTAAGTAAGGCTACAGTCTTTCAAGGCACAGCTAGGGAACATGAGGTCCTACAGATGTTGTTGGACTGATCCTATCAGTCCAGCCAGCATGGCTAATGGCCAGTGAGCAACATCTGGAGGGTCACAGGCTCCTCATTCCTGTTCCAGGGTCTTGTGAGGATCTAGAATTACAGCTACAGTGGTACCTCGGGTTACATATGCTTCAGGTTACAGATGCTTTAGGTTACAGACTCCGCTAACCCAGAAATAGTACCTCTGGTTCAGGATGAGAACAGAAATCATGTTCCGGCGGTGCAGCAGCGGGAGGCCCCATTAGCTAAAGTGGTGCTTCAGGTTAAGAACAGTTTCAGGTTAAGAACGGACCTCTGGAACGAATTAAGTTCTTAACCCGAGGTACCACTGTACTGCTTAGAGAAAGAAGTGTAGCTAGCAAGAGATAAACCCAGCAGTTCAGTTTTAGCACACACAGCAACGGAGAAATAAAATATCACTTGGTCACAAGCCTTAAGAAACAGCAATACTCTGTACCTACTCACCTACCTAACTTTCCAGCCTTTGCTTTTCTGAAAATGCAGACCTCTTCTATTTACACATCTATCTACTATTGGAAGAGACACTACTATCCTGCTCTCCCTGACCCAGTTTGGCGGGACGTTCTGAAACCTTGTAAACTGGAATAAGCAGCAGCTAGATAAACACCTACTGGGTGTCTTGAGGTGGAATAAGGTAAGGTAAGGTAAGGTAAGGTCAGTATAGCCCTAAAAAATACATTTACTGAGAAGCCACCCTCATTGATCTTACTCTCTAGTAAATATGTTTAGATTTGCAGCCTATGTGTTACATATGCAGGGACAAATCTTAGAGAAACAAATTGAAACTTTGTCCCAATCTGAAAATCAGCCAAAGAGGCCTGGTGTATTAGACATTTGCCATGTGGTATATATTAGCTTTGAATCACACAGTATATCCTAGAGTTACTAAGCCTCTGACAGGCTGGGGAGAGGGCAAATCACAGATGTGCGTGAAATTGAAGACTGTGTCCCTTACAGAAATGGGTGCTCTCTTATCTATGCTTCAACAAGGGGAAGTGGGGTTTGTACTCACAACATATTTGACACTTAACCACTGCTTGTTAAAACCCAGCTGCAAAGAAAGGAAGGATAAAGATTTCTGCAGAAGTAGTTCCAGAAAATCAGTGCAGACCTTAAATATGCTGTATTACTTACACACACACACACACACACACACCCAAAAACATGGCACCGGTTCAAACTCAGCAAGATTCTCCAGTATCCTCATGGGAAACTATCTGTGCAGGTATCTTTCCACAGTGGTTGTAAACATGTGAGCTAAATGCAGAAATTTAAAACAGATTTCAAGACTGATTTCAAACAACTCTCTACCCCAGACACCCAAGAAGCAGAAGGAACTTCCACCTATGTTTATGTCTGGTTGCTATAACATGGGACATCGTGAGGATTTTCATGGGGAAAAGAACTCTTTTGACTAAAAGTGAGCCTTTATGCCATAAAACACAGTTTGTTTCAAAATTAAACACATTTTAAATGTAAAATGTGATGTCAGCAAAATAATTTTTCTTTTTTTCATTTTTGAATAGGAGGAATAGAAGGTCTATAATAATTTTTCTCTAGCCACCGATATCTCTACTGTGGAATAGAAGGGAGGAAATGCTTTGACTTGGGCAAAGGGGAAGAAACAGCACAGTTCACCTTGAGGTTTTTTATTCATCACTGCCTTCTTTTTTTTAAAAAAAGTGCACACAGAGACACCCGTACTCAGGCGTCCTCTTTACTTGGAACTTTTATGACAGACATAAATGGATGCATATATCTCCTAGGTCAAAAATGTTGGGAGTGAGTTGCAACATATGAACAATGCCGCCTGCTCAACCAGAGTTCAGATTGCTGGGGGTGGGGACCCAAACAACTCTAAGCACCCTTAAAGGTAAAGGGACCCCTGACTATTAGGTCCAGTCGTGACCAACTCTGGGGTTGCGGCGCTCATCTCGCCTTATTGGCCGAGGGAGCCGGCGTACAGCTTCCGGGTCATGTGGCCAGCATGACTAAGCCGCTTCTGGTGAACCAGAGCAGCACACGGAAACGCCGTTTACCTTCCCGCTGGAGCGGTACCTATTTATCTACTTGCACTTTGAGGTGCTTTTGAACTGCTAGGTTGGCAGGAGCAGGGACTGAGCAACGTGAGCTCACCCCATCGCAGGGATCCATCCCGCTCACTGTCCTGGCTTCTTTGCTCTTTGGGGCTCGGGGGGGAAATAATTTTTTCCCCTTTATTCTCCCCCCCCAAAAAATAAGTGCGTCCTATGGGCCGGTGCATCCTATAGGGCGAAAAATACGGTATATAGGCCTAGGACTCAATGAGGTGGCAAGTGTACTGCATGTTCAAGGCTGCAGGAAGAGGCACATGCAACACATACACAGTGGGGAGCAAATGATTATAGGCTAGCTTTCTCCTTAACAAGCTAGTTTGCGATGTGCAGGGATTTTTGTTGGACACAAGACTCTGTTGTGCAGCAGCCTCTGCATTTGGAAGTGGTTTGCCTTGTTCAGAAAAAAGGATTAAAGTGAAGAGTATGCTAGCAGAGAACCTATTTCCCACTCCCCACTTCTCTCCATCACACATATACAACCCTCTTGAAGGAGAGAGACATCAGCAGGAGAATAGCGATTCCAACTGGCCAGCATAACACATTTCTGGGGGAGGGGAAAGAATCGCAAGAAAAAGCAAACGACTGCACATCCTGCCTATAGAATTTCAAGGCTGCTCTGGATTCAGTTACCACACTGAAGGGGAGGTTTTAATTAAATTAGTTTGGTCTGCTTTGCCTGCATTTACCAACTTGTGGTGAAGGAAATGGCTGTTTGAAACATCTCTGGCTTAAGAAAAATGAGAAAAAAGCATAGAGGGAGCTTTTCAAGTTGCTCATCAATCGCCGCACACCTCCCTCAAAGGGAAATACAGCCCCCCAGCTGGGTATGCAGTTGCCAGCAACAAATGTGTGTATTAAAAGAGTGTGGCCGGAAGCTCTTTATCATACAGCTAGTTTTCTCTGAAAGCTCTGCAAAAAGCAAAAGGGAGTTTTAACCCCCTTTTGCTGTTCTAAATTAAATGTGGAGTTTTTTCCCATGACAGAAACCCAGAACGGCTTAGTATGGATTGACGAGCAATAGCTTTCTTCAAATGAGAAATCCCTGTGGGAGTTCTTGCCCCTAGTTCCCCCCCCCTAAGAAACATGTGAAACCTCCTCAGCCTCTTCCTTCTTTACAATACAGCTGCTGGGGAAGGGGAGGGGTGAGAGTGAGGGAAATGGGGGTGGAAGGCAGGCACTTTGCAGCAGTAGTGTGGGAAGGGCTGGTGCATAGGGAGGGCAGGAGGAGAGACAGAGAGGAATCTCTCCCTACTGATGAGTCATCTGGGCATTGAAGCTTACAGTCAAAAGATTGCTGAACCCTGAGTCTCCTGGGAATGCTGAGGAGCTCCAGGCAATGACGCCAGCTAGAGTGCAGGCAGCAAAGATCCCAGGATGAATCCATTCAAACACAAGTCCAAGCACATCTTCATGCCTACCATGTGGTGGTGGACTTCTCCTCTAGCTTGATTACCACCACCACATCCGGAAGCAGCCACCTCCGGAATAGCTTTTCCAGGTGGTGAATGGGATTGTTGGATCTGCTGCTTGGCCTGGAAGAGATGACTGCTGCATCAGAGGCCTACTGTGAACAACTTGCTAGGCGCTTTGACTTTGTAAACAACTTTGAGGTTTTCTACAACCACGCGGTGTGTAAATTTTATGAAATAAATAAATAATCCTTGAATTCACATGGAATTGGACAGGACAGGACAAAGCTTAAGAAGGTGTTCAGAGGCCAATTCATTTTACTCATGAGAAGCATGAATGGAATCACAGGCATGAAGAGCCTTTTGTCACCCAGCAGCAGCCAGTGAGCAACTTTGAATTCATTGGTGCTTTGGTACGGGACCATTTGTTGAAATGCCATTTGAATGGGAAAGGAGTTTCACAAAGCTACTTCTGGGCAAAGTGAAAAGCAGAAGGCAAATCTCTGAATTCAATCTGTGCCAGGGCAATTAAAGGGGGTGGAGGAAGCTGTACATCATCAAGTCTTCCTACAAGCAAGCAAGGATGCTCAAACCTTGGAAAAGCAGCACAGACAAGTCTGCCTGCCTTTATTGTGAACTCTCTCAAGCTTTCTATGCCAGATGCTTACTTATTTCTGCCTGTACCAGCAGAAGTGCTGATCCACTGGCTTGCCAGTCCTTAGCCAGCACAGAGGCTCATTCCCCACCCCCCTCCTCACCAAGAACACAGATAGCCATTCATTCAATGCTAAACAATACAGAGCATCTAAGCAAGCCTTCACCATTGGGGGGGGGGGCGTCAGGGAGAGAGGAGAGAAACAAAGACTCTTCTTATGGAATTGGAGCAATTAGTTCCACAGACAAGGGCAGGACAAAAGGGATGGAGCGTAAGTATTTGCCAGTTGGACCTCATATGTGACCCGATGGGTTTTGCGTACAGCATACTATGAAGGATTAGCACCGTATGCTGGGAAGAACTGCAGCCTGCATTGCTTTCTAGCCATTGTTTACTGACCCAGATTAACACACAACATGCTGCCCGTTATCCCATCTTCTTTTGGTGATCCCTAATGTATCCTTGCTTCCCCAATGTCTTCAGTCTTCAGCCTGTTGACTTTTTTTCTTATTTGTAACCTGCCACCTCATGCCACGGCACCTCAAGGTGCTTAAGCCTGCCAAACAGCTTTCTGTTTGCTTCAGCTTGCTCCCTGAAGCTGGTTCTGACAATGGGCCATGCGTTAACTCTGCTGCTTATGTCAGAACATCAGCAAGGGCTCAGGCACACATGCTTGAACTCTCTACAACTTTGAGCAGCTTCTCTGGTCAGAAACTCCCCTTCCCCCAAGACCAGTTTGAAGGTGGAGCAAGAGGAAGAGCGCACCAAGCCCCACCCGAAGGAGCGACTTAGATAGAAGATAAATAGAATCAGAGAATTCGAAGGGACCACAAGGACCATCTAGCCTAGCTCAACCCCCTGCAATGCAGGAATCTCACCCAACATGGGGCTGAAACCCACACCCCTGAGATTAAGAGTCTCATGCTCTACTGACTGAGCTGTCTTCTGGTGACACCACTGTGTGTTGGCAACTGGAGTGCTGGTGGTGGAAGACGGCTGGCTTCCAAGTGATAGTAGTTCTACTTCCACAATTTTCTGTATTTGTTTTAGCTTTATGTGGGCATTTTCTATAGATCACTAAGCCCTGCAAAGGCCTAGGAAGGGAAATAACATCTGTTTACAAGTTACTGCAAGAACAATCCTTTACATAGTTACCTGGGAGTAGGTTCCATGAACCTCAATGGGACTTAATTCTAGGCAGAGGGTTCTGCTAAGAGCAACTTGCCCAAAACCATACCAGCAAGTCATTCTTGACAAAACTGAATTTGCTACTTTATTACACACATACACACTACGTTTTTATTGATGGTTGATGCATTTTGTTTTGTGTTTGTTGTATATTGTCCTGGGCTCCTTCTGAAACAGGATGCTTAGTAAAAGTCCTAAACAAAATGAGCAAACAAACAGACTGATTCACATTTGAGCAAAGGACTGCAAGTTGCAAGATCAGCAGACTTTTCAGCAAATCATCCTGGCTTCTACTGTTGCAATGGCAAGGCTAAAAAAGATACCTGAGGTAACTAACCACAGAACAGACCATTGCTAGTCAACATACTGCCATCCAAATGTTGTTGAATTACAACTTCCATCAACCTTGACCATCGGTTATGCTGGCTGAGGCCGATGAATGTTAAAGTCAACATCTGGAACAGACCATTTAGTCACTATTTGCGCACAATGTCAATACATTGCAAGACAGTCCAGAATTTAGTAAAGCGTACACCATGAAACTCTTGCACATTTTCAGTCTCCTAAAACAGACAGAAGCTTTGCTTCCAATAATGTAAACTCCACAAGAAGTGTATAGACAAGGTCCATATGTTCTTCTCACAGTTTGCTTTCAGGGAATCACACACCAGAAATAAATTGCTACTGAAATATTAGTAAATATCTCCAATTACATTTCATACCCAATGTGAGCTCAAATATTCAAGCATATTACTGCTTGCCGTGGAATGGAACAAATCTCACCTTCAAATCCTTCCCACAGCAACAGCTAACAGTAGTATCAGCTAGTTTAAAAGACACTGCAGCGGTCCACTTCTTTCAAGAAGAATTGCCTGGATCCCTCCTTATTTAAACAATTCAATTACCAGCCTTGAATGCTTCTTAACAGCTGGAAAATAAGTTAAAAGTCCCTCATCACAAAAAGCCCCTTTTTACAAATTCAAGGATACATAAGTCTCCACCACCATCAGTCAAGATATGAATACAAGTATACCATCTTAAGCAGGGGTCAGCAAACGTTTTCAGCAGGGGGCCAGTACACTGTCCCTCAGACCTTGTGGGGGACCAGACTATATTTTTTTTGGGGGGGGGGTGAACAAATTCCTACACCCCACAAATAAACCCAGAGATTCATTTTAAATAAAAGCACACATTCTACTCATGTAAAAACAAGCTGATTCCCGGACCGTCCGCAGGCTGGATTTAGAAGGCGATTGGGCCAGATCTGGCCCCCAGGCCTTAGTTTGCCTACCCGTGGTCTTTAGTCTTCCATGCCAATTCTCACACACACTCAAAGCATCCTCACAAGACAATAAAGAAACCGTTGAGATCTGCAGAGTTATTTTGTTACAGAGACTGGTTTTCTTTGCAACTTTGAAGCTGAAGATGCCCTGCTGGTGCAAAGAAGATCGGCACACAGTAAGATGTTTCATAGGCCTACTTGCAACAGTTTTGTCTCAGGAGAGTGGAAGATTATGAGTGAACACCAAAAATTTATGGGTAGCAGCTCCCAAACAGCTGGCCCTGTGTCAACTCTAAAGAAGGCAATGCATACCAGTGCATTAGCTGGGCATGAGACACCGTTTTTGACAATGTACATCTTTTTCAGCAGCAAAAGCCATCTTTGGTATCTGAATTAGAAGACCAGCATTGATACACATAATAGTTTTATGTGATTAAGAAACAGTGGGCATCGTTTTTATGAGTCTGGCAGTTGCCAAACTAGTCAGTAGTCAACTTATTCAACAACGAAACCAGCACCCTCATATGTAACAAGCTTGAAAGATGGATGCAGAATCATAAGTGTTGAAGAACATATTTTGGGTTTCTTGCTTGCTTGAACATTTGTCATTACACTTCCCTGAGGGCTATAAACTTTAGAAAGAGAATTACAGTGGTGCCCTGCAAGACGAATGCCTCGCTAAACGAAAAACCCGCAAGACGAAAGGGTTTTCCGATTTTTAGCGGCTTCGCAAGACGAATTTCCCTATGGGCTTGCTTCGCAAGACGAAAGCCCATAGGGAAATCTCCGGGGACAGCGGGGAAGTGCAGCGCGCCTTCTCCTCTGTTCCTGGACCTGTCCTGAAGGCTTGCGGTGGGAGGTCCGGGAACAGAGGAGAAGGCGCGCAGCACTTCTCCTCTGTTCCCGGGGCTTGCGGTGGGAGGAGGGTTTTTCCTCCCCACCACCAACATTCAGAACAGCATTCTGAATGTTGGCGGTGGGGAGGAAAGCCCTCCTCCCACCGCAAGCCTTCAGGACAGGTCCGGGAACAGAGGGGAAGGCGGCAGCGCTTCTCCTCTGTTCCCGGACCTGTCTTGAAGACTTGCGGTTGGAGGAAGGTTTTCCTCCCCACCGCCAACTTTCAGAAGGCTGTTCTGAAGGCTGGCAGTGGGAAGAAAAGCCCTTCTCCCCCGCCAGCCTTCAGAAGAGTTCCCCGCAGGGCTCTCCAAGCTGCGGATAGCAGCCTGCTGCCCCTATCCGCAGCTTGGAGAGCCCTGCGGGGAAGTCCTGCAGGGCTCCCCAAGCTGCAAATGTCTGCCCCGCGTGAGGGGCGCTCTGCTTCAGAGCGCCCCCCACGCCGGGCAGCAGGCTGCTATCCGCAGCCTAGGCAGCCCTGCAGGAACTCTTCTGAAGGCTGGCGGCGGGAGAAGGGCTTTTCTTCCCACTGCCAGCCTTCAGAAGGCTGTTCTGAAGGCTGGCGGTGGGGAGAAAAGTCATTCTCCCCCCGCCAGCCCTCAGAAGAGGTCCGGGGACAGACTGTCCCCGGACCTGGTCTGAAGGCGGTCTCCCTAGGAACGCATTAATTGATTTTCAACGCATTCCTATGGGAAACCGTGCTTCGCAAGACGAAAAACTCGCAAGAAGAAAAAACTTGCGGAACGAATTAATTTCGTCTTGCGAGGCACCACTGTATTAGAAATCTAATATGAATTGTTATGCTGTCCAAGTACCATGCAACCCAAGGCTGAAGACTTTAGCTTAACATATCTAAGAGAAACATCATTCACATAGTGATGGGGCTTACATCTGAAAAAGCATGCTTAGAATTGGACTCTATACTATTCAGTGGACATGTAAAATTGAACAATCTCAGGAGATCACGCCATGCCTGACTCCTTTTTCCTAGTAGGGACTCTCAAATGATGTAATATGGACCTTGGTAGTTGATAGAGGAGAGCCAGTCTCCATAACTTCCTCTCCTGCCCTCTCTTGATCTAGGAAAATCTCAGAGAATAGTGAACCTTCCCTGATATTTTATGAATTGAACAGCTAATTGATTTTCTAGTTCTATTCCTCCACAAATCTTAGGATGTTTGTTGCAGTAGCTAAACAGAGACCACCGTCATACAGCTGAGAGAGACTTGGGGGCCCAGCTGACTAGAGCACTTTTTGTTTACCATATTCTTCTAGAGGGAAAGGGGGGGTTCATTGCTCTCTCCAGGGCACATTGTCAAAAATGAGTACCATACTTTAAATGCAGGAAGAACTTCACTTTCTTCATCTTGCAAAGGATCTCAAAACACATATAACTTGGTATCCCCATTTTTTATGGATGGGAAACAAACACCTTATTCCTTATCCAATTGATGTTAAACCAGATTGTTTATATCTGAAGCCTTATACACACTTACTTGGAAGTCTCACTGGACTCAATAGGAGGAATTCAGTGGAGTGCTAAGGAGATTGTCCCATCAGCACATACATTTCACCTTGCCAGATGGAACAATCTCTCCTCTCCTGTCCTCCTTCCAGCTGCTGTTTTGGGTTTCTCACAACGCCTTCCACAAGCCAACTTGGGGGGCAGGGGGAGGACAGGGATAGAAAGCCCCATTGTGCCAGCAGAAGCCCTTGTGCTGGCTTCTGCTAGTGGGACCCATTAGCTGAATCCAGCCCAATGGGGTTTACTTCTGAAGAAGCTTGCACAGGGGTCAAGCTCCAAAGCTGATCAATGTCACACATTATTGGTCAAGATGAGATTAGGACTCAAGGTTCAAGCTATTAAATTGAGTTATACAGGGTGAGTCCTTTAAAAGAGGCCCCGTGGATACAGAGTACACAAGTTCCACGGGGCCTCTTTTAAAAGACTCACCCTATACCAGCTTCGCATGGGCTTCTTCAGTTCATTTCACCACCGTTGAGAGCTGCAGGTTGTCCAACTCCTTCTGCACTCACATGAGTTGGCTTTTCCTCTCCATAATGAATTGCTACTAGCGGCCTTATTTCCCATATTCAGGGCTCAGCTTTCTGTTGATTAAAAATGTAACACAGCTCAGCTGGATGCCTGCCTTTCCTTCACTGTGCTGCCAAGAGCTGTAGTGATGCACCATTCTGAAGGTAGGGTTGTCATTTGTTGAGCGAGAGAGAGAGAGAGACCCACAATCAACAGTGGAAGAAATCCCTGCCACTGTGCTGCAATCCAGCTTCAGTCTGGCCTGCTGGCAGTGCAGTAACATGCACATTGCAAATGGATTACAACTCCACTTTTTATGACTTAATAAAGCTTTGCCCACTATCAATGGGCATTAGGTCCTTAATCTCCTTAATCTTGGTGAAAATCCTCCACTTGTTGCCAAACATGGGCTTGCCCAGCAGCAGCTGGTCTCACTTCTGCAGAATGCAAACTCTTTCCAGGTTCACATTTAGTTGAAGCCAGGGTACTGGAGCCAGGTTCAGATAGCCAGCTGAATGGATGGATTTTGCTTGCTCACACTTGACCATTGCCATCAAACAGCCCATCTTGCTTTATTTGGGGAAACAAATAGGCAGAGCATATCTCTGGTGAACTGGTGCCAAAGCCCACATGCTCCATCATCACTAGTGGTAATTGGTTGTAATAATGTCTAGAATGCCATCTAATTGTGCATCTGCCGGTAGAATCCATGTCCTTCTCAGCAGGCAGCCCACAAGCCACACCACATCTGGGAAGCGTTGAGAGGGGAAGAGTTAAAACCTCTCTCCCTGTGAGCTGCATCTGCATGAAGATCACTCCCCCTCCAGCAATTAGGCATGGGATTATGCCACAATCATGCATGTGGACTTCAAGTTCCTCACCCCTGATCTAGGTCACTAGGTGATAATGTAAAACACAAAATACATAATAAAAACAAAAACAAGAATAACCCAGTAATTCCCCCCTCCCCAACATATTTTAAAAGGGAATTGAATGTCAATCAGCCAAAGGCCTGGTTAAATAAGAACGTTTTTGCCTGGCACCTAAAGGTGCATAATGAAGGTGCCAGGTGAGCCTTCCTGGGGAGAGCATTCTACAGATGGGAAGCCACTGCAGAAAAGGTCTGCTCTTGTGTTGCCACCCTCCATACCTGTTGTGGAGGAGGCACGTGAAGAAGGGCCTCAGAAGATGATCTCAAGGTCCTGGCATGTTCATATGTAGAGGCAGTCCTTGACGTTTTGTGGTCCTGAGATGTTTAAGGCTTAATAAGTCAAAACCAGCACTTTGAATTGGGCTTGGAAACTAATTGATAGCCAGTGGAGTTGGATCAGGATTGGTGTAATATGCTCAGTATTAAGTACTGCTATTGAAATGAAAGCATCACATATAGGGAGGGGGCAAGGAATCCATCACCACACACACACACACACACACACACACAGTCTAATTCCGCAACAATTAAACAACACTGAGGATCGATATCTGCTATGCTGTTTTCACCATTTCCCATTGCACTGTTGTGCCTCCAGGAAAAATGGATGAAGCTGGAGAAAGAGCTGTCAAATGCTACCTTTTCTTTTGGGGATGAAGAAAAAGCAACACATTCCTAAGGAATGAGCCAGAGCCAGCTGGCTGACCCTTTGCTATGAAGGAAGGAGAATATGTCCCACAGATCCACACCTCCAGCCTGATTCATGCACAACAGCTAAAATGGGCTGTATCAATAGCTTCATAAGCCACTCCACAACACAACTGCTGCTATATTGGCACCAGGGGAAAAGAAACAACACTGACAAGCCAATGTTTCTATAGATGCATCTTATGTTTTGTGAAACAGCATGAGAAAGCATGCGCCACAAAGACAAACAGCAAAGAAATTGGCAACGTTTCAAACAAAGTGATCAGCAGAGTGAACAGTGAACTGCTTTCTAGAAGGATCTCAATAGCAGTTGCCAATGGAATAGGGTGTGCTATAGTACGTGGAGGAAGCCTAAAAGCTTTGTACTCAAAATACCTTAGTATTTTGGAAACTCTGCAGAGGAGGAGAGGAGAGAGGGAGAAACAGTCCTTGATGTTTTACTAACATTTTAAGAGGTTGTCATAACTGACTGACACCATACTCCTAACAAATGACACTCAGGCTATGATTTCATTGTTCTAATTGTTGTTAGAATCTCTACTTGGAAGATTGTAAGTAAAAATACCCAGGGTTGTTGCTGTTGTTGTTGTTTTGCTAAAAACGAGCATCCAAGCTTAGACAGCTTAAAATGTTGTTCAATCAGTCCTTAGTGGGGGAGAACACTCAAGCTTTACCTAGTTAACACAGGGTATAGCAACATTTAAGAATATTTACTCTGAAGAACACACACAGCACCTAACTCTGTGCAGAATGGGGCTTTTAGTTACCTGCCTCTTGGAAAGCATTAGCACAGATACTTCTAGTTACCAGCTGACTCATGGAAGCAACATCCAGATTTTGAAACTGGATATGGTGCAATATTTCTCTCTCTAGGTTTCGTGTTTCATAAGCAGGCCTGGGTAATATATCGCCCAGGACCGATATGTGGGAGCAGATCACGTTGATAGCTTCACTCAGTGGTATTTCACTGGTGAAACCATCACCGCTCCTGAGTCTCTCTGCCTCCAGTGCCCAGTGCGCTGAGGGAAAAGCAAACTAGCCGGGAGCTGGAGCCCCATGAGGTGCTGGGGTGAAAGCACCTCAGCTCCCCAGCTTCTTGCTGGCTGAGGCCAATGCAGCTTTTCTCAATATCGCAGTATATCACCAAACCATGATGTTTGGCTGATGATACACTGCGATGTTGAAAACCCAACATCGCCCAGCCCTATTTGTAAGCTACTCAGAGAATTTTATGGAAGCATGGAGTATAAATCCCTAAAATAAAAATAAAATGATAAACATGACAACCAACTCTTAGGCAATTGTGCCTCCGTACAACCCCAAGTGCAAAGAACAATGACTCTCTCTCTGCGTTGTTGCTGTAAAATTAGACTCACAAGAAAATAAAACCACCCAATAGAATAATATGCATTTGTTCTGCTGAGCACAATAATAATCTGTTCTACTTTGTCAAAAACAGCTTATTTTCAGAGGCTGCCATACTGCATTCTTCTGGTGGTTTTCCATCACTAATGCTTCAATCCTTGGCTCACTCTAGCCCACTATAATCTGTGGGGCTGATTAAAGACTTCTCTGTGATAAGCAGACTGAACCCCTCAGTTCACTGACTCAAGAGTAAGCCTACTAACATAATGGCTCTATTCTGGAATAAGGCAAGGGAATTTGGCTGCACACACAGTAACCCACCTGCAGCATAAAAATGTAGTTTTGCTCAATCTGGAATTGTTCATGCTCATCCCCAGCATGCTGATTTCAACCTAGAATGATTCTAGATTCTTATCTGTGCCCTATGCAACTCCTGTCCCATTTCATGAGATATGGAATCACAGATCTCCAACCTGCTGACCTCCTGAGCTTTGTGGCTCCAGCCTCTCCTTTTGGCAGCTGACTGGTTGTTTTCATTTGCAGTGACAAATGAGTTGTTAAAGGTTTCCTGTTTATCTCCATGGGGTGGCACCAGATGCTGAATGTGTGCTCTTGTGTAGAATATTTCTCCCACCCGCTTCCTTTGGAAGCACTTCCCTGGGAAACTCAACACACACTCCCCCTTGTCGCATAGTCAGCTCCTGACAACAGGGCCGGAAGGCCTGAGTCTGTATGACGCTGGTCTGACCTCAGAGCACTAGCTCATTTTGGTCCCTCATACACAAGTTGTGAAATGCGTCCATCTGTCCCCAAGACTGGAGAAACTGGTGGATTCAGTTTTCCTCTCCCATCACTTTACACGTCTCAAAATGGGCTGAAGTCAAAAGCATGCAAACAAAGATGAAAATATTCCTCTCACTGGTCCATGAAGGCCTCGGTCTGCCATCCCATGCCTTCCATAGCAGTCAGTACTAAAAGGAAGGGCAGAGCACACCAGGACAGCAATCTCTCTCCTAACTGTTGCAGTCTGATTACTCCCCAAAATTCCCCACCCCATTCCAAATAGTAGGTGACTGGATTTGCTAACAAGCCACCTTTTCCAGATAGGGGAAGGCTTCACACCCAAACCAGCATTGTTGCCAGCCACACATTCTCTTGCCTTTGAATCAGAGAACCAGACCCGGAAGTGGCTTCATCAGGGCAGCTTGACAAGCCATAAATCCCACTCAGTAACCAGGCCTCCATATATTCCAACAATGTGCCAAACTCTGCTGGGCTTGTTTCCCTCCTCCCTCCTTTGCAGAAGTGGAGAACTTGGTGGGTGGGAAATTAATTTATCATTTAGCTCAAGCAAGCACCCTAAAAAAAGCCCTGTTCTCCAGTCTGGCAATGTCACATGGTCACTCCAGGAAGCCCTGCCAGGTTGATATCTTGTCTGCAAAGAAACATGGGGCTTTTTATAATATTGTTTGAACTAAGCAAGCAGAGCCCTCAGCCACCTTATTAATTCCAAAGGTAAACACAAGCCCATCTGCCTCTTCCCTTGAAATTTATTTGGTTATTTTATTTATTTATAGCTAAATTCTACCTCCTTTTCTGGTAGCAACGTTGCTTTGCCTCTATTTTGAATGGGCAAAATAAAGGTCAACTGAATGTTTGGCACAACACTAATATACTCTAACAATCTATGGAACTAATATTGTATTCCATTTCCTAATTCATACACGCGCGTGCACACACACATATATTTCCTTCCTAAGGTGCCCAGACCAAGAGATTCCAGAGTTTCTCAGGACAACCTTTGCAGTCTGGAAACATTTCATTCAACCTGTTTTAACTTGAACTGATTCATTCTTGCCCTTCCCTCAAAACACTTTGTAAGCTGCTGCTCTCTCTCAGCTCCTACCCTTGGTACCCTTTAACGATAATCTGCATGCATGCATGCATACACATACACACAAACAAACAAACAAACAAACAAACAAACCATTGCTTCCTCTAGCCGTAGTTTCAGATCTCCCCTTCTAATCTATTCTAAATTTACTGGATCCATTATGTCACACCTAATTGAATAGGCCAGGCTGCTTCATCACCCCCTTCACATTCCCCCCCCCCTTTTCACTCTTCCCTCAGCCCCTGCACATCTGGGGAAGCGCCATGCTGACTATCCATCTCTTCAGCATCTCCAACAGAAGGACCCTGGGGAAGGGAGTGGGAGAAGGACTGTTCATATGGTGATTGTTCAATTAGGGGGAAACAAAGGGAGAATTCTGAGCAACTGTGGCTGACTGACCTCTAGGAACAGGCAGACCAGCTAGTTTCCAAAGGAATACAGTATAGCAAAAGACTCAATTTCTGTTGCCCTCTCTCAATATTACCTAACCAAGCCTCCCCTACTCTGAAGTAATAGTAAAACTCAACAAGAAGGGTTTAACAAACAAAGATAACTGGGGTGTGTGTGGTTTTTTTTGCAACTTTAAAAATAATATTTTCAGCATAGACAAAGCAACAGGAGGGCGACACATTTGTTGAGGCAGAAGCTCCCATGGCCCAGAGCTTGCTCTGTCCAACATATGTCATGTTATTTGTGGATTAACAAACAGATACATAAAACACACACACACACACACACACACCAGAGCTTAGACAGAAGGTCTAACAAGTGTGGTGACCACAATGTGGAGTGAGCATGACCTACTTTCAACTTGCAGTGAATCAGCAGAGCAAGATGAAGAGAACACACAAACCCCTAAGAGAGACAGTTACTTTCTGTTGTAAATAGTCATGTGCACACTGCAGTCCTATAGATTTCTCCTCAGAAGTAAGCCCTGCTGAGTTCAAAGGTGACTTAATCCCAACTAAGTGTGTATAGGGACTGGAGCCTTATGTCTCTGTTGAACCCAAGTTGGAAGATGTCAAACCTGCAAATGAATTCCGACTCAGCAGGCTCACGCTGGGATCTTCCTTAGAAAGAGCAGTCCAGCCTGTTCAGTTGGAGATGGATGCTGTACTTATAATGGTTCTTCCTTGTTAATGAAATATCTGTTCTAAATTACTATACTGAATCTGGAACTTCGTGTTGAAGACAGCACATGGCACCAGGGGAGAAACACATTATTATGTAAAGGCACAATGGAATATTTGAGGGGACCACATCCTTTATATGTCTCATATGAGGGAGCTGAGGACTGGAAGAGGGAAGAATTTGAGTGCAGCATGGAGCAAGGGACACTGACATATTCTCTTTCATTTCCCCCAGTGCCCCCTCTTGCTTTCCCACAGCACTGCAAATGCCTGCCTTAACGCCACACTCCCATTTTCCCCCTCTTCAATTCTTCCTCATTTCCAGCTTTCTTTCTCCATCACCAGAGCCCTAAAACTTCCCTCTCACACCTTCCTATTCCCATATTTTCCATCATTCCTTCAAATGTCACCTTTATCCCCACCCAATTCCACCTGCTCCTTCCCCAATTCCTCCTCTCTCTTCCCCCCCTGTCACCAGAGGACCAGAACTGTCACACACCCCTTTCCCCCCCATCAAGACCTTAACTCCCACAAGTCATTTACTGCAGTCCCTAACTTTCCCCCTCCTGACTCCTCATCTTTCCCCCATCCCTGTCTTTAGAACTTTGGAAAACAGCCAATGAAAACAGCACAATGGCATAGATTAGTGCAAATATAGTATAGAGAAAAACACCTGCCTGTCATGCTGAGGCATGACAGCCACTGTGAAAAGTGAAGAACCCTGATTCATAATATTATTCCCATTTTAATTCCTGCATTTCACATATATAATCTCAATAATCATCTCAATACGCGTGCTCATTGGGGTTCTCCCCAGACCATAATCTCCTGAAGGCAAAATGTACAGGTACTGTTCTTCTCATTTGTTCTGTGCGAAACTAGCTTGCTTCCACCTTTCAGTGTTTTTAGGCAATGAATTCCTAGCAATGAAATCCTAGAAAGCTAGAGTGAAACACTCATTGTTATCTAAGTTCTTGGTTTGTTTTTAAGCCTTTTCTGCTTATCTTCTCTGGTGGGGAAGTGATCACTGCCCCATGGGGGGCGGGGACAGATTTCCAGAATTTTAGTGTGGTTCTGACTAGGGAAGTGTGTCAACTCAGAAACAAATGGTAGTAGAGGACACAGAAGCTCATGAGCTTCCTCATTCAAGTCTTATTGCATGGGGGGGGGAAAAGAATTTTCTGAGTTTCTAAACATCTTAAAAAGTACTTTGTTAATGCCACTAAAGTCCTCTATTATTATATTGCAGGGAGCAAGACTGTGGCTGAGAAGGTGTGAGTTATGCCAACCCTACAAAGTGGCCCAGTGTTGTGATAACACTACCCACACCCTTCCTTAAGCAACATGAGTATGACAACTCTGGAGTGTAGTCCAGTGTTGTTAACCTGGTTTTATTTTATTTCTTTAGGGAAATGCAGTGGGGTGAGGTGCTGTGAAGTTAATTGTAGCAGCAGTGCAATTAGTTACGGGCTACAGAAGGTGAAGGGAGTCAGGGTGCGGGGTGGGGATGAGGGTTGCTGTTGCATTGTCTGGATGCCAGGTCTACCTAGCAGGTCAACCCGCTGTGAACCCATGGAGCTGTACAGCTGGAAAGAAGTTTATCAGAGGCCAGCTCTACTCAGGCCTCACCACTGATCAGTCACCAGATCTGCCAGAAATATTCAACCTTCTCAAGATGCTAGTTGTATGTGTTCATTTATTTTGCATATTTGCTTTGTCGCCCACTTGGAAAAATATATTGCTGTCTCCAATGTAGGCAGCTTATCTGCCTAATTTGGCAAGGTAGGATTTGGACTGAAGTGTTCCAAACTAAATTCCCACCTTCCAGCCCAGTTGTTATCATTTAGAATAAAGTAATTCTCAAACATCAATAGCACTTCAGAATGGTTGGACGCGATTAAATCATTTGAAATGAATTTCCCCACTTGTTTGTGCACAAAGGCCCCTTTCCGTGGAACCCCATTAAATACCTGTAATGAATACTCCCATTACAGATGCAAAGCTTAGGTTAATCTTAGAAACCAAGTTGCACACTCATACAGGATGTTTAGTCAGAAACAACCCTCACTGCATGTGCGTGGACTTACTCCCAAGTGTGCACAGGCTTCAAGAGTTTAACTGCTGTGCAACGCCAACCACTCTCAAATGCTGAAGGACATGTTATTTGCTGGCAAATCCTCTCCTGTACACAAAGGACTAAAGACACTCCCCCAAGTTTAGGCACTGAAAAAACTCAATATGGAGGCCAAATGGCCGAAATATTGGGAAATTTTGGAACAAGATGGAGACAGAGTAAAACTGCAGAGCTTTGAAAAATTAAAAAACAAAGTGCGAGATTGGCTTCATTATTACCAAATAATGGAGGCATATAACTTGGATAAAAAAGTTGGCTTCCAGGTGGAAAAATCAAAATTGGAAACAGAATTGTTAGATCCCAAAATTAAGAATTTGTCAAGAATGTATAACTTACTGTTGAAATGGAACACTCAGGATGAAACGGTGAAATCTGCTATGATTACATGGGCACAAGATGTTGGACATAACATAATGATGGCTGACTGGGAACAGTTATGGACTACAGGTATGAAATTTACGGCATGTAATGCCCTAAGAGAGAATTTAATGAAAATGATTTACAGGTGGTACATGACACCAGTCAAGCTTGCAAAAATTTACCATTTGCCCGGAAATAAATGTTGGAAATGTAATGAGACTGAAGGTACATTCTTTCACCTTTGGTGGACATGCCCAAGGATTAAGACATTCTGGGAGATGATTTATAATGAATTGAAGGAGGTATTTAAATATACCTTTCTGAAGAAACCAGAGGCCTTTCTCCTGGGCATGGTCGGCCAATTGGTGCCAAAGAAGGACAGAACTTTCTTTATGTATGCAACAACAGCAGCAAGAATACTCATCGCGAAGTATTGGAAGACACAAGATTTACCCACCCGGGAAGAATGGCAGATGAAGTTGATGGACTATATGGAATTGGCGGAAATGACTGGCAGAATCCGAGACCAGGGAGAAGAGTTGGTGGAAGAAGATTGGAAAAAATTTAAAGATTATTTACAGAAATATTGTAAAATTAATGAGCTATAGAAAAATGGTGGAATGAAGTTATATGGCTTTGGCAGAAATGTTATAAAGAACTAGGTACAGATAGATTGTTAATGTATTAAAGGGAAAAAATAAGGTTAGAATATGTTAAGATTAATTACAGGACAGAAAACAGATGAAGATGGAAAGGAATTGCTGAAACAGTTAAGTGAAGTGGAATACAAAAAGGGAGGCGTGAGGAAGTCAATGCAACAAGTGAATGAAAGTTAAGATTGAAAATATTGGAAGTGTTTTTAACTGTTTTTGTTTTGTTTTGTTAATTCAATGTTTCATGTAGTGTTTTTGTTTTTGTATTTTATTATATTGTCATGTTTAATTCTTTTTCTTTCTTTTTGTAATCTTTAAACTCTTAATAAATTTTATTTTAAAAAAAAATAAAGACACTCCCCCAAGTTTCATACATGCTGGTGTGGGAGATTTTTCTTCCTCTCTGCGCCTTCCTTCCTTTTTAATTCCCTTTATCATGGAGTAAGCATTTTGTAGCCTGGGGTATCTGACGCTGCTATTTTGCTATAGGAAGAAGGCAGTTTACATCCTTACTTTACCTTCCTGCTAGTAGAATGCCCTTCAGCCACAGCTTGGAGGCTGGCCTGTTAGTAAACGGCACAAACATCTCTTGGCATGGGGCAATGTGTGCACAATCTCTCTGGAGCTTTTTCAAACTATGAGCTAGCTTAGTTCTTTTCTCTCTTACTTGTTTCAAAGGCTCCTTCAACCAAGAGGCAGGCCAACACTTACAGTGGTGCCCCGCAAGACGAACGCCTCGCAAGATGGAAAACCCGCTAGACGAAAGGGTTTTCCATTTTGGAGGCGCTTCGCAAAACTAATTTCCCTATGGGCTTGCTTTGCAAGACGAAAATGTCTTGCGAGTTCCTGCGGGGGTTTTTCCTCCCCCCCCCCTTTTCCTAAGCCCTAAGCCACTTATCAGCTGATCCGCTAAAAGCTGCTAAACCGCTAATAGCGCTAATCCGCTAAGCTGTCAATGGGCTTGCTTCGCAAGACGAAAAAACCACTATACGGAAGAGCCTCACGGAAGGGATTAATTTTGTCTTGCGAGGCACCACTGTATTCCCCACATGGAGATAGAAAGAGAAAACCCAGAAGCTTTCACTGGCTCTAATTGAAACAGGGATGATCAATACACAAAAGGTTTAATGAGCTTCCTCTTACAAGGCACTCCTACAAACATAGTCCAAACAAGCTTCTTCCTTTTTCAAAAGGCTAATTTATTTCCCATCGCCTGCAGGCTTCAGATCTAGCTTCTTAAGCCATAATACATGTTATTTATAAACTGTATAGGCTGCTTTTGGGGGCACAGCACACAGTAAGGCAACTTACATTATGATATACACACACAATACAACAACAATCTCCCCTCAGTTCAAGTCCAGTAACTTTGCTACAAAACAACAAGGGTATGATTGTAGAGTGGACTAAAGGAAGGGGATTACAAGGCCAACACCACTCTTATGTCTTCTCCAAAACGAAAGGAAATGCACTAGAGAAATGCAAAAAGATAATGATCCGGCGGCCACCACATTTATGCAAATTAAGGATGCCTAAAATATCCTGCAGCTCATCCGGCTTTTATCATCTGCACAGAACCATCAGTGAACATGGCACCTTGCAGAGAAATATAGCAAATGAAGAAAAAGGACAGGTCTCTGCCTCAAGGAGCTTCCAGTCTAGATTTTGAAGTATGAAACAGCTGGGAGGGAATGGAACAATAGAGGGAGATAGGATAGGGTAACTGGGGGGGGGGGGAGGATATGAGATACTACATTGAATCGACACAAGCAAATGATATTACACATGCTTAAGCATCATTTTGCTTGAAGAAAGGGACTGAGATATCGAGCCAACGTTTTCACAATATGAAGTTTGAGAAGGGATTTGAATGAAGAGGGAGATTTGCCTTCAGTAGTAAAAAAACAACAACCCAAAAAACCACAACCTACCCATTCCTGCTAGGAAGAAAAGATTTGGCATGCAAGACTCAGTAACTGCAATCTGTCTCCCCATCAGCTAGGAACAATGGCACAATTAGAATCCCAGCTGCACATACTCAGCCTCTTGTCCCGGCTTGTTATAGGGATAGGAGGAACGGAAAAGAAAGTTGTTATTCCTTCATGGAGGACACAGGAGGTCCCAGTGGGTCCTGCACTAGATCAGGTCAGGTTCATCCCAGTCTCAGCTTTGTTAGCATGAGAAGATAGGGGAAGCATTTTTCCTTTCCCACTGGGAAAATTAAAGCAAGGATGTCAGTTTCATACACAAGGGAAGTTTTGAGTTTAAGGGAAAGTTGTTTTTAGATTTGATTTGGGGAAGGTGTGCTGGCGTGTGCAAACCCTCTTCTGGAAGTGACTGCAGAGGGCACCTACCAGGGAACGCAAACAACCCATGCACCTTGGCACTGCATGGATTAGTGCCCCCCTTCAGAAACCACAGGGCCCATACTGCTCCCTTCACTCCACTCCACAACTGTGAATGGATAAGTTTGCATTTCAGATCTATTCCCTTCCCTTCCTACATTCCCTTCTCATTCTCAGCTTGCAAAAAAGAAAAAGAAAGGAGCAACTGCAACTCCTTCCCACCCCCCCCCCTGTGCACTCCATGTGGTTATCTTGGCAAAACTGCAAAGACTTAAAGGTTAAAGAAGCACATTTTGGGATGGAAAGAAAAGTGTAAGATAGCTTCAAAACAGCCTTGCCCCCCTCCAAGAATAAAACAGGCCTCAGCATCCCCACACCCACCTTACCCTGCTGGCCCCATGGCACACAGTAGGCCTCAACACAAAGGCCTGCATACATCGCATTTCATTGCAAAGTTTGCCCAAAGGGAAATGAGTTTTACAAAGGTTGGGTGGTTGCCATTTGATCCATTCCCAAATGAATCCACACTGCATGTTATTAAATCAATAACTTCCGACTCCCCTCCTTCAACCAAGAAGGGGCACCAGATATACCCTTACTATAAAGAAACACCCCATACATCCCAATACACAGAATACTTTGCCCCACAGCAATCCTGCACCCGTAACTCCCGTACTCTAAAATTCCTTGTCAGAACAGTTTATTCCTTTTCAGAACAGTTTATTTGGAAACCTCTCTGCCTCCCTCCTCCATCACACATTAAAAACAAGGGGGGGGGATATACAGCCCCATTTTCTGTTTCCTACAACCCACCCCCCATAAGTGGCGGAGCCCCAGCAGTACTGATGAACATAGCAAAACCCAGAGGGGGGGGGGGGCAGAGAGGAAGAAGTTCCCAGAGGAACAGTTAGCAGAGTTTAAAAACCAAGGCATGTACAAGTCCAGCACACCTACCTCTGGGGCTTATGTTCTGCAAAGACAGGAAAACCCAGGCACTCACACTGTGCTTTCTCAAGCCAGATGGCTAGATAATAAGTAGTAAAGGGGAGGATGGGTTTGGGAGGGGGGTGGATTACAGTGAAGTTTTGTCCCTTCTCTTTAGAGTGCAACGTACACTATGTGGAGAGAGGAAAAACTGGGGGTGGGGTGGGGAAGCCTCAGAGGCAGAAATTAGCACACTCGGCTCCATTGGCCAAATATTTACAAAGAGATAGCTGTGAGGCACAAAGCCCTTTTCTTTCTGCAGCGAAGAAATCTGGTCAAGACATGGAAACTGAATTCCCCTAGTCCCTGGTCCTCGCTAGTTTCAGGGTCCTAGACATGAGGCTCACACGCTTTCTGCACCCTTGTCCTTCCCTCCCCACCCACCCCCCAAAAGCCACGCCACGCCACATCACACCAGGCACCGCTAAACCTGAATGAGAAAGAAGCTTGAATCCTTCCTTCCTCGCAAATCCAATTGCCTTGTCATAAAACAGCCCACAAAACACAAGGATTTCTTTCCTTCCTCCAGCCCACCCTTCCTGCACCCCCCCCACCCTGCACAAAGCCAGAATGGCAACGCAACCTGAGGCAGGAAGTGGGGAGGAGAGAGAGAAAGCAACCTATCTGCAGTTGCAGTGCAAAGGGGTAGGAGAAAAAAGTTTGAATTATTTCAAAGAACAAAGGCAGTTTTGAGGAGACTCACCCAAGCAGCTGAAAACTCTCTTATTCTCCTGGCTGTGTTAGCAGAGAAAGACCCGCCCCCTCCAGGGTCACATGGTTCAGAATGCTAGTCAATGATCAAAGGAGCATTGTCATTCTCTGAATAATGAGCATCCCACAGTGCAATGGAGGTAGGCAGAAGCTGGGAGTGGGGGATAATTGCTGCCCAGGGGTGCAGATAGCAAAGCCAGAGCGGCTAAAAAGGGAAAAGGTCCAGACCCGGCTGTTTAAAAAAAGGAAAACGGCTGGACAAGTTCTCCTGAAGGCAGCACTGTGTCTTCAAGGAGGAGATGAGGCTTTGGTGGTTAAAACTCTCTCATGGCAGACTCAGAAACTAATATCCTGTCTTCAAACATGTTTACTTTAAAAAAGTAAATGTCATTCATTTCAGCGGGGCTTGCAAAAAAAAAAAAAAAAAAAAAGCATGCTTAGGTCTAGGTCTGCAATCCTCTGCACTTTTTTTTTTCCAAGGAGCAAGTCCTGTTGGACTCAAGCAGGCCTTTCTACCAAGTAAACATGCACAGATTGAGCCTGTGTATCCTCTCCCACCAAGGGGAATCTGAGCTGGCAAAGGCAGCAACAAGCTTACTCCCAGCAGAGTCCTGGTAAGGTTCTGCAAGCCTGGTCACAATCCTATGCACACTCATGAAAAGCCCCACCGAACTCCTAATAATAATATATTATTTATACCCCACCCGTCCGGCTGGGTTTCCCCAGCCACTCTGGGTTGTTCTCAACAGATTAAAACATCAAATATTAAAAACTTCCCTAAACAGGGCTCAGTGAAACTTACTTCTGAGTAAGCAATGTAGAAGATCAAAAGGCTGCACTTCAAAAGCATGAGTGCTAATTCAAAGCAGAAGATTAATGCCAGTGAAGAGCCCCCTCCCCCCCAAAAACCCCAACATACATTTATTCAGTTTTCCACACACACACAGCAGCAGCAATGCAAAAAGCCAGTGAAGAAAAGCAGTTGGGAGCATGGGGATGGAAATGGCAAAGCTAAATCCAAATCCCACCTTAATTAGGCGAATGGTTTAGGGCAAGGTCATGCTCTGGGTAGGTCTACTCCACAGGGTTGTTGTGATGTTAAATTGTTGCCCTAAGGTCTTTGTATAACTAAGCACACATGATCCCTATTGATATCTCCCCACCACCACGCCCATTCCAAGGCTGGCCCCCTCACACATAAAGCACGGGTGCTCATTTCTCCCCCTCCCTTGCCAAAGTCCTCCCATCCAAAGACAAAAGTACAGGTATCTCAAAACACAGAATGGGAAAGCAAACAAGGCCTTAATGGGGCAATGTGGAGGGTGAACAAAGAACAAGCCAAATGCTACCGCAAATGGACAAAGTGAAAACAATGAAGATGGAAACTGAACTGGCTGGAGTTCAGGAGACTGAATGACTTGTTATGGGTGAAGCAGTTGGGCGGCAGAGGCATTCTTAACTGGAACACAGGACTGGGTTTCCTGACTGCAGACCTAAAGCTGATGAAGGCCTGATCAGACAGAGGGCCTTCTCGGTAGTGGCGCCTGCCCTGTGGAACGCCCTCCCACCAGATGTCAAGGCAATAGACAACTATTTTACTTTTAAAAGACAACTGAAGGCAGCCCTTTTTAGGGAAGTTTTTAATGTCTGATGCTGTATTGTTTTTAATATTCAGTTGGAAGCCACCCAGAGTGGCTGGGGAAACCCAGCCAGATGGGCGGGGTATAAATAATAAATTATTATTATTATTATTATTATTATTATTATTATTATTATTATTATGATCCAGCGCATTAAGTGTGCCTAACCTGACTGATCCCAATGGGACTAAAGGATCAGGCTATTAAAAAGACGTCTTCCTCAAAACCAGTTGTTGTTTTTTATTTCCCTCGCCTTCTTGGGATGCATGTTTTGGACAAAATTATGTGCACATTTAGTTTGGAGTAAATATGGCTGTTAAGGGAACTTTGCCAAGTTGCTAGCTGTTAAGGAAAGCAGCTCTAGAAACACGAATGCTTGCTTTAAAATCTGTCTGCCCTTTCAACCAGGTTTTCTGTGCACTGGAATTCTTTTTCCCCTGCCCCACCCCAGAAACAAAAGCCAGGCTTTTATGGTTAGACGAATGGAGTAACATTTGGGAAACAATTATTTTGCTGTTTGCTCTTTATATGCCACTGAGCACAGTAATTGTGGTCGTCTTCTGAAAGAATGAAGAATCTGGTATTTCAGTCTAGTGGAATGTGTATGTATCAGGAAGAAATATAAAAATGGTAGATCAGTTTTGAGAGAAACATGGGGGGGGGGCAGTTGCCATCCCCTGCCCAGACAAATGGGACTTCAAAGCTCCCTGTAAGATAGGCTAAATAAATTACAGAGGGTAATGGGATTGTTTTGTGTTGTATTCCTAGAAAGCTACACTGCAGTCTTGGTGTTCTCCAAATGTTGCTGGCTGGGGCAGATGAGAGTTGTAGTCCAACAACTTTCATAAAGGGCACAAGTTTGGTGAAAGCTGCTATGCAGGCAAAAGAAGGGATGCTTTGATCAAATGCTGCAGGCAAGAGCTTGCAGACTTGGAGGGGACCTTTCATCATGAGAGCTAGCAAACTCACACCAACACATTTTGGACCCGTGTATATTCTATAGTGGCACTGTGGGTTAAACCAAGGAGCCTAGGACTTGCTGATCAGAAGGTTGGCAGTTCGAATCCCCGCGACGGGGTGAGCTCCCGTTGCTCGGTCCCTGCTCCTGCCAACCTAGCAGTTTGAAAGCATGTCAAAGTGCAAGTAGATAAATAGGTACCGCTCCGGCGGGAAGGTAAACGGCGTTTCTGTGCACTGCTCTGGTTTGCCAGAAGCAGCTTAGTCATGCTGGCCACATGACCCGGAAGCTGTACACCGGCTCCCTCAGCCAATAAAGCGAGATGAGCGCCACAACCTCAGAGTCGGCCACGACTGGACCTAATGGTCAGGGGTCCCTTTACCTTTACCTTTATATTCTATGGTTGGTGGTTCCCATCTCAGGTAGGAAGCTTTATTGATGTGAGGCTTTAAAAAATATATTTTATTGCATTGTGATTTTAAATAATTATACTACACTGCCTTCAGCGGGCACTAGGGGAGGGTAGGACAGAAACTGTAAGATAAATGAATAACAGGCAGAAATCCAACAAAAGAAGCTTTCTCATCCCATTATCTGATGCAGTGAAGGCCTCACTTGTTGAATTTGTGTCTGCCATGTTGCCATTAAAGAAACAGAGCTCCTGTCTCTGAAAAGGTGACAGGTCTGTTTACACACCTCTCCACAAGCATGTTATTTGGAAATGTGTATCAGTGGAGCATAGTACCAGGCAATGTGTACCAGAACTCAGGGGGGAAAAAATGTCTACTCTGTCTTTCAAGAAGCTGAAAGGAAAACCAGTTGTGAACAGGCCTGGAGGTAAACTCAAAAGAATTTGCAGACACAGACTAATGGGGCTTGGAAATGTTTCAAAGTTCATCTAATGGTCCATTCTCCTACAGCACCAAGACAAAACATAAAAATAATTAAAAATCCAGGGAGCAGCTATAAGTTGGTGAAATATTGCCTCTATGCAGCAACTTGGGAAGGGGATCAAATGGAATTTTGTTTTTTTAGAGGAAGGGGAAGAAATGGGAGTGTTAACTGATAAATAAGCCAAAGGCTGTTAAGCCAAACTATGAATGTCATTATTCAGTTTAAACAGGAAATTTGCTGCATTTTGACCTGTCATGCTATGCTATGGGCTGAGCTGTTCCAGAGACTGCAGGAGAAACAGAAAGATAAGGTTTTGGTTACATTTAAAAGATAGCTACAAAGATAGCAGGCTGCTTTCAAGAACAAGCAACAGGGTTGCTAAACCAGCCTTACATACCCAGTATAGGAAGCACGGAGGGGCCATAAGTCAGTGACAGAGTACATGCCTTACATACAAAACGTCCCCAATTCAATCCAAAGTATCTCCAAGCCCCACCTTGCCTGAGACCCTGCTTGGAGAATTAGGACCCCCTGACCATTAGGTCCAGTCGTGACTGACTCTGGGGTTGCGGCGCTCATCTCCCTTTACTGGCCGAGGGAGCCAGCATGCAGCTTCCGGGTCATGTGGCCAGCATGACTAAGCCGCTTCTGGCAAACCAGAGCAGCGCACAGAAACGCTGTTTACCTTCCCGCCAGAGCGGTACCTATTTATCTACTTGCACTTTGACGTGCTTTCGAACTGCTAGGTTGGCAGGAGCAGGGACCAAGCAATGGGAGCTCACCCCGTTGTGGGGATTCGAACCGCCGATCTTCTGATCAGCAAATCCTAGGCTCTGTGGTTTAACCCACAGCACCACCTGCACCTGGAGAATTACTGCCAGTCAAAAGGATCTAAATCCTATGAACCAACTCCTGGCTCAGATTCGCACATAATTCTCTTGGTGTCCATATCGCTCCATATGAGAGGCTGATGAGAGTGTATAAAAACAGTACTAGCATTACTAATAACACCTTTTCACAACTTTTGCAAACAAAATCCAAGTGATGCAATGTATCAGCCAGGAGGGCTATTGTTTACTAAGCTTGGAGATTCAGGTACAGTACGTCATGTTTCTCTGGCTTGCTTATATACTGTATTTTCCAAAATAAATTGAATGAATAAGAATAAATTGGAACACATAAAAACAAAGGAGGATACAAATTCCCACCTATTACAGGCACCAACAGAGCAATCCTATACTCGCAGTACATTGGGACTGGAGACTTGCCTGCTTCCCATCCACAACACCACCCTGTTTCAACTTCTCCAGTTGAATGACTCTGTTTGTTGAGTCTTCTGTCCTCATATCTGGGGAATTCCACCAATATTTTTTTTCTCTCTCTCTCATAGTGGTGGTGTAACTGGCATTCCCCTTCCTGCCTACTCATAGATCTTTCAGTCAGGTACTGTAAGAATACCAATCATTTCCCATCCACCCCCATGCCTCACTCTGAGTTTCTTTAAAGGATTCACATGAGATTTGTTGTCAGAAGTGTTCTGAAAATCCAGGCACACAATGCTTGCTGGACTCACTCTTTCTGTATGCCTGCTGACACCTTCAGTCAGATGTCAAATGTTGGTGATGCAAGGTGCGTGCTGATTTCACCCCTGCAAGGTTTGCTCTTAAAATATAGCCACAATAATGCTTCCTATTAAATATAATAGTCAGAACTCTAACCCTTTCAAAATCTGGTGTAAATTGTGTACATTCCACTGCTAAGGAGGTGGTTTTTTTTATTTTTAATATACATTATTTCCGTTAACAACTTTCAGAGTTTCAAATCTGAATGAAGAACTGTTGAGCAAATACCCACATGTTCCACTGACTTCTTGATTTGTCATTTTCTTCTGAAACATGATCTTTTGGCTTCCCTATTTCATACAGTTCTTCAGAAGCACTACCTGGGACTCAGGTTACAGAACTGGGAGGTGAATATTTTAATAGAATATGGGTGTAAAAAGTTGCACCCCACAGTGGCAAGTGCTTCCCACTGTATAATGTGTGCAGCAGCCCTCCATAAGACCCATATATAACACTGTGGAAAGAAATGTTGCTGTGTTTGCCATCTAGTTCTGGAGAACTCAAAAGTCTCTGCCCACTGCTTTGGCTGGCCTAAAAAGGGTTCTGCCCAGTGTGATGTAGTGGGCAAAATGCTGGACAAAGGTCTTGAAGACTGGGTTCAAATCCACATGCAGCTATGAAGCTCACTTGGATGGACCTAGGCCAGTCACCTTCTCTTAACCTAACCTACCTCTCAGGGTTGTTGTAAAGTCAATACAGGAACTCAATACAGGAACTCCTTACAGGAAAGGCGGAATATTAACACAAGGATTAATCAGTAAGTTTCAGCAATGTAGGGTCATTCTGAAGCAGAGGATCTGGCCTTATCTCCCCCAACCACCATAGCCCAAGTTTGACAGGTATGGGGGCCATCAGGTGTCCCAATTTTACCTGCACCATTTGAAATTAAACTGTACGACATGTGTGGTGCTTTGAAACTGCTACGGTCAGGTGACGATCAAAGTGTCTACATGTTGCCCATGGCTCCCTGCAGGCACAGATGGTCAGCTGATCACCTCTGCCAGCAGAGATCTGTGCACAACATTATGGGAGCCCTAACAATCAGTTGACCACCAGGGCCTAAGAAGAGCTATGCCAGGCACTATGCAGAGGGCTCTGTAGGCAACCTCAAGCAGCTGGTCGATGGTGCCTTCAAACCCCATTTTGGTCCAGCCATGACTTTACCTTTCCAGCACCTAACATATATGGCATTAGGTTTAAGGCAGGTGGGCAGGGCTTGGCCAAAATAGCCTCACAGGCCTAAAGTGGAGTTCTAATACATATAAATACACACTACTGCTTCAGTGCTATCTCATGCATGGCTGTGTGTTATGTGCCTATTAACTCTATCCAAGACAGGGTGTCACATCCCATTTCTCCACTTGAGGTGAAACAGGAAGTGCTGCTTTGCCCTGCCACTGCTCCCACCACCACCTACCGTATTTTTCGTCCCATAGGACGCTCCGTCCCATAGGACGCACCTAGTTTTTTGGGGGGGAAATAAATTAATTTCCCCCCTTTATTTCCCCCCCAAAACCAGGTCAGGGAAACCAAACCAGGTCGAGGAGCAGTGGGATGGTGGCGCTGCGCCTCCCTGCTGTCCCCCGAGCTTGTGGGGCTGGCCGATGTCTGCCCGGCGCGCAGGGCGCTCTGCTTCAGGGCTCTCCGCACGCCGGGTGGCAGACTACTATCCACAGCGAGGGGAGCCCTGCGGGAAACTCCTGCAGGGCTCCCCACGCTGCGGATGTCTGCCCGGCGTGATGGGCGCTCTGCTTCAGGGCTCTCCGCACGCCGGGTGGCAGACTACTATCCACAGCGAGGGGAGCCCTGCGGGAAACTCCTGCAGGGCTCCCCACGCTGCGGATGTCTGCCCGGCGTGATGGGCGCTCTGCTTCAGGGTGCCTCTCGCGCCGGGCGGCAGGCTGCTATCCACAGCGAGGGGAGCCAGCTCTGATCCAAGAGTGGATATTGTCTGTACAAAATGGTATCTGAACTGTATCTAGTGGGCAACCAGCCAATAACAGCTCAGTGGGGGGCTAATATAAACAGCTTTGGGGTGGGGAGGTCTGTTTGGTGATTATGTTGCAGCTAGTCAGCTCAGCTAGGCAGTGTGGGAAGAGTGACTTGTCGGGAGTGACTCAAGAGTGCCAGGCATTCTGCTGTGCATAATCATGCTCCAAGGTCTGAGCTGGGATTGCTTGATATGTTTAGATTTCCCATAGATGTATAGGATCATTAGGATAGTTCGCTCTGACTATAAGAACACATTCACCTGGCCTTCCTGTTTGCTTCTGCAAGAGGTCTATTCCTCAGCTTGCCCCACTACGGCTTCCTGTTTCTCACTCCTACACTCATCTCGAATGCTCAGTCCCTGCTTTCTCTCCCCATGTCCATCTGATGCTCTGCAGAGCCACAATGGCCACCCAGTAAGCAGCCATCCTATGTTCAGCCACTCCTTCCTGACTCTTGCCACCACCACCTCCCTTCCTGTAGTAGCGGAAGAAAACGGTGGATCAAATATGAAATGCAACATTCCTCTAAAGGTGTCACACCATTTTAATTCAAATTTAATTGAGATTTCTTTAACCAATAGAGCAGGTTGGTGGGGATGGTGGAGTGGGGAGAGAATGAACCAAGATCACCTAATAAAATGAAGCCAAATTCAGTTGGGCAATTCAGAACTGAACAATTCTGCTGAGAGCTCTGCATTATAATACTGAACTGGTTCCTCAATTATAAGTCTGCAGGGCATGGTTATGCTGAATTGGCTCATCACAGAGGTTAAGGAAAAATTAAATATGCTTATGAACAAGGACAGCCTCTCACCTCCAGAGGGCAGCTCAACCCTTCCTTTCTGCTCCAATGGAGTTGCAGGTTTGTGAACCACTGGGCAAAGTATGGTTTCCCAGGTACAAAACATTCAGGGGGACACCAGTGAAATACTTGGAGCAGCACCAGATAGAAACTGCACAAGAACACAAAGGCACCCTACGTCTTATAGCTAAATAGGGTCACAACTTTGACTCAAAAATGCACATTCACAAATATCCTGCACTTTGAAAAAACCTTCAGAAGCCTTTGAGAGCTTCTCTATTATCAATAACTGCTGCAGTCTGGAAAATTCCTTTCCCTGTACTGATGGGACCTGGAATGCTGCCCTAGGAATTCCAAGTTAAGGTAAAGAGAAGAACCAGGCAGTGGCGGACTAAGCAGTTTTACACTTGTACAAAGAAGCTGGAGAGGAGAAAAACAGAGTTAATACAGCTCCATGTTGTGACAACTCTGCTGCATTTCTACAAACTTTGTGGCAATGTCAAATTGGAAGCTGTGTTTAGCCTCTTGTCTCCTTCACACACCGTGTCAGTACAAGCTTAGCCTGGTAAAGCCAAAATGAATAACTGGCTGTTCACTGCAATGACACAGAAATCTATTGAAGCTTGTGTAGGACAAAGACACAAATCCAGGTTTTCCTACTTTCTACATATGTCCTTAAAGTAAATACATAAAATCTGTCCAAACCCAGTTGTTTCTTCATTCAGCCTCCTTTTGGAACTTTTTAAAGATTAGAGTGGGGCTAGGGACAGAACACCTTTGACATGATGAGTTCTAATGTTAGCATTGACAATCAAAATGCAAACACTATAAGGAGAAACCTGCCACAGTATTCCATGGTGATACACTAGAAGGACTTCAAGCCTTGCTAAGTTTTTCAATGTACTAAATTCTGTGATTAAAAAAACAAACCTATTTCTAATTTAGCAAGAGAAGACCCAATAAAAGAGGGATAATCTCACTGCCTGAATAATACAATCCACAAATTTACAAACTTGACACATTTAAACTTCAATGGGCTTAAGTCCATGCAGACTAAACCTAGTGCAGTTATGCATGCACTAGGTTTGCAATTTGCCTTTCACAGGCTCTAGATCACCCTCCAAATCCAGGGCAAAAGTGTTCTTTGGATATGTTCACATTACCATTTACTCCACAACCAGGAGCACCCACTGCTAGTTTTTGAAGCCGCAGTCACATAATGTTAGCCACAATCTATATTAACTCTGTAGTTTCTTTAAAATACTGCTTTTTTATGCTTCTCCACTCCCTCAAACCAGCTTCAGATGAGCACACATGCACAGACAACAATTTCACGAATAGGAGTTTGTAAACTGCTTTGAGATTTTTCCTACAACCCAGTGGCGTATGAAATCAATAAATTGGAGTTCAGGGGTGTGTGTGGCAGGAGCAAGGAAACCAAAATGGTCATGTGAAGACTTCCCTGCTCCCTCTCTGAGGTGAGACCTCTGGGTATATAAATTCAATCAATCAATCAATCAATCAATACAACACTGTGCAAATGCAGCTTGAAACAAAGCAGATGGAATGACTTTGCTGCATTTTAAAGTGGTAATGTGAACATGCCCTCTGTCCCCTGGGCAACAATACTGCAAGTGGCCCCAACATTCCCCATCCCACTCTTGGGGGTCTGTGTGCTGCCTTGTGTGCTGGGAGAGTCTTCTTACACCATTGGGAGTCAATGGGAACCATACTGTCTTAAATCCAAAAACTTCTGAGCGGAGTTCTTAGGCTTGGGGATATGTGTCAAGACAAGATTTAAAGAAAAGGTTTTTGTTTAAAACGGTGTATAGCTTTCCAAGATAGTTTACATGCAGCAAATTCTGTCTTGCCAGCAGATAGCTCTTGGCAGTTGCTTTCCCCCTTAGAACTTGAGAGCTAGTAATAGAGGTTACTGGCTACTAGCGTCAGCTATGAGAAAGGAAGTCCCTTGGTTCAAATATCACCTCAACCACAAACTCCACAGCTGCCTTTACATATGTAAGCTACCATTCTCTCTTCTTCAGCTGCAATGTGGAGGTAATTACTGTATATTAAAACACACTACATAAATGTTAAGTATTATCAACGTAATGGCTGGAAACGGTGTTCTTTTCCGTCCCCATTCACCAAGCGGCTTGGCTTTTGAGATCTGAGCTGAGCTGCGGCTAGAGGGTGGAGGAGAAGCACTCGCAGGTTCGCTGAGGTCAGGGGTGCTCTGCTCTGAAGGTTTTTCAGTTGCGCAGGAAGGATGTAGCTTTTCTTTCTGGTGCACTTTGGTTTTAGCCAAGGGCAACATCCTGCTTCTACAGCAAGGCCTGCAAAGCGAGGCCTAGAGCTTGCAGCAGAGCAACCAGATGGCTCTTATTTTCAGGGAAACACTTTCTTGTAGAGTGCTGAACCTTATCCCAGAGCACCGCAGCACCACAGGGCATAGCGGATGTATCCCTGATTTCACAACATTCCCAGCTTCAAAGCAAATGCAATGCAACTCCAAACAGTATTTCCCATTTTGAGAAATCGTGACCAGAGAGAAGCTCTAGCCTGCGGCGAAACCATGCCAGTTAACAGAGTACAGGCTTGCATAACACCACCTTAAGATTTTAAAATGAAATAAGTTAAAATGTATTATGAGCCTATGTTTTGCTTACATACATATCTTTACTGCAACACTTTTTCCTGGCAGTTTCCCCTTCCCCTTTCTTCATATTTCTGCGGAGGTTCTGGCTGACACAAAAACTGCTCCCCACCAACACCACAGTCTTAACAGCACATCTAAAAAAACACTCTGCACAGCCCATATTGTACAAATCACAATGCAACATGATATTGATGACCCCACATCCCCGTAGGGCTGCCTTGTATTCACAGTGTTGTACAGAATAAGGGAGCGGGGAGTTCCAAATGGTCCCCATATATTATGTCCTTAAGAAAGGAACGGTGGGATATTCCTGGGGATGGCCCCTTCTTTACAAAAAAGAAGAAGGTAAAGAAGGTATGCCAGACATTAATACAACAGTTATGGAGAGGGCCTCGTTCCCCTTTCTTCCTAATAAATGTCAGAGCTTTAAAAATGGATACAATTCCAGCCACTCTCTTGATCTTTTTATATGCCTAGTAAATCTTCAGCTGAAAAGCCCTTTCCTGAAATCCTTACCTCATGCCCCCAATAAAGCGCACCAATTAAAAAACATGTTTTCATGCTTCTTAAATGTGTGCCTGTAAGGTGGAGGCAGGGGGGTGGGAGAGGTTAACCAACACAATGGAAAGCAAGCCTGGGATCCTGCTCTGGACCCTGCATCAAACTGGGACTCGTCCACAGCAGGCTGTGCCTGCCTCTTCACTGCTTGGAAGGATTCGAGGAGGGACGTTTGCATGGTTGAGCATCCCACGACACCCCTATGGGCAATTCATTCACAGTCAACCTTCCTAATTTCTCTAGAATTTTATGAAATAAAGAGAATTTTAACCTGTTTAAGTAGGTCAACTTTTTGTATGTTTTAAGCTACTGCTGTAATTTTTCTTGAGTCCATTGGTTTATCTCTTTGTAAACCGCTTTGAGTTCTGTTTTTGTTTTGTTTTGTTTTACAATTAAACCAATGTCAAGGAAAGAAACAACTACAGTGGTACCTCGGGTTACAGACGGTTCAGGTTACAGACTCCACTAACCCAGAAATAGTACCTCGGGTTAAGAACTTTGCTTCAGGGTGAGAACAGAAATCGTGCAGCGGCGGCGCGGTGGCAGTGGGAAGCCCCGTTAGCTGAAGTAGTGCTTCAGGTTAAGAACAGTTTCAGGTTAAGAACGGACCTCCAGAATGAACTAAGTTCTTAACCTGAGGTACTACTATGCCTAACTTTTAGAAAACATCTGAAGGCAGCCCTGGTTTAGGGAAGCTTTTAATGTCTGATGTTTTATCGTGTTTGGGAGTCACCCAGAGTGGCTGGGGAAACCCAGCCAGATGGGTGGGGTATAAACATTTAATTAATGAATTAATTTTATTAAATAAATAAATAAACTAAGTGGAGGAACAGGGGTACCTCTCAGAGAGGTGTAAGCAAAAATGAATGAGAACAGGATGATGTGCTTTGCCTATTTTCTGTCCACAGTCCACATGTAGAAAGGAACTAGGCTCCCTTCAAACCAAAATGCAACATGATTGCAACATTTGAAATCACAGAATTGTTTCTGGAATAGAAAATGGTAGCTTTGTGGAACTGGCACTGCTACGAGTGACATACAATACTCATTCTGCAGTTGCAAGAAAGCCAACTTTTAGCATGGCAGGAGCTACACCTTGCAATTCCCTACCTACTGGCACGAAGCAAGTACCTTGGCTGTACTCTTTTCCGTACCTGCTTAAAATATATTTGCTTAGGCAAGCCTATTCAGACCTGTAGTTGTTGACATGTTTAAATCTTTTTCGCTGTTAGTTTTCATCCTATTTAAATGTTTTCAACTGTTCTCATAGATCATTTTTAAAAATTCTATTGTTAAATGTTTAAAGGTTTTAAAATGATTAAGCACTATATAGATTTTGGTACATAAAAAATAAAAATAAAGGAGGGGCTGCTTCTCACAGAGAGCCTGGTCCCCATCAGTGTGAGTCTTGATTCACTGTAATTACACCTGAAAGTTGCAAAAAAAGAAAGAAAAGAAAAGTTGGGGGAGGGAGAACTTTTCCTCTTTGTACAGTGGTCCCTCGGTTTACAAAAAGTCCTGTTTATGAACTATTCGGTTTACGCACTCCGCAAAACCGGAAGTAGTGTTCCAGTTTGCAAACTTTACCTCAGTTTACGAGTGGAAGCTGAACCGTGGAATGGCACTGGCGGCAGGGGGCTTCATTAGGGAAAGTGCGCCTTGGTTTAAGAACGGACTTCAGGAACGGATTAAGTTCATAAACTGAGGTACCACTGTAGCTTGCTATGCACTGTAAGCCATACAGTGGTACCTTGGCTTACATACGCTTCAGGTTACATACGCTTCAGGTTACATACGCTTCAGGTTACAGACTCCACTAACCCAGAAATAGTGCTTCAGGTTAAGAATTTTGCTTCAGGATGAGAACAGAAATCATGCTCTGGCAGCGCGGCGGCAGTGGGAGGCCCCATTAGCTAAAGTGGTGCTTCAGGTTAAGAACGAACCTCCGGAACGAATTAAGTACTTAACCCGAGGTACCACTGTACTTAGTTCTCTAGTGCTATTGTGAATCTTTTAGTATCTTCTAGGATAAAGTAGACTGCTGAGCTCAGTGCAGGAGCTTCTCATGGTGATAGAACTTTGCACAATTAACTGAATGATTATAAGGGTGTTGTTTCCGCTAAGATGTAACATCTATCAGAGACAGGATATGGGACTGGCCTCTTTGGTGTAACAAAATCCTCTCTCCAACTCCTAAATTTCCCTGCCCTTCCTCCAAGCTTCCCTTCTCAAAATTTATCTCTCAAACAGTCCAAAGACCGATTAATGCATATACCACGAGGAGGGGAGCTACTCATCTTCTGATATTAAGCCTCAGCCAGCTTTGTTTAGGATCATAGAATCAAAGCCAGAAGAGATATACAAGGCAGTCAAACTATGATCCAACCACACTAACAATGTAGCCTATGTCCAAATTTTTGTGTACCAAGTAATGATTGAGAAGTCCAGGTTGCACCGTGCCAGAGATGCCTGAAGTTACTAAAATACTCCTAGAAGGGTCAAGGAGATGAGCTGTGTGTCAGGAGAAACAGTGGCTGGAGACAAAGGGGTACTAAACAGACAGGGTATCAGTGCCAGAATGCATGTGGGACATTGGGCAGATAGCAGCAGCTCAGTCTGTAGTGAAGTAACAAGTTGTTAAGACTCAGGAGTCAGACCAGGGTCAGAAACCTTACAGGTGGATCCCTACTGGCCCCTTGAATCACCTGATCCTGCTGAGCTGATAGCTGCAATTCTGTCCTCTGGCCATCTGCCCTGGAGGTGCTCAGGCACAATAGAGAATAGGCCTCCTTATGGAAGATGCCGTCATGGTACAGAGAGCAAAGCACCTGAGCTGAGAACTACAGTGCCATACACCATGCTGCTCAAAATAAACCCTACTTCATATCACATACAGAGTCTGAATGCTGCTCCACCTATCGGAGTGCAAATCTTGCTCCCAGTCTCATGGCCATGAATCTGCCTGCATGATGCAGCGTCTCTTTTCAGTGTGGCAGATTTAGAACCCTTTCACACTTTGTGGAGCAGTCCTGCTTGCTATGACTATACCTGTCTTGGCCCTTTTCAGACATTTGTTTTTGTGTTATTAAACACACAAGGAGGGAAAGTTCTGCCCCATCACTCCTCTGCACACACCACTTGGAGGGTGACTTTTGGAGCCTTCCTGCACATTGTGTTTTCCCTCTTGGTGGCCTTCACCAGATTGGCATCATTACGCAAACTCCTAGTTCATGCCAGGACACCCTGGAAGAGGCACCCTCTCTGCCTGGAGTGGATACCCACACAGCTCTCATCTTCACCAGCAGAGCTGTCATGAAGCTGAGAAGCGGCAACACTCAAAATGCACAAATCGCTCAGCTGAGCTGGGCTGTGACAAATAGGCTGCTACAATGGGCCATGCAGAAGACCACCTGGGGCTCATTTAGTTCCAGGCTCTGCCCCCTGATTTATATAACTGTAGTTAACAGAGTCAAAGAGCAGAAGAGAGAAGTGTGTGTCTCTGTGTGTGTGTGTGTGTGTGTTTTGTGGGTATTTTGTCCACAAAGTACAAAGTGTGGTCTGTGTCTCCATCTATACATTCTCTCTCTCTCTCTCTCTCTCTCTCTCACACACACACACACACACACACACACACTTTTTCACTTTGTAATTAGACAATTATTCTCACATCCTTCTTCGCTTTCTAAAAGCTGACAAATGTGTCGAAGGCCTTCCTTATACTAGTATTGCAAGTGAATGACTTTAGATACAATGCTATGCACACTTATCTTGGAATAAGTTCCCCCCACCCCACCCCACCCCAATACCCTGGGAATTGCTTTTGGGTAAACACGCACAGGGTCAGGCTGCATAAGGGAGGTGTGTGAACAAGCTGTTAGTCATCAATCTGCCATTCAGTTTCCAGACCTTTACACTTCATAAAATCCAACTTGTTTAGATCAGTTGGTGGTGTATGGAAGTCTCCAAATAAGCAGCATCCCAGCTTGTATGATAACAACAAAACTGTAACTGTCCTATACTAACAGTAGACACATTATCCAAGGGTGCATTCTTTATCTAGCCAAGAAAAGGCACCATCCACACAAAAATTGAATTTGAAGTAGACATGGGAGGTTTGCAGAAGCTGGAGGGAAAACGGCTGATTGGGTCTGATTGACCTCTAGTGCTACTTACATTAATGGTCACACTAATGCATTTTATATCAGGATGACCTCTTCGTTTCAGATCTTTAAAATACAGCAGCAGTTCTGGCTGGCAAAAGCCTGCTGATACAATCTGCAGGCTGCTATCTTTGAGGCCCAATTCAGGGACCATTTCAAAGTTGGCTGCTTTCTCTCATTACATTTAACTGGAGTCAAGTATAAAGGGTACACACATTTTCAGATTAGGTGCATGTCTCTCTCTCTCTCTCTTAAAAAAGTGAAGGTGGCAGTCTGATCCTTCCCTAGAAACTCCTTCTGAATATAGTTTTAAGGAGGCATATTCTTAATTCTACAGGTATGTGGCTTTCATACTTCACATGCAAACGCATCCCTAAGTACAAATAATAATAATAATAATAATAATAATAATAATAATAATAATAATAATAATAATTGGTCCTTGGAATTTTTTCATTCAAAATCTAGCCCAAGATCCTGTCTCCCAACTGGCCAACCATATCCACAAGTAGGACTTAAGAGCAATAGCACTTTCTCCACTCCCACTGAACTCGTGTAAAGGTAAAGGTAAAGGGACCCCTGACCATTAGGTCCAGTCATGACCGACTCTGGGATTGCAGCGCTCATCTCACTTTATTGGCCGAGGGAGCCAGCGTACAGCTTCCGGGTCATGTGGCCAGGATAACTAAGCTGCTTCTGGCGAACCAGAGCAGCACACAGAAACGCCGTTTACCTTCCCGCCGGAGCGGTACCTATTTATCTACTTGCACTTTGACATACTTTCGAACTGCTAGGTTGGCAGGAGCAGGGACTGAGCAACGGGAGCTCACCCCATCACGGGGATTCGAACCACTGACCTTCTGATCGGCAAGTGCTAGGCTCTGTGGTTTAACCCACAGTGCCACCCACGTCCCTCGTGTAGTTCTCTGAAATTCCCTCCCTATTGATATCAGGAAGGTGTCAACAATGCAACATTTTCAAACCTTGCTTAAAACCTTTTTGCTTAAACAAGCTTTCCCAAAAATGTGACCTAACCACACAGCATTGAATTTGAACTTAGTATTTTGGGGTTTTTTCTTGTATTTTTAGGGTACTTCTATGATTTTACATTGTCCATTGCTTTGGGATTTCTTTTTTAAATGATAAGTAGTATAAATAAATATTGGATTACACTGTCAATGTAGCTTCACTGTATACTAACAGCTTAGATAAGGAAGCCAAAATTGTATTCCATCAGACATCATCACTTCACCCACCAATGCATTTCCTACTTGATCTAGGGACTTAGGAGTTGACCTTGTCAGTGGGGTGAACCACTGGAGAGAGGGAAGAAGGCTCAAGCAGCCTGTGAGGTAATTTCCCACAGGCTCCACTTTATGATGCACTGGGCTTCAAGAGGAAGCGAGTTCATGGTCACCCAGAGTTTGTCTAAACACTTTGGTGCTTTCTTCAAAGCACAGCTCAGATCTCATTCTTTTCCCAAGCAAATCCTGACAGCTCTGAAGAAAGTTCCTAAGCTTCCCCCCTCCCTTCTTTCTAAATATCAAAGGGTGGGAGGGGCTGAAAAGACAGACTGACACAAGGAAAAAGAACTGGAGTTGGTACAAGTGGAAAGAACTTCCAGAATTTTAAATTTCACATCTCCAACATGGGTGTAGCCAGGATTTTTGTTAGAAGGGGACAGAACCTCAGCCATGTATTTTTATTGGTTTTTATTGATTGGGGAGAGGCTGCCCCCCTTGGCTATGCCCATGATCTCTGAAGTTTGCCTTCACCAAACTACAACTTATGAATTTATTTTAGGAATGTCATAGGAATTAAACTGAATAAACCAATATAGGTTTTAGGATTTATAGTTTGGATTCATCCCCTGGACCTCAGAGACCCCACCTTCTGTCCCTGCAATTTGATTTGGAGACCATATTCTCAAATGTATGGCAACACTAGAAACATTCTAAACCCATTGCCCTGCTATGCTTTATGGCAGAACAGCAGAACCGTTGCTCTTTTGTGAATTTTTTAAAAAAGAAGTGTCTCCTACAACATCTGCTTGCAAAACATCAGATATGAGCTATCTAGCTGTTAAGATTTAGCAACAATTTGTTCTTATTCATATACAAAGTATCTGAGGGTTTGTTAAGAGTTCTGATTAGATCTAGTACTTCCTGTTCCACGCAAATCTTATTCCAGGGGGCTGAGTTTGAAATGAAAAAGTTGAAGGTTGCCAGGGAAGTGGGTAGCAGATGCAGATTTTAATCAAAAGCTGCTCTTTCAGAGTGCTAATTGGCCTGCAAAAAACGCTTGAGAGGTGTTGTTGCATTGCTTCCACTCGGCTAGGGCTTTGTTGCACCTGTGTCCATAGAAATGAAAAAGTATTTTACTTTTAGAGATGGGAAACCAGCCACTGAGAATGGTTTCTCTCTCCTTTTTCTTCTTTGAAGCTGGCACCAACCAGCTTCAAGCTGGTCCTACCAAGATGATGCTCATGGCAGAGTATAATGAGATCATGATGAGATAAGAGGGAAAGAGGAAGGTTTGAATCTATGCATAACTAAGGTTGTCTAGGGCTTCATACATTAAACCAGGGATCAGTGTGTTGGGCACAATTCAAAGGATGGTTTAATGCCAGAGTGCTTGCGGAACTCCAACTCCCATCAGCCCCAGGAAGCTTGACCAATGGTCAAAGGATCTCAAGGATGATAGGAGTTGTAGTCCAACATCTGGACAGCACCATGCTGGCTACCCCTCAATTAAACCACATTTGGTGTGTGCCCAGCACATTCATATAACTTTGCTGGTCTAAAGCTATCCCAGTGATTCCCATGCACTTAAGAAAGGGGCTGCTGCTGCTGCTGCTGCATTCCGCACCAAGTTTCTATGCAGTCCTCAGAGGCAGCTGTAATCAATTATCTGCAACCAACAGAGGAACAATCTGAGTGCTGCAGTAATCTATTAACTACAACCAGATGAGCAGTTTTGAGTGTTATATTTATTTTCACTAATCACAATGCAAGCTCTATCAGCAACATCTTAAGACAGGAGACGCGGTAATTTTTAGAGAGCTGAAAGAGTTGGTTTGAAGAAGGATTTGCTGCTCATGAAAATATTTATCACCCCACTTTTGCATCTGTTCAACTGGCTTTTCAGTATTTGGACTGTTTTAGTAACCTGTAAAAGGGTTGTACACAATGGGAAGAAATGGGTGTACACAGCATGTGAAGTAAAGTCTCCCTCCTAAAAAACTTTTCCCTAAAAAATATTGTTTTCTGTTATCAGCCTTATACATAGCTCAGCTAATGTGTCTCTTATTCCACATTTACAGATCTCTTTGAATTTCTTATCCTTTCTCACTTCAGGCTGTCAGTTTGCACAGTACTTTTTGTGACTTGGAGATAGCCTTGCTGGAATCATAGGTAGAACTCTACTAAATTAAATTTCCTTTGTGATCTCATCAGAATTTTGGCAGAGAATAACAAGTCCATCAACCCTCAGGGCCTGCCAATTGAATCACCATCACCCCATAAACATAACTGCGATCTCCCTTGCTCTCCATGCTGGGGAAGGGGAAATCTGTGTTCAGATGTTTGTGTTTGCTCCAGTTTGTTTTTATTCCAAAAAATAAAGAGCCTGTCTGTTATAATGCAGATGTTGCTGGCCATAAACACACAAAATGAAAGAGGAGAGAAGTGATATCCTTCTGATGACAATGGCTTTTCAAATTTACTGTAAGTTGCTAGAAGAGCTCCAGACTTTGTGAAAGTTAATGCAAGAGCAAGACTGCAGGGGGAGCAATAAAATCCGTTTGTGCAGACATACTCCATTCCCTCCTTTTTTCATCTATTGTCAGGGCTTTAATCAACCTGGAATCAACTCCACACCTTCTTAAGTTACTTAAGTTTAACTTGGTAGGCTTCTCACCTTCTTTTTAGTAATGAAATGAGTCCAATGACAACTTTTGAGCCTGAATGATATGATCACAAAATCAGGGACACATATTTACTATCCTATGCTGAATTGAATCCTCTTAACTTTGGTGCTGTCAACTTTACTGACCTCTGTCTTGTATTGAGGCCATTCCAACTCTACTGCCTGGGAATATTTAGCATGCTAGATGGTTTGAGGCCATTGTTTTATATGCAAAGCATATCTTATGTAGAGCTAAGCCAAAATCTATCAAAGGGCCATCCCCCCCCCAACTCCTCTGAGATTTTTCTTTTTATCACATACCTGGAATAAGATCACTTTGCGGATTTCCCCCAATTATTTTCCAACAATTTTATGTGCATGCCGACCACTATTTCTCTCCTATGGTGCCTTGAAATAACACCAGCTCCCAGACATAATGAGGGATACAATATGGTGGCCAACAGTTGTCAACAGACTTGTTGCTGTTGCAGCTGAAACACCTGTCCTGCCAAACCTTCAGGGACAAAAGGAGCTGTGCTACTGCCATTGCTAACGGTGAACCCCCAACCATGAGAAACTGTTCAAGAATTTCTCCTTCCCCTTTGGTTCCCCTTTCCTAATTTCTCTGGCCAAAAATAAGGAGGATAATTTAAAGAGAACATTGGTGTACACCTCTGGTGCTCAGCCCATGAGTTTTGAAGCTTCCCTACCACTGCACACCTTTGGTACATCTTTTGTGCAGCAAGATCAGATGACATCTTGGACAACAGCAAGTAATAAAGGCTGCTATCAAGTCCAGTGATGCGGTTCATAGATCCGTCAAGGTTTAAATGCAGACATAACAGTTTTTGTACTTGCTCCAAGCAGTAAGAAAAGCTGGAGGGGGAAGACATTGCTTTTGTTAGGAAAAGTCAGTGGCTTGGGTGAACATCAAAAGAGCACTGATTTATTCTTCTGAGCAGGTGATTATTAAGCATGAATTGATGACAAAGCTTCCTGGCACAATGAGGCCAGCTTTCCTGACAAATGCATAAACAGTGGAATGAAGCAGACAAGGAAGGAGAAAAGGCTGGCTGGTAGTTTACAGAAGGCCAGATTATTTTGGCACCTTTAGGTCAACTTTGGGCATAATATACAACCACCAGTGGCTGCTATTTGACAGCTGAATATGGCCGAATGATGACCTGTCATCAAGCTATTGGTTACTGCTTGTGCTCATGTGGTTTTTGTTACTGTTTGGATATGGTATGGTTATATACCTGAGAAGTTGCAATACATCAGCTGTTCATTAGTCCCTCCAGAAGATCAAAGAAGTGTAGAATATTTATTTACAGTGGTACCTCGGCTTACATACGCTTCAGGTTACACACTCCGCTAACCCAGAAATAGTGCTTCAGGTTAAGAACTTTGCTTCAGGATAAGAACAGAAATCGTGCTCCGGCGGCGCAGCGGTAGCAGGAGGCCCCATTAGCTAAAGTGGTGCTTCAGGTTAAGAACGGACCTCCAGAGCGAATTAAGTACTTAACCCGAGGTACCACTGTATTTGATTTATATCCTACCTGTCCTCCCAGAGGAGCCCAGAGCAGCACAGATTATAGACACAGAATACACATTTATCTTTCAAAAGGCGACTTTTCACCATAGGTGAAAGAACAGTTTTGGGCAAGTGGGACAGGGGATTCTGATCAGGAAAATGGCACTGGGGAAAGCGGGGACCCTGATAGGCTATGAGGCTTCCCACAGGTGCTTTAAGGTTTGGGGGGAAAAGCCACGGGAGATCTAATTGCAGGTCCGCCCAATGTCTCAACCAAATAAATTGTCAACTGTTAGGAACAGCATTGCTGCTTTTTTTTTTTCTGGTAGGGCTCCTCTATCTTCTACAGTTGCAAGCTAGAAAATAATCAAATTTCATGGCTGGATATTAGCCGAAATCATTTCTTACAACAATACAAATTAAAAATGGAGCTACAAGGAAATTAACAAAGTACTAAGAGATGGTATGATGACTAAAGCAGTGGTTTTCAGTTAGCTAAGTACTGCAGACCCCTTGTTTTTCAAAAGCCAAGCCATGGATCCCCTACTTTTGCAAATTTTGTTATCTCTATGGTAGTTTTTGTTATGTGAATGGTGCCAGAGACCCCCTGAGTGGGTTGCACAGCCCCCCTAGTGTTAGCAGACCACCAGTTGGGAACCGCTGGACTAAGGCATTCATTTCCCTTTTATACAAAACCCTTATGGAGAATCAATCCTCCTCCCAACAAAGTCTAAAAAGCTGGTGGGAACTTAATGGGGATATAAACATTTAAGAGGATAAATGGAACAATTTATGGACAAAAGCACCATATAAATCTCTGTCAGCAACTACTAGGGAACATTCACTAAAAATTGTGCATGGACGGTATTTAACACTGAGGCCCCTATCTTATATAAAGCCCAGTAGCTCTCTGTTACATTGCAGAGGATGCCAAGTTATAGGTACATACCATCATATGTGGTGGGAATGTCCACAAATACTGGAAGGAATTTTTAAAAGAGATATCTCAGATTACAGCTCAGACAATCCCAGTAACCCTGGTATTGGCCATCCTTAATTTATATACTTCAAATATGGACCAATTAAGAAGTAAGGAATTAGAATGGTAAAATCCAGAACTTGGAAAATATTGCAATTAATGAATATTGATCACTGGTATAAAATAGTCTGGCAAAAAGCCATAACGGAAAAGCTGTAGCAAAAATTGAAGGTGGCAAGGTCTTCTGCATTGCAGAAATGTGCAACTGTCCCATATGGAGATCAAATCTACAACCTTGGCGTTATCAGCACCATGCTCTAACCAACTGAGCTAAGAATGAGAAATACCTACAGCATATATTGCAACAAGGCATAGATAAGCAGGCACTACTCATTATCTCACTCCTATTACTTCATTTTCGAAGTTGATTTATTGAAGAATTCATTTATTGCAATCACCTCATTGGTTTACTGTAATCACCTCATTATTATGTTCTGTAAAATAATATGTGTAGCATTTTACCTCCCTAGTGATCCATTTTTGTAAGTCATGTTATGTTTTATAATTTATAGGTGTGCAATTTTGTAACAAGAAAAATATATATACTGTTACATGGGAGGCAGACATTTCTCCCATGACAGGTGGTGGACTCTCCTTCCTTGGAGGTTTATAAACAGAGGTTGGATGGCCACTTCCCATGGATGCTTTAGCATTGCAGGGGGTTCAACTAGATGACCCTTGGGTCGCTTCCAACTCTAAGATTCTATTATTCTATTAACAGATTCAGACCTTCTCTCTATTGTACCTTCCTGCTTGGAAAAACTTCACCAGTGGAGTTTCTGCCTGTCACAATCTGATTAAAAACACCAGAAAAAAGTGGGTAGGCATTCACCACTGGTCATGTGTTACAGAGCCACAATAACTCTTGAGGCATCACCACCACACTTAAATCAGGTGGCTTAAATTTTTGCTACGAGTTTACAACACTTTTTTTAAAAAACCCATTAGCTGCATCAGTTTTATAACCCTGCTGGCTACAGAGTCCAGCCAAAATGGTTAGATTATATTTGGATCTCAAAGTTGCCCAGCTATTTGCTTATCTATCCCAAGTATGAACGGAAAACAGAAGTGTATTCACATTCTCTTTCTGCTGACCTGTTTCACAGAACTGCCTCAAACTGCAGAAACTGGGGTTGTCTATAGAGCTTCCAGTTCAAAACACACCCCAGAGCAGTGAATAAGTGAATGTGTTTACTAAAAAAGGGGGGGTAGTCCTTCTTCACCATTATCTTTTCTTAAAACATTATGAACAAAAGGAACAATGACTGGACCCAACAAAGTTTCAGTTCAGGCTCCATTCCAAGGAGAGCCGCTTCTTCCATTTATAGCTATGTTAACTCCGGGCTCTGTTGCAACATCCCAAGTCTAGGAAATAAACTGTGACTATGTGTGTGGCTTTAAAGGACGGGTAAAGAAGAAAAAGAACAAAAAAACCAAACTGGCCAATTGTCAAATTATCTTGTCTGCTCACAAGGAGGTTTGATGTTCCGAAAAACACAAAGCTATCTTTGTGCAATCTTAATCCAGTGCCTTAACTCCTTCTCTGTGATTTATTGGGGTGGCATGTTAGCAGCCTCTTCCCATATCACGTGCTGGTCAACAGAATAAGAGAAACGTTATGCTGAGGCAGAACCAGGTCTCTATAAATAGTTTTAGGACACAGTGATCCAACGGAGACAAGCCCATTCCTATTTTGTTTCTTGTAAACCGTGAAAGTATTTATTGGCTGAGCAGCGGAGCCTCACCTACGGATACCAAGCTGCAATCCCTTATTCACTCAAAACAAAATGAAATAAAGAACCTTCTCTCTTTTTAACTCAAGGGGTCTGATCATTTGTAGACAGCCTACAGAATGCATGGCCAGAGGTACCACTTCTTTGCCAGAGTCACAGAGCTTTGGGAACTGGAGGTCTCCAGTGAACATATAGCCATCCACTACAATCAAGCAGAAACCATAAGTCCACAATCCTATGCTCCACTTCAAGGAAGGGCCATACATCGTGCCATAGCGGAAAGACCTGCTCCCTGCCTTGCAGGCCTTTTCCACCTGGCCTGAGAGGGTGGGGCCCTGACTGACTGCAGCTACAAAAGCAGAGGCTGCTGAATAGACTCTTGTTGGGTTTTTTGTATCTTTATTTTAGATTGTGCTGTGATTTAAGTGGAAACTGTTTGGTTTGGTTGTGTATTTTTTGAGGGTTTATTTATTGTTTATGACTACTTATGTTACACTGCAGTTATGTATTATTTTCATCTTGTGAGCTACATGGAGCATAGTTTGAACTGTGGAAAGATGGTATACAAATAAAATTGTGTGTGTAGCAAGGCAAATGACTTTTATTTAGAAAGGAAAAATTTGAAATGTACTATTACACAGTGGAAGAAAGGTACAGGACATCTGATGTGCTGTAAATCTTCTGCATCCTTAGCCCATATTTATCTCTGATTAGTCAGACCATGAACTGCATTTTTCTTCCCTATCGAGTAGGAACCAGTTTATTGGCATGTCGACCCAATTCAAGCCATGTAGCATAGAATACCCATAACTCAAACCCATTATATTTCAGGACTAAAGTGGCTTAAAGCCTCAATGGATGCAGCAAGTAATCTTTTCAAAAAGTCATTTATGCTGGCACCAAGCAATGCAGAATCTTGTTATCTTGGACATCAATACACTACTTATCATTTCCAGTGGATGACTCCAAATGTTTGTGTTTTGAGTGTGAATAATTTGTCACTGCTACAATAATTTCATTAAGCACTGAAATTGCTTAATGCTTAGCCTTTCTTGAAAGTGGAAGCAGCATGATACCATCCTTCCTGCTTGCTCTACAGCAAAGGTCATGCTCCACTGTCCATGGATGCTGACTGAGGCTGTGATGGCTGTAAGAAGCAGTTCCATAAGCCATGTTTTATGAATCTCTGTGTCTCAGAGCCAATTCTCCTGTCCTTACCAGTGGTAAAGGAATCAGGTAAGTATTGCTACACCACTTCCTTTGTGAGATGGTTCAATTCCAGATTATATTTATGTCCTGGTACCATTGCTAACTCCACTGTGGGCCCAGAAAGACTGACACGGGGACTCACAAACCTCCTTGTTCATTGCAGACTTCAGCTCTGCAAGTGAGAGTATAAAGTGATTAATCTATTAACACAAGGAAATACATTCTGAGATCTGGCTGTAATTCACACTCAAAGGGGGTGGGGTGGGAAACTACATTGTCAAAATTATTAATAACTGCTTGAATAAGTAAGGAGGCCTTGTGGGCCCACCACACTGTTCAGATTTAATACTCCACATTCCAAGGCTTACTTGAAACAAAAACAATTTCCAAATGCAATTCCTTCTCCCCTCCGACATTGGTCCACGTTATAGGAGCCTACATTATGATGAATAGAAGAGGGCAGGTGAGAAGTAGGATTGCAGGTGCTTTCCTTGTTGAGTTAAATGTTTCCATAAAACCCACATCATCTCTACACCAGCAGGGCACTCTCAGTATAGTGAAAGAACAGGATTCCCCATGACGGAGAAAGGTTCATATGCACCCAGGCTGTATGCAAAGGTCCAGGTGAACACGGGGAGGCTAGGAGCAGAGGCAGCCTGCATGAACCCTTTTCCCACTCCACCCCATTCACTGTGATATATGATCAAGTGAAAGGATGCACCAATATCGTAATTTGTTTGCTGTGTGGTCAGTCAATCTTGGCATGTCTCATGCCATGCCCAAGCCAACAGATACTTCAGCATCTGAAATCAACCCAGACTCCACCTAGGCTGGTGGTAACATGTGCTTGGCTTTAGCTCTAAACAAAATGGACGACAAGGATAAAACAAAAGACAATTTCTCATTCACGATTGCCGTTCTAGAGTTATATGTCCAGGACAAGATTAAGACCTGTCAGATAATAAAATAGGACTAAAGAGTAGAAAATTATTTGCTTTAGAACAGGAAACCTGTCATCTGAGATCTCCAGGAGTAATGGCCAATCATCACTGCACAGCACTCTCTGGCTTGAATGGATGATGAATATAGCATTGCAATGTCATCTATTTCACCCAGCCTCTCTTGCCCGGCTACCCACTCCATGTTCCAACCATGAATCTTGCTGCCCGCTGCAGGCTCTGCTATGTTGACACACCCTGTTGACACTTAGCATCTGATTTCCTTGCCCAAGTCCTTCCCTATGGTCCTTTAACATTATTGGAATAGTTACAGATAGGTAGCCGTGTTGGTCTGCCATGGTCAAAACAAAATAAAAAAATTCCTTCCAGTAGCACCTTAAAGACCAACTGAGTTAGTTCTAGGTATGAGCTTTCGTGTGCATGCACACTTCTTCAGATACATCTTCTTCAGATACATGTGTATCTGAAGAAGTGTGCATGCACACGAAAGCTCATACCTAGAACTAACTCAGTTGGTCTTTAAGGTGCTACTGGAAGGAATTTTTTTATTTTGTTTTGATTATTGGAATAGTTTCCCTAGCCTTGGCATTCAGATTATGTCTGTCACTGGTACGGTCCCATTAGTGCTCCAGCCCTAGTCACACATTACAGTGAACAGGTGCATGGAAACCCTCCCTGTGTTCAGCCCTTTTGCTCCACTGTGTTTATATCCTGGCATCTTGGCATCCATCTGATCATCAGCATGCCTCACCTCAATGAGTTTGCTTCCTGATTTCACCACCCATATTCCTCAACATATTCCTGTCTGTAGCTTTATTCTGGAAAGGATTAACAAATGGTCCACGGGAGTAGCAGGGCTGTGATGTGCTTTCAGGTCAAAGAAAGCACAGGCTAACTGTATGTTTTGTTCTTCTGCACAGGTTTATATCACAGGTGTGCAGAGTCTTTATTACCTAAAGTTTGATTATCCAAACCTGGCAGTTCAGTTTATCTACATATCTCATTATTCAAATGTTTTTAGATGCACTCCCCCCCCCGACACATATACACATCACACGGATAAAGAACACAGGCCCCAATCCCTCTTCATTCTGCCTTGACTCATATCCCATATCCCATTCTGCCTTGACTCATTCTGTCTCTTTCCAAGTGGAAAGCTCTGCAGTTTTATTTTTTTAATTTTTCCAGCTTATCTCATATTTGGCACCTGTTCTGCCTGCACAAAATTGGACTGAGTATACCCCCCTCCCCTCTCCAAACCACACACACACACACCCCCCTCCGGTATTAGTATCTCAGGGCTGGAGGCTCTTTCCTGTTTAAAACTATATCAACACACATAATCTAGCCCAAATGTGTCAGCTGGTTTTAAGGAAATGTTTCCCCAACAGCTTTTATTCTCTCAAACTGCTGAGCTGCTCAGGGAATTGGAAAGGATTACTCACTGTTTATCCACAAGGCTTTTTGCCTGGTCCTTATTTTTTGGGGAAAAGTTGTTGGGCTTATTGTCTTTTAAAATCTGTTTAAAGCCCTGGCTATAATTAAGCAATCACGAGTGAGCTGCAAGACAGAGCCCAATAAGGCCTCGGGAAAATATACTGGAGGGTTTTTGTTCAGCATATTATTTCACTCCCACCACTGTCTCTCCCACCACCCAAGAATCTTTATCCATAACCAGGCCTAGAGTCATGATGGGACTCTGCTTTTGCAGAGAAACACTATTTCTTCAAGACTTACTTTAGGGCAAAATCCACCTAATGGCAATGGATATGAGTGAAATAGCTCAGTCGGTAGAGCATGGGACTCTTAATCTCAGGGTCATGGGTTCGGACCCCACGTTGGGGAAAAAGATTCCTACATTGCAGATAGTTGGACTAGATGACCCTTGAGGTCCCTTCTAGCTCTACGATTCTATGATTTTCCTTCCGAAGGCAGAAGTGGCTCACTGAGTGGGAAGGAGCTACCATGCTAGCGAGGAGTTGCCGTTCCTTCCCAAGGTAGGCAGAGTGAGGTGGCTGGGAGGTCAGCATGGTGCAAATGCACTGACAGAACCAATCTGGTGCTCCTGCCAGTACATTTATTATTTTTTAGAAGTTGTCAGTGTGGTTTTATTGTTTGTAGAGTATGCAGAAATGATTTTGGTTTTAGAACTTGAGCTTTTGTGTTTGTTCTTGTTCGTATTATGTACTTTGTGCTCTCCGTTTGCATTTTCAATGTTGCAAACTGCCCTGTAGACAGTATATACAAATTTAATTAATTAATTAATTACTACATCCTCAGTACCTCCAGATAGGGCTGGAAATGTCCCCCATCTGTAATTCTGAACAGTTACTGTCAGTCAGTGTAGAAGTGTTGCCTTCCTGGACAAATGCAGTGTAGACAATTCTGAGCTAGATGGACCAATGGTCTGACTCTGTATATGGCACCTTCCTATTGGGGACTCAACCAAGCTTCCATGGAACCCCAGGGGTTTCCTAGAGCAGAGATTGAAAACTATGATAAGGAGGGAGCTGAACACCATATGTGAAGCTAAGGCAGATGCCCAAAGGGCTGGCACAGTGAGAAGCCTGCTTCTCTGAGAGAGGAAGAGGCAGAAACTGCTAAGATTAAGTTTACATTATTACTCATAAAGTTGTGACGGGGTAGCTCGGGGGAATTAGAGAGAGGAAACCAAAGTTAATCCCAAGGATAAAATCCCAATTCTTGTTGTTTATAAATGCATTATTTGAAGACACAATAGACCCTATGTGAAGCAAATACTTAAGAGCAAGATCGGACCTATTACTCCAAGACGGAATACATTTCTTATCTCAAGGGTATGAAGCCAGCAGCACCAGATTAAACACCAACAAAAAATATGTCCCATCTAATGAAATATGAGACAAAAGAACGTACCCTCCAGTCCTTGCAGCTACATAAGTTTGCCAATTGCCCGAGGCCTTCTTCTACCCAGAAAAGTTTCACTAATCGGTCATTTCTCCATTTTTTTGACTTTCTAGGCTTTGGTCATCCTCCCTGTTCTGTTCCTGGTGGCAACTTCTCCCCATTTCCCTGCTTTCCCCAGACACATTCACAACAAAAGCAGCAGGCCTATGTCTACATTTTATTGCAATGTTATTTTATTGTGATGATTAGTAAAACTGATCAGCAGCAGGCAACCGGAAGCACAGCGAGAAGCAGCTGAGTTCTACTGACAGGACGGATGCAGTTGCTGAGCTTGTTAATTGTTTCCTCTTTCACTCTCATCAGCTGTTTCTAGGACGCTGTTGGCCGATTCAGAGGTAATAATCACAGCACACAAGCATGCCTTTTTACCTTGTCATCTTGGTATATGGACCTTGCTAGCTGAAACAACAGGCTGCCAAAGGTTGACATTTAGAGGTCCCTTGAGGATCAATTAAAGAGTTTTCTGGTGGCAATGTTTTCGTAACAAACATTTCAGCTTAATTTGACTCTAAGGGTTTCATGGAAATACACTGCCATCATTGGTCCAGTGGCAAAAATATCAAACTTCACCATTGCCAACTCAGCGGCCAGATGCTACAGAAATGAACCAGTACTCATCCCTGGTTGGTATAAAGGTGTCTGCTGAACTATTTCCAAATGTGGCAAGTGAGGCAAAAGGAGTTGGGAGTTGCTATATCTCCTCTCTATATGGAGCTTCAATTACGGCAGTGTTAAAATCCTGGAAGGGATCTATAGGCCAATGTTGGAGGCCTGAATCCACAAGGTGTTATGCCACACTGGACTGGAACAAATGAACACAGCAGAGGCAGAGCCAATGGGTGTCAATCAGGGCTATGAGGGATGATCTTAATGATGTCATGCACCTGAGCATTGCCTTTAAAACTTTGATTAAACATTCCAGGGAATAATTCCTACTAAGCACCATTCTCAGACAGATTGACTCATCTCGTTCAGTGGTTGCATAGGTGTCAGTCAGAGTAAATATGTATGCTAATAATAATAATAATAATAATAATAATAATAATAATAATAATTTATTATTTGTACCCCGCCCATCTGGCTGGGTTTCCCCAGCCACTCTGGGCGGCTTCCATAAAAACCAAAAATACACTAAAATATCACAGATTAAAAACTTCCCTGAACAGGGCTGCCTTAAGATGTCTTCTGAATGTCAGGTAGTTATTTATCGCTTTGACATCTGATGGGAGGGCGTTCCACAGGGTGGGTGCCACTACCGAGAAGGCCCTCTGCCTGGTTCCCTGTAGCTTTGCTTCTCGTAATGAGGGAACCGCCAGAAGGCCCTCGGCGCTGGACCTCAGCGTCCGGGCAGAACGATGGGGGTGGAGACGCTCCTTCAGGTATACTGGGCCGAGGCCGTTTAGGGCTTTAAAGGTCAACACCAGCACTTTGAATTGTGCTCAGAAACGTACTGGGAGCCAATGTAGGTCTTTCAAGACCGGTGTTATGTGGTCTCGGCGGCCGCCCCCAGTCACCAGTCTAGCTGCCACATTCTGGATTAGTTGTAGTTTCCGAGTCACCTTCAAAGGTAGCCCCACGTAGAGCGCATTGCAGTAGTCCAAGCGGGAGATAACTAGAGCATGCACCACTCTGGCGAGACAGTCCGCGGGCAGGTAGGGTCTCAGCCTGCGTACCAGGTGGAGTTGGTAGACAGCTGCCCTGGATACAGAATTGACCTGCGCCTCCATGGACAGCTGTGAGTCCAAAATGACTCCCAGGCTGCGCACCTGGTCCTTCAGGGGCACAGTTACCCCATTCAGGACCAGGGAGTCCTCCACACCAGCCCGCCCCCTGTCCCCCAAAAACAGTACTTCTGTCTTGTCAGGATTCAACCTCAATCCATTAGCCACCATCCATCCTCCAACCGCCTCCAGGCACTCACACAGGACCTTCACCGCCTTCACTGGTTCTGATTTGAAAGAGAGGTAGAGCAGGGCAGCTTTGCTTTCAGAATGAAAATGGATACCCCTAAGACAATTAGCCCAACTCTAGACATCAAGAAAGTACGTCTGGTTCATGATAGTTTGCAAAACTTTACTGACCAAGGTGTTGGCATTCCAACCAGAAGGTGAGACAGTCAGATCAGAAGTGATATTGTGGGGAGAGAATGCCAAGGATTCACACAAAACTGAGCAGGAGGACCAAGCAGGGAGTCAGGTAGGAACAGGCAAAAATCAGGGATGCTGAAGAAATCAGGAACAAGGGGAAAGAGCATGATCACCTGTGGTGAACGAAGAGAGGAGAGATGACAGCTGAATAAAAGGGGATGGCAAGAATTGCCAAGGATGCAGGAAAGAGATGAGATGAGGAGGTATGTAAAGTCTGGGGTAGCATACTGTACTGCTGGGTTAACTGGTAGGAATATAAATAAATAAACCCGAGATCTACTGACACTGGAGGAGGAACGGGGGGGGGGAATGCATTGCCCCTGGTGGCACGATCCTGGTGGGGTGCCATCACGGCTGCCCCCCCTGAGCTGGGCGCCACACCCCCCAGGACGTGTGCCACACCCCTGCAGGTGGAGCGCCATGCCCCCGCCTGCTCTCTGCCCCCCCCACCAGAGCTTGAAGCTCTGCCACTGCCTACTGATAAGAAGAGCCCTAACTGTGGAAGTGGCAGGGTGTGGAGTGTCACCAGGAGGCTATTGAGTACATATGAGATACACTGGAGCTCTTAAGACAAGATAGATAGGAATTCTGTCAATTAACTAAGCTTCTTTACAAATACCTACATTCAAAGTTCATAACATGCAGTTTAGAACCAGAACTGCTCCCTTAGCTCATGAGTAGGCAATGTTGTCCACTGTCTCCACGTTATATGATATCGCTCTTGAGCCATTAGCCTGTGCCATTAGATATTCAGAAGACATGAAAGGTACTAAAATTCAAGGCCTAACATTTAAACTAATATTCCATGGAGACAATATGCTATTATTGCTCTTTAACACAGGAAGTTCACTTCCTGCCTTATTGAAAAACATTACAAATTGTGGTGAATTGCATGAAATGGAGATTAAGAACAGAACTCCCCAGCCTTCTAGCAGAGAATCTGTCCTTTAAAATGTACACTTTTCCATTTTATATCCTACAGCCAGGACATTTTCTGCATAGAAACATGAGAAATTAACAATGAATTGTCATCAGACATTAGTATTGCTCTGAATAATATTCAGAGGCTTCCCTCATCCTTTTCTTTGGGTAGTGGTGGTAGTGGGGAACAGGAAGAAAAATACTCTTTAAATGAATGTTATGTTTCAGGAGCCTTCCTTTTTTCTTGTTTTTACATTTATAAGCTACTCTTCATTCAAGGATCACAGGGTTGTTTACAGTATACAACTGTCATATTTTGAAACGGGGAGTGCTAAGAGTCACAAACTCTGTGTTTTCTGTAACATAAAGCAACTTCAAAACAGTCAGTAGTATCTCACAGTTAGAAAATATGAGGCATCCACCACAGACCCATCAGGGAAGAAATGGATCAGCCCATCAAGTCCAGTATTTTATTCTCACAGCAGCCAACTAGATACCTATGGGAAGTCCACAAGCAATGGTGCTCTCCCAACTTGTTGCTCCCCAGCAACTGGGATTCAGAGAGGTACTCCCTCTGACACTGAAGGCACAACACACCCATCATGACTAGCAGTAGCCATGGATTGCTCTAAGCACCATCCAAGTTGATGGCCACCACTATCTTGTGGAAGTGAATTCTCTAGGTCCTCTGGGTGAAGAAGCCCTTCCTTTTGCCTGTTCTGAATCTCCCACCTTTCTGTTTGACCGGATGGGAACAGACTCTTGATGGACAGAAATCAAAATTAATCCAGGGGATACCGTATTTTTCGTTCTATAGGACACACCCGACCATAGGACACACCTTGTTTTAGAGGGGGAGAACAAGAAAAAAAAACCCCTCCCCCTCTCTGTGCAGCGCCCCTTCAGCGAAGCAGCAGGAGAAACGGAGCCCCTTCCATTTCTCCTCCTGCTTTGCTGAAGGGGCGCTGCGCAGCTCTCCCTCTCCCACACTGAAGCCTGGAGAGCGAGAACACCGACCCCTCTCACTCTCCAGGCTTCAGTGAAGGCAACCCAAAGCCTCTGGAGCGTGGCGGGAGCACTCCCACTGTGCTTCTGAGGCTTCGCATTGCTATTGCTGAAGCCAAGGAGCCTGCATTCACTCCATAGGACACACACACACACATTTCCCCTTAATTTTTGGAGAGGAAAATGTGCGTCTTATAGAGCGAAAAATACGGCAACTTTGAGGCAGCAAAGACACACAAGACTCCCCCTCCCCCACCACACATACACACACTTGCGAATAGTGTTTGTGAATTCGCAGGTGCTGATTCCACTTCAGTTCTGCTTGAAATATCCCCAGCATTAATACTGGCAGATGCTTGTTTCCAAAAGGAACTCTTTGGAAAGACAGAAAGGAGGGAGTTTCTGACCTTAAGCATCTCTGCAGCTGTACTCTGCTCTTTATTATTAGGCCTCACTTAAGCTGCCAGAACTCCAGCCACCAAACTGTCACCACTCTCTTGGTTAATCGGAAGTCGGGGGCCCATTTCATCCACGGAGAAAGCCTGACTTGCTCACCATTTTGAGCCAGGCAGCTAGTTGTTCTTGACTCCCCCCCCCCCCCTTTGGATACTTCATGAATGTTCTAGTTGAGACACTGCATACCTTTCATTACTTCAGAACAGATAAAATGACACCAAAAATCACTATGTGGTAGAGACAAGGGGAGAGAGGAAATGAAGGTTGGAATCCAAGGAAACCTGCCTAGAAGGCAACAGTAGCTGCTACAAGAATCCACCTGCTTATTGTAGAGCTCCTGTTATATGCACACATGGTATAGAGAGCATTAGGACTCATTCTGTGATGCTCTTGCACTTGAAACAATTCCAGTGTAAAGCTTGTGAGTAGGATGCAATATCAGTGCTTTGCATTTGTAAAGATGTTACGGTCGTGTTAGCAGTGATTGTGTTTATCTCGACTCTAGCTAGGCTCTAGGGTTCCATCATCAGCAGGCTCCTGGCAACTGAGCTCAATCTTCCAACAGCTCAATTGCCCCATGGGAGGAACCAACTTCATCTTTAGTGATTCAGATGCTTGCTGTACAAGCAAGCTGGTAGATAGGTAGTTTGTATGTTTTATGAAACAACAGTATGTAGGAGCTTTGTTGTTCTGACACAAAGGACATAATCATATTATTGCACAATTATGTGATTATTATATTATTATACAATTATTTTACTCACCCTTCACCCTAAGGACTCAGGACAGGCTACAATAATTAAAACACAGTTTAAAACAACTTAATTTTTTCAGCATTGGGCTTTATTTTGTGGGAAGCCAGGTGATACTTTTAAAAAAATTATTAAATAAGACTCAAATAGCAGTGCCATAGAAGAGATTTTATTTTTTCTGGCACTCCCAACTCTGGAGGAATAAAAAAAATGGAACCCAGCAAAGTTTACAGTATTGATTTGTGGACATTAAGTCCCCCTGAAACTTAAAATGAAGAGCAGCTAATTGTTTTTGAAAAGAAATGAAAAAAGGGAACCAATTCATAACCACTGTGCTAGTCTTCATAAGTGAGTGGAGCGATTATTGCTATGCAGCCTTTGCCAACAGCATTATTTTTTTCAAGAGCCTGTCACTATAGGACTACAAAAATGAAATATACCTAATTTGGAGAGAAGACTTGTTACAGGCACTGTACAAGAGTGTAGAAAGGTTAGTAAGTTATCTGGATCTAAAAAGTTATCTGGCACAGAATGTCTGCTGTGTGGTTCAAAATCATTATCCAGCTTTGCTCACATAAGGGCTACAATGTTTTTCATTATTTCTGCTCTCTTCCATAAAAGGTACGGATCAGCGTCGGAGACTGGCAGCAGTGGCTTATGAACGACTGGATTTTATATTTTCAAAGTAAGCTTTTCCATGGTTTCTTCATCTCTGTGTGCCTTTGTTGTGCAACCTGAGACCTTAACATAAAGCAAAGTTAGAATCCAATTAAAATCCACAAGAATTTCCTCCATTCCCATCTGAAGTTGGAAAACAATCCGAAGACAAATAATGAGGCTGCCTGCAAAACAATAAGTAGAAGTGCAGGAAAAAGCATGTTTTGGAGCCAAACTGTAGATCTCCCCAGGCTGTGGTTGTTAGCTCTGGGTCCTGTTTGAAACAACTTTGGAAACAAGTTGTTTGATTACAGCACATGATAGCAAGCCCCTAAGTCACTCTGTGTACCTTTATCCATGAAATTATGGTTGCCAGATCCCATCAGGTCCTTTAGTCCAAAAAGGTGCTCCATAATGGAGGAAGAAGTGTGAAAACAAAGCTTAAATAAGAGCAAAGGGAGAGGGAGGGAGACCACTGGAGCTGAGATAGCCTTAGAGAAACAGCCTTGCTACCTTTGCTCTTGGGACATAAATCTGGGCAGAGAAGAGCAGCTAAAGGGGTGTGCAAGGGGGAACCTTTCATGTCACTTGCCTTCGGTTTATAGCTCTTGCACTGGACACAGGGCCTCTTTAGGACTGAAAGCCCCTTTTGTATTAATCTCCCTGAACGTGGCTGTCTCATGCTTTAAATCTCCCACCAGACAGCTGCCCTCATTGTTCAAGCCTTACTCTCAAGCAGCTGTCCTGGGATACCAGAGCCTCTTTTAAATCAAAGTCACCCCCTCTTCCAGGCAGCTGTTCCTGGACTCCATGACTTGGGCTCCACCTCTAGACTCCAGTGAAGAGCTCAGTCTTGCACGATGCTTATCTTCACTCTGGTGATAACTCATGTTACATTAAATTTGGCAGGATGGGTCACAATGCCTCAGAGTTAGATTAATGTAGTTTTGTTTCCACAGAGTTTGTTCATTTGTGGAGAGGCATGAGTCAGATGTTCTCCTGATTCACCTTATGCCTCAAGAGTAGTGATTTGGGGGGCAAGAGGTGGGAAGACACTTTTAGAGAGACCATTAATTCTGCCCCCTTTTTTGTTGCAGTTTTCAACTGTACACAGCTAGATTTCTCTCACTCTCCTGCTGTTATAGGGCAGTTTCGGCCCAATGTTTCTTTTCATTATGAGTCATCTCAGCTAAACAAGGAGAACACAGTAAATGTGATGACTTCACATTGCTATACAGTCATGTATCAATGGGACAAATGGTTGTGCCCTAATGTGCTTTGCTCCTCACCCACCTTGTTGCTGGGTGTGTCACACAGAAAACAAGCTACTCATGATGTGTGAACCTAGGCTCATGCTTTGTTTCTTCCTAACAAACCATGAACAGAAGCAAAGGCTTGTTCTTGGCTTACTACTCATGTTTTGTTTGAGAGAAACAAACAAACTTGCTTAGGTCCATACACGACTAGTAAGAATCTGGCTTGTTTCCTTCCCCACAGGACACAATCAGGAGTGAGGAGGAGCTAAGCTGTCATACACAGTTAAGCTGTCATACACACCATAGTTTATTTTAATACTGCATGAAAGAGCCTTTCTGATGCCAACATAATCCCCATCCATTTTGGATCAGCCCCAGATCTAATTCTGATGTCAATTGTGGCTGTACAGAAGGCAGTTGCGTTTCATTTCTCCACCAAGGTTTTTCTTCTCTTCCTAAGGATTTAAGGGAAGGGGTAAAGAGGCTGGATCTTGCTCAGTTCCACACATTACCAGCTTTTGGTTCCCTTGACTCCATCTTGGTATTGATGCGGAAACCTTTAATAAGTGATTCATTTAGCTGGCCAGCACTCCAGTGAAGTCACAGGAGGCACAGTGCCATTTCCAAAGCTCTACTGCAATTTACATCCAGAAATCTCTTCAGAATTTCCTTGTACTCAATATGACAGCACAGAAGAAGAAACAGCACTTACGGAAATTGGTTCAATGACAACTTTTGTAAGAGAATATTTTTTTTTGCTAAGACTGGCCTTCCCTAAGCCTGTTCTTCAAATCATCCCCCGGAGATCAGGATGGAAAAGTGAACTTGGATGAAGCCTTGTTTTGACTTCCCACACAGCTCAGGTCTAAAGAAAACAGATGCCTTTCGAGTCACACACAATGGAGCACAGTTCTTCCATATTACGCTTTGGCAGTGAAGGGTTGGTTTGGAGATTTGGGTGGTGGTGATCACACAGTGGTCTGAAGATTTAACAGTAACACCCACCTCCAAATTTCAGTGGCAGATAGTGGGGTTAATGGCTATTCATATCACCAAATTTTGTTCAAAACAGATCAAACCAAAGCTTCTTTCTGTGCTAGAATTAGAAGGTCCTTTGTTGTTGTTTAGTCGTTTAGTCATGTCCGACTCTTCGTGACCCCATGGACCAGAGCACGCCAGGCACTCCTGTCTTCCACTGCCTCCTGCAGTTTGGTCAAACTCATGCTGGTAGCTTCGAGAACACTGTCCAGCCATCTCGTCCTCTGTCGTCCCCTTCTCCTCTCCAACAGGGTCTTTTCCAGGGAGTCTTCTCCTCTCATGATCTGTCCTTCCAGTGAGCACTCAGGGCTGATTTCCTTCAGAATGGAGAGGTTTGATCTTCTTGCAGTCCACGGGACTCTCAAGAGTCTCCTCCAGCACCATAATTCAAAAGCATCCATTCTTCGGCGATCAGCCTTCTTTATGGTCCAGCTCCCACTTCCATACATCACTACTGGGAAAACCATAGCTTTAACTATACGGACCTTTGTTGGCAAGGTGATGTCTCTGCTTTTTAAGATGCTGAGAAGGTCCTTAGCACTCTGCAAAACTTCAGCTATGTTGTGAATGGTTACCAAGAAGCTATGGCAATAAGAAATAGAAAACTCAGATGCTGCCCTGCAGCACACCCTAAGCTTGTAAAGGGAGGAAGGAAGGAATAAGATAAGAACTAAGAGAAAGGGCGACTTCTACTGCACACCAAAAGGAAGTTGCAAACGCCCCCAACCTTCCTTCTAAGGTATCATGTCAGTGCTTAAGATGCTCTGAAAATCAACAACGAAAGGAGGAGGAAGCTGTTTATCTAATCAGCAAACATGGAGTAGGAAGGCACTCCTCTCTAATTATTAACTCCTGTGTGGTCATGGATTGGGCAAGAGAATGATACCTACAGCAAGAATGGAAAAGGAGGAATCAGTGATCATGGAATGGACTCTTGGAAACAAATAAACAAAACTTGGTACCATCAAGGAGGGAATGGAACAGGAGATTTAATGTATAACCAGATTAATTGAAAACAAGATATAACTACAGTGGTACCTTGGTTCTCAAATGCCTTGGTTCTCAAACACTTTGGTTCTCAAACTCCGAAAACCCAGAAGTAAGTGTTTCGGTTTTTGAATGTTTTTTGGAAGCTGAACATCCAATACGGCTGCTGGCTATTGTTTCTGGGGCACCTGCACTAGTCAGAAGCTGTGCCTTGGTATTTGAACATTTTGGAAGTCAAATGGACTTCCGGAACTGATTAAATTGGTGCTTTTGTTTTTGCTATTTATTTTGTCTTTTTGTTTTTGAAGCTTTTCTAATTAATTCATTTTTGTGACTGTGTGGAACCCAGTTCAGCTACTGATTGATTGTGTGACTGTGGAAATGGATAAAAGCCCCCCATCCAAACAATAACTATCATCAGTGCAGGTAAGAAAAAATAATAATTTTAATTTTTATCATCTACAATACTGTCTTATTTCTTTTATAGAACAGTACATTAATTATTGCTTTCATTTTATGGATCAGTGGTCTCATTAGATAATAAAATTCATGTTAAATTGCTGTTTTAGGCATTGTTTTTAAAAGTCTGGAACGGATTAATCCATACTGCATTACTTTCTATGGGAAAGGGAGCCTTGGTTTTGGAATGCTTTGGTTTTGGAACGGATTTCCGGAATGGATTAAGTTTGAGAACCAAGGTACCATTGTAATGTAAAACATGGTAGTGAATGAAGAGAAGCTTTAGTCCATGGCAAAATCCTGGGGAAAGGATTCTGGATTTTGCTAAATAAGAGGCTGTTTTTCACTAGATTTGTTTGCCACAGTAAGATGATTATGCATACCAAAGCATCATGTAGAACAGAATGCTATGGACGGCACAACTTTGCTGGCTGAATGTTCTTCTTAGTGAGATGTTCCCTGTACTTGATATATACGTATATATTTTTAAAAACACAATGTCAAAGTCCATTGGAAGTTGGAAGTTCAGAACACAGACCCAGGCAAATGTAGCCCCAGCAATGTTCTCATCCTTAATAAGTTATAAAGCTCTGACATGTAGTTTATAGCAGCTTGGAGGTCAGGGGAAGATATGCAGATACAATGGGAAATTAATTTTGGAGGGCTATGTGCCATCCAGCCACTAAGTAATTATTACCCAAATTTGTACCACCTAACATTTATCTCCAGTTCTACTAATATAAGGACTACCTTGTTCCTCTTTACTTTACTTCAGCTCTCAGCCTGACATGTCTGTGTTCTGGAGACCAGCACGGAGCAAAGTGTACTTGGCCACTTAGGACCAAACTCTACCATTACAAGGAAAGCATAACTGATGAAGTGTAGAGCATCTCAGCTCCAAGGTCTCCCTGGGAATGTTTGGTTAAGAGACACACACAATGTGTGGCTTATTCATATGATACAAGGTGATCCGGCTCAGGGTTTCCCCATCCCATTACCAGTTAGAGGATGTGGCAGCACTGATGAATAGTCATGCACCTTTATTTTACTTAGTATCATCAGGGAGATGTGGGGAGGAGATGGAGATAGGCAGCAGTTGCATTTTGCAACACATTGCCGCTAGTCTAAGATGTTAGAGGAGAGGTTGCCCAACCTTGGTCTACAGAGCCTTGAATCCCACCCAATTCCTGCAGCTGGTCACTTCTCACATGTGATATAGATCCACTCTATGACCTGTATGTCTGAACCACACCCTCAAATACAAGAAGCAGAAGGGAAGCCCCAGTAGGCATGCAGTTTGAAACTCCCATTTGTTCTAGGAAACAAAACCCCATTTGCAACAGGGAATTTCATTAGTACGAGCAGTTTATGAATTTATTTTGCACAGTGGAAGGAAAGAAGGGCCTTTTTCTGCCTCCCTACTTCCAGCCACTCTCTGAAGACCACTCTTCTCCAGAGACCCTCATAAGAATATTAGGAGGTGGGCAGGGGAAGCATGGCTTTGTTTTTTGCAGTCTCCAGATGAGGACTAGATCATGTGAAAAATGAACATCAGATTTTAGCTGCAGTTCATTCATTTTCAGCTTTGTATTCTTGTTATAAAAAAGCATGCCTAGACATTCTCTTGTTGCGCCCATAACCTATGTTTAAGGTGCCACTTAGCTCCTAGCTTTCATATCTCAGTTTCTAATACTAAAGGCATCCACACTAATCCTGAAGGGAGAGAGAGAGAGGAGCAGCTCAGGGAACAGCTTCTGTTACAGAGCTAGGAGCCCACACAGAAAGCAGGCAATGCTACAGGGTCTACAAAGCCAGGATGGAACATTGTCCAGGTTTCTCTGGCAGTAGCAGTCACAGTTAAGTGAGCAGAGCTATGGAGCTATGGAAATGCTAAATGAAGCTAGGGTAAGGCAAGGTGGTGGAAAGGTCAGGGCTGTACTGTCTCAGTCAAGGCACATCAGAACGCCAAGATTTGAGAAAAAGCAATAGGCATTGTTCAATCTACAGTACAGTGGTACCTCAGGTTAAGAACTTAATTTGTTCCACAGGTCTGTTCTTAACCTGAAACTGTTCTTAACCTGAAGCACCACTTTAGCTAATGAGGCCTCCCGCTGCTGCCGTGCCGCCGGAGCATGATTTCTGTTCTCATCCTGAAGCAAAGTTCTTAACCCGAGGTACTATTTCTGGGTTAGCAGAGACTGTAACCTGAAGCGTCTGTAACCTGAAGCGTATGTAACCCGAGGTACCACTGTACTTGGGAATAAAAGTAACATCATTTTATCACCTACCTCTTGTCTACCTTCTCTCTTAAGGAGACTGAAGAATGTATCCAAAGTGTGAGAATAACCCCATTGACTCCCTCACCCACATCTTGAAGCAGCTACTAGTATAGAAGCCCATGTCCCTATGTCAGTGTCCCTTCAGACAGGGGATGGCTTTATCATACGGAACACTAAAGGTGCCCATGTCCAAGTGAAGCAACACTACGGAAGTGCATATTAATGTTGTTTGAAGGATTCCTTTTCACTACCATCCCAGCAAGTAAAGAGACATGAGAACCACCCGAACAAGGACATTTTGGAAAGACACGACACTTAAGTACATCCAGCACTAAAATTATCTCCAGCACCATTTATTTATTTGCATTTATGTACCACTTAATATTTCAAAAATCTATAGGCCATGTGCTAGTATGAATGCCTGAGCCACAAAGCATGGGACTCAACAAACCACCTGCTTTTGCTACCTGGCTGGAACTACCGATACTTAGTTAAGAGGCTGACAGGCCACAAAACTGGGTATACTTGCCCTAGTACGGTTGTGCACAAAAAAAGCTTGCAAGGCATCCATTACACTGGAAAGTACATATCACAGAACTCTCCATTCCCAAAATGGGAGCATCTAATGTATGTCATACTCTCACTGAAGTAAAACTGCCCTAAGATCAGATGATTCCCATGTGCCAATGTTGTAACATACAGACATCACAAATATACAGCAAATGCGCCAACAGAGAGATCTGGAAGCATGTAAAAAGATATACATGCATCTTCAAAAGTCTACAGTGAACTTGAATACCACTCAAAATAGATGTCAAATCCACCCCCAAAATCTGCCCCCCTTAACAGCTATGTGAAAGCAGCCATGAGCTAAAGCACAGATTTTGTACCTCCAAAATAACCCACATGAATGGCGGAAGAGCTATTAGGAAAACACAAATGTATTTGTACACAAAGAACTGCACAATGTAAAAAAAGAAGAAGCTCATTTTCTGCTTACCTTCTTGGCATTTGGGTGGAATTTCAGTCACTGCTGGCTGTAGCTTTGGTTCTGGTGGCAGGTGCTGATTGGTTGGGAAAAGCTCCACGTTTTCATTCTGCCTAACTGGTGGTACTGGAACCTCTGAAGATTTTGCTACCTGGATTTCCACACGTTTGGTGGCAACATCAGGCACAGGTGGGCTAGCAGCTTCCATTCTGCGCTGTGTTGGCTCGGGGATCTTTGAGGGGACTTCCATTCTGCGAAGAGCTTGGTCCTGAGGCTTACCTATATTGATCTCAGTCCTCCTGGGAGCGGTCTCAGGGGGCTTGTGCCCCAGCACATCTGCTCTCTTGAGGCCAAATCTTGAAGCTCCTGGGGTGGAGTTCTCCACTTGCTTAGATGAGATATCAATGGAGATTTCTGTTCTTCTGGACACTGGCTCAGGATGTTTTGGTCCAGAGAGCTCAACTCTCCTCAGAGAAGATTTAGGAGATCTTTGTGCAGACTCCACATGTCTGGAAGGGGTCTCTGAATTCTTGGTGCCAAGATCCTGGAATTTCTGTGTGGAGCTGGACACTGTGGACCTAGCAAGAGGGTTGGGTGTCCGTCTTTGTGGAGTGGAAGAATTTGGAGGCTGGTCTGCTTCTTCAACCTCAAAGGATCTTTTCAGAGCTGGAAGATTAACAAAAAGACATAATCCAAGTTTAAACACCACAATCAACTGTATGAGATTACTGACCTCAGAGACACAAACAGAAACCTAGAGTTCAAGTCCCCATTGTGCACTGTCCTACAAACAACTCTTTTTCATACATTTCATTATGCTGAACCTGGAAGGGGGACTCATTCCTATTGTGCTAAACCTAGAAGTCAGGTAAACAATGCAACGTCTCGTAGATTCTTGAGCAAAGCCCAAAGTCAGGGAGAGCCCCTGTACCACATGAAGTTCCAGAAAAGGTCACATGGTGTTTCACCAGATTCAAAAATCAGTGGATCCATGGACTGAAATGTGAGGTCCCTCCCAACTCTTTGACTCCTTACTAATCATACTGTTTTGGGCTCTTCCTCTTGAAATTTGTCCTGCTCCATTTATTCAATTATTATAGGCCCTATTGTTCAACTGCGTGAGATTGATTCAGGTGCCATTCTTTCTAAATAAAATCCAAGTCCATTTGGAAACAGCAGAAACATACACACACAGAGATCTTCCTGCCTAGACTAAATTCATTCAGGATCACTTTTCACCTTATTTTGTGTGCTCACATCCACCAAACAATTGCAAAGGAATGCCCAGAAAATGGCCAAAGACAGGTATCTCTGTTATACATGCATGTTGCATATCTGGCACATCCATCTAGCAAACCTCCCAAAAGACACAGGTCTCCTTGCAAGTTACAGATATTGCACCATCAGACGTTTCCTTACACAGATCTTCAGAAAGTAAAGAGAGAGAAGCAATATGGGATGTAGGTCCCAATAGAGGAGGAGAATCTGGTGAACTTCCTTTAACCTTGTTAGAAAGGCAGCAGTGGGAAGGTGTAGGTATACAAAAAATGGCAAGGCACAGTGATTGCTCAAGCATTTTGTTGGGGAAATTTGCTCAAATAAAGGAATAAAGCCTCCATTTCTACCTCAATGTACCGTACTTTCGGTTCCACAGGACCAAACATGGAACCCTTGAACTAGGACAGTGGTTTTCAACCAGTGTGCTGTAGCACCCTGAGGTGCCTTGAATGATAGTCGGGGCGCCGCAGGCAATGCTGGCCTCTGTCCCTCTTTCCTCCCCTCCATCCTCTGATGCCCTCTTATGTCTCTGCCTCCCAAAGGCTTGCACAGCTGTTTATTGCAGCAGCCCTGGCTCTAAGCTCCCCAGGCAAATGGTGCCTCTGGGGCTGGTCAGGGGGTGCTTCCCAGGCCCCTGTGGGGCAGTGTGATGAGGCCTCTCTCTTTGGGGCAGGGGAGAGACCAGGGTTGGCAGCTGTGGCTGCTCAGAGGACTCCCAAGGTGAGGGGAGAGAAGACTGAGGGAACGTTCCACAAGGGAGTGTGTTTGAAAAAGGGTGAGAGGCTGCCAGCTCTTCAGGCAAGGGTTGACATAGCCGTGGACTCAAAAAGGTTGAAAACCTCTGATCTATGGCCTAGAAACCATATTGCTTAAGCCAATATACTAGTCTATGGATCACAAGCTGCCCATTCAGTAGAACATATCCAGGCTGCATTTAAGGAATGTAAGAAGTTGTATGACGAACCCAGTACAATGATGCAGCTAACCACAAGCTGCTGAAGTAGACATTTTGGTTATGCAGGAAAGGAAAGGAAATTGAAGCAGGGAAGTGTCGCTACTGTTATTTTAAAATAATTGCTTGACCGCATTTGGGCTATGTTTAATAATGGGCTACATCATGACTGTCACAATTTTTCATTGCACAGACACCTGTAAGCATCTTAAGCTGGAGACAGGAAGCCTCAAAGCCACAGTGAGCAGAGTACATGCGACAGCATCCATTATGACAAGGCCATTTATTGTAGCATTGCAGTGGCATGATGTTGGCGGCAGTTATCTGCGCAGCACAGTTGCTGCAGCCTCGAAACATCACAGGGTGCTTGCAACATTATACTTAACCTTCCTGGTTTGTGCATTACCACCAATTAAGATAAATGGCTGTTTACATACCGCATTTGCTAGGTAATGAGACACATTATCTTTTGAAAGAGGTTAAGTGTCTTCTCAGTTAAAACTACCACTCAGAAAACATCAGATCTTTATTGCTATCAAATGAAGACAACAGTGCAGTGAGTAATGAGGGTTTCAAAAGCACTGAGCAATAAGCCAAAAAGAACCCCAGAGACAAGCACCACAGAACTCCAACAAATGAGGTAATGAGGCAATGGCATCACACTTTCTTCTGAGCTAGGGATGAACAAACCTAGCCTTGGGAAGTTTCAAAATCAATCTCAATTATTTCTGTTAAGCATTTGAATGGGAACTTGCAATCCAATCAGATTGTGGGTGTGGGTGGGTTTGTGGGTGTGATTTGAAATGGGGAGGAAGGGGTGTAAGGGGCAGGGAAAACCTCGAAAATAGCAAGGCTGTGCCTGAAAACAGGAGGGAGGCAGAGCTGAGCCAGAGGAATGAGGGATGTGAAAGGCTGAAGCAGACCCAAAGATTGGGGGATGGGGGGAAAATGTCAACAAGTGTCTTGAACTGAAGTGGTGGCTGGCGACAGGGGGTAACATGCTGTTAGTGTGAAGTGAGCTGGAGGTTGGGAGAAGGGAAACAAAAGCAGAGGTCCCAAGGCTTGGGGTGCTAAGTGAGTGGCTGAGGAGGAAGAGAAAGGGAAGACTAATTCCTTACACTTTGTAATGACCAGCCAAACCTTTGGCAGCAGGTCCCAAAGTAATTTTGAATGGCGTGGCAACAACGCCACATCTGAGCCAGGCTCAAGACTCTGCTTTGCTTGCAGACTCACTCACCTTGGAGCCTTCCCAAATGGGGTGCATCCAAAACTGAATTTGTGTGTGTGTGAGAGAGAGAGAGAAAGAGAGGGGGGGGTAGACAGAGATTTCTGGACCTTAATAAGGCCAGTGATGGGGTATGAGGCTTCAGAAAAATATCTGCGCTCCCATCCTCCTGACCACACACAGAGACATGCCTCATTACCTTCCTTGATGGAGACAGTTTGGGCCAAGCTGTTTCCTTGGGAATGGCTACCCTTATCTTGAAATTTCTGCTGCATTGCTTAGTTAGTGAAATCCTGCCATGCGTTCCTGAGCCACTCAGGGTGAATATCAATTGTGCATAGCCCTTTCTCACTGTCCAGAGAGTGTGTGTGTGTGTGTGTGTGTTCGTGCGCGCGCGCACACACACACACACACACACACACACACTAGACCTATTGGGAGAAACAACTCCCAAAGACTTCCCCCAACTCCTTTTGAGACAGCCATAGATTTCTCTCCTGCCAGGGCGGAGGAAGGAGAACAGCAAATAGGATGTGTATATTTTCTGACAGCCAGGAGAGGAGAAATAAGTTTAGACAAAGCCCGACCCTAAAGCTCAAGGGGAAACAAAAATTACCCTGAGCTTAGGGCTGCCTCAGCCCCTTGACCACACTTTCCCCTCCTCCAATTTCCTGTTGCTTTGCTAAGCTTCATGGCTCCCTTTCCCTCTTTTCTTCCCACCCACTGTTACCTTACTCCAACTAGCAGAAGCTCAGTAAATAAAAAATGAAGGCATGTACAGGAGTGGGGTTGGCATATTTGAGGAAGTAGCAAATGAACAGAAGAAGAAATGAAGATACAGTGCTTTTAAAAATAGTATTTTCTGCCCCAAAGCCAAGGAAAAGGAAGTAAAAACAGTGCTTTGCAGAGGGCTCTGCCTCCCTGACTTCTCTACAGGAAAGCGGCCCTGGAATTCTATACAAAACCAGCTGAATACAGACAGGCCCACCCTGCAGATCAAGCCAGGGAAGAGTCAGAATTCAGCATATGGTGTGCCCTAAAGCCCCAAAACAGCTTAGCTATTTTGTTTGCTTTTCCAATACAGCACATAATTGACAACCAGCTCTCCCACTGCACCACCAGGGAAGAGGGAGCTCCAACTGGAACCCTGATGCTGAGGTGTGTGGTTTTTTTCAAAAACCCTTTCCCCACCCTGTTTCCCAATTACCCACACCACAAACCCAAGCTATTTGCCACACTGGGCAAAACATATCAATACCATAATCTGTGAGAAATTGTAGTGAGTTCCTGAGGAGGCTGAAGGAAACTGTCCCCTAGGATGGCCAGAAAGTGGGGTTTGGTGGTCGCTAAAGATGGATACTGATCGCAGACAGTGAAGAACTGTTTGAGGCAAGTTGAGAGTTAATTATTTGGTATGTGAGGCTCACCCTTCCAGAGTCCCTCATTCCTGCCACCCATATTTTCAGGCTTTGTGGAATCTCCCAAATCTAGGCAACAAGAGGTTCTTCAAACAGTACCAAAGAGTACTGGGGTGGGGGAAGCTGATACAAAAACTGCATCCTTTATTCCTGAAGTGTTTCAGGGGTTACTGTTTTGCAAGAAATGCAAAAACTTTGTAAGTAAATCAGTCGGATCTATTTATCTACAACTGAATGACGAAATATAGACAGACTGAATCTGCTCAGATGCACTTTGCAATGATGAATCAGCCTCTCTGATTTAATCGCAATGATAAAGGAAGCTTTCTGTCTCCTTGAATTTCAGGCAATATCAATGTTAAATGGGTGCTGCAGATTAGCCAATCCAGCTGCACTGGTTTAATTGTAAAGTTCAAAATGCATTAGCAGTAAATAATTAAGATTTCTGAAAGCATTCCCAAAAAAATTTCTGAACAAGTTTCACCAGTAGCATTGCTTCATCTAGTCCTGTGGTTTCCAACATGGGGCACACACCACACAAGAGGGCAATTTGATTTTTAAGGGGGGGGCAATTCAAAAATGAGTTATTAACAGTTAATGGTCCTTTAAGCTTCCTCCATGTTCACTTTTTAAATAATAAGAATTATATGTCACGGGCGGGAGGGGTCAGGAGTTTAGAGATGCTTAGGTGGGGAATGGCCAAAAAAAGGTTGGGAACCACTGATCTAGTCCCTTCTCCCAAGATGGGTCCATTCATAGCGGAATCAAAACTGATTTGCATCCTCAAAATGATGCACTTCAATATTCCAGTTAATGACATTTGTAAATTGTTTAGCCAGAAAAGTAGAAATTATCAACAATTAGACATCTCAAACCAGTATGCCATGCCTTTTCTTCCCTACTGTTCCTATGCTGCATATTATTTTCTTAACAAGAAATGAAAATACCGTACATTTTTTAAAAAGTACAAATACATTGATTTCAGGTTATCACTTTGTTGGCTATAATTTTAAAGAGGGGGTAGGGAGAAAGAGGTTTAATTTAAAACCCTAATATGGTTTTAAAAATAAAATAACTAATATTGTCTAAATTGAGATGAAGTTCAACGGAGACATATTTAGATCTGAATCCATGACAGCCTGTTCTAATATTGCTTTTCTATGTAAAGAACAAAGCACTGGGAAAACATCTGTCTTTGAGAACTGCACATTAGATCATGTACTTTATTATAACAAGCTCAAGTATGTATGACAAAAACCTTGCAGTTTCTCACAAGACACTCATGATCTGGGAAAAAGACTTTCCTGCTTGCAGAAGTTGGGTATTTGACCTGAATTTCTCATGCAGGAAATGCTGGTGGCAATAATGACCATCATGCTGAGCATAAGCCAGAAGGCTCCTCCTCCTGCTTCATTGAGCTTTAAAAACTCAAGTCTTCCTGTCTGTGTTACAAATAGTTTGTTGTGCACTCTTAAGTTCCCAAGAGGGCCCCTTCCATCTGTTTCAGGCTCTGCCAAATAAAGCTTAACATAATAAAACTCCCTTTATTAACATGGTGGGAGGACAATTGTCATCATGACCCACGTGGAACATGGGAAGCCTAAGCCAATCACATCTGCCAGTGAGCTGTGGGGGCTGAACAACAGCACCCAAGTTACAGCCAAGTGGATGACATAAATAAGGAAGCCATGGGACAAACAGAAATCATGACCAAAGGCCAAAATGCAGGAAGACACCAGAGTGAGGAAATCCTTGTTGCCTAGACAGCCTAAGAGGAAACCTTTCTATAGTCTTCCCAGTTCAGGAGTGTCTAGTGGTCCACCAGGGTGGGCTGAGCCAATCCAGAGCCTGAATGTATTTAAACTGCTAGGCAGACTCCAGCCTTCCATCTGTGGCTCACCACACACAACAGCTGCACAGTGAGATCCAAGTGTTCCCTGGCAGAACTTCACACTTGGTCTAAGGAGTCCCAGCTCAACCATTAAGGTCACTGGGCAGCCTCAGACACCTCACCTATCTCATAAGATTGACGTGAGGGGTGGCTGTGCACTGCAGCCAAAGGAGCCCTATGCTGAAGACCAACAGATTCATTATGGCATATGCCAGGGCTGGGGGATCTCCAGCTAACAGACCCAAGTAGCCCTGGCCTTGGCATCACCATCTTGAACTGAAGAGAGTAATGCAAAGGGCCTCCCGCTCCTGGAAGGTTTTGAAGGAGCTGCAGCCACAAAGAAAATTATTTACTTTGGGTCACCCGGCATCATTGTGATTGACAGGTGGGAGGCCTCACCCACCTGTCAAAGTTGCCTGCGGGAGGAGGTTGTTATGCAACCACCCGTTCCCCACACCTGACATATGCTTTTGTTTCATAAGCCAGGGCTCACTTGATCAGAGACAACATGAAGTCACACTGATTTATCCCAGTTCATCTTCTTATTTCTTTGGGGGATAGGCAAGACGCAAAGTAACACATAGCCCAAATCATACAGGCCTTAAGTGCATTGTTTTGCTGCCCAATTCAAAAAGAATCCAGAGAAGTAAGACAGAGGGTATACAGCTTCATCATGCAGACAGAATTTCACAGTAGCCATTCATGAGGGGCCATGCTTAGTTAAGTTGCCTTGTAGAGCCTATTTAATATGGAGGCAACCATATTGCAGAGAAAAGGGGCAAAAGAACTCATGTGTGTCACGGCGCTGCGGGGTGGTGGTGATATTCTGCTATGGAATCTCACTCAGAAGCAGGTCAGAAAAACTTTCCAAACCCACTTCTCTTCATCTCTCTTGGTTCCTGTGTACCCACCTGTGTTTCTGAAGCTTCCTCAAAGCCATCCTTGGACTTCAACTGCTGGAAATTCAAAAGTGATCCCGCTGCCTTGCCGCCATAATCCACACACAACCCTGACCATGTACAAAGCTTATCCCATTCACCATTTGCAACACTCTTATAGCATGTAGAAATGTTAGCAGGATACCAACAGCAATTCACCAGATCCCTGGATTTGCACATACCTTGACAGGCCCCTGACTCTCCCAGGGAAGTCCCTCTGAAACCACGCACGCCCAGGACAGCTTGTTCATAACAGCATTAAAACATAAACATATCCCACTGAGTTTGACAGCACGGTAAATGCACTATCCTCTCATTCCCCCTCATCATCAACAACAACAACAATCTAGGAAGCCAGATGGATTTATCTTTGCCCTAGAAAGGAAGGGTGGGAGGAAAGGGAGAGCAACCAACTGGCCAATCAATCACCACTGCTAACCCCCAACTAGCACAGCAGCCTGCAGGGAAGGGTAAAGGTCAGTATAACAAGGGGGAGTGCACAGCAAGCAAACCAAGTACAAACATGAGTTGCCTGATGGATAGAATCTTCTGCCAGGAAGTATCACGGGGAAAGATGCAATCTGTTTCCCACCAAACACACTTCTGCTTTTGAAACAGACAGTGAACCAATGAGCTACGGAATTTTAAAAAGAAAAATCTAGGCAGGTTTGAAAAGAAAACAGCACTTCTTCCTTGGACTGCACTGGCACCTCTCATCTCAAGAAAGATGCATTAGTGGGCAGTAGGTATAAAAAGGTTGACTACCCCTGCTCTTATCCTTCAAAAGACAGATTGACTGTGATTGATTCTCAGTTAAACATCTGGCTAGTTCAGATGAAAACCTTGAGCTAGGTTAAGAGCTTTTAGAACTTAAAGAAGAAAAGTCACTTCATCCTGGGACAGTCCACATATATACTGGCCTATTCCGACCTCTTTTTCCTAATGGTGACTGTTCCTGTTCTGCTCAGGCAGCACAGAAAAAGAATTTTGGTTCCTGAAATTCCTTCTGATTGTGCAGATAAAATATAACCGATAGAATTCTACAGGATGGGGTATTAGTGTGTGAACACAGTCCAGATCCAATGATCCCCAGATGGTGAAGAGGTCAGGCGCGATCCTGGTGCTCAGGCATCTTCACTTGGTCACAAGTGGTCAAAAGCCAGGTGGAAAATGCACCCAGCACCTGGCTAATTTCAAACACTGTCTTCCATGCGTGTTTTTGCCTGTCTGGAAGGCATCCTTAACTCAAACAATGCCTCTTGCTTGCCTGGATGGAGGATAGAGAGTGGTGCATGAGCTGAGTGTGTGTAAAAACCAGCCTACTGCACAAAGGTGACATTTACATTTGTTGCTCTGCCCACTTTTGCCTCCGGCATGTAGTTCTCAGAAAGTTGCCCAGAAAAAATGCAGCCCTTGGGTTTTATATGCAAAGCCCAGGAGTATTTTGGACAGTAGAGGGACGCGGGTGGCGTTATGGGTTAAACCACTGAGCCTAGGACTTGCCGATCAGAAGATTGGCGGTTCGAATCCCTGTGACTGGGTGAGCTCCCGTTGCTCATTCCCTGCTCCTGCCAACCTAGCAGTTCGAAAGCATGTCAAAGTGCAAGTAGATAAATAGGTACCGCTCCGGTGGGAAGCAGTGGCGTAGCGTGGGGGGTGCAGGGGGGGCCGGCCGCACCGGGCGCAACATCTGGGGGTTAGGGTTAGGGGGCGCAAATCCAGGGTTAGGGGGCGCAAATTACTTGCCTTGCCCTGGGTGCTGACAACCCACGCTACGCCACTGGTGGGAAGGTAAACGGCGTTTCCGTCTACTGCTCTGGTTCGCCAGAAGCAGCTTAGTCATGCTGGCCACATGACCCGGAAGCTGTACACCGGCTCCCTCGGCCAATATAAAGCGAGATGAGCGCCGCAACCCCAGAGTTGGTCATGACTGGACCTAATGGTCAGTCGTCCCTTTACCTTTACTATTTTTGGATAGTACAGATGTTCAGTGAAAAAATGCACAAATGGGCTTTGAGCAGGCATGCAGCTGGCCAAATGTTTGCTCGTATAAGTCAAACAGAAACTGCCCTGAGCAACATCACTGCAGCCCACCTACCCACCTGCATAAATGGAGCTTATTTCAGCTGTTTAAAGCTGGGAACACAACCCAACTCTATGTTAGCTGTGTCTTCTTTTCTCTTAAAACTATCAGGTTAACTAAGAAGGAAGGTGAGTGGAGCAGAAGGCAAGTGGCCATACCCCTGAATTATTATCTGCAAGGCAGACATGGCGGGGGCAGTAGGAGTGTGCCAAGCCCGCTCCCCTCCAAAAAGAAACAACAGCTTGAGTGCTTTCATATAACCACAGGGGCTAAGCTGAGACCATCAAGATTCTTCATATGCCACCAGGCCCTAAATTACGGCCAAGCAGACTTCTGAATTCTCTGCCCATATCTCATCAGGATGCTACTCCTAGCTTGCTACTCATAAAGATTCTCAGCATAGCTCTCCATTAGGTATTTGGGTGGCGCATTCAACCAAATGGCTACAGGAACGGAATGGTTACATTTATGAGTGAACTGTACCCAACTTTCATAAACTCTCTATTTTGGTCTGCAAAGGCTCTGAATCATCACGGGAGCTGAGAACATAAAACCGCAGAACACTTATTATCAGGTCCCCAGCCCCTAACCCTAGTGGCGTCTCTGAGAGCCAAGTGCTGATATCTGATCCTGGAAACAAAATTACTGCAGGCAACCGAGTCACAGGTCTTCAGCAATAAGAACTTCCATTATTCTATCAAAACAGGACTAAGAGGGCTGACCATATCCCCTCCCTCCACCATCATCCTGCCTGCACCCCATCAGACTCTGCCACTCTGCAAGGGGTGGGACTAGATGACCCTAAGGGTCCCTTCCAACTCTACAATTCTGTGATTCTCATGGGGATTAGAGAAGATATGCAATTTTTTTGTAGCATTTACTCTCTGGATATAAATGGCTTTCCCCCAGAAAAGTTACCACTTTAGGACTGCTTCAGATGTTTGGTTCCCCCGCCCCCCACACACCTAAAGTGCTACTGAGAATGAAAAGGTATGAAAGCTGCAGGTGGATTGCATCTTTCTCTCTCGCTCACCACACCTACCTTTTTATCTGAATATATACACTGCCAGGAAACTGTAGCCAGCTTTTAAATACAGTGTGCAGCCATCAGACAAGATCATCACTATAAGGCTTTCATGTACTTTCTTACTCTATGTGCTTTCTGTGTAGGAAAAGCACATGTCTAAGCAGATCTCATCACTCACTGGATTCTGACTTACAGCTATTAAACCACAACTTACAGTACCAGTGCTCAAAGGCTAAATGTATCTGTCCCTCTTTCTCTTCTCAGAAAAAAATATCTAGACTAAAGACATATTGATTTAGGATGCATTAGTTTTCCTGGGAACCAAAGTTTATCTCTAACACCTACAATTCAACTGCGATAGCACTGGCACAAATCTTTATAATGCAGGCCAGGGATGCAAACCTGTGGCCTTCCAGATGTCGGAATACAACTTCCATCATTCCTGACAATTGGCCATGATGTGCCGAGTTTATAGGAGTTGGGGGTCCAACATAGTGTAACCTCTGGTCCCCCCCTTCTTCCTCTACTCAGTTTTCTACTTCTCTCTCTCCCACACACAAAAAAGGTTCCATTTTTTACTGTGGTCCCACTTGTGTGACCCATCTTAGCTCAAGGCCACAACAACCCACACGTCAATCCCAACTTGGTATAATTAAAGACCAGTGACTAAGAAGTAAAAGCAGTTGTCTGTTCTTAGAACAGCAGCCAAGAGACAAAACGTATTATGTTCAAGAGAGCCAGGACAAGGCAGCACAGCTGGTAAGAATCCAAGGTGGCAATTCTACGGTTTGCTGCAGTATAAACAAAGATCAGTGGTTGGAAGATTCTATACAAAATCCTGAATTCTGCCAATTATTTAAACAATCAGACACAACAAAACTAATCAGAGATGCCTCGGAGCACAATGTGTCCTTCAAATCACTTATTTGGCGCACGCAACTTGGTGCAGGTCTAATACTCCTATTATATACAAAATGTTCCCTGGTGCATTTTGTACACGTTGCTGTTATGATTATTGCATTATAACACAGCAGGTGCTTTCCAACTACACTAGAAAAGGGTTTTATTTTCCCCATCTCCCCTTTGTTGTAACAGCTCGGAATCGTAAGATAGGTAGAAGGAACATTTAGCAATATCCATTCTAAAATTATACAATGCATGCGTCATTCATGCAGCGAGGGAGGGAAGTCTGCTTCCGAAATCACTGAACTGTGGGGCTCAAAGAAAGAGATGGATCATCTCCTATTTCAAGATATGCATCAAAGCGCAGCAAGTTGAGGGAGGGGGGAAATGGTCATTACCCAGCTTAATATATGCAAAGTTCAACCCTGAAACAACCCCAGGAGCATGAAAGCAAAAGTTGCCTGTCAAGTCTTTCCAAGGGAAAGCAAGGATGCTGCTGCCATTCCACCTGATCGCTCATCCCCATTGATGATCAGCAGGATACTTCAAACAAAGACTGATGGTTGCAATACATAACATTTATTTATTAATTGTCAGCTAGCCAATTGAAAGCAGCTTTCCTCAATCTGGTGCGCCCCAGAAGTTTCAGACTACAACTCCCACCTCACCTAGCATAGCCAACAATCAAGGCTGATGAGGGTTGCAGCCTAAACTATCTGGAGGGCACCAGGTTGGGGAACACTGCCTTAGAGCACTCCATGCCTCATGCCTTTTAGCTACATTCAAGGGGAATATTCTATCAGGGAAATGTTGCCTGGGGTTCCTTCTCTATATGCAGCAGAAAAAGAAGGGGAGGGGGAGCTGCACAGCTGGCATGTGAGCTGTCTGTCAGGCCAGCTGCAGGCACCCTGTCTCACCATTTAAATCAGTCAGCAATGTAAATATTTGGAATGGTTCTGAGGCCCAAAGACTCCCTTATTGTCTTTAAATGCACAGCATGCTCCCATCAGGGTTTGGTGGCCTCCTGTTCCCCTTATTTACACTGGTTATTCCCTCCCAATGGAGAAAATGTAAGCATCCTGTTTTCAAGGGGAAAATGGCAAGACTTGCTAGAAAGGGAGGAGTGACCCCTGAAGTTTCCCTTCCTTTAAAAAACCACTGCAGTTTTGCTTCTGTTTTCTAGGGCCTCAAGCAGGTTCTCCCTCAGAATACTAACCAAAAGAGTCAATTTGTTCTCTGGCCTGCAGGAATTTCCTGCCCAGTTGGATACCAGGGAAGCGACAGAATGGAGGGAAATCCAGGCTTCTTGAGGTCTTTCACTCCCGCAGCTCTGTGGGATATGGCGTCCACAGCTACATCCTGTAGCACAGGGGGAGCCAATGTGGTTGTTCTCCGGGTGCAGTTGTACTCTTGTTCCCATCAGTCTCAGGAAACACAGCCAGTCATCACGGATGATGGGCAGTGCATTCTGACAAATCTCTGTCCGGCACGCTGGTTACTCTTTCTACAGTACATTTTACCCACTGAGCCAATATGGGGTCTATAAACGTGGGAAGAAGACAGAGCTAGGAAACCCAGGTTCACAATCAAGTAGCACATAAGGTGGTGGACCAGGAAATAACATCTCTCTAGCCAAACCTTGTGCTCTTGCTCTTGTACTCAGGTCCTGGCAGTGAGCTTTCCAGAGGCATCTGGTTGGCCACTGTGAGAAAAGGATGCTGGACAAATTGGGTCTTGGACCTGATTCAGTAGAACCTTACTTACAGTCTCTGCATCTGCTGTACTGGCTAGATTCAAACTTCTATTTCAATCTTGAAGTCGAGTGATTCTTCTGTTAGCACTTAGCTCACTGGGGTGTTGAGAGCATACAAATGGGGAGGGGAGGACTTTGGAAGAAGGGTTTGGATTTGATTTGATATCCCGCTTTATTACTGCCCGAAGGAGTCTCAAAGCAGCTAACATTCTCCTTTCCCTTCCTCCCCCACAACAAACACTCTGTGAGGTGAGTGAGGCTGAGAGACTTCAGAGAAGTGTGACTAGCCCAAGGTCACCCAGCAGTTGCATGTGGAGGAGCGGAGACGCGAACCCAGTTCACCAGATTATGAGTCTACCGCTCTTAACCACTACACCAATATAACCAAATAAAACAGAATTGTATGACTCAGATTCCTAACAACTGGTGCCTGATACCAATTCCTTGGGTTCAGGTAATGTGAAATGTGAATGATTTAGGATCTCAAAAATGTGCTGGGAAATTAAAAACATTCAGGCCTTTACCTTATGTCACTATAGAAGACTTGCAAGTGATAGAGCAGTTTCCCTACCTTTTGTGATGCCACAGCTGCCTAGATTTGTTCCAAGTGGAAAATGCAAGCATTTTGACTGCCATCCTCATACAAGGCTCAATGAAACCTTGCAACAGCCAGTCGAAAACAAGTGAGGGCAAACTGTGACCCTTCAGTAGCATGGGGGGCTTCTGCTATTTGGCTGCTACCTTCACTGCCCCTCCCAGTTTTTATGCCACTACACATTACTTATGTTCAAAATATGTGCCAGTTGTTGGGGGGGGATGGGACACCCCCAATTCCTTAACACAGCCAAGATGTCCCTGAACTGAAGGGGGTTACAGAAGTGCTTTTAGCCTTCATGAACTCTTTCTCCTTCTCTCTCTCTCTCTCTTTATCAGCCCAGCAATCTACCACATTGCCTCACCTCCCTCCTTCCTGCTGAGGCTTTACTGGCCAAAAATATCCAGTGGTACCCTGCAGGGCTCATGATTATTATAAGCTGCCTGTATCAACCCATCTGCTGAGAAGATTTGGGGAGGCAAAGATCGACAGCTTGCTGATGCAAACATCTGCTTGCTTGCATATCTGCCAAAAAAAAAAAAGGGCATGTAATTATAACAGGCAAAAAGCAAATTACAATATAAGAGTCAAAATTCAAAATGGGAGGCTTTCCTAAACACTGGGCATGCCATGGTATAACTCTTCAACCCTTCAGTGGCAGGTGAATAGGCTATAATATATGGCTTTTCTGCAGAGGCCAAGAGAGAGTGAGCTGTGAAGTTCCTGCTTCAAACCACATCATGGACATGAACAGAGTCATATTGTAAAGGGCTTTGAATACTCAAAACATGCTAAGTATTATTATCTGTTATAAAATGCCTCAGGGAAGGGACCTATCTAATTGGTAGAGCATCTGCTTCACATGAAGAAGGTCCCAGATTCAACCCCTGGCAGCTCTAGGTAGGTCTGGGATGGACCCCTGTCTGAAATCCTGTAGAGCCACTCTCAGTCAGAGCAGACAATACTGAACTAAATGGACCATCAGTCTGACTTGGTTAAAGACCAAGGAACTTAGGGAGCTTCTATGTTCCTTGGCTCTTCTGTGCAAGAGACCTTCTTGCTGATCTGGACAATCTCAATATTCTATGTTCCTGAAGTACTTTGCCTTGCAAAGAGCAGTGCTGATTTAAACAGAGCAATGCCTCTGTTTAAGAGGCCGCTGTGCAAGAGGCCTTCTTGCTGATCTGGGCAATCTCAACATTTGAAGTTCCTGATGGAAGTACTTTGCTTTGCTGAGAGCAATGCTGATTTAAACAAAAAACCCAAAACCAAAAACACTACCTTTACAACTTTCTGTGTTCAACAGTTGAAAAACCCCCAAGATAGACTCATTCAAAAAGGTGATGCCATTCAATCAACACAAAGGACAAGGGCTCAAGATTTTCTACAGCTTTCCAGTCACTGCATTCCAAATGTTCCTTCCTGACCCTCAGACACTGTTGGACCTCTCAGGGAAGTGTGGGCTGCAATAGGGAGCTCAAGCATGAAAGTGGGTTGACACTGTGAATGGGGTTCAAGTAGAGCAGTGATGGCCAAACTTGGCCCTCCAGCTGCTTTGGGACTACAACTCCCATCATCCCTAGCTAACAGGACCATTGGTCAGGAGTGATGGGAATTGTAGTCCCAAAACAGTTGGAGGGCCAAGTTTGGCCATCACTGAAGTAGAGGGTCAACTTTCTTCCAACTACAGCTCCATGCATTTTATGTAATCAACACCTCTTTAATTTTTTTAAGCCTCTGCCAGTTTTAAGTGCTTAACAAATAAATTCAAAAGCAAACAAACCATCAAACTAACTGCCCTGGCCATGGATCTAGGAAACTGAAGCCAAAACACTTCTTCACTGCAACCAACTTAAAAATCTGGGCTGGGTGAGGGGGGACTCAACACCCCATTGGTGACACTTCAGATGGGTGGAAACATCTGTTATCTCTGTGGAAGTGTTGACATGGGTTTATTAGGACTGCCCACAGCATCCCCAGCCAACAGAGCAAAAGTCGTGGATTCAACTTACTATACGTGAATGCACAAAGCACTTTGGGAGAATGGGGTCAGAGGAAAGGAGAAAACATCCACCCAGCACCATATATAATAGCCGTGCAGTATGTTGTATGGGCCCAGGGTACAGAAGGTGACAAGTTCAATCCTCCCACTTCCTTTCTTCTTTCCGTAGCACTGTCGTTTCTCCCCACCCCACAAGCAAGGATGTGTGGTCACTTCCTCAGACTAATAAGCCAACAGCAAATACAAGGAATACTATAGCAGGAGCTAGAACTCACCCAATATGAGACAGGCACACAACTGGTGGCTGGCATAAATGGCCTGAGAAAATGGGTGGCTTCCAAACTACATTTTTAAGGTGAATGCATGAGTTGCTTGCAAACACTTCATTTGTGTAGAAGGAACCGGGGCAGGCCCCGCCATGCTTCAAGTGTCACCATGAGGGAAAATGGAGGAAGGTAAGAATTGGGGTCTGAGTGATAGAGTAAGACTTCTCTCTCTCTCTCTCTCTGGGCCTAGCTGGGAGGCAGAACCATTTAAGGTTCACTTTAGGCAGCAAAAATGCCTTGAGACAGAATTGTGAGTTTTTTTGGAGCAGCAGGGTAGCTACATAAAATACAAACAGACTTAATTTCTCTGTGAGGGAACTCAAGGCACTGCTATTGCCTTGGGAGCTTGTGATGGGTCTGGGCTCCAAACTTACTTGGGCTACATTCACTCTTAAAGCACATCAGAAGCACATTCTTTCCCCCAAAGAATTCTGGGCACTGTCGTTTACCCCTCACAGAGTTACAACTTCCAAGCAACCATTAACAAACTTCAGTGCCCAGAATTCTTTGAGGGGGGGAAATGTGCTTTAAATGCATAGTGGCATAAGCAGCAGTCCTGGACAAACAAAGGAATACACATACCTTCCTTCTCATGTCCCCATTCTCACCCACTTTGTGCCTCACATCTATTAGAAATAAGCACCAAGAAGCTGAATTTTCCTTCAGCCCCTTCCCATCCTATTCCCTTCTTTCACATCCACTCTGTTTGACCCTCTTAGATAAATGCCTATGGAGGAAAAGGAGGGAAGGGATATAAAAAACACGTTTGCTATTCCTACCCCCCCCCCAGCCTGCCCAATCCCGCCCTGCCAAACACACACACACACAAAATTAACATTGGCTACAGAACCCCAGATCTGCCAAGCAGTTATCACCAATTTTCCAGGCCAGTTCCCTTCCCCTTCCTTTGGTATGCCTCTCCAGTGGTTTCATCTTACAAGAAGTTTATTGGCTTGGGGGGGGAGGGATGGCTTTCATTTTAAATCATCCCTTCTGTTGCAAATGCAAGAAAATGGCTCAGAATGGTCTGTAAGGAAGTGTTTTTAAAAACCAAACAAGGAAAATATACAGGTCTATTTGTTCTTCTGAGGGTAAATTAAAATGCTGACAGTGAAAGTAGGGCAAAATGTGTCATAACCAAAATGTGTGGTGAAAAGGACGGGTATGTCAGCTTTTTAATGTGTGAGAGATTCTAGACTCTCTCTCTCCACCACACCTACTCTGCCCACCTACTCAAGCAATGTAGGTGGGGGAAGTCTTTTAGGCCACAGATACAGCCTAGGCAGAGTTCAGGACATGTGTGAGTAAAGACTCCCTCGGTCTGAGAGCTTCTTCTTGGTATTGCAGAAAAATGGGTTGATGGGTTTGTTTTAGCTTCCGATTTTTGAAGCAAGCAAGCAAGCACCAGGCTGCACCAAGACTTCAATGCATTCAGTTTCTACCGTGCACATTTATCATGAACAGCTGCTCATACCAGACCAAATTTAGTGCACTAGAGAAACAGTTTTCTCATAGATGGTTTGTGTGACCAAGGGCAACTTCATATACAATAATATTGCTATAGGACATGTGGATGTGGCCATTTCGAGTTTGGGAACCTTGGCCAACTGCAGCTCCCCTCTTCAACTGTATGACAACAGACGTGTGTGTGTGTGTGTGTGTGTGTGTCTGTGTGTTAATCACATGCAGCAGCTATACATGTTTGCTTTCAGATTCCTAACGAAAAAATGATGCCCAGAATTCACTGTGTGAAGCAACCCTGAGGATGCTATTTACACAATCCAGTTCCTGTGTCATGGAGAATGATGTGTGCTTATCAGTACTGATCTTCTAGCCCCCAACAAAATCATGGATTGGGAACAAAAATAACCAAAGTACACTTTCTAACCAAAGGCGGGACTAGGCCCTTAGACATCAATTCTCATCTTCTAGATCACGGATAAGCAGAAGGTAGATTGGGATCTACCAGTGGATCTTTGGGTGATTGGCAGTAGAGTGGCAAGGATTTCTGACTTCCAACTGTTCAACAACTAAATTACTCTTTTCCCCTCTTCTGAGTTAAGGCTGCTGAAATCCTGGGATAACAAGGAAAAGGTCTGTATGTGGGAGGACTGTGAGCTCAGCTCAGTTCTTGGGCTTCAAAACAAATTCCACGGCTCAGCAGGTGCTCAGAGGTACCATCCATGATCTAAGCGCACATCTTCTGCACTTGACTCCAGTTGATAGATCTCTTGATCACAACATGCCACAAGCAGAGAACAAGAGTAAAAGATGGCCCTTGGTGACTATGCCTGGCACGAGTCCAACAATTCTGCAATAATAGTGCTAGAACTATATATTATGCTACCATTCCCCCTGCTTCAGCCAGGTGTGTGACAGTGAAGGCATAGAGCAAAACTGGTATTCACTGGAATGCCACAAGTGCAGCTAACAATTAGGAGATGGATATTCTACCTAGTACATGAGGTGGGGGTGGCAGGAGATGGTAACTGGAAGAGAACTGCAGACATGTTGGTATGATGAAAGCTGAAGTGCCTCAGTCAAGATGGCCACACACTTATACTAAGATGCCATTAATGTGTCACTTTCAGTCACTAACACAAACTTTTTACAGCTCACTCATATGAGCACTATAATCAGCAAGGAAGGGAACACACACAATATCATGACGACTCATCCCTACTGGTGGCCAAAGGGCAAGTAGTAAGCAAAATTAAGCAAGGTGGAATCAAAAGTGCTTTCTCTTTTTTTTTTATAATAATTTTTATTAATTTTCCAATTTTAAAACAAAACAACAACAACATAGATACATCAACAGAAACAAACACACAAAATATCAATTCTTAACCTCATTTTCATAACCCTCCTTTCTCGGACTTCCCCATACCTCACCCTTTTTGCATCCAACCAATAGGATACAAGAGAGTTTTGGTCAATAACTAAGAACAAACTAAGCTTAACACACAGGCATGCTGCAGACAACAGGCCAACCTGCACAGGTCCTGGTTAAACTATGCATTCACTCAGTGCTTGCAAGGTATTTTGTGTCCCAAGCAAAGCCAACACTGGTTCCTCATCTTCCTGCATGGCAAATGGAAATGGAATGGTGCCAGTGAGGGCCAGAATATCCAAACAATCCACATTGCCATGTTGTCATAGGGTTTCCCCATGCCATGTTGCATCTTATTTTTAGGGCCTGGTTGTCTCCTATGCTTCCTGTTTGGTACTTAAGAACGGAAACAGAAGGGCAAGGCATTCCCACAGAGAGCACAACCCTTGGAGCTATGCATGATATCTTGGATAGCCAAGGAGCCAGCAAGGAAATCACCACCTGACAACCTAGCTCTGCTTCTCTACAGCAGCATTATCATCTCATGGGCTCCCATTCAAGAATGGCCATTATTTTTAATGTGAAAGGGAAAAGCCAACCCTAAAACACAGACTCAAGACGAAAATATAATCATGCCCATTTCTAAACATATCCATGCACATCAGCGGGTTTCCCCCCCCCCAGGGGCCACTCAAGGGTACACAGTACCGGCACCTCTGTTATTGTTGTTGTTGTTGTTGTTAAAAAGTGTGGCACTTATTGTAACAACTTCATGGTGAGTACTGGCACCTCTTTTTGTAGAAAAAAAAGCACTGCATGCTGCTCAGAAACAATGGCCAGGGCAACCCAGTCAGATGGGTGGCATATAAATAATAAAATTAATATTATAAAATATATATTATGAAAAATATTAACAGATACAGATTCCAAATATTTCCTCATAGGCCCCTCCCAATTTGTGCGCAGCAAATCAGGAATAACTGAATACTTGCAACACGTAGCAAGTATTGTTCATATCATTAATGTACTTAAATTACATTTATCAACAATGTCTATTAAATTAATAATAAAAGACAGTATATAAATGCTGAAAATAAATTCCATTTCACCCAAGTGAGTGTATCACTTGCAGTCCTCTGGCTCACAGTACTGTCCAACTGTGACCCTGAAGTTTGAAATATTCTTGGCTCCCGCGTTTTGGAGGCTTAGTTTGGCAAGCCTACTGGGAAAATACACTGCTTTATAAATGCTGGTGAATATTAATGCTATGCCACATCAAATATCTAAAAATAATGATAACAGCAGTATAGTTTGATGTACTCAGCTATCAGCAGCAGCGAAGAATAAATCCCAAACATGTTGACCTAAAGGCTGAGCCTCTGAATGAGTTAAACCGCCAGTGCCTGGAAGCAGCAATGAAAATGTCTGGGTACACCATCAACAGCGCTAGCATCATTCTGGGAACAATGGTTAGGTATCTTGATGGGGCAAGAGGATCAGTGCACAAATAACCCAGGGGCTGAAAGAAACAGTCTATTATAGCAATGGGGGGGGATGCTAAGCAACTCACCTCTATGGTATTTGTATACCACCACCACCACCCCTGACACTTGGGGCTTATTCATACAACAATTGCATCATGAGCAAGGACTGACCTGTGTGCTGGTGCATAGTGCTCAAAATTCCCTGCTTCCCTCCTGCTCTTGGCCATGATGACGGGAGGAAGAAGTCCAAGCCTTGGCTTGTCATGTCATCTGAACCAATAGCCTAGGTTTGGATTGCATGGCAAGTCAGACTTGTGGTTTTCTACAGGCAGGATTCCTCCATGGGCAACCATTCAGAGGCCACATGTCAAAGATGGGCAGGGCAGAGGTAAAAGTGAGAGGTACAACAGGTATCAATCTTTGCTGTTACAGTAGAAACTCAGAGGTTTCTACATATACCAGCCCACTACACCTCTCCATTCTGGCAAGCAAGAGGCCTTATCACAGTGCAGGGACACATTCCAGGCAGGCAAAATCAATTGACTGCGATAGATATTGCTTTTAGGCCCAGAAAAATCAAGAGAGCTGCCCCAGCGATGTTACATAGCAAGGCTGTTGTCAATTCTTCGTTAAACTGACACTCCAGAGCTGGCGTACCTGAAACAAGGAGCATCTGTTATTTTCTGTTGGGCAACAATGTTCTCCTAACTAAGGTGATCTTTAGCTAAAGAATATCCTGGTGCATGCTGTGGTCGCTGGCGTCTCTGCACAGCACTGCACAAGGCCTCTGTTATATGCCGCCTACAGGAAGTGAATTTCACATTCCCCCAATGTACAACCAAGCTATAGAACAGGAGCCTGGTGGGAGGTGGTGTTGGACTTGCAATTAGGAGCTATGCTTTATTATTTGATGCTACTTCCGGGCAATCTGAGATTCTCCTGGCAAGGTAAGGCCTGCGGAACACTGGCAAGGCAGGCGTTGAGCTAATGAGGAGAGGAACTCCTCAGAAGGCCTGCCAAACCCCCTCAACTTGGGCAGGGGGAGCACTTCTTGAACAAGTGTTGGCAAAATAAAGTATAAATAACTTAAGAGGTGGAGGAGCGCTGTGGTATCATGCTATGCTTTTTCAAGGCAGTGGAACTTTTGCCAATGGCATCTCAGGATAAAGCCTTTCTCCCCTGCCCCAAACACACAATATATAAAATTATGGGGTTTATCCAACTAAACTATACACATTCAAATTAATGGATTTTAGTTGTGCCCATTATTGTCACTGGGTCTACTGTGAGTTCAGCTACCATCAGCTATAATCCTATGTTATCAGCATAATCACACTTGTCTGCGCAGAGTAACAGGAACAAAAACAGTTCAATTCAGGGAATATCTTCCATCAGATATTAATAGTTGTGGGTTGCTATAAAAGAACACAAGCATCTTGACAGCTAAAGCAAAACCTAGCATGTGGGTGGAAAGTATTTTTGCTTCCCTGAATATGAAAACCATGTGAAAGGCAAAAGCCATCTCCTAAAGAGGGTAAGAGAAAATTCTGTGTGCTTATCATGTATGTAGGTGATCATTACCACCCAGGGACCAATTAGATCACAAAGTTGTCCCCCCCCCCACTTGCACTGCCAAAATGCCTCCCCTGTCCCATTGTAGGGAGCGGGGACTAACAGTCACAGGAAAATGTCTCTACACAGATGAATTGCTCTCCCCTTGGTGAAGAGGTATCTTAATGCAGCATATCCGTTAACAAATGCTTCCCCAGGGGTTCAAAATTTTTGAAGTGATCGTGTTTGAATGGGGAATTATTAAACAGAGAATTATTTCAGAACCTAAATGCAGTGCAATACATTATCATGCCACCAGAATGATCTGAGTGTAGTCCTTTGGGTTTCTGAGCATCAGTCCCTGAAAGCGAGTCATACACCCAACAGACATGGCAAACAGAAAGAGCAGTGGAACAGCTCGATATAGTTGCATTTATGGGTGCAATTTATGCAAAACGTGGACTTCAAACAGGAAACGAAATGCATGCAAAAGACACAGGTTTTAGATTTCTGTTCAATTCCAGATATTGGTCTGTAAAACAAGGATAGGGAGATAGATAGATAGATAGATAGATAGATAGATAGATAGATAGATAGGATGAAAGGTTGCTTACAAAAAAACACTGAAATACAGTAGCCCACAGGCACTATAGGATGATGCAGAAACAAGTGTCAAAACAAGGCCACCCAGTTACCTTCTGTATATGGAATGGGAGGCCTCTTATCTGCCTCAGGCAACAAAATCTCTTGAGCCAGTCTTGTTGGCAGCTAGCCAGTCTTGTTGGCAGCTAGCTGTGTCATGCTCTAGTCATATTGCAAATGGAGACGAGTCAATTTACAGGTTTAGGCCATGGGTGGGGGGGCCATCCAATTTGTGGGTGATTCTGTTTGCGAGTAGCATCGCTTGGGAGGAGAGCCCTCATAGAAGAGTCTGCAAAAAGTCATTGGAAGCATGGTGCCCTGGCAATAAAGAAATCCCTGCCCTTAAAATGTTCCCACTTCTGCCCTCTACAATGTAGTGCTCACATGAGCTATTCTTAGGCCAATTCACCCATTATCAATCAGCTCATGCTCTAGATTTTAATATTTTAAAACAGATGACTCACAATGTGTCTTTAAAAAACCCACAGCCTGAATAACAACACCTACAAACTATCCACTGACTGCAGTGCAGCATTCACACAAATTAGGGTAGTTGTGCATGTGTGGTATGTGCAAGTGGATGCAGAACTCTAATTCAGAATCTGTTTCAAGTACATCCTCTGTGTTCTCTGATTCAAGAAAACAACAACAGAATCAGAGTTCTGATTTTATCTCTGGAGGACTCCCCTCATGGAAAAACAATACACTCTGGAACTCTCTCTGAGCTGCCAAGGGGAAGTGAGGTGGCAGGCAGCCACATCCAGACACCTGCTTTCCCCCTTGACACCCCGCCCCCTCAATCCACCACCACTACCACTGTGCCATTTCAGCAAAAGAATCTGGGGGGGGCGTCTTCAGGGCTCCCCAAACAAAGGTCAAACCTACTCACATCTGCCCTCTGAACTTCAGTAAGAGAGCTACCACTTGTGGCCAATAGTCATGACTCAATGGAGAAGCAGATGTTTCCATGCTGCAATCACCTCCCCATTGTTCTTTGTGCAGATGAAATAAAAGGGTTTCTCCATCCCCTTTTGAGAACAGAGCACACACTCCCACCCCACTTCCCAGCACAAACGGTAACTGGGTTTTGTATCTGTGACTCAATACGCCTTTGGCTTTGCTTTCACTGCAAGAGCAATATTGTGTTGGGGGGGAAACTAGCTTACCTTCTTGGCAGGGGTAGATGAGCACATACTGTTCATCCCCTTGCCACAGCCCTGTTCTGAAGAGATCCTACTTCGCAGCAGGGCCTAAGCACTGCCAGTTCAGAAAACAAGGAACATGATGGGTCTCCCTATAGGTTCCTTCTAGACAGAGTATTGGGAACACTGTGCCAAAACAAAACCCAAACATTTCTATGCAAAAGAAAAAGGGGTGGGGGTTGGAAGCATCAAGGTTTGCAAGACTGAACACAATGGTACTAGGGGAAAGCCAGGGCCCCGGGGAATCAGAGCTTCCTCCGGACCTCTTTGTCAGGGCAGGCTACTACTACTACTACTACTATTACTATTAATTTATTATTTATACCCCGCCCATCTGGCTGGGTTTCCCCAGCCACTCTAGGCAGCTCCCAACCGAATATTAAAAACACAATACAGAATTAAACATTAAAAACTTTCCTTAAAAGGGCTGCCTTCAGATGTCTTTTAAAAGTAAGCTAGATGACATCTAATGGGAGGGCGTTCCACAGGGTGGGCACCACTACCGAGAAGGCCCTCTGCCCTGGTTCCCTGTAACCTCACTTCTTGCAGTGAGGGAACCGCCAGAAGGCCCTCGGCGATGGAGCTCAGTGTCCGGGCTGAATGGTGGGAGTGGAGACGCTCCTTCAGGTATACTGGGCTGAGGCCGTTTAGGGCAAGGGTCGGCAACCTAAGGCCCATGGGCCACAAGCAGCCCATGGGGGTCACCGCTTGGTTCGGCTCCTGTGTGCCACGCTTAACCGGCATGGAGCAGAGCGGGGACCGCCTTCCGCGATGTTGGTTGGCTTCCCATTGGCTGCAGAAAGCTCCTGCAGCCAATGGGAAGCTGCGCATGCCTCCTCCATACTGGAAGGAGCACCAGAAATAGCGTTTGTGCATGCGTGCGTGTGCACTCCAGCCCACCACGGCGTCTGCGGGACCATGAACCGGCCCAAGCCACAAAAACTTTGCCGACCCCCGTTTAGGGCTTTAAAGGTCAGCACCAACACTTTGAATTGTGCTCGGAAACATACTGGGAGCAAATGTAGGTCTCTCAGGACTGGTGTTATATGGTCTTGGCGGCCACTCCCAGTCACCAGTCCAGCTGCCGCATTCTAGATTAATTGCAGTTTCCGAATCACCTTCAAAGGTAGCCCCTTCATAATATAGGTTATCAGTAGCACTAGACACCAGGGCTCCAGCTAAGGGTGCTGTGGACTGTGGGGTGAGCAGGGTGAGACCACCACCAGGGCCTGCCCCACTATTAAGCAGACTGATGCTACTGCCTCAGACAGTTTGTTTTAGGTGTCATAAAAAGGTAGGAAATTGTTGATTATTTAATCTCATCATAATAAAGTATAACTTTTCCAGGGAAAAGTGCTTATGGGATTTTCTGCCTCAGGTGCTGATAGCAACTTTGCTGGCCTTGGGTAATTCCACTTTGACTCTGACTCTTAGGCAGCAAAATCTATTGGGCCACCCCTGGCAACCAGTGTGGCTCAATGGTTAGAGTGATGGACTAGAACCTGAGAGAGCAGGGTTCAAATCCCCACTCAGCCGTGAAGCTCAATCAGTGACCTTGGGCTGGTCACCATCTCTTAGCCTGACCTACCTCACAGGGTTGTTGTGAGGATGAATGGGAGGGCATGCACACCACCTCAAGATCCTTGGAAGATACAGATGGTATATAAATGTAATAAATAAATAAAATCTCTGGGCCTTGTCACCACATATTGTCTCATGCATGCCGTACATTTAAAACACATGGCTTCCCCCTCAGAACCCTGGGAACTGTGCTCTGATAAGGGTGCTGAGAACCAAAGCTCTATGAAAATACTGTTCCCAGAGTTCTTTGGAAGGAGCCATGTGCTTTAAGTGTGGGTGTGACAGGATGCTGTCTTGTACTGAGTCACAGCACTGATCCATCTAGTTCAGTATTGCCTACACCGCTGGGTTGCAGACTGATTTAAGATGGGTCACAACCAGAGCACTAACACCATGCAGATATATAGTGTAAGATTAAGAAACGGGTCCCCAAATGCATGCTTGGCTTAAAGCGGATCCTAGGTCTGAAGAGGCTGAAGATACCTGACCTTCACTGAATAGCAGCAGCTCTCCAATCGGACAGAGGTCTCTTATTGAAATGCCAGGGATTGAACCTGGGACCTTCTGTACACAAAGCAAGTTGTTCTACCATTGAGCTACAGCCCACCAGGAATTCCCATATGCTTCTGCTGCTTATGGGGAGGAGGAAAGAGCAATGCAGGACACTCAACATAGAAAACTGCCTTATACCAGATTAGGCTATTTGTCCAACTAGCTCAGTATGGTCTGCTCTGATTGGCAGCGGGGGGGGGGGTTGTCTTTACCATCACATGCCTTTACCTGGAGTTGCCAAGGCCTAAACTCGGGTCATTCAGCCTGCAATGCGTGTGTGCATGTGCTTTGATGCCACTGACTGTGGTCCTCCCCCCCACCCCCACATCAGCACTGCACCACCAAGCCTGGATAGCTCAGTTGGTTAGAGCATTGTGTTGATAATGCCAAGGTTGCAGGTTCGATCCACACCTGGGACAACTGCATATTTCTGCATGCAGGGAGTTGGACTAGATGATCCTCAGTGTCTCTTCCAACTGTTTGACTCTATGATTTGCTGACTTCAGGGCTAGCTAGGTAGGAACCTGCCTTTAAAAGCTGAGTTTTTCAGGATGCTAAGTTCTGCAATGTATACAGTCAGAATTGTGGAATACATATGCCGCTCCTTCTTCGGGTAGGTGTATTTGCAGTTTTAAAGTGATTTTTTGAAAAAGTTCAAAACACACACTAAAAGTTCAGAACTGATTTGATCTCCTCTATCAGTCTCTGTCACTTTATTCCACAGAATTGGCCCAGGGGATCCTGCCAAAGAGGCAACACTTACAATTTAGACGACCAACTTTCCGCCATCAGAACGGAAGGAAGCGATTCCTCCAGAACTAATCTATTTCCAGGTTTGCACTAACAGCACAGAAAGCTTCCATGCAAACATGCCATAGCTCCCTGTGGGCTGTAGACAAAACAGGGCATTTGGAGGAATATCAACATGGCTGAAGTTTAAGGCAGCAGTTCTCCTGTAGCGAGAAAAGGATCTGCAGCACCTTCATATCCAATTATACCCACACAGATCACAATGCCAATGTCATGGGGGGGGGGGGCAGGGGCATGTAGCTGAGGAGAAAACTGAATGTAACCTTAACCACATTTGAGGTCCAGCTCCAACCACTGCTACATACTTACTTGCAAAAAAATTCACACACACCCAGCCAACACCTCCCCCAGCATCTTGCAAACTTGTGGCCTTGTTGATCCTTCCCATCTTGAGAGATCAAAAGGAGGTGGCAATGAAGAGCTACAGAAAAGGAACACACCCTGAGCCATTTTCTGCTGACTTGCCTGTCAGTTTTTGGAATGGGTGGGCATCAAAACATTGTCAAGCAAAACAAAAGGGAAGGGAGAGGGGAGGAGACCAGCTGCAACCTCATACTTGTCTGGGCTACACAACAAACTGTGCAAGCTTGTGGCAACTCCTGCTTCGCCCCTCTCTCAAGGGGAGGGGGGAGAGGCAGAGTCTGCCTGCCTGCCCGTCACAGGGACAATCAAAACACAAGTAGTTCCCGAAGACCACACACCTAAAACATCACACACAGAGATAAGTGTGTGCAGGCATACATGGAAACGTGACATGCTCTTCCGAAAAGACACACACTCACTTTCCTACCTGACCATTAATCAGCACAAAGGTGAACAGCTTTTATTAGCAGATGCCAGTCATACTAGACGCCGCATTCAACTCTGCCTCAGTTTACCGCCTGTTAAATAGCACTAGCAACCAGCGACTGCACAAGGATGCAAGATGAATGGGTTAAAGGGGCCTTCGTGCTTAATAACACGCCGTTTGCTCAAACTCACAGGCTTTCTTTTCAGAGAAGAATAAGCGCCCCAGACAGACCCCCGCGAACTGTACCCTCGTTTTCTCTCAAATCTTCCGTGAAGGGGGAAGAGGCACCTCATCTCAGAGGCCTCTAGCCTCCCCCTCCATTTATTTGTTTATTTGAAAATCCACCCGTTTCATGACCTGGCCAAAACCAAAAAAGCAGGCAACTCACCAGCCTTAACGCCCACCACCACCCCGCGGAGTCGAGGGGCCTTTGCTCAGTTTCTCCCGATCTCGTTTCTTTTCGCAATCCCCGAGCACAAGTCTCGCAATCCCAGCGGCGGATGCGATGCGCGATTCCCGCCACACCACCAACACACCACCGGCCTCCGGCTGTTCCCCGCCGGCCTCGAACCACGACGGTGAGGGGTAGAGGGAGCCGGGGGGCCTTCTCAGCTCTGGGAAGGGGATGGAAACCCACACACGGGAACGAGCGGAACCCGGGTGCGCCCCATTGGCAGGGGGGGAAAGGGGGTGGGAAAGAGTGCCTGCGCCAGGATCCCTTTCCTTCCCCTCCTCTTCGTCCTGCGCCCTCCCTCCCTCGCTCCCGGTCGGCTCTACCTACCCTCGAAGTCGGAGATGATACCTTCCAGGTGCGCGTTGACCGCCGGGTCGGACATCGCCGCGCTCGGCTCCGGTTGGGCACTGCGCCCCCTCCCCAAGTTCCCGGCAAGGTCCCGAGCGCGGCGGCGGCGCTGCGCGGCGGGGCTGGGCGCCTTCGGACGGCCCCCTAGCCGCGAGAGGGCCGGACGGGCGGTCGAGAGGGGCGGGCTGCCGAAGCTCTCGCAGGCAGGATCCCCCGCCCCGTGGGCTCGTCCTGTTGCACAGGCTCGAATGAATGGAGGCAGGCAGGCAGGCAGGCAGGAAGGCAAGGCGAGCAGGGAAAGCGCGGCCCTCCCCGCCCCTCTGCTCTGGGCAGCTTCGCGTGCGCCCGATCGGCTTCCCCTCCGCGCACTGGCTGCGCCGCACGCCTGTCAAGGCGAACCCGAGCAGGACCAAGCCGACGAGAAAGCTGGGTGGGCAGGACGCGCGCGACTCCTCCTGCCCCCCTTCTCCAGCCGAGCCGAGGGGGATCCGAGCGAGCTCAGCCCCAGGCTCAAGGCAACGCCCCAAGCCCGCGAGGCACTCAGCCCAGGGGAGGGCCGAACCGCCTCTTCCTCCAAAGATGCTCCAACACCGAGGGGGCAAAAGGATGGGCTCCGGAGACGGCACCCCCACCACTTGGAACACGCGAAAACTCAATCCAGGCAGCGGGGCGGGCATGTGTAGAGTACATTTCCCCAGTGGCGTAGCGTGGGGGGTGCAGGGGGGGCCGGCCGCACCGGGCGCAACATCTGGGGGTTAGGGTTAGGGGGCGCAAATCCAGGGTTAGGGGGCGCAAATTACTTGCCTTGCCCCGGGTGCTGACAACCCACGCTGCCACTGCATTTCCCTCACCAGTCCAGAAGTGGGCACAAATGTCTAACCAATCTCCCGATATAGCTTGGACTGTAGGCCAGGGCAGGCGTGCCAAAGTAGAAATGGTATGCTTTTTTGATTGATTGATTGATTGATTGATTGAACACCAGGAAGAACTTTCTGACAGTAAGATCTGGAAGACGGTGGAAAGGACTCCCTCGGGAGGTGGTGGGCTCTCCTTCCTTGGAGGTTCTTAAGCAGGGGTTGAATGGCCACCTGCCATGAATGCATTAGCAGAGATTCCTACATTGCAGGGGGGTTGGGCTAGATGACCCTCGGGATCCTTTCCAAACATATTCTATGAGTATGTTTATGCTAAGCACTCCACATCTAGGCTAGCAGAACAAATCCTTGGTATCTTTCTTTTTACAGCTAGTGAGTGCAATCAGAGAGAGAGAGAAAGAGAAATGCTAATGGCTGATGTTGTGTTTAGATCTAGGACTACATTCTATACATCAGCTGAAGGCGCAACACCATTTTATTTATCTATCGTCCTGCCATATTTATAAGGATCTCAGGTCAAAGTAGCATAAAGGAAACAGTCTGTTTTTATCCTTACAACAACCCTGGGAGGTAGAGTGAGAGAGGTAGAGATGAGAAATAGCAGGGGCCAGGAAGAACCCACCTGAAAAGCAAATCAGTGGTTATCTTGTCTTAAGCTCCTTGGAAGAAAGGGGGGTATAAATATAATGAATCCAGTTACCTAAAATAAACAGAAAAAGCAATCCTATGGAGGAAAGGGAGAGTCAGCAGTGGAGGAACCACCATATCCTAAGCCTTGCTGGACACAGCAGAAGGTAGTGGAGCTGTCTTCCCTCTCCCTGTTTTTTCCTATTGGAGAGAAAATGATTGCAACAGCTCCAGGGATTATAGTTATTCTATCCTGTGAGGTGAACAGGAGGATTTGGGATCCATGACCCCCTATGAGCTACATGGTGGAGGTGGCAGAGGTTGCTGCCACCACAGTGAGGGGGACCTTCAGCCACAGACCTCTCCCACACCACCAGTGAAGGGGCCAGGTCCACAACAGTCAACATCCTCTCTGGGAGCTTAGGATTCTTCTTTTGCGAAAAAGGATGATGAATGAATCCCCAATAACAGCAGTAAAGACAGGTATAAGGTCCAAACAGGTACATAAGCTGCTTGTCATCATGCCATGATGCATTCTGTGGCACCTTCTGCTGGTAAGCTGATAACCCTTTCCCAGCTGGATGAATAGGTCTATGCCATGGGTGTCTCTTTTTACTGTTTTTAAATTCATTTGCTGCTATTTTCTGTGATGTTTCAACTGTTTTCATCTGTTTTATTGCATTGCATATGGTGCCTTGAGAGGGCAATTTATTATTATTATTGATAATAACCTTTTTCATGTTTTCAACATTCTAAGAACATCTGTTAACAATTTATAAATGTCATCTAAAATCCAACTCGTAATACAAAAGTGTGCCTGATTTCTCTATAGTGACACAATCTTTCCAGCACTGGTGAAACTTTCCATGTTTAACTATCTGTTTTTATTCACAGCATGACACAGAGGACTTTTTTTTTTTTAATGGAACAGAACTGCTTTCTTTCTTTCTTTTTTAAGAAGAAAAGAAAGAAATCAGAATAATGCCCTCAGCAGGATTCTGTTTAATCTGAGTTAGGAAAAAGTTTGTATCTGCCATACTTTATGAGATCAAAAAGAACAATAAGGGAGCTCTGCCTGCATTGAATGCTTCAAATTGTTTTTGGCTTTAAGTGTGGAACTGTTAAACCACAACATTACATAGACCTTTGTGCACTTCAGGTCAGTTTGCAGCCGAAGTGTTTTCAAAATATGTGTACATCCTTTATACGTATCAGCAATACATGACAGCATTTAGAAGCGGACCAGTGCCTACTTTACTGAATGAGCTCACTTGTGCATTTCAGAATCAAAGGTGTTACTAGAGATTGACAAGTGGAAGTGCTCCTTTTGCACTGCTGGTGTCACTTCAGCTGCCAGGACTTGCTCCTCCAAAAACATCACAGCTGGAGGGAGAGCTGGCTATTGCGTGGCGAGTTCCCGCCCCCACCAGGATAAATAAAGACACCAGACACTGTATGTAAGGTTAATTGGGCGAATTAGGCCACAACTTTATTGAATTCAGGAATGAGAGGCATTGGCCTAGGCATTGGTCCTAACGGCTATCCGGCTCCAGCCCATTTGCTGGAGACACGGGGAAGGGTTAACCTTATATCGGGGGAGACTCCCGCGAGGCACGTCGGCTAGGAGCTCCCCCGGGTCACCACTCTGGGGTGTGCCTTTGGCCCACACCTCCATAGGCTTCGGACAGGGCCACGCCCCCCGGGGTCCTTTAACGGACCACCCTTCGCTCGCTGGGGGGAGGTGATGGCGTTCCTCCCCCCACACACATCGTCTTAACCCCTTCTTACCAATGCCTACTGCCAATGCCGAGAAGTTGTGACGAGTTGCTACGAGGTAGGCGAAAAACCAAAAGGCCCGAAATTGCCAATTGGAAAAAATTCCTACCATGCCCCTTGCGGCGACAGACCGGAGTCCATAGCAATGTCAAAGGCCTGCCTAAGCCTAAACCTACTTAAAGGGAGGGAGGGAGGGAAAAAGAAACGTGGGGGCGAGCCGGCGAAAAGAGGGCGAGCCCCCTCCGCGCCGGCAATAAATAGGTCAAGCCACGCCCCCCCGCCGACCAGCTGATTGGCCGGCTGGGGGGGGCGGGCCAGACGGGGATTCCCCTGCTCTCGCGGGGGCTGGGGCCAGCCCCCGCTCACGTGGGTGGGCGTGAAGCCCGCAACCCCACCTCCTGGGGCAGGCCCGGAAGTGGCTTTGTTCAATGAACAGTAGGGCTATAGCCCAGTGGAAGAGCAACACTTACCTGCAGAGGGTCTCACGGTCAATCCCTCCATGCAGGGCTGAGAGAGACCCCTGCCTGCAACCCTGGAGAGTTGCTGTCAGTCAGTGTAGACAATACTGAGCTAGATGGACTATTGATCTGACTCAGTATAAGGCAGCAACTTCCTGTGTTCCTTTGTACACAGTACAGCAAGCAAGCTGGCTGATCAGTGCCAACAAACTTGGCAGTGGCTCTGAAAGGAAGCTGATGTTTCCTTCTCATACAGTGCCAAAGCATCAGAGTTGCATGTACAATCCCTTTCAGAGACTTTCCTCCAGTGTGTGAGATTTTGATAAATGCTCTTGACTAGAAGAATTGAATGCAAGAAGGGAACTAAAGGTCAACTGTTTAGATATTAACCTAGGCCAAGATATTACACCAAGGTGGTGCCACTTCTCTTCCTTCTGGTCCTGCCTTTTCCATGAACTCTTTGGCTTGAAATTATAAGGCTGGTATTTAAACTGTATTTAAGGTATTTAAACTGCTCATTTCATTGCCATGTAGTGAGGCTGAACCTCAACAAGCAACCTGAAGCCCATTCCTGAAGTAAAGGGCCAAACTACATGTCATGTTGTTCATGCTGTTTTTTGTTTTTTGCTTAAGCAGCAGTGAGGCCACAATCGAAAATGTATGGCTGATCCAGAGCACATTCCTGTATCAGTTTCCTGCTGCAAACCCTAAGGAGGATGTTCAGATTCAGGCCCCACAACTGTTATTCCTTCCAAATAAAAGTGTCCAGTTTTAGCATGCTGTCGCAAAAGCATAAACAACCATAGTAGGCAGTTTGGGGCCTTTATGGCTTGGCAACAGTACAGACCCAGTGCTTTTGAGGGGCACCAGTCAGCTAAACCTCAACACTTTGAAGTTCAGTTAATTTCAAAGAGCCGTAATTTCTGTACTAAACTATCCCAATGGAATCAACAGGGCTTACAAACAACAAAATTGACTGCAATGTCTCCAAGCTACTGAAAAGGTCTGTTATATTTTCTGGGTCAATACTATCCTGCAGGGCCATTCAGCAACTGCACTACTGTGATATCACTTACGGATAACACATCCAAGGTTAAGGCTACACTACACCTGATTTGTGGGAGTGGGGAGGAAAGAGCATGGATAATTTACTTGGAAATCCACACACCCCTCTCCCCTAATTCAGCGCCTTCTAAGGCTGGACTATTCCACAGTAAGGCTTCAATGCTATCCACACTTACTTAGAAGTTAACTTCCTTCCAATAAACCATGCACAATAAAACCATGCATCCAATTAATTTCCATAGTGCGGGGAGGGAGCCAGGTCAAACTTACAAAGACTTCACTTTGACTAGATCATGGTGTATATATATATATATATACGAAAGCAAATATATATATATATATATATATATATATATATATATATATATATATATATAGTTTTGTGAAAGACAATTACTTGCAGTCTGCAGAAAAATAGCTTCTACAACACTGAATCTCCCAGAAATTTCATAAATAGAGAGGGAGAGGAAGTGAAGTCATCAAGAGGAAATCAGCCTACTTTCTCTATGTTTATTTGGGAAAATGACACCCTTACTTGCAAAGCCTGGGAAACAGAATGGAATAACAGGAAAATCCCACACCCTTTAGAACCAGGATTAGAGAGAGACACACACTAGAGGGAAAGTCATGTGGTCATGCTTTTGCTCTTCAGCTAAGACTATGCTCTCCTTAGGGTGTGGATTTATTTTATTTTTTAAAAAGTCTATTAAATCTCACTTTGTTTCACAACTGTTTATACATAAAGTTAGCAGACAACATCAAAACATCATTTGCCAGAAGGCACACAGCCTAAACATTGAAGCATCACTTTACGGAAGACATGTGGTCTAACCTTAGGTAGCATCTCTACAATGTTGCCTCTGGCTACCAGCTTCACATAATATCAGAGACAGGTGCTGTGGTTGCATGTATGTAAATGTGAGAGAGGAAGAGGTGTGAGTGCATGTGTATGTGAGAGACAAGTGCTCCTGTGGAAGAGGGAGCGAGAATAGTGTCAGTTTCTGAAGCTAAACTGCATCACCATTCGGTCATTTCTCCCAGCCTTTGCCAAGCCATTGTCTTTCTCTTACACATGGAAAGAGGCACAGTACAATGGGAAACCTGCATGCCTTCAACAAGAGCATCATAATGACAGCAGGTATCAGTCATCCATTGGCAGCCATTCTACAAATAGCCTGGCTGACTTCAGGGCTACACAGTTCAGGCAGGAGAGTGTTATATTTTTGAACACTGCCTCATTTGAAATGCACTTTGCTTACCCCCTAATGACTTTAATGAACATATGGCACCGGGTGGGGTGGGGTGGTTTTTTGCCCTGCTCAGCTTTTCCACATGCATGTTGGATGCAGACAGCTCTTGCTCCTTATTACCCATAAATTAGAGAGAGGCAGGCAGTAACCTTCTGCTCTTCTGTATTCAGATATGTATTGTTCATGGATAAAACGAATGTGCCCGGGTGAGGTGAAGATGGTACATGGCAGAAACAGAAATGCAGAAACAGGCTGGTCTTGTTTCTGACATTTCCACACCAGATCCCAATTACAGAGCCTATAGGAAAAAGATTAAATGAGTCCCCCCCCTCTCCTCCACCCTGTGTTGCCAAATGGTTTTCATTCTCATTTTCAGACTCTTGGAAATTTATTTCTGGGGTGGAGGGGAGTGAGAAGAGAAGGAGAAAATGAGTTTCCATACCTAACGCAAGAAGAGGCTTCTGGGGCTTTCAGGCAGCAATTCCAGCTGCTGTCCCACCTTCCGCGCACATTTCCGCACACATTTTGTATCTGCACAGGCATAAATTCCTCTCCCTTCCATGTCAAGGAGCTTCTGTTTGCTACAGGCAACAGTTCACCTGCAGCTTTGTCTGCATAATGATGCCTACCAGTCACTGGGGAGCACAAGCAGGGAATGCGCTGTTGCGCTCAGGTCCTGCTTGCTTGTGGGCTTCCCACAGGCATCTGACTGGACCCTGTGAGAACAGGATGCTAAACTAGATGGGCCTTTGGCCTAATCCAGCAGGGCTCTTCTTATGTTGTTAACATTCCTGTAAGAAGCAGCAAAAAACTGCTGCTGAGGGATGAGGAACCTGGTCCCCTTCATATGCTGTTGGACTCCAACTCCCTAATGCAATAGCCAGCATGACAGGTGTCCAGGGATGATGTGATGTTCCAACAACACCTGGAAGGCTGAAGGTTCAACACCCTTGGTTTAGAGATGTTTTCCAGCTCATCACTCCTAACATGTGGTGGGCTGACCATGTTCTCCATTGTAGGGCACGTGCCAAAGCTCAGACACCAGAAGAAGCTCACTGTTGACCCCCTCAAATCATCCTGGCCCTGGTCCTCTTCTAAGTCCTGGTTCACTGGTAATGCTAAGTCAAACCATGGCTAAGCAAGAATGTGCAAGCACATGAGTACTTGCAGGAAAAATTGCAAGCCGCTTCTCTCCTCTAGGTCTTTCAGTCAAACCGCAGGTTGTAGTCAAAGTTTGTTCTTGGCTTGCCAAACATGGTTTGTGTGGGAGACTAAGAACAAACTTGGGTTCAGGTGTAGCACTTGGCCAAACTGGAGCTGAGCTGCACGTAGCACAGCTAGCAGGAGGAAGAGCGAAGCAGCCACTCCTGTTACTTAGCCATGGTTTGACTTTGTGTGATGTGTGAGTTGGGCTTTACACGAGCAGTGGCATAAGCAAGGAGAAGGCACACCAGCCTCCAACAGTCTTGAGCTCTCCTTCTGGGCAATGGTACAAGCCAGGATTCAGCAGAAGAAGGCAAGTGAATGAGAAACAATGACAGTGGCAAGCAAGTGGTCCCAGTCAGGGAATTGAGGACCCCAACTGAGGGTGTCTTGTCCAAAAGCCCCCTGAAATCTGGAGGTGACACTTGAGTTGGGTCAGGTAAGCATCTGTGCTGTAAATGTACAGAAATATTTTTGTTAGCCTAGAGCAAATGTATGGGATCAGCTTAAGGAAAGAGATTCATATCCTTTGTAAATTTCAGTATTTTCCAGGCAGGAACCTGACAGGAAAAAATGACTATGAAGTTTCCTCTTTCCTGTATTCTTTCTGATTTTTTAATGTCATTCTTTTCTTATTGCTGCACAGAGACATCACCTAGATCAGCGTTTGGGAAGAAGATAAATGGGGATCGAGTGGTAGATCTCTGGGTGATTTGTAATAGATCAGCAAGCATTTCTTATTTCTGGAGCTGGAGCTCACCATATGAATGAGGTTATTTTTCTATATGCCACTACAGACATCCATAAAAAACAGTTTGGGGTGGCCTGGAAAATAATAATAATCACCCTCTTGCAATGTTGAGGCATTACATACAAACAACTAACTATGCAACACAGGATATATTTTCCCTGAGTACAGATTTTGTTGGCAGTTACTGGATCTATACCTAATAACAAAATTTATCTGCCAGTTACAGGTTGCAATATACTTGGGAGCTGGCTCAGATATTGTTCCAGGTCATATACTGAACTTTGAAATTCTGAACATGTTGGGCTATTATGCCAATATGACATCCAAGTGTGAAAATGTGTTTTCTGGCCTCTAGGGAATCATATTTGAAGTTAACAATAAAACATTCCTTTGGCTGGGCAGATCTCCAGATTGGCTCTCCTTCTGCACTAGAAGTGAAATTTAGGTGGTTTGCTTCTGCTCTTCTGATATAATGAAAAAGAAACGTACCTGACAAATGTTAAAGGATATAAAAGATCCCAATTGGAAGCCCCATTGCTGTGTTGGCTCAGGACCATTGAATGAAGTGCAAAAGCATCAAGAGGTCATCAGAGCACCTTCTATCACAGATATGCTCTCTCACACACATACTTTCCTCTCCCAGAGGCAGGTGGCACACACAGCACATTCATGTCCCGTTTTCTTTTGAGGGAAACATTTGCTAAATTAAAGCAAAAGAAAAGCAATGGAGGAAAGAAAAAGGAAGGGGGGAATAATTAAAACCTTCCTGTTTCCTTTCTTAGCTGTGGGAGGGGAGCATGTCCCTGGGCTTCCTTTGGTATAGTGAAATATGTACTTAAGATATATAGTAAAGGGAGTTCCTGTCTAATCTATGGGAAATTGGGACTGTGTCTCTGTAATGAGGGAGAGACGGAACAGAGAGAAGCAGAGCAAAAGGCCAGGCAATCATTAAAGGGATGGAGGGATGGATCATGGGTGGATGGGGGATGGATGGTGGTGATGGGGAGGCAGAAGGAGGACTTACAGAAATGAAACAGGAAGCAATTAGAGAGGGGGAGTACTAAGTTGACACTACATGCAACTGGCTTCCCATCCTTAGTAATAAAACAAGCTCAAGCAAGGTGGCGGCAAGCTGTGTTCAACAAACCTGGAGCCACACTTTCAAACATTCTATCAGCCCATGTTAGCTAATGCTTTGCTTCTTGACAAAACACAGTCCTTATGAGCTCCTTGTTTGGACAAGGGTCCCCCTGGCGGGGCTTGCATGCCCAGGTTCAGTGGGGCTTCTTCACACTGCCTCTAACCATCTTCTTGAGTGAAAAGTCTGTGGTGAACCTGTGTCAAGGAAATAGGCCCCTTCCCAGAGCCAGTCCTCAACACAAGGTTATTTTTATTCAAATTGTCTTGGAAATAATTCCAGAATTTAATCCAGATCAAATGATGACGACGATGATTGGGGCAGTGGATTGACTTGAGTCGATGTTGTTTATGTTTGAAGAAAGTGACAGATCTGAAAAGCACTGAAGCTGCATTGATTTGCCCCTTGGCAAAGTACTAGCTGGATTTAATCTGAGGTACTCTGAGACATACAACAGTTGGTCCCAGAGTTGCCAGACCCTGCTTTTTGGCAGTAGAGAGGCAGAGGTAGGCAACAGCTCTATATCTGTGTGGGTTTATTTAATACCCAATTTACATCTTGATGTGTTATTTGCCATGCTGTAGTGAACACACACACAGTAGGACAGCTCCCATGTGCTTCAAAAGGGCTTGTGCAGGAGAACTTTGTGGATGGATTGTGGTCTTTGCCTTGACCCCTGTGCTTGACATGTGGGCAACTCCAGCCACCTATCAAAGTTAGATTGTGGAGGGCAAGGTAAATTAAAGATCCAGTCTGCCAGGTAGATTCATTTCCTCTTCTTTGGCATACAGTGTACAGCTTTTGGTTCAGTCTTCTTGCTCAGCTAGCATCTCATAGCAACATAGGGAACTACATTATACCATGTCACACCACTGGCCCATATTGCACAACACGGGCAATGGATCTGCAGGATTTGATCCAGGAGACATTCCAAGTCTTACCTGAAGATGCCAGGGATTGAAACTGAAACCTTCAGCATGCAGAACATGTGTTTAACCATTAAGTTACAGCCCCTGTAGTCTCACACTATCAACAGAAGCTATAGCATCATTTGGTTGCATTTGTTGTCATATCCATAAATATGCAGCAGCAGCAGCAACAACAACAACAACTCCTCCTCTTATCCCAATCAGGAAAATATGAGCAAATCCATACACAAAGTTGGTCAGGAATTCTATGTTATAATTCAGTGACCGGAATGGCCTCATTCTGCAGTTTATCCCTACAAGGCATATTTACATATACTGTATTCACTTGGCTCTATCCTCTTGTACATTTTTGTTGTTGTGGGTATGCCAGACAGGGACATACGCCTGAACTATGTATTAATATTGTTGCCATATATTCATGAAGAAGCAGTTACCGCTCCGCCTTGAAATCTCATCTAACCTCAATAAGCAACTTAGCAGACACCAGCAATGCCATGCTAATTCATTTTCCTGAAGGGAGGGAAATTACTTACCGTAATCATTCCCAAGACAGCAAAGTGAAATCAGAGATCTGGTGATACTAAAAAGTTATTAAAGTTAGTGGGGAATTTGGGAAAACAGCAATGAGCTGACAAGCATGTGATGGTCTGGAAGAGATTTGTTTCCAGGGACACATAGTAATTCAGGTCTTTTAAAGGGGGTACATAGCAATGCCAAGGAAAGTCTAGAGCAGCTTCTCTCAACCCAGTGTCCTCCAAATAATTCTGAAATACAACTCTCAGCATCCCTGACCATTGGCCATGGTGGCTGGGGTTGATCAGGGTTGTAGCCCAAATCATCTGGAGGGCATCAGCTCCAGAAAGGTTGCTCTAGAACAGGCACGTCCAACTCCCAAGAGACTGCGATCTACTCCCAGTATAAAAAACTGGCAGTGATCTACCCATTGTCTTTGCCAAGAGTTGCTGAGCTTTTTTGGGGTAAGGCTGCCCAGAGTTGTTGAGCACCTGCGATCGAAAGGTTGGACGTGCCTGCTCTAGAACAAACACTATTAGGTATAACAGAACTGTTCAGAACGTCAGAGTCACATTGCTGGAAAGGACATGAGGACCAAGACATCTTCCTTGGGTGGCCAGCCTATGCCACTCTAGACTGATGTTCATCCCACCTCTCTTTAAATGAAGGCAGGATCTGAGATTCCATAACTTCTCTGAAGAACTTCCTTCATTACCAAGCTGTGGGCGCATGTCTACATTTCAAATTTATTACTACTATTACTAATGATCCGCCCTTCATGTTAAGGTCCCAGGACAGGTTGCAACATTAAAACACAACATTAAAAAATCTTTAAACAATTTAGAATCGCAAAAATAAGGTGGGTCCTAAAAACATATACCTCAAGTGCCAAAAGCCAGGGTAAAGCTGTGCATCTTCAGCATCCTCTGGAAGCTGTATAATGAAGGTGCCAGGCACACCTCTGTGAGGAGGGGGTTCTACAGCTAAGGGCCTGGAAAGGAACTGGCAATCAGTGCAGCTGTTTTGAAACAAGGGTTATATAATATCTAAATGGAACCTCAGTCAGTAATCTGGCTCCTGCATATTGGACCCATTGAAGCTTCCAAGTCCTCTTCCAAGGCAGCCCCACACAGAGCACATTGCAACAATCCAATCTGGAAGTTACCACAGCATGGAGCACATGTAAACCAGTTTCAAATTGTTAGTGCAATATATTTTGACATTTTGGCCCATGATGTGGCTTTAGGTTCTGGTTTGCACTTTGTTCTCCAGTGTTTTGCTTTTGGCTCCTGATTTAGCCATGTTCCTTCCCTCCCATACTGACTGTGTGAACCATGGCAGCAATAACCCATTTCAGCTTGAGATAGGAATCTGTTGCACTCCAGATTCCCACCCCAAATGCTTGTCATCTCTGCAGCAGGTAAGTCCTTCTCTTTGTTCTTTCCCATTTTCATAGTGTCAAAAATCTACTGACACTCAGCAAATGACTCTCGTCCAGCCCCACAATAGACACTGACAAGCATTTGTTACAGCTCATAAAGGTTCAAGCACGATTTCTGCTCTTGCTCTTTTATCTCACTGTCCTGCTGGCATTGAGCCAATGGAGGAGAATACTAATGGGAAGAAGGGGATTTCTCTTAATGCTGGAGAGGCACCACCATCCCTGGAAAAGCTGGCAAGAGGAAGTCATTCAGCCCACTTAGCTGGGTTCTGATAATCAAGTGGATTTACCTGGCACCTACCCCAGCCCTGGGCTCAAAATGGCTCAGCAGGAAGCTTGGAGAGGAACTCTAAAGATACAGCAGTGCCTGGCTCACAGTGCTAATTAAGAAGCAAAAGAGCAACTTGATTGGCAGTTGTTAGCCATTTAGCATTACATGTTCAGCCCCCCTCAGTTATTTTGAAACTGGAAGCTGCAAGCTTTGCTCGCTCTCTGCATGCTACTCGGATTTGATCGCTGGAGCCGAATGGCTGCTGTGCTTGTTCTGCTTTTAATGACCAGCACCAGAAAAACACCTTTGTCTGCCAAAGATGGGGCCTGGTGAAGGGTCACTCCTGTTTCCTGCACAGCTTGAGAGATTTCTAAAGCTCTTGAAGTTGTGCTTCCAGGGTTTGTTTGGTGTGTTGTTTTTTTTAAAAAATACTACTACTAAATGTCCGGGCTCTGCTTAAAAAAGGCGAGAAGCGAACCATGTCTTTCAACAGAAGAAAAGAAAGATGTATTAACTGGTCAAACGCAGCTGACCAACAGCAGGTGCCTTGCTAGGCAACTGAACAGAAGGAATAAATGAGCTGCCTTCCTAAGCACCTAAACCAGAATGTCGACCTACATTTGGGATCCACATCCATTTTTACTTCAGAATACAAAAGGCCCATGTTGACTGAAATGAGCTCCCAAATGGAGTGGGAGTGTTGTACGTTTATTTTTTAAAGGAAAAAATGCTATGGAATTGAAACATCATCCAATCATTTTCAGATGAAATTAACACAGTGCTGAAGAGCCATGGGGCTTTTAATGCTCCTGTCTGTTAGGAAGTGAGGTGTGAGAAGCAGCTTGCTCTCTCGTGGGGAGTTTTAAGCTTTTTATGTGGTGTGGCTTCACGTGTTGTTGTTTTTTACAAGGTGGAGAAGGGGAAACGGTCGGAGCAGCTTTTTAGCAGATAGTAGCTTCCCAGTAGAGACCAACGACAAAAGCACGAGGTTAAATGGAGATTCCCTCTGCTGAGAACAGTGACCGTGGAGGCGGTGCGGGCTTGAACACAGTCCAGGGAGGTCTTATCCAACTCTCCTGGAAAGTCTGTCCATCTACGGAAAGTGCCTTGGCTGGAAGAGCCATTAGAAGATGAGCTGGTTTATGTCTCCAGTGCCTGCCCCTGAAGATACATGGGGTTCCTGGAAGTTTTCAGCTAATGGGAGGAACAGGCACACAGGCCTGTCACTTGCATTATCTTAAAAGCCACTTGGGGCATCTGCTAACTGTTAAGACCCTGCTCTTGGCTTTCAGAGGGATCTTGCTGCAGTGAGATGGAAAGTGCAGGGGAGAATTTTATTAGGCCTGGATTTTCCTTTCCCACGGATTTTCACCAAAGCCTTCCCCCACCCCTCTTTCCCCTCCTGTTCCATTTTTAGTGTCACAAGGTACTCCTCAGCGTTTAAAATCATAAGATAGCTCTGCTGTGGGCAAAGGTGCTGCCAAGTACAAACACTTCTGCTGTGAAAAAAGCTATTGATTTACTCTTTGAATTATGAGCCAATGGGGGAGCAATTCAATATACACTTAGGTTTCTATAGACAGCCATCAAAAATCCTCCCTAAAGCCAATCTCTTCTGTCAAAAGCTTTCTGGATTCTCGGGGGGGGGGGGCTTCCAGGTGGGTGAGATATCTCACACATGGAGCATTCAGATCTGGTTTTTCTATGCGGGCAATTGGCACAGAAGGCTCCATACATACACACACTTATAATGTTGTGCTTTTTATAACTTATACTATGGCTTCCCATCCACATCAGAGGGTGGCCGAGGGTGGCCCTGGGTGGCATGCTCCCATGCTGTGTGTGCTCCCCCATTCTCCACTACCTTTTCCCAGTTTAGGGAGGGGCTTGCATTTGCTCCCCCCACCTGCAGGCCAGAAGTTCTCCACCCCTCATTTAAGGTTAATCACGATCTAGATTCTCAGAAATAAATGAATGTGGAATTGATGCTGCTCACTCATACAAGCTTTCAGCACCATCCACATGACACTGTTCAACATTTTAAATAGTTATGTGCTGGGTCCCTCACACCACTTGTCATAAAGTGCACTGCTTGTAATAAAAATGACACTGACAATGTTTTTCTCCTTTCACCCCTGCGACTAATCTTCCTACATTTTCAAATGCATAAATACACAGGCAGATAAATATATACACAAACAGGGGGAGGAATGGACAGTCGCCATGCCACTTTCATGCCATTTTGCTCTATGAGTTGAGTTAAAGATGTTTCCACCAGGAGCACAGGCTCGTGCAGGTTAAGGGAAGTAGGACGGTTCTGCTCTCTGAAACACCACCAATGGCAGCAATGGTTAGAGGAGACTAGCTAAAGGATGAGAGACTAACATTCCTCAAGCAGCAGTAGATGCCCTTGTTAAATGGCAGATGTTTACAGCACAGCAGCCCCTCTTTGAAGAAAGTGACCAGCTTTCCAGTACATGCGGATTACATATTACTCCATTAGCATTGCATAACACAAACAAATAAAACAAAACAGAAATCATGTGGTTGCTGGAAGCACACAACAATGGCCCAGAATGAAACCACAAGTTTTGTTAGCATCTCTGATCCTAAACAGAGAACTGCTTTCCATCCCTTCCCAGGCTTTCCTGGCTGAAAACAACGATTTTTGCTTAGAGAAGCATCATGCATCAGCTTTATTGTTTCATAATTTGTAAGCAAATGTTTTCGTAGTAATTGCTGCTTTGTAGGGACAGACCCCTAAGATGAGACAGTGAAATGCACAGGTATCAGGCCTGACAGCTGTTGGAATGGGTTGCCCCACAGTGCGGCCCAGTAGCTGTTGCAAAGACTTGATGACTTCAAATTTGTTCAGGGCCCCCACTAACATTTCCTTATCTGGAGCATTATAGTTTCCTTAATTGGAAAACTTCTGCTGTTGTTGAGAATGTGTATATGGGTGCAGCTGGATGGAAGTGCCTGGGCATCACAGTGGGCAGCTAAACCAGAACCATGGGAGGCAGCAAAGCTAGCCCTTCCAGAATTCAGGAGCTTCTCCCATCCCACCGTATTATTTTAGTACTCCCCCTCAAGAGTTACACATGCTGCTTCCAAATATTTGCCCTCAGCCTCCTTCCTTCCCTGTATGTCCTCCCTCTCCCCCTACTTTTGCTGCTTTGCAGGTCCTGTCTTGATTTTCCATCAATTATACACAATTTTGATCTTGAAAATGCTATGACTATAACTAGCGCTGCCATTACCCTGGCCAAAGGGAGTGCAGCTGAGGCAAATTCTGTATCCTCTTCTCTGGGTATGTGGTGGATGGGCTAGGGGCAGCAGGGAGGCAACACAGTGAAAAGTCAGTGTTGTATTGTGTGCCGACAGTGGGAGACAGATGTGTACCAATCACACATCTGTTCCACTTCAGCACAGCCATCTGGACACGTTTTAGCTGCAGATTCCTCCTTAGACACAGGGAGAAGCTTAAAATCAGGCTGTGTGTCTTGCTACAGGCTCCTTGTGTCAGCAATTCTTCCCCTGCCTTTTCTCTCCTGCTGGAATCCCTCCTTGTAATCCGCACTAATTCTCTGCCTCTTTTCCATATCTACAGGCCTCTAATCCTCTCTGCTCTTCTCCAGTGATGTGTAAACAAAGCCACTGCTGAGAGGTTAAGGGAGCATTTAAAGAGACTCCGAGGCTCAGAAGAGCAAACATTGAACCCCCGGAAAAAGCAGGCTCAAGCCTCAGTGCACAGAGGCTGGAAAGAAGGAAGGAAGGAAGGAAGGAGCTTGGTCTGTTCCTTGCGAATTTGATCAGCTGGCACGTTTGAAGGGTGCTCCTTCTGTTTCCCAGAGAAGGGCACCTTATTGTTCTTGCTCCTGGCAGCTTACTATTTACTGCATAACTGCTGGCACCCCTCACCCCACCCCCCAGCGCTTTCCAAGGAGCACACTAGCTTGCTGCACCCCAGAGCTCTCCTTGGGGACAATGACTGGAATGATGCAGCCATCAAACCATTTCTCCTGCCAGAAATTATGTGCACACCAAAGCCCATCAGCAGTCAAATTTCCCCAAGGCTTCCCATATGCAACATGGGCTGGAGGTTTCATTGAAAAGCAAAGACTGCCACCTAGTGGCATTGCAGAGTCTCAGTAGAACAAAGCAAGATTTTATTTATTTATTTTTAAATTTGTTTTGAGAATTAGCAGCATTCATCCACAAACATCTTAGGAGCAACCACCATGCATATGCGTCTAGCTCCACTCCCTGTCCCACATCAGTCATTCAAATGCACAGTGTAGCATCAACCCCCTTGAGGGCCATTGCTCATCTACACAGCAGAAAGGAGCAATTTGTGAGAACGGTATAGACCCTGGTGCGTGACTACTACACACAGTGAGGAGGACTTAGGAAGAGGCAGGTGAGTCTTAAGAGGAAGGCATTCTCCTCCACTGTCTGAGGCAAGATGTCCCTGAGTACCAGCTGCTGGGAATTTCAGGTGGGCAGAATGATGCTGCACTCATAATAATAATAATAATAATAATAATTTATTATTTATACCCTGCCCATCTGGCTGAGTTTTCCCAGCCACTATGGGCAGCTCCCATTCGAGTGTTAAAAACAATACAGCATTAAATATTGAAAACTTCCCTAAACAGGGCTGCCTTCAGATGTCTTTTGCAAATAGGATAGCTGCTTATTTCCGTGACATCTGATGGGAGGGCATTCCACAGGGCCATATCTTGATTGGCCACTGTGAGAAGAGGAGACTGGACTAGATGGGAACATTGGCCTGATCCAGAAGGCTGTCCTTATGCGGAACCTTATTGCTGAACCAGAAGTGTGTGGCATGACCACACACAGAGAGCAGGCAGAAGTGATGCCTTTTCATGGACCAACTTTTTCACATATTTTATGGGGGGGGGGGGATATTCATTTCACTTGATTCTTTCTGTAGGCCCAACATTCCTAAATCCTGTTCTGTTAAAGAACATGTGTGATTATAGGTCTCAGTGCCTCTTCAGCAGTGAACACTGATGGAGCAGAAATGAAAACGTAGGCCAAATTGCAGGAATAATCCCTCCAAATAAGGGATCTAGGCTGAGGGTACAGAGTAATTTGGGCTCAAAAAAGATGTAGATGATACTTTTTTTTAAAGAAAGAAAGAAAGAAAGAAAGAAAGAAGGAAGGAAACTTGCCATTTTGTTCTCTTTTCTTTTTTGAAATAATTCAAGTTTCTAGATCTCAGGCTTCTGCAGGGAAAACTTTTAAATGTGCCGAGAGAGTCTGATGAAGAGCCAAGTGGGGCAGAGATTCTAGGGGATCAGAAGGAGGCCTGCGCTGATGGCTCCAAGGAAGTATTTCAGCCACCCAGAAATGAGCAACATCATCAAGTCCCATAGTGCTAAGGGAGCATCTTGGGTACCGTGGTGGCAGCTGAACACAGAGAAACAAGCAATATGTGTAGAATAACAAGGAAAATGCGAGAACATGGACTAAGGCACTCAAGGCCACTGCAAGGAGCAAGCACACGTGACAGCAGATGGCTCTGGGACAATGGAGAAGCAGGCCAGCCCCTGCACAATTTATTCAAGTGCCACTGATGTGTGGCTTGAAGCAAACTGAATGCACTGAAGCAACACATCATCATCACCTTTGGGGGGGACGGACGATGACGACGGCATAAACAGACCTACAGCACAGTTGTAGGCATGTTTACTTGGAAATAAGCCTCACAGTGTTCAGTAGGGCCCGCTCCCAGGTTAAGTGTGTATATGCAGTGTCTTACAGCATACATAGCACATCAAGTGTTCAAAGGGCTTTACATTCCTTTAATAATAAAAAGATACCATATTTTAATCAGTGATCCCTCCCCCTTTTAAAGGAAAAAAGTGCCAGTATTCATCATGAAGTTGTTACAGTAAGTGCCACACTTATAAATTTTGGGGGGAAAGGGTGCTGTAATTGTGTGCCCTTGAGTACCCCAAGAAAATAGAACTGATTTTAATCTGTTTTTATTATGGGTCCTATCAGTGCAAGCCCTGTGCAACGACTTCTGCTTGTGCAATGGGGCTTTCCCTGCTCTCCTCCCACTGTGTGCCCTCTGGAATTAGCTCAGGGGAGTCAGAAGAACCATTGGAACAGTGGGGGGGGGAGTAGGGGTTGTTCCATCTGGCAAGCTGGAAGGGGCGCCTTAGCACTATGCTGAATTCTGCCATATATATTTGTAAACCACCTTCACACACGTGTAAAAGGCAACCCATAAAGTAATAAAAGGAATAACAACACAGCCCTAACAAGCAAGCCTGCATGGTTAACCCCATGTCAGATATGAAACACTGGGGCTCACAGAACAGTTACAGTATTCCCTAATCTATCTATTCCCTAAAAAAGAAAAAGAAACTTTTTAAAAGAATCCCTGAGATACTTTTAACTCCTCTTGCTAGTGAGAGAGTAGCAGTTGAAAAGTATGTATATTGGCTGCAGAATAGTATTTCACTGTCCTTCCTAAAGTGGTTTCTGCTCTGATGAATAAAGTTGTCAACTCATCACCTCTTCATTAAAAGCACAAGTGTTAATAATCAATGGAAACAGCCTTCATTGTGATTGTCATCAGAAAACTGAGGAGAGGCGTGAGGAAGGTTAAAGCAGCCAGCTTTGCTAGAAGGCAGCAAAGCAGGCAGCAAAGATAGCCACAACCACCCTAGCCTTCAAAAATTGTATTTTGGTGTTGGCTTTTCCTGACTCAGCAACAATCTCTGTACTCTTTGATCAGGGTTCCTTTCCTATTGCTTTGGACAAAGATTTATTGCTCTGAGACCGAGTCCAGCATGAAGGGTCCACTTAACCCAAGGAAGACCCATTCATTATCAAAATAGAATCAATCACCTAATGATCTGTGGTAGGGACTGCTAATCTCCCTTGAGCCTCAGATGCTTTCTCTATTTCTTTTGGTTTATACCATAAAGCTTGTGCCCCTCCAGATATTGTTGGACTTCCGTCCACATCAGCCCCAGCAAACATGGACAGTGGTCTGGGATGCTGGTAGCCGTGATCCAACAACATCTAAAGGACCTCAAGTTTCCCATCCCTGATCTATTATATAAACCCCCAAAATGGAAAAAAGTGTCTGAGGGTCAAGGGGAGCCCTAAGCAACAATTTAGAAACTCAGAACACAAAGACTGTAGATGTGTCACCAGACCCAAAAGCCTGAACAGTAATCACTGACTCATAAATTTCCCCTGTGGGGGAAAGGGGACAAATCCATCCCTGTTTTCTATCAAATTTAGGACATGGCGAAGCCTCAGTAAGAATATCACATTATATGGCTTGTGGGAATTGTTTTCAGCCAAGCAGGGGAAGCATTTTAAGATCAAGAGATACAGGATGTATACATTGAAACAGCTGTTGCTGCAAAGTCTTTCCACCCGCTTCATGATGATGAGGCAAACCTGCCCCCCCTCCCCCCCTCTAATTGACAGATGGACTGGCCAGTGATTCCAGAGCTGGCTGACTGGTCCATCTTGCACTCTCAATGCTTCCGGTAGGCTGCTTAACTTTTTTAAAAAAAGTTCTGCATATAATTTCCACCCCTCCCTTTAAAAGAAAAGAAAGCAAAACCACTATTAAGCCAGTTGCAAACTATCGGCACCCTGCTCTGCGGCTTCTGCACAGCTGACAATTAGAAATAGTTTTCTCTGAGCTTGACATATGGGAAGGGAACTGAAGCATTCAGTAAGAATTTGGAGAGTGGCACCACTCCCAGAGTGGCTCCATCACACACACAAAAATGTGTGTTTGTATATAGCTCCATAAAGAATATATTATCTGAGAATCGGGGCAGGGGACCTCAAGGAGGCAGAGATAGTGTGTGCTCCTTATAAGTGAAGACAAAGCCTTGTCTGTTGGATGTATCTGAAACACACTGCGCTTTGTCCATGGACCAGTAGAGGCCCAGGGATTTTAAGGATTTTGCCAAAGGTGCAGGAGTCAACACACTGGAAGAGGCAAAAGTGACTCTGTGACCCTTGCATTATTCATAATACGGAGAAACATGAAGCACTGGAGCTTTCCCAATGAAGAAAACAACTAGAGGATGCACTTCCAGGCAAGCATCTAGGGGCCTGTTCAAACATTACTGGGTCCTCTGGATTCTCCCTGGGGTGAGAATCACAGTACACAGCCCAACGATGGAATTCACTACAATAAGGTATGGTGATGGCCACCAACTCAGATGGCTTTCAAAGCCATCCATAGAGGATCAAGCTATCCATCGCTACTGGACATGATGGCTCTATGTCACCTCTGAATCTGCGTTGCTGGGGAACAGCAGCAATGGGAGAGACCTGTTGCTCGCATTTGCTGCTTTTGGGTTTCCCATAGGCATCTGGTTGGCCACTGTGGGAAACAGGAGGTTGGACCAGACTGGCTTTTCATCTCCTCCATCTGGCCTTATCAAAAGTAGGCTGAGGTCATGCATGCATCCTAGGGTGGCCAGGGGTCCTATTTTACAGAGGGTTATCACATTATTATTATTGTTGTTGTTGTTGTTGTTGTTGTTGTTGTTGCTGTTGTTGTTTTTCTGGGGCTACTCAAGGGTACACTTAACCAGCACCTTCCCCTCAAATGTTAACAGTGTGGCGCTTACTGTAATAACTTCAAGGTGAGTACTGGCACCTTTTTTCTGGGAAAAAAAGCCCTGGGAGTGTATGTGTGGAGTGGAGGAAGTAGCCTAGAGGCCAAGGTCTAGATACATATCCTCTCCCCAAGTAGGGTTCAACTAATAACCAAACAGATCCATAGGGCAGAGGATTCGAGTCACACATTTTGATTTGGAGCCAGTTCACAGACTTTCACCATGGCAGGAATGCTGGGAATCAGATCAGGCTCAGATCAGGTCTTGAAAAGCACACAAGCTTCTTAGCCATGCCATGGCTGGCTTAACCCTCTCCCCTGCACTATTCAACACCACACATACAACACACTCCTGGAATAACACCTCTCTCTCTCTCTCTTGCTCCAGTACATCCTGCCGGCTCCAAAGGGCCCCACAGCACAAAAACAGTGAATCATTTAGTGCATGTGCCACGTATATGAGCTGGGAAGAGAGAGAAGCTCCTTTTGCCTCTTCCCAGCCCCCCAGGAAGTGTTAAGAGTTCCACATAATATGCCGCACCCCTCCGTGAGCACACGCTCCTCCCCACCTCCAGGAGCTGGCACTGGCTCTTAACAGCACACAATAGGCTTTCTGGCCTGTTAAAGGGTGATTTCCGCAGCACGCTCCCCTCCTCCGGGCTGATTCAGTCCTGGAAAGAAAAGCATCTGAAACTAATAAAAGCCCATGGATGCCTTTCCTGCGAGTGGGAGCATTACTCACTGCCACTGAGCACTAGAAAGCAAGGCAACAGGCAGCCAAGGAGTCGGGTGGTGAGGACAGGGCTGGGGGGAGATGAGGCAGCTGCTCCTAGAGAATTGGCTCAGAGGCTGGGGGCCCAAGGCAGCAGAGAAAAGGAAGCAGGCAGCCTTTGGGTGGGAGAGTCAAAGCCCCCTCCAGCAAACAAGAGGACATTAGGGGCCCGAGGTGTGGAGAAGCAAAGGCCAAGAAAACCTGGAGGTTGACTTAAAAATCATGAGGTTTTATAAATAGTAACAACACTCACTTTTGTGGAAACAACCCTTCTCCTGCCTTGCCTTCAATTTGGCTAGTATGACAGCAAAAGAGCAGGGAGGGGAAATAGGACAGTTTAAAATGCCTTCACTAGGGGTGGGTAACCTGGGGTCCCAAGGGTCAGATCTAGCCCTCCAGGCATCTGTGTCTGGCCCTTGGGACTATCCCCAGGTCATGCCTCATCCCCAAGCCACACCTCTTCCACCACCCCTGCTCTCTGCTTTTGCCTGGCTAGGATGTCTCTTTGGACCACGAGAAGACTTCTCACTTGCCTGGATGCAGGAAGGAGAGATGTATGTTGCATTTCTGTGTGTTGGAACTGTTGGCTTTTGCATGGCTGGAAAGTAGCCTCCTACTGTACAAGGGTAAGAGTCATTTAGCCATTGATCCACCCACTTTTTGCCTCTGGCAACACCCATTACGACACACAGTCTCTGGAAGGATTATTTTATTTAAAAGAACCATAGAGTTAGAAGGGGTTCCAAGGGTCATCTAGTCCAATCTGCTACAATGCAGGAATATTTGCCCACCGTGGGGCTTGAATTCACAGCTCATGCTCTACCAACTGAGCTATCTCTTCAGGCCATGGGAAAACACAGCCCTTGGACTGAAATAGGGTCACCACCCTAGACCTACACAAATAGGCACGAAACAGTCAGCACTCAGTTCAATCTGACCCCATTTTCTATTTTCCAAAGGAGTTTGGGTTATTTTAAGGGGGCTCCCTCCTTCACCTGGTCTGTTGCCCTCATATTATTATATAGCCTGTCCCCTGGGGTTTAGCCCTTGATACTTCAAGCATGGAGCCCTGCACCTGAATGTAAGCTAATGACCTGTTTCAGTCCATAGCACATGATGGAACTGCCTTGGTGAAGCTAATCAGGTCTGGGTCTGGCCTGGGTGTCTGAGTATTCCATACAGGCTGCCTTGAGCTCCTGGCAGGAAAGGTGAGAGATAAATGCAATCAACTAATTTACTAATTCACAAAGGTTATTACATCTGTTCTCATGGTAAACCTATATACTAAATCACTTGGCAGGATTCCAGGGTGGCCATTCAATGTCCCGCCCCTAAACAGCATTTCTGGGGACTTAAATTACAAGTGGCACCCCAGAATTAAATGGAGAGTCCCCTAGAACCTTAGAAAACAGCAGGAAGGGCTGTGTTGCTTTGAGAGAACCCAAACGGGGACGTGTCAAAGGTGCGTTAGCAAACCTGCATAGCTGTAGATGATGGAGAGCTGCTTGCGATACTTTCAGCGGATACCATATAACAGGGCTCTTAAATAGAAAACCTGGTTTTCATTTTTCTTTTTCTTTTTTTCACAGAGACTTCTCTCACATCAGAAGTCAGGCCAGTGATTTCCCGTTTTCTCTGCCCTTCCCCCAGATGCCTCTGAGGCAGAACAATAATTGCAAACATATTTATGGCTGGAATGGTAACTGAGAGCGCTGCCTGGATTCACTCTCCTCCCCATCTAATCATGTTTCACTTAGTTAACATGATATGGGCTTTTTCGAGCCTGCTGCCAACATTGCAGATGTACTGCAGTTGGAGAGGGAAAGGGGGGGGAGCACTGCTTGAGACACTGGAAATGCCTCAGTGCTCCCTCCTTCTGCCTCCCCTCTCTCTCACATGCTGGATGCATGTCAAGGGCTTCGGTGGAAGCACAAGGAAATTCCAAAACTGGGAATTGCCTCAAACTCATTGTGGAAACACAAAGGAAAAATGACAAGCCGATAGGACATACACACAGGAATAATTGTCAGCATCCAGCTGTCATTCTTAAATTCTTGCATGCTCAGGGAGACTGAAGAGACAAGGCTTCCTGTTCAAAACAGGAGAGTTGCTCTCAGAGTTGGGAGGCTGAGATTTCATGCCCTCTGGCACAATTGGTCCTGTATGCACGTGTGCATAAATTTACAGGTATGGAAATTTACATAATCTGGGTAGGCTATTCAGGTTGCAGAATCCAGTATTTCTGGGAGCAGAATTTGCGTCAGGCTGTTGTTACAGAGTTTCTATTTCTTTTACATGCACATAGCTCCATCAGACAATAGAGGTCTGTGTTCCTCTCACATGTTTATAAAGCTGTCAGTTGGAGCTTCCTGCAGATCATGTTTAGCTACTGCCCACGTTTAGCTACATTACAGATCACCTTTTATTCCTCAGCTCAATTCAAACATTTGTTTCCTTCCATCAGGACTTGGGAGGAATTCAACGTAGTGCTAAGGAGATAGCTCCATCAGCACACGCATTTCTGCTTGGCTGATGGAACAATCTGCCCTCTCCTCCCTCTGCAGGATGTCCTGAGGGTTCTCTCAACTCCTCCAGAGCCAGTTTGGGGTGTGTGTACAAGGGATGCCCAGGGGAGAGAGATGAGGGAATGCCCCACTGAACTAGCAGAAGTTCTGGTAGGTTTACTTCACTGAATCCTGCCCATGGATTCTAATGTATAGTCTTGGGAAACATTGTTCAGACTCAGCAAAGATCCACATACAGTTGTCTGGTATCTGTCATGTGACACACATTAACCAATCAAAGGGCGGGGGGAGCCAGAGTGCCTCATGCCATTATCTGGTATTAAATATACAAAGAGTGAAAAAGGAATGACCATTTTAAAATCAGGTCTGTGGTTCAGGCCTGACATTTAGTATGAAATCCAGTGGGACGTGAGCTCTGGCAAAGCTTATAATGTCAGGGCTGGGAACTTACTGCAGCCTGGACTCATCATTATCTTCCTACTCCCCTTTCAAAACACACACACACACACACACACACACACACACACACACACACACACAAGATGCCATGTGGGGAAGGTTCCCCTTCAGTAGCAATTTGTGCAGGTGGAATGGAAGATCTGCATGCGGAAACTTGTTTGCACATGAACATACTGTATTCGTTTCTGCACAATACCAGGAGCATGCTTATTTGAAGGGAATGGGAAGGGAAGAGAAGCTTACAACTACCAGAAGATAATTATTTGATACATTAATGAGTGGCTTAAAGGATAAAGATGTGACAAGCTACTTCTCCCATGTGGACGTGGTAGTGCTTGACACTGCAGCCCTCCATTACAATCTTAGAGCTCTCCTGAGATGTAGCAATGCCTTAAGCAGCAACTACAATATCTGCCCAATCCCTACTGTTTTTGCTTCAGCTCAGATGCGGAGGACCCCTCACCACGTGGAAGCAAATGATCAGATTTCAGGTTCCGTTCTCCATGCTGACTAGGAAATAAACCTTCCACAAAAGTAAATGTGTATTGGAAGGGCACTTCCAGATGAGCTGCTTTATTGAACACCCACCATGATTTGTTTACAGGGAAATTAGATGACATTGGCTATTTGTTGAGCATTCATCCTGATTTGTTTGCAGGGAGGTTAGATGATGTTATGTTGAATCAAATGCCATCCCACACTTTCCAGGGCATTTCCCCATCACTCTTCTTATTGCAAAAAAGTCAGATCTTTAGGGGAAGTGAGTTTGTTGCATAAGACTCTCCCGATCAGTTATGATTGTGCAACCTGAATTTGCCAGAATGTGATTGAATCCCATCTGAAAACAGTGGCAATCTGCAAGCATTCCAAAAAGTCATTGTTAAAGAATCCATTTTCTAACCAAAATCTTGCTTTAGAACTGAAGCCTTTCCCCTCACTCTTTCATCACTGTTACTCACAAGCATTTGAGGTTTTCAACAATCAAGTGCTGTATAAATTTTATGAAATAAAATTACTTAAATAAATAAAGCCTATTGCTCCAACAGCTTAATTTTTTATGTGACTCCTTGTGTCTTCAGCAAAGCTCTTAAAAAGCTGTCAATACTCATATTTTACACTGGGTTTTGTAATATTTTATTAGCCTGTCTTTAGCACTCTCTTCCTTCCCTACAGAGAGACAAAAGGCTTGGTGGCAGGCAGAAAAGACTTCAAAGATTCGAGGAACCTGGGCCAAAGAGAAGTATCTTCTCAACCCTATATTTTCCTACATGAACATCTTCAATGTATGTACAGAGATGGGCTTGATGTTACATGTGAACTGAGCCACCAATGGTCTTCAATTCCTAGGCCTCAGGCATGCTTGGCCAATGGTGAGAGATGATGGGAGTGGTAGTCCAGCAACATCTGGGGGGTCATGATGTCTATGAAAATGATATTTGAGACCTATATCCATGCAACCTGGAAGTAGCCTGAGAGATCCGTTGGACTTACATTTGTGTAGACATCTATTGGATCAGACTGTAAATTATCTTCATCATTAAATTCAACAAGATAGATGGACATACACGTTGTGTGCATGTTTCCCCACTTATGACAACATTTATGCAGTTGTCTTTGGTGCTGATCACTCTGTACTATGAATAACATTATTTGGCAAAAGCTCTCAGAAATGTGAGAGGTTATATGAGGTGATCCTAGATGTGTTCTAAACACACAGGGCCATTTCATGTGATCTTTGCTGATGTCACCAACCTTAATGCCCTCACCGTTTGATAACAAGGACTAGTTGGATTATTGTACAGATAAAGATATTTCCTAAAACAGATAAGACCTTTATTAGGCAATGGGTTGGTTCTTGTGTTTAAACTCCATGCTATGTTTTCAAGGTGAAAATGGTCTGAAACAAAGTTGAAGCATCTGAGACAGTTTCAGATGGAAAATTTTAGAGGGAAAGAACTGGATAAAGTCCAAGGTTGTTGTTGTTTTTCCTTTTGTGCAGCCTTTTTTGGAAACTGAAACAAAAAAATGCTTGTTGATTCAAGGCAGTTTGTTATATTTAAGGATTAACATTTACAGGGAACTTTCAAATTTCCACAATTTTGAGATGGGTTTGCAAAGCACATTGCAGTTTTTGATCCCATTTGCCTTCACAACAGTCCTGTGGAGTAAGTTGTCAGCAATCCCATTTTACAGATGGGAAATTGAGGCAGAGAGGCAATGACTCACCTCAGGTTGTACAACATCTAGATCTCCAAGATTCAAATGCAACTCCCTGTTTTTTGTACCTATGTAGAACAATTTGCTCTTAAAAGTTTTGACTCAAATGTAAGCAAACGTTTCCATTCCGACAGCTAAAAACAACCACCCTCCAAAAAGCACACACAGTTAGGGTTGCACACAACCCTTTTATTTTGGCAAAATACAAATGGTTATGATCAGAGTGAGCACTCAGTGCCCAGTGAAATGGTCACTTGATTGCTCTCCATGCACCCAGATTAGGTCACCAATGTACCCTTTGAGCCAACCACAGTCTAACTGCAGGGTGATGCAATTTGCCAGGATTCACTCACCAAGAGCAGCAGCCCACATCCTGCCACACATTGAAAGGGTCACATGAATCAGCCCACAACCCACCACAAATCAATTGTTTTTACACAACTGCAAATTCACAAATGCCAACTAGAATGACAGCTATCCATGGAACAGACCAGTATTTTGAACAGCAACAAAAACCCTAAAGCACAGAACACTTCAAATGTGATGCTTCTGAAACATTATGAAAAAAATTCAGTTCACCAGACAACTGCTCACAATGAGTTAAACTGGAAGCTTGCGCGGAAAATGACCAGCTTTACAGTAGGCTTATTTGTTACTTCATATGCACCTCTAAAGGTAACTTGAAGGGAGATTTGAACGACTTTGGGACAGATCCACATCATGCATTTAAAGCACTTCCAACACACATTTAAAGTGCATTACTTTCCCCAGAAAATCATCGGGACTGTAGTTCCCCCCCCCACAGTGCTAAAATTCCCAGCACCCTTAACAAACTGCAGTTCCCAGGGTTCTTGGGAGGGGGAGTCCTGTGCATTGAATGTGCTTTAAATGTATGGTGTGGCTCTGCCCTTGGTTTATTCTTCCGAGTGTATTATTATCAGCAGCAGCAGTCCTCCCCCTCAAGTAAGTTCTCTGGTCCCCCCCATAACAGCCCTAGGAGTCATCCAGACAAACCCAAAACTAGCCCTGTTTAAATATTCCTTCCACACGAGTAACTGTGCAAAGTGGAGAGGAGAAACGTGTCCGACCTTTCTGCAAACACACACACACGTGTACATTCAGATAGAAGGTCTGCACAGATCTATACAGTTACCAAAGTTTATTTGTCAGCCCCTGTGGCTAATCACACAGTATATAAAAAAAATCTACAGCGTCCCAATTAATAATCATTTACATAAATAATAAGATGTGATATGTATCCTTTTGTAATCCTTACAGCAACCTGTAAGGTAGATGAGAATCATTATATATGTTCAAGGGATCTCTCCCTACTTGTGACTCCCAGCATACTGCGTTTGATATTGGAGGCAGAACACATTTATTATGGCTAGTAGCCACTGACAGCCTTGCGCTCTGTGAATTTGCCTATTGCTCTTTAAAAACCATCCATGTTGGTGGCCATCGATACATCTAGTGGGAAAGAATGTCATAGTTTAACTATGTGCTCCATGAAGAAGCACTTCCATTTCTGTCCTGAATCTTCTGACATTCCACTAGTATTATGGTGCAGCGAGGGGGAAACAACTCTCTAGCCACCTTCCCTACATCATGCATAAATCTTACACACTTCTACCATTGCCACCCCTTACTAGTCTTCTTTTCCAAAACTGAAAATCCCCAAATGTTGCAACCTTTCCTCAAAGGGGAGTTGCTCCAAGCCATTGATCATTTTGGTTGCCCTTTCCTGAACCTTTCCCAGCTCTAAAGGATGCCTTCTGAGGTGCAGTGACCAGCACACAGTTTACCAGTAGTTGCACCATAGATTTGTATAATGGAGCTGAAGCTGAGAGAGTGCGGTTTACCTAAGGACCACATCAGGAAGGCAGAGGGAAGATTGAAACCAGTGGCCTTCCTGATTCACAGACTAGTCTCTTAGCTATTATTGCACCGGCTCCCCCAACTCTGTGGAGCGAGTTTGGTGAGTCTCGGGGAAATAAGAAAGTATCTTTTATGTTCTGTGATGCATTGGAATAGTGGTGAATCCTTTAAAATGAAGGCAATCTGGCAACTCTGAAGCAGACAAGACATGCTTACTTCATTGTGTGACTCAAGAGCAGTATCCACAGTGGCTTTGAAGTGGTTCAGACCAAAGGAGGCAGAGTTTAAGAATAAGAGAGTGGAGAACATATTACAGAAGCTCTGGAGAGGCAAATACACAGTACACAATCTGCCCTCATTTGTTCTCTTAAATGCTAAGCATGATGTCGCTGGGGGAGGCTGAGCATACAAAATCCTCTTGCCTTGGCTTTGCTCTTTTCAAGCTCTCACTCACAAAGGCCATTAACCAGCAGGAACAGCAAATGGCACTGCAAAGGATCTGAAAAGCACAACAAGCTGTGTGTGCACAAGTATATTACTGGTAACAAAACTGCTTCTCAAGCCTGAAGAGGCATCACAGAGGGCAGTATGCTATTTGTAGGGCTGCCCTATCCAAGCCCAGTTTAAAGATAAAGAACCCTGAGAGAGAGCTGCAGGGAACTTGACGCTGCCCTGCAGGGAACTTAAGGGGCACTTGAACAGGCACACACAGCAGCTGAGCACAGTCTTCTCCATTACAGTGAAATGTTTGTGTTTCCATTTAGTCATTCTTCCTATATTTACATAAATTAGTGTAAGCACATTTTATGCAAATATGTGTCATCTTTCGAACCTTGTTTTTGATTGTGCCTTTCTTTCTCTCTCCACTCCCCTTCCTTCTTTTTGAGGTTTGTAAATAGCCACCCTTGGAAATGCCTGAATGATCATAGTTACATTGCAATATTTCCTTTTAATCTAGGAACCAGCAATGGAGCCATTGGTCACAGCTCCTGCTTTGCAAGCAAGAAGCTATAGATTCCATCACTGGCTCCTACAGCTACGACTGAGAAAGACTCCTGTCTCAAACCCTAGAGAGCTGCTGCCAGTCAATTGGGTCAATACGGAGAAGCTGGATCAATGGTCTAACTCCATATAAGGTGGTTCCCTTAATACAGTGGTTCTCAAACTTTTTTCTCTGGGCCACACTTTCAGAATAACAATTTGCCCATCCCACACTATTATTATTTTTTATGGATGAGCAATACATTGGGGGGGGGGACTCCTAGCAGTGTTTGATTTATAACATAGAATACAATTGCTTTATAATATTATCATGGGGCATCCAGAAAATATAAAACAATGCAGCTCCATAAGAACACAAATCATTCCCAAAATATAATTATAAACGAGCCTCTTGTGTACGTACCTTAAGTATGCATGCAAACTGAATGAGAGGTGTGAGCATGCAGTATCTCTTAAATGTTCCTGCTCTCATTTTGCAAATGAAAAACGAACATTTTGATACTGTACTATGAGTGCTACACTGAACTGTTTCAATGTTAACTTTGATTGTCCTTGAATCTTTCCACCACACTTGCCACACCCTTTGAGATCCCTTCATCGGGATAAGGCTACTAGCCTAGGCTCTCCCTGGCTCAGGCTGTACTCAGCTCCCTTCCAATTTCCGCTCATGTGACCTTTGCAAGTCTTGTAGTTGGCCTTAAAGTAACAGTACCCTATACTAAAGTTACTTTGAAAAAAGCATGAAGTTTGTGGTCTTATTGCTCCATGGTTTCATAGCTAAGCACCATATAGAGAGCAGGAGCAAAAATTATTTATTAGAATGTAAGCCTGCAGGTAGGGAGTGTCATATTTTGACTTCATGTAAGCCACTTTGGGAGCCTTTTTGGCTAAAGAGTGGGGTACAAATGCTCACTATAGATAGATAGATAGATAGATAGATAGATCATGTAGATGCCCATCTCCTTGTCCTAATGCTGGCCAATGCCTTGTATGCACCTGGCTTTTGCTGCAGGCCTGTGCCAATTTGAAACACATGGCATTGGATGCAGCTGTGAGCCACTTCTTAGGTGGACTTCATGTGGACAGGGCTGGTCTTCTCCTTGTTTTCATGAGGAGTTCCATGATGCAGGCCTGGCATGCACCACATAGTTTGCAGGGCAGGAGTCACATACTGCTCTCAATGGAAAGCAGTTCTAATTCAAGCCAATATTGCACAAAGTGGCCATGTAGTGGACCCTTACACTGTCAGTATCAAAAACATGAGATTCTGCATAGTTCCAAGTGTACTAAAACATAAAAAGAGGCTGAAAAAAGGAATAATGGGATTGTACAGGCAAGACCTACATTGTACATTGATTCATAGGCCAGATCTGCACAGCTTGTGAACCACCCAGCCCACCAGCTGAATCTTGTGGCTTGTAAAGTGCTTTACAACTTCTTTGTTTTTGCTATCCTGGGCAAGTAACAAAATCAGGTGGTCTATTGACTCCTTGGTAGGCTAGGTTTGCCTACCACCACACACTGCACTCTGTAAGAGGCATGTTTTATGTGTGGGTGTGTGGCACTTGAGACTCACTCCCATAGTCTTCCATGTGAAGAATTTACATGCTGAAGCTATGCGTGAACTGCTCAAAGCAAGCCAGAACTAAAACCTGCATTTATTTGTATTGCATACACCCAGTGGGTGCAATACAAATAAATGCTGCTGGTATCCAATCCCTCCATCCGATCAAAGTCATCCAATTTGTGCTGCTAATTACAAAAGAAAACCCATCTGTCAGGGGCTCAGGAGCAGAAGCGCAGGGAAGGGAGGAAAGGGAGAGCGAAGGGGAAGAATCTGAGGGCAGCGTAGGAGAAGATGACAGTGGCCCGAGAGATTCCATGAGCCTCTCCAGCGAATCGGAAGATTCACAGAAGGGGGCGCCGGTGGCCAGGGCAAGGGGGGTCCCAAGGGGGACACTCCAGAAGCAAGGGGCCAGCGGGGACTCCCAGAGCAGCAGTTGGAGATCAGGACCAGCTTCCCCACCAGAGCATAGTGGGGGGGGGAAGTCCCAGGTATCGGGGCCAGCGTATCCCCCAGCAGGGAGAGAAGATGGGTCAGGGCTGACCACGCCTCCATCGGAGAGTCAGGCAACAGAGGGGAGGTCAGGTCCAGCCAGCATCCCGGAAGAGGGTAGCAGTGATAGAAGCAGTGTAACGGTCAGGAGGAAGGTCACTGGGTTGGCGCGAGAGCCAAGTTCAAATGTGCAGGCGCGCGGGACAGCAGAGAACGAGGATTGGGAACCAGGTCCTAAAGCCCGCCGGAGGCAGGGGGAGGAGTCAGGCGACTCAGCGTCAGAAGAGTCCAGAAAGGGGAATGCCTCAGCGGACAGGAGGACCCAGAGGAGGAGAGAGCAGAGGAAGAGGTGGAGCAGGGCTAAAATCTTAAACTGGTGTCAGGGGGGAGGAGATTCAGACGGAACTTCGGCGGTCTAGGGTTTAAGACGTAGAGCTGCGCGCTACGGCTTTGAAATGGAAACTGAACTTCAATAAAGACTTTTGTATATAACGACGACCTGGCGTTGGTCCTCTGTGAGCTGGGACCTTGGGGCAGCTCTGACACCATCAAAACTAGATATTATGTGACTATGGTTTGTGGAAGGGACTACTATGTTGCTCTCCTCCTCCTCCTCCTCTCCCTCTCTCCCACACTCTCTCTCATGTTCCGTTTCTGCTCCCGCTGGTTCAGAGCACTTAGACAGACAGGGTTATATAACCTTATTTATACTTTGCACAATTGTGCATTTTTGCAAATTGGCTCAGTGGGACCATAAAACGTCGTTGCTGATGGCAAGGAACAGAGGAAATGCAAGGGGCACTCATCTGAAAGCAGGTATCATTGCCACGCATGAATGTACAGAACTCCTCAGAGATTTGCAAGAGGGAGAGAGAACCCAAGGAAATGATAGCATCTGCCCTCTGTTGCCTCAAAGATTACCTAAGGTTTGTTTATTTAGGAATTCTTATGCCACCACCACGCAAATTCATATAAAATATCAGTGTAACTTATATATAGAAGCATTTTCATGGATAACACGGATGTGTACAGAATCATTACAGGGCAGCCCTGAGTATCAGAAAAGCGAAGCGACTTTCCATGCAGTGTTGACATTGCTGCTGCTGACTCCTGACCCTGCCGGCACAGTGGATGCGACTGTGTAACTCAAATTCTGTTGCTGGACAACAACAACAGGGCCCCAGGATAGACCAGAGCTGAGTTCAGTTTTTGTTCGACACTGCTGTGCTCCACCCTCACTTGGTGGTTTTCTCTAGGACATGTGGTTTTGCTTCCAGTGTGGATGCCCAACAGCTAAAGCCAGGAACGCCCAAGATAGCCATACAGCTTCCCAGCTCCTACTTCAGTCATGCCAGCTGAATAAATTCAGGAACAGACATGGGCTCGGGGGGCTAGAAGGTGGGAGCATGTTCTTTGCTTGGCTATCAGACACATTATTATTTTTTTTAAAAGGAAGTCATTTGACACAAGGCTACAGCTTTCTCATCTGCAAGAAGTAGTAGAAGAACACCAGACACACCCAGCTTTCCCCAAAAGCAATGAGGACGGCCTGAGCTAGCCAATGTGGCTGAATTCAAGGCCATATAGTCATTTCTGGCACACAGATTTTCTTTCTGGGAAGGAAGGGTCAAAGCAACACTAATGCTGAGGAAAATGGAAATCAGGCTATGGCAGAACACTCTTCCTGAGTATGGGCAGTGGGTGTTTCTTCATGAGATAACTTCTGCTCTGAAGATTCAGGGACAAATTTACATAATCAAAATGGCGTGTGTGCGTGCACACACACACACACAGAGGCATACACAGTGTTTTAGAACTGAGGTGGCTAATCTATGGCCCTCCAGATATCATTGAACACCAACTCACATCAGCTCCAGCCACCCTAGCAATGGTCAGGAATGATGGGAGTTCTAGTCCACACAGAGCTTCCTCACCCCTGCTTCAGACTGTTCAAAGCACTTGACAGAATTACCTCAGTAATTCTTACCACAACTCTGTCAGTGCTGGCTCTAGGCCCAGGGTTGGTGTTTTTTGTTTGGGTGGGGGTGGGGGTGGGGCCCTCAGAGGATCCCCACGTCCTCAACACCATCAATCCTTTATTGCGGAAGAGGGTATTTCAGCTTTGCATGACAACGTCCTCCTGCTAAGGAAGCCTGTTCAACACAACTATTAAAGGTGCAGGAGCACACACACACCCATCTTCTTTTGTACCTGACAACCAAGGGAGAAAGTCAAGCAAATGAGCAGGCAGTGGCCACACATGCGGGTGAGCAGGGTGACAGGTGACTCAGAGCCAGGGAGTTCGGTCAGCACTGGGCTTTGACATGTGACCCGTGATGTCCAAGCCCTGAATTTGGTTAGACTGGCCAATATTATTCTCCCTATACTGCAATAGAAGGGAGCCACATGGTACCCATTCATAACAGAGATGGGATTTCAGCGAGAAACACCCTGGTTTATGGTCCAATCCCTTATCTATACTATACCACACAGTGGCATGCCTTTACCTTCTCCTCCTCTGCTGCAGAAACATTTCTGAACCTCAACAAATCTGTGTCGTGGTGCTTTAAAAAAATAACAATCTCTGAATTTATGTTAACTGCAAAACCACCACAACGAATAACAACAAAGAGGAATTATGGCTTTCAACCACCTGCTAACAGCTGAGAATGGATAATGATGTGACCAAGCGGCTTCAGTAACAAGATATGGCCCAAAGTGGTATACCTACATTTTGGGGGCCCCTGTAGTTTGAACTGGGGTCTGGGAGGAGGTCTGGGAAACCATTGTTGTCTTCTTCAGTTGGATTGTTCCACAACAGATCACCACACTTTTACATCACCTTTACTGACCCTCAAACTTCGAGATTGTTGAAATATATACAAGAAAAAAATAATAATCATGCAATTCAAATTGGGTCTACTAGATCCAAAAGAAATTAAGCAATATGGACTAAAGTCGCTTCTGGGGCCCCTCTGGAATTAGGGGCCCTCAAGCTTAAGCTTCATTGGTTTCACAGTAAATCCACCCAGGCAATCGCTTTACATATTGAGGATGCTACATTGTTTCCTCCAGCTCAATATGGCCTACAGTGACTGGCAGGAGCTCTCCAGGGATTTTGACAGGGATTCTTTCCCAGCCCTACCTGGAAATGTCAGGGTTTGAACCTGGAGTTCTTCTGGATGCAATGCAAATGCTCTATCACTGACCATGAACCTTCCTGCTATGCTAAGTGTCTTGAGGAACTGCATATCGTTTGGGATTGAGGCAGAAACACTTCTCTGATTAAATCAGCAGTACAAAGACGTCTTAAACTTTAAACCCCATTTTCCAGCATGGTGTGCTCTTGCCCAAAAGTAAATTGCCTGTAAAATGAGGCAGTGCAGGGAGAAATATCTGCAGCAACCGTACGAAATTAACCTTCATTTTCCAGGGTTATGCTACCTACACAGGGAATACGCACGCACCCGGGACACCCTATCCTAGCAACGAGAAACCCCCTTGCCCAGCAACTAAATCTCTCCAGGCAGCAATACAAACATTTCCAGAGGATAAAGAGCGGGTGGAAGCTCCTGCCTTTTCACACAAGTTTTGGCATGAAAGGCAGCGCTAAACCACAACACACAGGCAAGCAAACTGAGCGGCCAACATCCAGAATATAAAGGCATCCTCCAGCCAAGAGCTGGGATAGCCCCCCGCCCCAGTCCTCCAAGCTTCCCCACCACCACCAACCGCCCAAATTCACACTTAACAGGCTCTGCATTCATACTCTTCCCTTGAAAATTCACCCAAAAACTGGAAAAGAAGGGGAGTGGGGATAGAGTAGGGGTAAGAATCAAATGAAATCCAGATCCAGAAAACCGTTTTGACCCTTGCTACTTCTCTAGCAACAACATCTATGTGCAGACCATAAAAAGGGTGAGGGGAAGGCAGAGTTAAGGAAATGCAACTTATAGAATGCTGGAGTGAAATAAGAGAGGTTGGCTGATCTGCTTCCAATGAAGCTGAAGAACCCACAAGGGGCAATGGGTGAAAGTGGGGGTGAAAGACAGAAATAAACACACACACACACACACACACACACACACACACTATCAAATGACTCCAGCACTCACCTGTAATCCGGTCCCTCTCCATCCCGGCCAGATGTATTCAGCATCCGCCTGTCCCAAATTGTACTTTTTAACCACTCTCCCTGTTGCTTTTCCCCAGCTTTCCTTCTCCACCTCCTCCTCTTCTTAAAAAAAAATGTTTTTAGTCTAATTTCTTCAACCGGCTGCAATCACAAATGCACCCAGATTACCACATTTCCATGTGCTGATCATATGTTTGTGCTCCAAACTGAAGTAGCTTTGTCTCATTGAAATAAAGAGGGAGAGAGGAATAAAGAAGGTGCCAAAGGCATGACCCAGGAAAAAAGAGAAAAATTCAATGTGATTTCTTTCTCTCTCCCCCCCCCCCACTCGAAAAAAATATATTCTGCCACGTGCAGGGCTAAACTGAGAAACTCAGTTCACCCGCAAGACAGTCTTAAAGGCACAGTGCGTACATTTCCAGGACAAGGCTGCCGCTCTCTTGACTTGTCATTTAATATTAGCTGGGAGATGCTCTGCAACTTGGCTCCTTGGAACAAAGCAAGCAACTCTCCGCCAGCTGCTAAAAAGTCTCTCCTGATTTCTCCATGCTTAATTCTGCTGCCGTTTCTCCTCCTCCCCTACTTTTTTGGCTTAAAAATCACTTCGTAGCTCCAGAAGCCAGCTGATTCCTCCATCCAGCCTGGTCTGAGGTTTTGTAATTGTTTTTTTTGGGGGGGGGGGTCAAATTATACACAAACTATTCCGCTGATGAAGGCTGACTTCACTCCTCAGGAGAGAGAGAGAGAGAGAGAGAGAGAGAGAGAGAGAGAGAGAGAATATCATAGGCTGTTAGCTAGGAAGGATTACGGCACATGTTTGCTGTCTCCAGTGAAGAGGCTTCCTACTCAGTCTTGGCAAGGAGCTGCCGTGTTGCCTTGGCATGAGGAACTGGACCTTCCCTTGTCACATTTGCCAACAGAGGGATGGGGCTCCTACAGCTGGCCTGTAACTGAGAGGCTGCAAAATCTCTCCTGCCAGAGATGGGGTGGGGTGGTGGTGGTGGTAGAAGAGCCTAGAGGGAAAAGGCTGGATCTCCAGCAGCCCCTGTCAAAAACTCAAGGTGATGAAGTCTGTGCTGGCAGAGCAACCAACCAGGGTGGAAATTAAATGGAATGGTCACAGTGAGCTCACCAACAAGGTGGGGTATCACAGCTGGTTTTATTAAATTGTTGCTATGACTTGGGAGGGTGCAATGCCCTTGCAATGCCTACCAGAGAATGGACTTGGACTTATTTGCAGCTGTCAGGGTGGGTCTGCAATGGGTTATTTACAGCAACAGGATGTGCTCATTTAGTATCTCTTCCCATCAAGGCAGCCCACCCATGCCTTGAGCTCAACCACGATTCATCCCTGGTCTCCCCAACAAGAGGGGACCATAGCACAGTTTTTGCAGCATCTCCTGGCCACAAAACCCAAGGTGTGATTTGGATTGCTGGTGGGTGGGTGGAAATGCCTTTTGGGTGCATGGCTGGACTGTCTCAAGCTGGCAGAACTTGTGACTTACCAAGCCAAATGCAGATCACCCGGAGCTTGAGAAAATTCCTGGTTCTACTGCCAGGAGGTTGTTGAGCTGCTGGCCGGTTGCCATACATGGCTAAGTGGCATGCATTTGGCTTGCTAGGTCCCAAGTTGTGCAGGCCTGGGCTAGATTGTCCCTTTCAGCTCCAGGGTTTGCTCAACCAACACCTCTCCATCTAGTTTTTAAAAAATGAATAGGTTGATTGCAATATGTCAGTGGTCATGCATGTGGAGTTTTAGGAAACGGCCATCAGCAAGCAACCAGATTCCTGCCAGTCCTATCCATCGGGCTGCCTCCACACAAATTCTGCACAGAGAGCCAATGCTAACAAATGGGCCTGCACTGGAATCACTCCAGAAAGCACTCCTGTGGAAACAAATGTTGCCAGGCCCACAAACTGCTGAGCCTGAAAATGTTCTTCAGGTCTCCCAGTCCAGTTTCCAGTAAAGAGAGGAAGGAGCCTCCAAAGCCATTACTTGAAACAGATTAGTCCAAAGGTGGGGAACCTGTGACCATCCAGTGGTTGCTGGTCTATGGCTCTCATCACTCCTGTCCATTGACCATGCTGGCTGGGTCAGTTGAGAGTAGTTCAAAAACATCCAGTGGGCTGCAGGTGCCTCATCCCTGTGTCCATGCCATTCATCCAATAAAATCTACCACTTTGACTATTACGGTGCTTAATATACCAGTGCAGTAAACCTGACACAAATCCTAAGTGGATTCCCTAAGATGGTTGAATAGCACCTTGTACACCTCTTTCTGGAAACACCGGCAGCCATGCTGGCACCAAACATATTGCCCTGCTTTCCTTTGGACCACATCAGTGAGGCTGAGAGGGCGGTCCTGTCATCTGGACAGCCCAAGGACTCCATACACAGCCCAGGCTTGAACCATGGAAGGTCACTTTGGTGCTTCTAATGCAGCTGTTTGACTTCACCCCTGGAGGTGCATTCCATTGTCTCTCAAGACAGACAGATGCCAACAGGAGAAAGACCTGTTTTATATATGCAGTGAGGTATGGGACTTGGAGGAAATTTTATGCATCCATAGACTGCATGCGGGACATGGGTGGCGCTGTGGGTTAAACCACAGAGCCTAGGACTTGCCGATCAGAAGGTTGGCAGTTCGAAAACCCTTGATGGGGTGAGCTCCCGTTGCTCAGTCCCTGCTCCTGCCAACCTAGCAGTTCGAAAGCACATCAAAGTGCAAGTAGATAAATAGGTACCGCGCTGGCGGGAAGGTAAATGGTGTTTCTGTGCGCTGCGCTGGTTCGCCAGAAGCGGCTTAGTCATGCTGGCCACATGACCTGGAAGCTGTACACCGGCTCCCTCGGGCAATAAAGCGAGATGAGCACTGCAACCCCAGAGTCGGCCACGACTGGACCTAATGGTCAGTAGTCCCTTTGCCTTTAGACTGCATGCAGAACATGTGTGATGCAGAATGTATGTGTGTTCAGTTCATGTACTGCCTGCCTGCCTGCCACACATGCTTCCAGGATAGGTTGTAAGCCAGATTCTCATTTTCCTCTTCTCACCCACATGTAGTTCAACCATAAACTGGGAGCCTTATGGACTCATCCTTTGTCTTATTGTCAACATAACATTTGCAAGTACAACTGCAAGGTTTGGGGCACAGGTGTATTATCCTCACATTACAAATGACTGAACTGAGATTTATTTATTTCTATTTATTTAGGAACATAAGGTGAGCCTGCTGGATCAGACCAAGGGCCCATTTACTTCAGCATCCTGTCCACCCAGGAGTCAACCAGATTCCTGTGAGAAGCCTGAAACAGCACCCTGCAATTCCCAACAACTGCTGTTTGGAGGCATGCTGCCTCTGACAGTGGAGGCAGAACACAGCCGCCATCTAATCCTCTTCTAAAGTCATCCATTTTAAAGCCAACACTGCCTCCTGTATCTCACATTTATTCCTTCATGGAACCCAAAGTAGCAGGTGCAGGTGATTTCCAGGTGGTCTCCTGTCTAGGCACTGACCAAACCCAGACTTGCGTAGCCTCATGTGCCTTAAGACTACACCCTGGGACTAGAGATTCCCCATTCACTGACCTTCTTAGGTCAAGCGGACTTCTGCAACACTTGGGACATACCTCGCAACAAAGGATGCTTGAGAAGCATGCCTTGGGGTTACATTAAAACTGTCCTTCCAAGGGCTTGTCTATCTGCACAGCTGTCACGGCTTCCTCCAGAGCCCTCCCATGTTTGAGAATATCCTTCCCAGGGCCTGGACTCCAAATTTAGATGTGCTGTTCCAGCCTGCTTGACCCATGCTGACTAAGTGGAATAATTTTGCATCATGGAGAATGAGTATGGCTTGACTACATCCCCCAAATGACATCTCTCTCTCTCTCTCTCTCTCTCTCTCTCTCTCTCTCTCTCTCTCTTATAAGCACATGACATTGCTGGTCTGCATTTATCTGGTGATTCATTTCCATCCCCAGATTATTAGGACAGATGAATCATCTTCCCATGAAGCTGGAGAAGCAGCTAAGAATTCTGCCTTTTGGGCTGCAGCCTCCATAGGCAGGCAGGCACTGAACTTATATCTGCTTTCCCCACATGTCTGCTAAATATGGCATTCTGGTTACTGGGGGTGGGTGAGCAGGACAGGAAGTGGCATGTGGGATCAGACAAATGCATTCCAACCAAAATGGTCCCTTCGGAGAAAAAAAGTAGGAAACACAGCAGCAGGCACTTAGTCACTCCTTCTAAACCTTGAGTAATTATAGGATCCCTTCAAATACTCTGACACAGGAAGGCTTGTTTAATGTCTTTCATATCTGACGGTGCAACTCTGGATGCCCCTTTCTGCCTACAATCTCTTATACCGTCATCTTGCAGGATTAGACAGCTAAGCAAGAAGCTATGTCTTTCCATACATGGTAAGAAACTCTGCATTTTTCATTGAACTGTATAATACAGAAGACAAGGCTACGTGGCCTGCTCAGGCTCCAATGTGTGCTATATAGCAGTAGTGTGATATAGGGGTGTGCTATGCAGCTGATTACAGGGAGAACAGAAACTCCTTGTTATCACTTGTTACCATTTCTGAGCATGATTCAAAGAGCTGCTTATGACCTACAAAGCCTACACAGCTTGGGTCCAGGCTATTGGAAGGACCACATCTCCCTATATGAGCCTGCCCAGGCTTTGGGACCTTCCAGGAACACCTTTCTCTTGGTCCTGCCACCTTCACAGGGATGTTTGGTGAGGCCATGAGAGAGGGTCTTCTTGGTGGCTGCTCCTGGATTGTGGAACTCCCTCCCACAGGAGGCTAGGCTGGTGCCCTCTCTGTTTTCCTTTTACTGGCAAGCAAAGACTTTTCTGTCCTGACAGACTTTTGAGGCAGGGTCTTCTGAGGCTGCATGTTATGCTTTTAGATGTGTCCAGCACTGCCTCTAATGGAGTTACTTTTTAATATGTATAGTGTGTGTTTAGTTGTATCTGTCTAAGGGCTTATTCACACTTGCCTTTCCTCTGCACCTTCCAAGCACTTTAAAGCTCTGTGTCAGAACACACACTCTCTCTTTGCCCCGGAGCTCTTCCCGCAAAAACCCACTGAACTGGAGCAAACAACAATCCACAGAAAACCCGAACTGCGATTTAAAGAGTGGCTTTTCACAGAGAAAGCTCTTGGACAAAAAGAGAGTGTGCTTGGACTTGGAGTTTTAAAGCACAGACCTGTGCCTGGAAAGAGCTAAGTGTGCATAAGCCCTTAATTTATGCTGTGATCTGCCTTGGGTGTTGCACTGGGAGAATGGCAGGATATTAAAAAATAAATAAATAGCAGTGAGCCAGGAATATACCCTATTCCAAGTACCTCCAAGCAAAGGCAAAGTTGTGGAGAAGTCCTTATAAAGCTATTTTTTCTTTTCAGTATGTTTTCTTTCAAATTGAGAATGGGAGATGCTTGAAGGTATAAAATGTGTGTGTGTGAGAGAGTGATTTGCTATATTCTGTCTACATGTTTTGGATGCAGCTAACCTCTTGCAAAACTCACAGGAGAGTTCAGATATATTTTTTTAAAAAAACTAAAAATAAAAAAAATGTATCTTTCTGCGCAGATAAACATTTGCATATAAGTTTCATTAACTTTCAGCCCAGCCAGCCACCATCTTTAGCTGCTGACATGGAAAGCTTTTTCTTGGATGGGGTGTGGGGACAGGAAGAAAAGCAAAATCCAATTAAAGGCTCGAAACTTCGGTTTGGACAGACCTTGTCTTTCATGCTCAGAAGTCCTTTCCAAAGCAACAAGGGCAGTGCTCGCAAGAGAGAGACAAATAAAGCATCCATTATGCAGGCAGCCAAGCTCAGACAGCTTTGGATATTCTGAGCAGCTTCAGAAATGCAGGAAGTGTAAGGGAATCCCAGGCTGGATGCTGGGATTATCCACAGTGTACAGACAATGAACACAGCATTTCCAAGGAATGCAGTGTTCTCATTGGTCCAAGCACCATGCATCACACATGAAACACACAGTATCTGCACTTATGAAACTTCCTTAGAGCAGGTCATACAATTGGTTCAACTAGCCCAACATTGCCTACTACATGGTTAGTCCCCTCCTGATGTTGTTAGACTACAGTTCCCATCATCTCTGACCACTGACTACAATGGCTATGGATGATGGGAATCTGAAGCCCAATAAAATATTGAGGATGCCATGTTGGCTGCCTCTGGGCTACTTTGAAAGGCAGAGGTCTTACAGGTGTTTTTAGGGTAGCATGACAGATGCGGCTGCATTGGGTGCAGGAGGCACCACAATAATGCTGTAGAACAGAGCACAAGAGATGGGGGCGTGGACGACCACCAAATTTTAGCGTCACACAGAGCGCTGCTGAAATTTGAGAGCCCAAAGTTTGCCACTGCATGCTGCCTGCCGTATTATAATTGGTATACCAGTGATCAAACAAAACTCTAGTAGGATAACTGGCACATAATTTCTGGTATATTTACTTACTTTCTTAAGATTTTTGTGGCAAGCCATCAGTCAGGAGCACAGAGATCACCCATGTGGAATGCATTAACTATTGATAACCAATATTATAAAGTGCAAAGATCCAGTAGCAGATGCCCCATTATTGTTGTTGTTGTTTAGTCGTTTAGTCGTGTCTGACTCTTCGTGACCCCATGGACCAGAGCACGCCAGGCACTCCTGTCTTCCACTGCCTCCCGCAGTTTGGTCAGACTCATGTTTGTAGCTTCGAGAACACTGTCCAGCCATCTCGTCCTCTGTCGTCCCCTTCTCCTTGTCGTCCCCGTCCTCTCCCCTTCTTTCCCAACATCAGGGTCTTTTCCAGGGAGTCTTCTCTTCTCATGAGGTGGCCAAAGTATTGGAGCCTCAGCTTCACTATCTGTCCTTCCAGTGAGCACTCAGGGCTGATTTCCTTAAGAATGGATACGTTTGATCTTCTTGCAGTCCATGGGACTCTCAAGAGTCTCCTCCAGCACCATAATTCAAAAGCATCAATTCTTCGGCGATCAGCCTTCTTGATGGTCCAGCTCTCACTTCCATACATCGCCCCATTATTAGGCAATTTAAATTTTCAAAGTTTTCCCAGGTGATTAGTCTCTCCGCCTCCCCCAAAATAATGAGCTGAATTTGACTGGAGGGGGAATAAAAGACCTGTTGTCTAGCACCCTGGAATATTTTTAATGATAAGATTGTAAAGAAACATATTGTAAGGGGAGCTGCCATCTCTGGGAGTTTACGAGCATATATTCCTTTGTTATATTCAGAGTTTTAGTTTCTGGAGTTTTGGTCTGCAACTTTCATTAAGAATAGTTCCCCTCTGGCTGAACTGCTGTTGAGCAGAAAACCCATGGAATATCCTGCCTGAGCCTATTACTGTACTTCCTAGGAACTTGGATGGATGCTTTTAAAACTATAAACTTTTTTTTTTATCTATACTGTATACTAAACTCTGCTTCCACATACCTCCTACACCACACATTATCTCCCAAGGAACATTTTTAATCACCAATTACTGACTACCTATAAGAATGGCTATCCATCAAAGCTACAGAGTGACTAAAGGTTATCTCGCTAGCTCCAGGCCTTTCTGTTATGCAAGGCCCTTCATGCACACAGAGACATGCTGCTTGAAGGAGCAGAAAAGAAGGAATTTGCTTTGAGATGAGAACAAAATATTTAATAGCAAGACAGCTGTGTTTTCCAGTGTCTAGTGCCTTTCCCCAATCTGGTGCCCTCCAGGTGCTGTTGACCTCCAATTACCATCAGCCCCAGCCAACATGGCCAATGATCAGGAATGCTGGGAGCCAGGGCTGGCACACCCATGAAGCAAAGTAAGGTGACCGCCTCAGGCGGCAGGATCCACAGGGGCAGCAGATCCCAAAGCAGAGCTTTATGCCTTGCTTGTTCCTAATGTAGATCTTTACTTACCGCTTCTTCCCTGTTGTGGGGGGGGGGGGGCGCCATTTTGTCATTTTCCCTCAGGTGCCAAAATGGCTTGGGAGCTATAGTTACACCATATCTGGAGGGACATAGGCTCTGCCACCCTGTGTTTTAAAGGATATATTAACCTATCCCTGCATTAAAAGATATACACCTTGAGGATACCTCAAGATATATCTGAAGGTTGTGGGAGACTGGTCTACATAGTGGCTGTTTCTCATATACACACTGCAACCTGTCTTTGCCTCTGTCTCACACACAAGCTGCTCACTTCAGATTGAAAATATTTTTAAAACAAACATAAAACTTTGCTATGATAACCTGAATATACAACAGCAGAAACACTTGATTCAGAAAAGGGAAAACCTCATGAAGAATTTTTTTGGAACATTGCTCTGTACCCAAACACTCCTCTCTGGACCCAGTTCCAGCAGTCCTGAGACAGGAAGGAAAAGTCTCGACTTGTACTCCATGAATAGCTCTGGTCCGAGGACAGATTTAGATGTGGGTACAATATTATGTGGCTAAGTTACAATTAGGGTTTCTGGAAAGCACTGCAGAGTAGCTGAAAGATCTTGTCTTTACAACACCAACTCGGGCATGGCCAGAGAGCTCCTGCTCTCTCTACTTCTACCTCCTTCTCTTCTGGACACAGTTATTTATATATCTATGAAGGCAGGTTATAGGGGCCACGGGGAGGAACAGAAGGGGAATTCAACTTGGACATCAATATGCCCATGGGCATTTTGCAAAAAAAGAAAAACAACCTAACCACCAAAAATGAGTCTCAGAAGTCAAATGTTTCTTGGTACATGAGAAAGAATGGGTGGAGGTTAAGATGTTCAAAATGCCATAAGAAGAGGACCAAATAATATTTTTGTAATTGATTGGCTTGTAATTTTTTCAGGGTTGGCCAGCGTACAAAACACAGTTACTCACAGCCAGCACTCTTTGCAAGGACTCAGCTGGTGCTAGCATCAGAACCCTGCTACTGACCTTCCAGAGGACCACTCTCTAATTTCCACTCGCCCATGGTATAAGGTAGAAATTCAAAGACATTCCTGACCTGGCCTTTTCTCTTACAAGACGCATACATGCAGAGGGAGAGACATACAGTGAAACACACCTATTCCCTAAAAGGACCACCAGACAAACCTTCACAAACATGACACTAGCCGTCTTCTCTTGGTGGTTTGAACCAAGAGTCATTCTCTTCATAGTGGACGCTACACATGCACCCACAGTCCCACACACAGAGAGGAGCATTGCAGTGCTAGCAGACTATGTAAAGGGGGGGGAAGCTGAGCTGCTTCTCCCTCACCCCATCCCCTCACAACAGCAAAGTGTCATCACCACAGTACCTTTCAACACCTTTGCTGCAAACAGTTCACCTCTGCTCGCCTGGTTGCTGAAGCTCCTTATGGAGTAAATCTCTGTCTAGCCTTGTGCAGTTAGTTTGCTGCCTTCCCAGCACAGTCTACTGTTACTCTCAAGGCTATTACATTCCATGTAGATACATATTGGTTGGCATTAACAGATAATGAGTGTGTTTTATCTCTCTGTTGGTGTATTGTGTTTGAGCAAAGGGTAATCTGGAATGACACCAAAAAAGTAATCAAACATAACTAAATTCCATTGTGCTTTGTTTTGTGAACAACTATCCATCCTTTCATAGTTATAAAACTGAGGCCAGGAATCTGTTTTAGATATCAAAACTGGAGCTTGCACCCTTATCCTTTCACACACAAATCTACTCCTGTTTTCTACCACCACCAAACTTTCTTAATTTCAGGCTGCAAACCTAACCTCAATCACATGTGAGGAAGCCCCACTAAATTCAACAGTTTTGAGTAGACATGTTTAGGATCCCACTATAAATTTGAAGGGGAAAACACTTTTTGTTCCCAATATAACCGATGGGAGTCAGTCTCAGACACCTTTGCTGATCTACTGCACATCTACCTAGTAGACCCAGACCTATCCTTTGTCCACCCTGGTCTAGTTGAAAGACAGCCATGAGACAACCCTCTTTAATATCTCATAGATGGAAAATCTGTGGTATAGTAGAGCATAGTGTAACCTGGATCTGTTGAATCTCAGCTGCTGGACACAATGCTTGCATGCATTTACTCATTGCACTTGCAAAATGAGGTCAGGGTTCTTGCACTGTGCCCTGCACAGAAATACATAATGATAAGGAATGCCTGCTGCCTGCTTTAAGGATTGTTCCCCCATAGCTCCAAAAAACCCTAACCAAATAAACAAAAATGCCAGTTGAAGCATCACAAGACAAAGCAAAGACAAATTATTCATCTATCAAGCTTGGGAGCTGGCTAAAAAGAAGGGAGAGATGTAGCAGGACCTCAAGATTCAATAGCACCACCGTACAACAAGAGACTATAACTCCATACAGTAGTAATGTCTGGGACTGTAGCTCAAAGTACAGCACACATTTTTACACACAGGAAGTCTCAGGGTTGATTCTGGACTTTTCCATTTTAAAAAAAACAGGCAGCAGATGATGTGAAAATACCTCTCTACCTATGATTCTGGAGACCCAAAGGGTCAGAACAATACTGGGAAAGATGGACAAATAGTGTGACCTGATCTAAGAAGCTTCCTACGGGTTATATCTAATGCTGTCTGTACACAAGTGGAACAACCTTCCACTCATGCAACAGGATTTCATGTCCCTGCAGCCCTCCACATACCCTCAAAAACTGCTCCAGAGACTTTCTGGAGCAAAGATGGAGCAAAGCTCCATGGGAGAGGAGAAGTATGGTAGCATAAACCGAAGTCCATTTGCACTCTCTGGAATCCACCCTTTGCTCTAAAGGCTGCAATCCTGAACACACTGACTAGGGAGTGAGCCTCACTGAACAAAGTATGACGTTCTTTAAAGTAAAAAATACAGATTGCTCAGGAAGGAAGGGGAAATCTAGATGAAAGGAGACCCATTCAGATCCAAAGCAGGAACTAGGGATGAGCAAACCTCTTCAGGCTGGTTCTTTCCGTTTCTCATTTTTCCAATTGCATGTTCCCTTCTCCACAGTTCTGCAGCAATTTGTGATTTAAACAAAAACAAAAGACCTCATGAGATTGTGTCTGCATTTTAGTGCAAACATCTCCTAACATACACATTTTTGTGTGGAATTTTGAACTTATCTCCCACCCTTGGTTGGGCCAATCCTTTCCTGATAAACAATGCAGCTACCGGTGCCCAAGTAGGACATACCCATCTTCTAAAGTCCCTTTTAAATCATCTCCAGCTGTATGTGCATATGAGCAAGCTCTCTGACAGAGCGGCAAATGCAGCTGGGGTGACTCGCCTGGCAAGCAGGACAAATGGGGACAGAGACAGCCACAAGAAAGCCCAGTGATCTCATCTAGGGAGGCAGACAAAGCAGGTGGGCAATGTCAGCCGGCATGTAGCTAACCAGCTCCTTGGCCGCTGTGGGGGAGAGAGGAAGAAAGCACAAACGGAAAATGCTGCCTGCCTTGGAAATTCCTGGGCCAATGTTAGATCCAAAGCATCCCTTGTGTGAGGTAAGTTTCAATGGAAGAGATTATTTGTAGAGTGCCTGCAGATTTACACCAGGTTGTGAGGTGCCTTCTGTGTCCAGCCCTCCAGCTGGGCTAGAACGGAAAGGAGTATCCACCAATAGATTTGGAGGGCTTTGCAGAGCAGAAAATTAACTGGAATGCTTTAAGTTCATTGGCTTCTCTTGAATATTTTAATTTTAAGCAAGTTCCAAATGGTGAGTAGATTTCCTATGCTAACAGCTGCCAAGTGTTCATTATCACTGCATGATATCTCTCAAATGCTGACAGAGGGTAAATACAAGATAGATGTTATGTGTCAAACGCTATCAGGTGATGTCATACATCCCCTGGCAAGAGAAAGGTTGTTTTCTGCTGCTCCAGAGAAACGGACACGGAGCAATGGATCCAAACTGCAAGAAAGAAGATTCCACCTAAACATTAGGAAGAACTTCCTGGCTCTTCCAACTCTATTATTCTATGATTCTAAGAGGCTATTGTAGCCCCATCATCTATCTCATAAAGCAGGCATGGCCAAACTTAGCCCTCCAGCTGTTTTGGGACTAAGATTCCCATCATCCCTGACCACTGGTCCTGTTAGCTAGGGATGATGGGAGTTGTAGTCCCAAAACAGCTGGAGGGCCAGGTTTGGCCATGCCTGTCATAAAGGTAAGTTGGCAATGTACATTTATTGACTCACTAGTTAAAACACTGGAAAGTGCACCTCAGGCCCCCCCCCCCTGGATATTTAAGGTAAGAGTCTCTCTGGAGAGACTAACAATTGCAATTTTTACTTACAACATGCACATATACACTTTATGTAATAATATGCAAATGCAACAACAAAATAATTATATTCTTCGATTGACAGGTAGGCTGCCCCAGCCACCTGTTCAAGTTGGTTCCCAGGATCATATGTTCCTACAGAGCCATATACTCACTAGGTTTTGGGAAAACGTGCTAGACAATATAAATATGATTATGCGGAAAAACTTAAAAATTTCAGAGGTGTAACAGGAAACTGTGGCTTAAACTAACAATAATGGAAACCCCAAAGCCAGCATGCAGGGAAACGGGGGAGGCGTTGTGTGGGCGGGCCAAACATCAGTTCTTGGCCTAATAAACTGGAAGGAATTAAACTAAGTTTCTGATCCAGGCAGTTGGAAGGAAAGGCGAGTTATTCTTTGTACAACACGTCTTCAAAGTGATCACTATAATTTGTGGAGATCCATGTGTAAGAAGTAGGGCTATTGAAAAATTAACGGGTTTTTGATTGATAGTAATCTGCCTTTGAAATTATATATTAAAATGTAACCAGTTTGTATTTTAACAAAACATCAATACAGGTACATTTTTTGAGGTAGTGAAATACGTATGTGATATCTAAGAATTCAATAAAGAAAGATATCACTCATAGTTCATAAGCAAGGCAGGCTTTAATATTTTGCTTTTTTTCAGCTATGAAAAATAAATAGGGAGGATTCAACATCGTGTTAAAGCAATCATTCCATCAGGCCAAGCATTTCAGCTTGCCAGATGGAGTGATACTCCCTGCCCCATGTACTGTTACTGGGAGCTCTCCCGGCCCACCCAGAACCAATTTCTGAGGCCATGGAGGAAGGAAAGGGAGGGGAGACCCATTGAGCAAGCAGAAACCCTTGCACAGCACTTCTGCTGATGGGACTCATTAGTTGAATCCCACTTTTGTCACTAACATCAACATCAGGGGTCGCCAACATGGTACCCCATCAGTTGATGTTATGCTACAGCTCCCATCAGCTCCAGCCAGCATGGTCAGTGGTGAGGCATGAAGGGAGCTGTGGTCAATAACATCTGGAGGGAATCAATAAATGCTGAATTTATCTAGTACAGGCAGAAACAAACTAGTTAATCATCAGGTCAACATCTAGCTGAAGATCATCTTGAATGGTATGCTATTCTACCAATGAACTATCCCCTTTTGGAATTTCCACTGAATGTGTGAGGAGCAAGAGGAAGCTCAGTCTATCTAGACTAAAAAAGGGACTGCAAACTTCAACCGTTCTAGATTTATCCACTGCCCATAAAACAACATTATGTCAGGAATGGCTGTTACATTACAATCTGCTTCTCATGCAAAGACTATGATGAACCCCACGTGCGGCAACATTCTGTCAAAGAAGTCAGTGTTGCTTTTCAAAAAATAAGAGAACCACCTGCAGCTTGAATCCATCCAAATGATGTAGTCAGTGGGTATCCATGGGGCATGTTATTCAATGATGCAATGCCCTGTCTGTGCCAGGCTGCCTCTTTTCCAAAGACATGGGCATTACTCACAATGCATCAAGCAAAAATAATAATAAAAAGTACACAAATAAGAATTGCAGTTGAAAGGAGATTGAAAACAACAACAACAACAAATCAGCCAATCAGCCAATGGATCAGTGTGTTTGATGGATAGGGTTCTGCCTTGTGTCTTCCAGTTCAGGATGCTGTGCACATTTTCTGTTATGAAGATTGATACTTAAGCCCATGTTTGTGTAATCCATTTTTCTGCTCCTTTAAGACAGCTGGCCGTATTATTTTTCTATAGAGAAGGCTTGTGGGGGGGGTGCATGGTGGGGAAAATTTGTCAAGGTGTTCTTTGGCAAGAGAAAGGGTGAAGAGGGAAGGGAGCCTTAACTCTTAAGAGGTTTTCAAAATGTGCTGCCATTTTCTTTTGCTTTGGGACGGCATCTTTTTGTTTTTGTTTTGATTTTCTGTTTTGCTTTTTTTTTTCAGGTTCATCATTTGTTATCTATCCACATACTTATACACATACTTCATTATACACCTTTAGGCGCCAGGCAAAAACATTCCCTTTTAACCTTTGGTTGATTTGATTGACATCCTATACCCTGTTTAAATGTAGTTATTTGGGGGGGCGTGTTAGTGGGTTGTTGTTTTTTTTTATTTTGATGATATGCATTGTGGTTTTATATTTTGATTTTGTTCTGTGAACCACCCTTAGACCTCCAGGTATAGGGCAGTATATAAATGTAAATAAAGAATCAAACCAATAAATAATACTTATCACATGCATTGTTTTTGTAAACCACTTAGAGACTGATGTGGTGTTCAGCAGTATATAAAAATGCAAAATGAAATGATAAAATGAAACTGATTTCAGACAATTACATTTTCACTGTGTTCAAATTTCATTTTTGCTCCAAAGAACTCAAGGCAGCATGCCATTGAAGAGATCAATGTCATCAAAAGACACTGCCTGGCAGATTGAAATGGCAGTGCCAGACAGCAGACATTGGGGAGAAGCAGCACAGCCACAAGATGCTGAGAGGCAGAGGGGTGTGTGTGTGTATTATGCAACCTGTCTTGTGTTCTTTACTCTACTTCGATGTCCTCAAGTGCACTGCCCCATTGCCAGCGTCAAAGGCAGCTTTGGCTGGTATGTGTGTGTATCTTCTCTTCCCTCCTCAGGCAGCAAAAAGTGTTGGGCTGGCCCGAGTCTCTATACTCAGAGTGCTAAAGCCTTCTAAGGCCACAGCCACACCATACCTTTAAGCCCTCCAAAGAATCCTGGGAACTATAGTTCACTCCTCACAGAGTTGCAATGATCAGCAGCCTTAACAAGCTAGAGTTTCCAGGATTTGGGCTGGGGTGGGCGAGGGAATGTGCTTTAAATGTACAGTGTGTGCATAGGCTAAGCCAGCCAGCCACTGGTGGAAAAGCAATTCCACAGAAGAAGCATCTTTCAAAGCCTGAGAAGCTCCAAATGGTGATTATAGACAATGTGCTAATGAACCCAGGAAACACCTGTTTGATAGAGAAAAATTCCACCCACCTGCTTTCTATCAGAGCAAGAATTACTGAGTTGCAATTAATTGTACAATAAAATCACTTATCAAATATAAACACCCACATGCAATAAACATAATTGTAAGCTGGAGTTATCTAGGACCCATTAAGTGTTTCTGCTGCAGTTCAGGTCCCCAACACATCCCTCATCATGAGAGCTTATGGGGATGATGAAGGTTGCAATTTCCTGCTTATTCTTTCCATATCCATTAAACAACTGGACAACCACACTGTTCCCATTACAAGCTGTTCCTTGGAATAGATATTATAAGAGCTTTGCTGCATATTTTTTTTTAGCTCCTGGTTTACTCTTCTCACTGGGGATGGCAGGCTGGGTCTGTTTTGAAATGCAGGCTGCCACTGAGGCATGATCTGTGTAGCTTTTATATCAGAGAGTAGAAGGTCAGAGAGAAACAGAGAGATATTAATGCAGCTTACTTGGACTTGTCGGGTCACCAAATCTTCGGAGTCTCCCACTGGAGGTCCTTGAGATTCCTACGGTAAAGGAAAAATAGGCATTAGGTGCTAAGCAGGTGATGGCAAGCACAAGGCTTGCCATGGGATCTAGATTTTGCAAACAGGTGTGAACTACTGAACTTCAGATACTTTGCATAAAAACATCACAGCCTGGCTGGATCAGGCCAAAGGCCCATCTGGCTGAGCACCCTGTCCTCACAGTCACCATCCCCGTGTTAGGAATGTACCAACTATAACCCAAGACATCAAAGATCTTGTTTGCCTTTTCACAAGAAACATCAAGAGCTAAAGATGCCAATGGTGAGGCTAGGTTCTCAAGTTTCTGCATGATTTACTGCAGAAACAAAGACCAGGGGCACATCCAGATTGTCAGAACCAGTAACTCTCTCAGATAGTGCTATATGTATGCCTTTTGTGTAGTAAGAAGCAGCTTGGAAGGGACCTGGGATCATCGCCTTTGGTTGTACTCCTATTTCTAAGAAACAGCAACTTTAGGAAGCCATAGCCAAAACCCAGCCAGTCATATAAGGGGCAGGGGAGGAATTACTACCATACTCTGGGATGATTGTCTTCCCCCACCCCTGGCAGCACTCCTGGTGCTTTAATAACTATGTGATAAGAGATTTGCAGAAACTTAATTCCCACCCTCCCCCAACAAAAATAGCATATGACTATTAAGAAAAGCTCTGCCTGCTAAATCTTTGCTTGTCATTCATGTATGACTTTTCAAATAAAGCATACAACAGCCATTAGACACCCTGGGGTAATGTTGGGAATGGGGGGAGTTGATTACCTAACATTACAAGCCTCTTGAAACATGTGTCATTCATACCCACAAGCCAAGCATCCCTTGTGATTTCTTAATTATTCAATTCTGACAATAGTCGTTGGATATTCAGTCTGTCCCTCAGTTCTGAAATAAGTGACTAAGTCTTAGATCAGGGGTCAGCAAACTTTTTCAGCAGGGGGCCAGTCCACTGTCCCTCAGACCTTGTGGGGGGGGGGGCCGGACTATATTTTTGGGGGAGAAATGAACGAATTCCCATGCCCCACAAATAACCCAGAGATGCATTTTAAATAAAAGGACACATTCTACTCATGTAAAAACACGCTGATTCCTGGACTGTCCGCGGGCCGGATTTAGAAGGCAATTGGGCCAGATCCGGCCCCCAGGCCTTAGTTTGCCTACCCATGTCTTAGATTCACCTTCATCACATCTCAAAAAGAGTTGTGTTTCATCAGGATAGAGACAGAACAAGCAGCAAACACAATAAACTAGACAATGATGATGATGATTCCTGCTGACAGGTCTGCTTGGAAAAAGTGACTCATGTCCTATGCGTCTGCATGGCTCTATACGTGCCACGTGGCTTCCTTCGTTAAGTAAGTACAGTTGTCATTATAAGGATTATTATATTGAAATATGACATGTGACCAAACAATTTATCTGTTCTAAAGGAGACTAAAGTCATTCTGAAACTACTAACACTGGTGTAGTTGGGGTTCTATTATAATTGAAAAACAGTACTTTCTCCACTGACTTGGCTGTAGCTCTTTAAGGGGCCTCCTACCCTGAAAATGTAGCTCCATTAACTGTTATGGACTGGCTGGACACAGAGGAATGGTGGGAGGAACTAGCAGGGGAACCACCAAGGGAAGAAGGCTCAGAGAGGAAGAAGTTTGGGAAGGGGAGGTGTCAGAAGCTGAGTAGGTAACAGGGCTTAGTGAGCTGGGAGAGTCTGTGGCAGAAAGAAGTTCAGAATCAGAGGCAGAAGCTGAAGCAGGAGGATGGGAGGAGGCCAAGAGGCAGAGATGAGTCAGGCTGGTGAAGAGTCGTGGGTGTCTTCCTCTCCTGCTGCAACAAGTTCCCCTTCCTCATTGTCTTGAAGAACCAGAAGAGGCATGAAAAGGTTGGAGCAGAAGCTGGTAATGTGCAGACGCAATCTCCGATTGCTTGGTGTGGAGGCAGGGGGGACCCTGGAGAGAAGGCGATTTAGGCAGTTGTGAAGAGGTGGGGACCTTCAGACTCAACAACTGCTTCATGGGGGTAAGAGCTGCCGGAGATGAGTTGCGGGACTCATTAAACCTGATACTCCTATGCAAATATTTTTGCTAATAAAGAATTAACTCCAACTTGTACAGTGTGATTTACTGCTGCCTCACTCCTGACATTTACTTACAGTGCCAAAGACTAAACCAATGGTGTCCTACAGTTTATTGATCTATGACCCCATCATGTCCATGACTGCTCAGAAGCCAAAAGGAAGGGCTCAAAATGGCTCCCAGTAGTCAACAGGAAGGCAGCCATTTGTTGCCTCCAGAGCACCCAGCCCTCCCTTGAAGCTAATATTCTCTGCGCTCCTGCTCATCTTGTCCGTTTCCTTTACCAACCATCCTTCCCCCCCCCCTCAGTGCTCACAAAAGCTAATCAACACTATTTTGAATTCTAGATTTTGAAAGCACAAATTGTTTAGAATTATCAGGCATTTTTGCACAATTTGGAGGAACTTGCAGGCTTTGGCATTGATTGCAATAGCTAAAATGCCTTCAAATTCTGTTGGGAAAGCACTGTAGCAAACCCAATGAAAGTGTATGGCAAGGGGAGGAGACAAACGTGAGACTGTTCTTCTAAACTGCAGCTCCTTTCCCACTTCCACTCTCCATTGAAATGGAACAGCTCAAAAATTAAAAGATGGGCCATCCAAGAACATTCCACTGCGTGACTATATCCCGGCTATGCTAAATTATAGTCTTTGGGATGGTTAGCCATTTTGCGGCTGGACAATATTCCTTGAGACTTTATGGCATCTGGTTTGGCAAGCCTCACCCAATTTTCCACGATTCAATAACGCTGATAACAGACTCCCCCGTTCCTGGACAATTTTCTTCAATTCCAAGCATTTAATATTCTAATCAAGCCTCCCAGTCTGGCCTTCTGTAACTCCTTCCATCTTGAATTTCCCTCCCCACTGGCCCTTCCCATTTTACTTTGGCCAGTTCAAGCAAGAAATTAAAAATTGAAAAGAAATGCAAATTCAGGTCACACCATCCCAAATTTCCTTACATGGCAAGGTCCAGGAAAACAGCAGGTAATTACAGCACAAAATTCCCACAATTATCCAGGCTAGCAGGGTTGCAAATGGATATTTTCTGCAAGCAATTAACACAGAAATGTGCACTAAACTTCCACTAGGTTGTATTAGTTTACCAGAAGTGATTTTTAATGATGTGTGAAATATCGCATAAAATACAAAAAAAATCAGGTAAGGAAGCATTCTGAAAATGGAATAAAGTGCTGTTTCAGTGCAGCCTTCATTGCATTTCGTCCCAAACATAAGTGTGTGAAATATTTCACTTCAGGGAACAGTTATCAGAATGGAAGATCTTTGGGCCCTTCCCTCTCTAACAATTCCTCAATTAATTAAAAAACAAACAAGCCTGACCAGGCCTGCCTCCGTGCTTTTAACAGGAGGTTGGTCTTAAGCATTCAATCTGTAAAACATACCTCCATGCCATGAAAAGCATAATCATTTGCTAATGGCCACAGGTCAAGCTGCTTCTTCAAGGGGCAGCTTAAGGGGATAGTTGAAAATGTGGGGCCATCAACCTTATATAACCAACATGCTTAACTCTAATTAATGCATGAAGGGGTTAAGACCACAGAGTAAACTGTCCTGCCATGCTTAGGTAGGTCACTTCCCTTCACCTTGGGAGGAAAAGTTATGAAGCCTTTGTCCTTTTCATTTCCACCAAGTGAACCCTACCAGTAAGGGTGTCTAAGGTGGATGTTTCAAGCTTAGACTATGTGGTTTAAGCAATCCATCTTTGTGTTTCTATACAAACAATTTAAAAACATTTACCATTTTGGAACCTAAGTTAAACTGCCTGTCTCTTTCTGTGCTAAGGAACGTGGAGAACTTTGAAAGCAACTTAGAAAAAGGATATTTTAAAGGTACAACAGCCTGTATTTCCATGCTTTACTTTGCTGCATGTTTTGTAATTTTAAATCTCTGCTAGGGTTCTCTCCTCAAAGAGTACTTGCTCCAAACCGGATTCGGAGTCAGGGCTACCATTTCCCCCCATTTCATTAAATTTATATAACACTTAATTACAATTGTCTCCAAGCGGTGTATAGGTAACTCAAAACAATGGGTCCAGATCTTATTTACTGGGTGCTGACTAACTGGAATATGCAACTATTGCTTACAAAAATGGCTTGTCCAATCTAGAACACTCCTGATCCAGAAAGGGACTCTGCACAATTTTTTTTATACTGTTCTCACATACCGTGGGGGGTGGGAAACACCCCTTGATTGCTTTTTGGCCCTCAAGATGTAGTTTATTGTTCATCACCTTCAGGGGCAAACAGCAACTGGTGGTGAGAGAGGGGGATTTCAGTGGGTAACTGGTGCAAGTCCTCTATCCAGACTGAGAGCACATTTCAGATCTTAGCCCCACATAGCTGCTTTTTCTTCAAAATAAAAGGTGACTGGCTTCAGCATATTTGTTTTGTTTTTAAGGATGAAGATGGTAATGTGAAAAGGAAAGGACCTAAGTGATTAGCCTGTTGATGTTCATCTGGCTGCATCTTGCCTCCCTTGCAATAGTTCAAACAAGCCCTCCCCTTTATTAGCACTAAAATTAAACCAACAAGAGGAATATGCAAAGACACAGCTGCTTTCCAGCATTAATCAGAAACACTCATTCAAAAATTTATGGTTTCCCAGCCTCTGTGTAAAGGAACCACTTGCCAAATATAAGCCAAGCGCAGCTGCGCTGAAAACACAAGCCATGTGTATGAGTGCTTTGTGCTTCTCTCTGCCTCAAATATGCCTGGCAGCAATGCAGTGCATACAGCTCACTTCAGGGAAGGGAGAGAAAAGGTGTTTCTGCAGTTGGCTCTTCAGATTGGCAACTCCAGCATGACTTGCTACACAGCTGACAGTCATAAGAACATGATCGTAAGACGAGCTGGGCTAGATCAGGCCAACAGCCCATCGAGTCCAGCATCCTGCTCTTACAGTTGCTAACCAGATGCCCGTGAGAAGCTTGTAAAGCTGGACATGGGTACAACAAGTCCATTTGCTGGCTGGCTGACAAGGTTGCAGGGCCAGGCATTTGTGCTGCAAACTTAGGGTATACAGTGGTACCTTGGGTTAAGAACTTAATTCGTTCCAGAGGTCTGTTCTTAACCTGAAACTTTAGCTAATGGGGCCTCCCTCTGCCACCGGAGCAAGATTTCTGTTCTCATCCTGAAGCAAAGTTCTTAACCCAAGGTGCTATTTCTGGATTAGTGGAGTTTGTAACCTGAAGCATATGTAACCCGAGGTACCAATGTACTATAATCTTTCTGCTCTTGATTTTAGCAAAGAATGATTGTAGCCCTGAATGACCACAATCCTGCAGGCTCCCCTAGATTAATGTCAAGGGCTCATAAGGGCCTCCCCACCCCCCGAGTCTCCAAAATTGAAGAACTTGGGTTCCATCTCTGTTCCTATTTCATGACTGGATTTTGGTGTGTAAATTTGGCTCCCTGCAGCAAAGAATGGGATTTTCCATGGAAAATATGTTTGCTGTTCCAGATCTGCTGATATGTGGGTGGCAGGATGAAGAGGAGAAGGCACAGTCTATGCAGTACAGATACAGCTATGCTGCACTTGTACAAAGGGTTCTGGCAGGTTGCACAGGCCATATACTGCTAAAGTCCCCTGAATGGGGCAGATCACCCCTTTGCCACTGCCTTCTAGTGGAATGTGGGTGAATTACAAAGGATAGAAGGAAGAAATCAGCAAGCATGTTGGTAGTAGATGTTCACATATTACTACATGAATAATCTGAAAAGCCGTCTCTGGCTGAGGGAAAAAAATCTACCTTGTTTTATGGGTATACTTGAAACAATGAGATACTAGTGGGGGTTAAAGGTAAAGGGTAAAGGGACCCCTGACCATTAGGTCCAGTCGTGGCCGACTCTGGGGTTGCGTCGCTCATCTCGCTTTATTGGTCGAGGGAGCCAGCGTACAGCTTCCGGGTCATGTGGCCAGCATGACTAAGCCGCTTCTGGCGAACCAGAGCAACGCACGGAAATGCCGTTTACCTTCCCGCCGGTGCGGTACCTATTTATCTACTTGCACTTTGACGTGCTTTCGAACTGCTAGGTTGGCAGGAGCAGGGACCGAGCAACGGGAGCTCACCCCATTGTGGAGATTCGAACCGCCGACCTTCTGATCAGCAAGTCCTAGGCTCTGTGGTTTAACCTCATCTTAATTATTCTCCTCCCCCCTCCCCCATGCATCGTACAAAACCTCCAGTTACAGGCTTTCAAGAGCTCTTGAAGAGAAGCACATAATATAATATTTTAAAGATTTCAAAGTAGCGTACAAAGCTCGAATGAAACTAATTCACAATACCTATAAATACATCTTATAACCAACATATAAACGTCACCAAATACTACATGGCCAGAGTCTGGGGATAAAATGTTTTGAGATGAAACATGTCCTGTTGTGTTTTTCAAACAAAAACTGGTTCAGGGAAGCAGACTCCTTCTGACATCATAGCCTTGGTTTGGTTTTGGGACATTTGACTACCCTGAGTTGTATTGGAATATAGCTTAGGGTGAAGAAACACTCCCCCAAGTCGTGTGTGTGTGTGTGTTTTAATGGGCCTGGATGAAGTTAAAAAACAGTTCCTTCCAGCGTGAAGATTCAGGTTTCAGTTCTTAAAACACACACACACATTTTGATCTTATTTTCCATGCACACTGAACTCTGTGATTAATCCAAGGTTTATCCATCTGATCTTGAAACTATGGTTACTGTTTACATACATTTCTGAATAAGTGGTGCCATGCAAAGTCAGCCTTTGAGGTCACTCAGGTTCTATCAAGTAGGGGAGCTTCTTGAAAAAGCAAACTCGTGCTTTCGTGTCATTAGTTTCTCAGCAGAGTGTGTACTAGGCATGAATAAACCTGCCGATTTAAGTTTCTCTGTTTCTATTTCTCATTTTTCCAATCTTAAATTCAATTTAAATTCATTTATGAATCAGCTTGCAATTTAAAAAAAAAATTCATCAAGGTTTTAGTGCAAATTTCTCCTAATGCATACATTTCTGCAAAGCAATTCCCCCAAATATAATGCATTTCTGTTTCTTCATGAATATGTGCATTTTTATACATGCATTACCCCAGTATATACATTTTTGTACATATTACTTGGCAGAACAGCTGCACTGAAAAAAAATTCAGAGATGTATGTATTTCAAAGGATGACTGTATTTCAGATTGTGTATTGTTTTGGAAAGTGTGTGTTAGGTAGCTTAAGTGCAAATTGATTCAATTCCCCCCAGTACCACCATCCCTAGTGTGCACAGCATTCTGAAGAATCAATCCTGACTCCAGTTAAACTCCAAAACTTGTTGATTTAATCCCAGATGCATGGATCAATGGAACCCCTTGATCAAAAAAGCTCTAACAGAATATTCTGGAAGTAAGCAGAGGAAGAAAATGGCTACATACTCAAATGTTCCTGCAAACACTTCAATGGGAAAAAACTGCACCTGAAGGCGTATACCCTACACTTGACATCCCAGAAGAGCAATCAGATCCTGTTACATTTGCCAAGAAGGTACAGCCTTCCCAGATACGTGGGAGAAAATGTTCATTCACATATATTAATGAATTTAACAAAACCTCCCTAAAAACAATCCATTTCCAAATGTTAAGGAAGGCATACAACAAAGTGCAAAAATTAAATACTCAAGCCAGTTTAAAATCAGGCTGCAGCCAGTCTGGGCAGCAAAATCCATTTTGGAGGAGGAAAGCTGAATTTTAAACCTAAGGTCTAGCATTCCCCTGGAACTCTCAACAGCCCTCAGACTCCCTCTGCTGTCCTGTGCCTCGTTTTTCTCAACCCCGCCCCACCCGCAGCACTCTTTATGTAGGGAAAGCTGCCTTCTGTATGAAAGCTGTTTTATTCATGCAGCTGAAACCCTCCTTAGTTTTTGGAGAGTTTTCTGACACAAAACAGCAACGTGTTTCTTAAAAGCAATGTGTTGTTTTTTGTGTGCGTGTGTTTTAAAGAGGTCTTTACTCCACATTTCTGCCATTGCATTTTAAACAGATGATTGTATTTTTCAGCTGCAGACTTTCCCCCTGTGGCCCTTTCCTTCTTTCCTGCTCTGATTTCAAACACGCTCCACTCTCTGTTTTTTTATTTTAAAGACTCACCTTTCCCTGCATCCCCCAAACCTTCAACTGATGCTGCAGCATTAATCAACAGCTGCTGCAGTTTCTATGTACTAACCTGTCACATGAGGATATATGCCTAAACTCCTGTCCCCCTGCTGCCCCGTTGGTCAGGCTCCAAAAGGCAAATGTTGGATTATCCCAGGGGATCATTTATTAAGAGGAGACCATCAGCAGCTCCCACTTTCACCCCTGTTCAAACGTCTCCCTTGCTTACTGCTCATCATTCATAGTAAAAGGGTCTGTGGGAAATCAAGAGCAGCACTGACATGGTGCAAACTTGGATCCTGCCACAAGCCAGAGCAAATTCAAGGCATGTGTAACGTGCATTTAACCTTCATCAGTTATTCCACTAAAGTCATCTTTCAGTTACCAAAACCTGTTCAAGAGATTCCAATAATTTTAGGAAGCATTTCACTCTCTCTCTCTCTCTCTCTCTCTCTCTCTCTCTCTCTCTCTCTTCTGGGCGTGTGTAGTCTCTGAATCGACAGCTTCAATTCAGGTCCCCTCCTGCATATGCTACAACTCTTACCTGGCTTAAATAAAAGGAACTACATTTATAAGCTATGCTAGAATTCACACTTAGAAAAAGAAAAGAGGCTAATGGCAATTATAGCTTCCATAACCAATCTCACAGAGAGAAATCACACACATGGAGATTAAGGTCAACACCTTTTGCTAAGGGTCCACATGTACGCCTAGATCCTTCTGATACAATTGGTCTTTCTGATGGGGGTTGTCCATGTTTGTGAATATTAAGAAAAGCCCTGATGGATCAGATGAAAGACCTATCAAGTCCAGAATCCTGTCCTCACAGTGGCCACCCAGATGCCAATGGCAAACCCACAAACAAGAAACAAGGGCTATAGATCTCTTCCTGCTTGCCAGTTTCCTGCAGGGATCTGGGTGGCAACTGTGAGAACAGGATACTAGACTAGATGGACCATTGGTCTGATCCAGTAGGCCCTTCTTATTTTCTATGGGTGCCTAGACTAGTTGAGCCTTTGTTCCAGTTCAGGTCCAATGGCTCTACTTACGTTCTTCTAGATAATTTCCTGCTCTTTTAGATATGCGTGACTAGAAGTATTTCAATTGTGGATGCATCAATATTGATATAAAGGCATCACAATATTGACTACTCACTATCTGGCCATGTTAGTTTCAAGTTGCTAGGCAATTGTCAAGAATGTACAAATTGTAGACAATGCGAATGTTGTCCGAAATAGTTCCGAGTGGTGTTTCTTTCTTATTTTTATTATTGTTATTGTTATTGTTATTTTATTAGCAAGTAAGCCAAGAATCACTAAAGTTACATGCTGGGCATTTGCCATTAAAAGTCTGAACCAGCTGCTCAGTTTAGCAACCTTTACATGTCTCATCTTATATCAGCACAGCTGGACACTAACAAACTAGAAAGCAAGGCAGTAATTGCATGAAAGTGTGGGCAGCTCACCTGCAAACAAACAGAAGCACAACACAGAGTTTCCCCACTTTATTACAAAGATTGCCTACTTCTGCTCTAAAATTACCATGCAGGAAAACCACTGGGCACCCAAAGACCCATGTCTGAACTAAAGTATAGGGTAAGGCAAACTTGAACCTACCATTTTTTCTGCTTAGCTTTACAGATTTTTAACAACAAAAGCTTCAAAAATGTGGAAAGTCTACTGCTGGAGGAGAAACAAAATGAAGTCAACTAAAAGGGAAGAGCAATAGCTCTGTGGAAGAACATGCAGAGGATCCCAGGTTCAATCCCTGCCAACTCTAAGGAGGGCCGCCTCCCTGTCTGAAACCCAGGAGAGCTGCTGCTGGACAATACTGAACCAGGTGGACCAGTGGTCTGTCTCTGTGTAAGGCAGCTTTCAGTGGTTCTAAAACAATTAAGAAATAAATTTGGTGTTACTGAATATTGCCTACCCTCCATGTCCTAGGGAGGCATATTCAGAACAAGCCTTCAGTTCTGGCTGTGGCTAAGTGCATTCAGTCACCACAAAGACAATTCTCCCAAGGATGGTTTGGAAACTCAAGCTTATGTGCTTCCTCCTGCCATTTTAGTACATAGGTTCCCTCTTCTGGCAAACTATGGTTAGAACCATGTCTCCAAGCCACAGTTTGAAACCAGGGTGCAAATAGAGGCTTGGAACACAAATAGTTGTCTTTGGATAAGCTTTTTTTTTTTTTTTTTAAATTGCATTCACATAATCAATACCACATGAGTTTCTGTCCTTCGACCAACAAAAAAGATGGAGTCAGTGGGGAGGTCAGAAATTCCCAATTGGTGGTTCCTGCATCTTAGATTTCCCCACAGCCCAGTGGTCAACATGAGAGGTGCTGTGTGCTGTTAGTGGCCACCAACTTCTCTGCACCGTGTGTGTCTATGAGGTTACCATGATGTTGTTATGACATTCCTGGAGTCACCCTGTGGTGATTGTTACCTTCACTGATGATATGGGGCTATCATCAATAAGCATCCCTTGGGTGGGTGGCAGCAGAGTTGCCACAGACTTTGTTAGAGGGCCTTTCAGTATTACTGTCCTGCTTTGTGTTCTGTTTTGCTTCAGTGAACGCACCTGATTGTCACCAAATTATGGTGGTGTCGAGCTTATGTAGCAGCCTCAAGCAATAGCAGAACCCTAGGAAGCAGCTTGTGAGTTACTATGCTAAATACTTTCCTGGAATGAAACAGAGATAAATTGTACTGCTTTAATTCACAAAGCCATAATATGTGTGCTGGAAGAAATCAGGCTCTTATCTCATTCCTGTTCTTTAAGCAATCATGCACCAGAGCTTTTGAAGACTATTGAGATTATTGTACAATAATCCTTGCAGAGGGGGAGGGATAAAAAGGCAGTGGGAAGGTTATCTATGCAGGCAACTGATAAGCAAATCCATGCTCACACCTCACATATTAAGAAGCAGCCTCCCTACCCCAGCAAGACACAATAGATAATATATGTGCTAGATACCAAGCAACATACAAGGATTAAACTGACATGAGGCAAAAGCAATGGGAACCAGACAATTTAACCAGGAAATTCCAAGTTCAGACATTGAGAATAATAGAAAACAATCTATAAAATCAATGGAACATCCTAGCACTCACATATCACGCTAGTTAGTTTCATTCGCTGGAAGATGGAGTACTGTAGAAGGATTGGTGGAAACAGAACTATGTTTTTCTGTAGATATTAGCATCAACAAGCAGTTTGGATGCTCTTACACTAATTGCTTCCTATACATGGAGCAGAAAAAAGAATGGACTCTATTAGGGATGAGAAGAGAAGTGAAGTGAAGTGAAGTGAAGTGAAGTGAAGTGAAGTGAAGTGAAGTGAAGAGAAGAGAAGAGAAGCTGGGGTTTCTAATTGTCTCAAATGATCAGGCTCCAGAAACCAGATGGAACTATCTACGAAGAGTGTGGAAGGCAGTCTGGGGATCCCTTCTGTTTTGTGGAGAGACTGGCTCTGCAAATGCTCTAACCCAAACTAGGGTGGAACCTACACACAAATAAAAAATGCTGTGAAAATGCTTTTTTAAAAAGTTTTGAAAAATACATTGACTTTTGCATAGCTCACTGTCACCATCTAGTGTCACATTTGTATATTAAACTTTACAACACATTTAAAACGTTTTATTTGCAGCTGTATAGCTGAGTCCCAGGACTGCCCATTACAACATATTTGCCAGGTACCTTAAGCTTAACCTCATCTCCCCCACAGGACCCAAAGAGGTAGAGAAGGATCAAGAGTTCACTTAAAGGCAGTATAACCATTATACAACCATTTTTCTCACTTGTGGAAATAACATAACAAGGTAATAGGCCCCAGGATGGCCCCAGGTAGATTGTCACTGTAGCCTTATCAGCCCAAACTACTTGCTTGCCACGCATGGCAGCTTTGCATATCATTCAGGAGCAGAATGCTAGATGAAAACCCATGTATCTCATGGAAAGACTCGCTTGCAAACAGGTTAAACCCCAAATTGTGAAGCATGCCTTGGCTCAAAAGAGGGCTGTCTGCTCCCCAGCCCTTAAATACTTGCTGTCATTACCAATAGTGTAATTTCTTGCTTTTCTGATCTGATGCTACACTTCATCCTTAAAACATGATAGAAATATAGGAACCTTATACAGAGTCAAACCATTGGGTCCATTCTGTTTCAGTATTGTCTACAATGACTGGCAGTGGCTTCCCAGGATTTCAGATAGGGAGTTTCTTCCAGCCCTGCCTAAAGATGCCAGGCACTGAACCTGGGAACTTCTGCATGCAAGGAAGATGCTCTTCCACTGAGCTACATCCTTTCCTAAGCCTTTATTCCCCAATACCACATGTTTTGGCCTTGGGTATTATCAACATAACAAGAACCTTCAATGAAATATAAATGTTTTTCTCAAAAAAAAAAAAAACCAAAAAAACCCCCACGTACTGTATATGTGTATGAAAATATGGGAAAGCTCTTTATTTTCCCCTTTCCAAAGAACAGTACCACAGAATGAGAAGAGCAGCGGAGGGAGAGGAGGAAGGAAAGCACTCTTTTGCCATCTATTTAGTCTCTCCAGATTTAAATTTTTTTTAACAGGGTAACAAATTGAAATCAGGAAAGGCACATGTTACTTTGATTCCCAGAAGGGAGGAAAACTGAATCCAGTTTGGTGGAAAATGTTTTAGATCAGACAGCTGCATCATCTAAGAACAAAAACCAGTCCTTCTCCTACCCACTCAGCCTTTCCTCCTCAACTTCACCAAAACTGTCTCAAGTCAACCCTTTCTTAACATCTTGCAAATCAAAACCAGACAAGAGCTTACATTTGGAAACAAACACCTTGGCTTATATGGAAAGGGATAACGGATAATTTCTTGGGGAGTATCAGCCTCCAGAAAATCCAAGCATCTTGCTAAATTATACTGAAAAGCCTCGATGGGCCTTCTGAGCTCATCGAGAGTTGTTATCGTTTTCCTAGTCTTGAAGTATGTGAGAAAAGCTAGGGAGATCTACCACCACCCTCAGATGATTTTGTCTCTTTTCCCCTTCTGCTTTAATTATGAACCTCAAGTGGCTATAAGGATATAAGGGCTGAGAGACAGGAGTACAGTCAGGGCCAAAGTCCTTTCCTGTGTATTTCAAGCGTTTAACATATATTATGTTTAAAATGCATTGCACCACACGAGTTGTCCCATGCAATGTTAGCACATCCAGTGCACCCACCTCAGCAACTGGTCATGCAAATTCTATAAGCAAGTAGGCCACCCCATGTGGTCAGTTCATTCATACATCATATAGCACATGATGAACCCTTATGTGGGCAACCACTTTACCAGTGACTGAAAACCCTGTTGATTTCAGTCGTAAGCTTGAATGGTGGACCCTTCCACACAGGAACTTTCTGCACTTCTTAGTGTTTTCGTGTGGAAAATAAATTCTTGTGCCCCCCCCCCAAATTAGAAGTTATGAAGGTCGCTTGGGATCCCATGCACCAACACTGCTCCTTCCTTGGGCAGATTGCATTGCCCACCCTCAGCCCATGACCCCCACTCTCAAGGCAGCAATGTGGGTGTCCAATGCTGTTGTTTACTTATGGAAATCAGTTGTGCTGTCGCAGTGCAATTGAGCCTGGTACTGAGGGGCAGGGACCCTCTTCCCATGGATCTTGGGGAACTGCAGTGCTATCAGGACCAAGCCACATGTGGTATTAATCGTGCAAACTGAGTTAATGGAGTGAATTCACATTTCTGTTGTATAAAAAGCAGCCAAAGGAAAAACAACTTGAGCAGCTTAGGAGGAGGGGTTTTTTTTTGGGGGGGGGGGAATTGTGAATCGGTGGAGACCTCCCTTGAAATTAGTGCTGCTGTGCCAGAGTTTGCATTCCACTTTTTTTTTTCTTCATTTTTTTCATTTTGGCATTTCAAGGAAAGGTTAGGCAAAAGATTGGGTTAACCATCAGGACAGCAAAATCTCAGGATTTTCAGGTGGGGATAAGATTACCTTTAAACAATTTCACTACTACTTCAAGTGGAGGCCAGGCTTCCCCCAGCAGCCTCATTCCCTTCTAATTTGGGTGTACCGAATTTTCTAGCGGGCATCTTGCCCTTGAAGGTAGTAACACAAAACTCTCCTTTAGGGTGTCTCTCTCAGTGTACATTACAAAGGCCTTGAACCAAATAAGCTATGTGCCGTATGCTGTTTACGATCACAGATTTGCTTAGTTTCATGACTCAGTCTTGAAGTAGCATTCATTGCAGTAAAATATAAAACCTCCTTCTGCAAATGGGAAATATCCCGAATAGGCTATCATTATTTACAGAAGATAGCCGTCATTTAAAACAAGGTGTGGGGGGGGGACCCTCTTGGTCTATTATTCCCCTCAGGTGTTACCACATCTTCCCCTTTTCTAACCCCGCAATTTTGGCCCAAGCAAAATGTTATAAAAGATCCTGTGCTCTTTTAATATGCAAGTAAATTTGCCAAGGGTCTCATGCATCCAGAGGAGATACCATAAATCACACAAACTTGTCTTATGTACCCCCTATCTTGGCTTCCCAGCATTTGCTATTAAATATGGGAAGTCTGGGCTACTTCCTGAACTTGGTGACTAGATGCTTTGAGGCTCACTGGTTGCCCTAAGAGTAGCCAATATATAGAACGAGCGACAGATCAGTGCATTGAGAGACTCAAGGCTGAGAATGAGGATTTATTGTGTAAGGAACTTTAACTATTGTTACTGGAAATGAAAGGTAAATACTGACAGGGAACTGGGTGCCTGAAGCTCTTCTACTATTAAGGTTTGAACGTTCTACAGCACTGCTATCCAAACTTCCAACAGCTGAGGCAAAGGGGAAAACCCAACAACACACTAGCGTGATATATCTGTCAACATAAGCATTTCTGCTTGCCGGACAGAATGATATACCCTCTCCTCCTCCCGCATGCTATTCTGGGAGATTCTCCAGACACCACTGCCCCAGCCAATGGGAGGAGTCCTGTGCTAGTAGGACTTGTTGAACTTACCCACACTAGTTCAACTATTTAGTTCAGACCTGCCTTTCCCCCCTGAACTAAAGCATCCAAAATGGCTTCCTTTTAGGCACTGAAAGAGTAAGAACACAATGTCCTTAGAGGAGTCCCACCCACCCCATGTTTCTTTGTGGGTCACTGATACGAACAGTCTCCTCAGTTGAAAAGAGACATATCCAGAATATGGACTCATAGAATCATAGAGTTGGACGAGACCACAAGGGCCATCGAGTCCAACCCCCTGGCAAGCAGGATACACCATCAGACAACCTGACATATGGTTGTCAAGCCTCTGCTTAAAGACCTCCAAAGAAGAAGACTCCACCACACTCCTTGGCAGCAAATTCCACTGTCGAACAGCTCTTACTGTCAGGAAGTTCTTCCTAATGTTTAGGTGGAATCTTCTTTCTTGTAGTTTGGAACCATTGCTCTGTGTCCGCTTCTCTGGAGCAGCAGAAAACAACCTTTCTCCCTCCTCATGCAGAAATGCAATTGGCAACCTCCTAGAAAGGTGGAAAACTCTGCTGCAACTCTACACACAGGGAATTTTCCAATGATTGAATGACACTCCACCACAGTTACGTTTAGTCTGGAGAAGTGAAAAATGATGGTGTCATTCTTTTAATACCCAAAGGGTCATGCGACAAGGCAAATACTAGTCTTCCGCTGCTGCAGAGGGTAGAACTAGAACTAATGTGCACATGTTAAGGGTGATCAGAGTGTATTGATGGTAAGAGCAGTTCAGCAATTGCCTGGAGGGCTAGTGAGGTGTACATGGCTTAGAGGTCTTCAAGCAAAAGCTGGACAACCATCTGTCAGGGGATGCACTAACTCTGGATTGCCTCCACTGAGCCCCAGGGAGTTGGACTAGATTGCCTATAAGGCCCACATCCAATTTACCCACAGTAAAGGCAGATTCCATGTTCTGGCCTTGCTACCTTCTAACCCTAGGGACATGGGTGGCGCTGTGGGTTAAACCACAGAGCCTAGGACTTGCCAATCAGAAGGTCAGCGGTTCGAATTCCCACGACGGGGTGAGCTCCTGTTGCTCGGTCCCTGCCAACCTAGCAGTTCGAAAGCACATCAAAGTGCAAATAGATAAATAGGTACCGCTCTGGTGGGAAGGTAAACGGTGTTTCCGTGCGCTGCTCTGGTTCACCAGAAGCGGCTTAGTCATGCTGGCCACATGACCCAGAAGCTGTACACCAGCTCCCTCGGCCTATAGAGCAAGATGAGCACCACAACCCCAGAGTTGGTCATGACTGGACTTAATGGTCAGGGGTCCCTTCACCTTCTAACCCATGAAGAGTTGAAGCAGGCAACCTTTTCTTATGGGAGAGTGTTTTGGACTCAGAAGAATGTTTCATTATGTCATTCCTTTCTCTCAGTTTTGAGAGTCACTGGTAGACACTCTTCAGCCACTTTGATGCTTGCAGTCCAGTCCCAAGTCTTTATGATCATTGAGACTTGCTTCATAACAAGTCTGCTTACAATTACAGCCCTTGGCCTTGTCTGTGTAAATACAACAAGTAGTGCAAATGTCCCCCCACCAGCCAGAAAACCACAGTGTGTGCTGTAAAACTGGTTTGCCTAAATGTTGTGGTCATTGTAATTGCGCAGGGTAAGCTACACACAGACATATCGTTAGAATTAACGTTACTTTTTGTGATTACATGAACATCAGTAGCAGACAGCATGGTGGGACAGTGGCAGTATTATTATTATTATTATTATTATTATTATTATTAATATCCTCCCCTTCCTCCCCTCCCAGGGTGGCAATCAGATACACAGCCATCAACAAAAACATTTAGTAAAATCAGTCTAAGAACAAGTACAATTAAAAACATCAAAAAGTAAAAACATCAAAAACACAATGAGATCAAACAGGAGGCTTTTAATTTTCTCTTCAGTCCCTTTCTTATTTCTTTGTTATTCAGTATTTTCTATTGTCTCTAGTTTACTATTTATTATTTACTCTATTGACTATTGCCCAACCTCCAGTCAGTCACTTCTGCTTTACTGAAAGGTAGAAGGGGAGGGGCTATGTGGCAGTGAGGTTGGCATGGTGCAAACATACCAACGGAAGCACCAGATTGGTTCTGCTGGTGCATTTTCACCATGCCAACCTCACTAACACTTCACCCCCTCTTCTTCCTCCCACAAAGCAGCAATAACGTTACTGACTGGAGGTCAGGTGAGTGTCACTGTCCTACCACACCACCTTATACTAATGAGTATGTTCCTGGAAGCCACTCCAGTCCCTTTGTTAGGGAGTTGCAATCCTGTACCCACTTTACTTGGCCGTGGGCCCAGTTGAACTCAATGGAATTCACTTCCAAGTAGGCGTGCCTAGGATTACGCTGTAAATCATCCTTGGGGAAAGGGTTAATATATTACTTTCTCCCAGAAGAGTTGCATTCCAAGGGCCAGGGTGTGTCTTCGCCATACCAGTGTGCCTTTTATCAGAGGCAGAAACATGTATTAATCCTTCTCTTAAGACATGAGTGAGTTATACGTGGCATGGAAAAGAACCCTGAGGCAAGGATTTTTGTTTTGTTTTGCTTTTCAGTTCCTACCATGGAAAAAGTACAGTTCTGGCCTTTCCCGCCACCAGGCAACTGGATTTACAAAGATATTATTTCCTTTGTTTAGCTTTTCGGTTTCTGGCCTGAGCCAAGCTCATAGGGGTCTTGCCATGCTCTCCTTTACTTCTCATGCCCTCCGCCGCATAGCTTATTATAATCACAGGCCTCCCTGAATAAAATCACGAGAATGGACAATCCTCCACTGCCGAGATATACAGCTTTGGGTGCAGCCATTGAAAGATGTGGCAACATATTGCAAATCCACTTAACAACAGCAACTTTCATTTCTTTATACCATTTTTCTAAGCCAAATAACCGGTCTGAGGGGAAAATGCACAAAGTAGCCTATTTATTGAAGCAACCTTTTAAAATTTAATCCCTTGGCAGGTGTTTAATGTTCACTGCAGACAGATCTCCTCAATGCAAATGGAACAGTGGGATGCAACATTCCAGATTCTGCTCATAGACTGTGTAAGTCAGATGTTCTAAGTCATGGGGAACCAACATGATGTACTTCAGATGCTGCTGGACTACAGCATCTATCGTCCCTGACCTTTGACCACCTTTCTGAGGCCAATGGGAAGTTGCTGTCCAACAACATCTGGTACACACCACGGTGGCCACCCCGATCTGTGTGATACCAGTAGTTAGAAGCAGTAAAGAGCACCAAAAAGACAAAACAAATCACAGAAATATGAGCAAGCCACAACTTTGTACTCATATTTACTATGTTTTTGTTCTAGCACTAAACACTTTTGATTATAAAATATCATGCATGGAGGGCATCTGAACATCTTAGAGAACCTGCTATGTACTCCATAGATCTCTAACTAAAAAAGGTAAGAACATAAAGCAAGCCCTGATGGGTCAGCTGAAGGCCCATCTAGTCCAGCATCATGTTCTCACAGTCACAAAGCAGATGCCCACGAGAAGCTGACAAGGAGTGCTCACCTCCCTCTTTCATTCCCACATTCCATAAGTGGTAATGGTTTCAATGCACTCTGTCTGGCCTGGCCTTCCACCAACACCTTAAGCAACAGAATACCGCACACCTAGAAGGATTTTGTACCTATGACAATAACTTCAGCTAACAGAGAGTGTGGGGAAATGGCTTCAGACCCAACCACAAGCATAGGGCCATGGAAACATTGTGGTGTAATCAACTGCGGCAAGTATTGTGCCTGGAAAGTGCAAAAGGTAAATGTGGATGAACACTTTGTGAGAATTAAACAACACACATGGGCAAAACCAGCCATACAGGTCATACCAACTTGATTGGCTCTCCACTGGAAGGAAGGATGCCGGGTGAATGGACAGAAAAGACCTGTGTGTTTGGCTCCAATTGGTGTTTAGATGAAGGGAACCCTCTATGGATTAGTTTTGCTCAACCCCATCAGGTCAAAGTAGCAAACAACCACCCCTTTATTTCCTCTCCTCTTTCTCTAATATTCTTTGCCTCAGCTCTTTTGTATAAGTCATGTAGAACAACTGCATTGCAAGCTGCTTGTTGTGTTATGTACTTTCTGCTTTTTGTGGGCCGCATGCAACACTCAAGACTGAGTTGGTTGCTTAAGGGATGGATGGTCCTGCTTTTGAACTGGGCATTGGAAAGCTGTTTGTTGTGTTATGTACTTTCTGCTTTTTGTGGGCCGCATGCAACACTCAAGACTGAGTTGGTTGCTTAAGGGATGGATGGTCCTGCTTTTGAACTGGGCATTGGAAAGGGTAACTTCCTGGGTCCCTTCTGACACCACCAGGCATTTTGTGGTCTTCTCAGACCCAGATAGGCAGCAATGAGAAGGCAACAGAGGAGAGGTGCTTCCTCCACTGCTGCCTGGGTGGCAGCCTAAGTCTTCCTTCTGTTTACAGAGATAATATGATTCCCGTGAGCTGTCAGTCCTGGGCAGTTTCCCAGCATTAAAGTTATGCCAAAGCCATCCTACCCTACATTCATCTGTCCATTAATCCTCCCTGTCTTGACTTGCAACTCACAGAAAGTTTCCCCCCTCTTTCTGTAATTCATGCAGTTGCAGTACATGTCCAGGCACTTGCAACTCAAGTCCTCAAGCCATTCAGTTCCTGAGGGGGTTTGAGGCAACTTGTACTCATTTCCTTTGTTCACCTTGTCATATGAAAATAGATGAAATCTTTTCCCCAGAGCCTTTGATCAACCCAGAGATAACAGCCTGTGGAAGAAACCTGCTACCCACCTGGTTCTGAAAATTTTGCTAATGTGATATTAGAAAAGCAAATTCCTACTACAGCTGTGACAATGGCTTCAGGTAATGAGGCCTCCAGTCCGAATCAACAAATCTGCGTAGTGAGTATGTGGCAAGATTCAGGTTCCCCTTTGCTGTTACCAAAGGCAGCCACTACCCAATTTTTGTCTCCTGTGAGCCCTGATAACTTCATCCACATAATTGTGTTCCTCCCCAGTCATGGTCTGGCAGACCATGAATGGACTTCATGCTGATGTGCTTCCTCCTCAACATACTCTGGCTCCCTTCTTCACATTCTGATTGTCACTAGCAACAGTTTGCTATAATGTCTTAATCAGGCATTAATCAGGATTCTGCCAACCATAACTTGCTTCCAAATGAGAATTTGAAACAATGGTTTGAACAGGTTTTCTAGTTACAGTTTTTAGGCAAACCATGGGTGGCAGTGACCACATATTACTAATCCTGAAGTAAGGGCCGGCCCACCCATGAAGCAAAGTGAAGCAGCCACCTCAGGTGGTGAAAAGCCACAGGGCAGTGTTACTGTGGGTAGCTTACCTGCCCCTGCTGTGGCTTATGGCAAGTTCTCATGGAGTTCCATGAGATCTTGCATGATTTCTACGAGACTTTGGTGGGGGCGGAGTACCTTCCTGGTTCGCCTCAGGTGGTAAAATGAGATGGGCCACCCTATTTTCAAGGGCGGGGGGAAGGAAATTAGAGTTATTTACCAGAGCTGGCAAGAATTTCTGATGTGTGGTATAGCATTGCTGTGCCCCCTCTCAATTTCCTTGGTTTTCAGTCCAAACAAAAATCCCATTCTCCATAGGAATCCTGTTCTCCAGTACAGTACTTCTAACTTAGAGGCATCTTACATTTTCACAGCATCAAGCTGGTTTGGACACAGACACATTGATGCTCAGACTAAACACTTACCAATAGTTGCTTTTTTTAAGAGAGAGAGAGAGAGAGAGAGAGAGAGAAACTAAGTTTGTACATTGTTGCCTATAGTAATCACATTTGTGGTTAATTATCAAAGAGGCCTACAATTTTTTTTGAAGTGCTACAAAAACTTGCCACGTTTGAACAGAAATGATAGCAGTTCCCTGAAAAATGATAGCAGTTCCTGTTTCAGTTCCCGAAAAAAAAATTATATACAACTTAAGCAGAAGACTATAGAAATTCTGGTATTCAGGCATGGCTCCAAGAGACCCCACACACTCAGTGTTGACATACTAGCTAAGGTCCTCCAAAATGACACTTTCCATTGTCCTCAAACTTTTATCAGTCATGGTTTAAATAATCTTTTTTCATCATTCCCTCCTTTCAGATATCATGTGTATATCTGCTAGTTAAACTATTTGGCAACTTAGAGCAGGCACCCCCAAACTCGGCCCTCCAGATGTTTTGGGACTACAATTCCCACCATCCCTGATCACTGGTCCTGTTAGCTAGGGATGGTGGGAATTGCAGTCCCAAAACATCTGGAGGGTCGGGTTTGGGGATGCCTGACCTAGAGTGTGAGTATTTGGGGAGTATTCTACCACATCTATTTCTTATTAAATTTACTAGAACAGAGTCACATTAATTTGCCTAAGCTGATTTTAAGGTCATCTAAACTGGTGGCCATCACCATGTGTTCTGGTAGCAAATTCCATAGTTTATCTAGGCGCTGTGTGAAGAAGTACTTTCTTTTGTCTGTGTCCTAAATCTCCCACCATTCCTTTTAATTTGATAACGTCTCAATATTATAAAAGTGGGGAGAGGAACTGTTACAGAGAGATCTCTTTGCAATAAGAGGTAGAAGCAATAATATTAACAGTAAAGATAATCAAGGGATGCAGGTGGCGCTGTGGGTTAAACCACAGAGCCTAGGACTTGCTGATCAGAAGGTCGGCAGTTCAAATCCCTGCAACGGGGTGAGCTCCCGTTGCTCGGTCCCTGCTCCTGCCAACCTAGCAGTTCGAAAGCACGTCAAAGTGCAAGTAGATAAATAGGTATTGCACCGGCGGGAAGGTAAACGGCATTTCCGTGCGCTGCTCTGGTTCGCCAGAAGCGGCTTAGTCATGCTGGCCACATGACCCGGAAGCTGTATGCCGGCTCCCTCAGCCAATAAAGCGAGATGAGCACCGCAACCCCAGAGTCTGTCACGACTGGACCTAATGGTCAGGGGTCTCTTTACCTTTTAAAGAGAATCAAGACGCATTTGCAAGAGCTGAGATGCTGAGTCAGACTCAGAAACTGAAATGGCCCTGATCAGCATTAAAGCATGCAACAGGTCAGCTTCAAGTAATGACATGCTGCCAACCATGCCTACAGGTTCACCCAGTGTGGGAGAGGGATCTTTACCAGGAAACTAATCGTTGAATGACTGAATAGGAAAGACCACCCACATGAAGACATTCCAAGCAGCAGCATTTCCCAATGATAAAAGTCCCTGGCAGCTTTAAGTAGCTTAAAAGTTGGCAGCCTTAAAGAGCTGGGATACAGTCAGTGTTACACAGCTGGATTACCTCAGTCATCGTAGCATCTTTCTCATCTATGCATGGTGTGTTATACTTAAATTATGCATGTTTATTATGAACAGCTGCCTGTTCATAATAAGGAAGATGCAGGAGGTTACCATGGTGGTTTCTGTGTAAGGCGGGGGTTGCACAAAAGAAGGGGAGATGGTGGCATGGACATAAGGGTGAAGGTGAAAATAAGGTGGAAAGCAGGGCTGCGAAACAGAATAGAGAAGTGGTTTCAAAAATAGGGATGGGAAGGTGAAAAGTGCGCTTCCCAAAATGGAGTGGAAAGGGGAAGCTGTAGGAGGTTAATGTGGGGGGAATGGCAAGGGGTTGGCAAGCGGAGGACAGTTCCTAGTACATGCATATATTTATGTCCCCAGATTGTGGAACTACCTCTGCACCAAGGTGTATTCCCCGCCCCCCAAGCTACAACCCTTTAAGAAGGTTTTTAAAACACATTTCTCCAGGTCAGCCTTCACATTGTTAAGAAAACTATTTTAAGATGGATAGTTTCTTTTGTCTGTAGGAACTTTATAGTGTTGTTTTATTTGTTTTAACTAGCCTAGGTTTCTAAATGGCTGTTAGCTCTTTGTGTTGTGTTTTCATGCTTTGTAAGCTACCTTGAGGGGGCTATTCCCAAAAAGCAGCCTATAAACAATTTTATATCAATACATTAATAGCAATCATAATTTCCACACTTGATGCATCAGTGCCCTGAAGTGCTGCCCTCAGGGCAGCCCCTCCAGACATCCTTCTTATTGTACATTCATGATGATTTATGCTCATGATGGCCTCCAAAGGTTTGGGGTGGACATACTGCTTCGTTTCCAACTGGTGCATGTCCTGTAACTTTTCCTGCTGAAATACTTTTTCATACCACAAGCATTCCAGTTTGTGCACATTTGTTGTGGTATTACGCAAGTTTGCCCCTCCAGATGGCAATTATGCAGTCCCACTGCAGAAGCATCACAGGGCAACCAACGAAGTGGAATGATGTGCAGATAGCTCTCCACTAATGCACTATTACTGCATCAAGGACATGTTGCAGCATACAACCGCAATGAAAACATCAGCCTGGAGGTACCCTCGGAGTGAGAACTGGTAGGGATAAGGAGGTAGTTTTCAATGGTAGTGGCACATTGGGGAGCAGGGGAAGATTTGATGGCAGCTTAATTCAAATACTCAGATCTGTGCCGCCATCATATCTAGCTTTTCCCTAAGAGAACCAGTAACTGCACAGAGGTTCTTTCCCCAACAATAATGGTCATGTTTACACGCAACAATTTTCTGCTTCTTCTTTTTTAGCGCCTCTGCTGCTGTAGGGCTGATGCACAATTTAATATCGGTGGCTTGGTGCTTAAATTGCTGGCGAACTACCCAGCTGAAGCGCTGAGCAGCATCTCAGGGGAGAACATCAGTACAAGCGCACTCTGCTGCAGAGGGTCACTGGTGTTGAGAGAGTAATTGCTTCTGCTCTCCTAGCCAGAGATGTTGTGCTGAGAGCTCTTTTCAGAGCTCAGCGGACTCCCTATCCTCAAAGCAAGACAATAAGTGAAGAGTTTGTTTACTTTCATCCCAATGTAACTTGTAAAACAAAGTGGAAATAGTTCAGTAACTATGGCTGTGTGCACACATTTTATTTTAGGATCAATTGAGACAGACTACTTGTCCCCCTATGTAATCCACACACAAGCTAGATCTATTACACTCCCCCCACATAAAGCACTTCTTCAGAATATAGTTTCAATCCAAAAATAAAAATTCATTACATATTGATTCTGCATTACACTGCAGTGTGTCCAAATGAAGGGGATACCAGCAGAGAGAGTGTAGCCACACCTGCCCAAGGTGTACACCGTGATCACAATCACCACTTTCTTCTTCAGTCACCTGGGTCATATGCAGTGTGGATAACCTAATCAAAGAGTCCTCCTGACTCCCTCGCAAAGCCTAGTAAGCCCTTGTCCCGCTTTGGGGAGGAGGTGGGAGGGCTCTAGGGCCATGCCAGAGCCTTACGCCTCCTTCCCAAAGCCATTGCTTCCCTTACCATGCTCACTGTTAACAATCAATCCTGTTTGATCTATGGAAAATGTTTCTCACAAACACTTGTATGCCATTTGAATGGCAATGCCCATCAACTTTGGTGGGTGATCCCCTCAAATATTTTATGGGGGCGAGCGAAGGGTCCTCAGCCCTTAGGAATTGGCTCCTATGTACCTGCATTCAGTGCAACATGTGATGAACCATATTGTGAAATGCACTTCAGAACTGGACCTTCACAGGTTCAAATCACAGCTCAAGTAGAGCTCTAGTGAGGGCACAGCTTGCTAAGAGTGGGAAAAAGGTAGACTGCAAGAGAAAGGGGCATGTTTGTCATTCATTCTGCTGCCAGACAATCACTCAGTATTTCTGAGCTAGTCATGGAAAGGTCTTTGCAGTCTCACTAGCTTATATCATGTGCCAGGTTTGCTGGGTTCATAAAGGACAAAGAGCACTGAGCTGGGCAGAAGGAAAGAACAATTTTCTGAGAAAGGGATTAGTCATCTCTTCAGACATAAAAACAGCACGGCTTTCCGGTTTCCATTTTACTTGCAAGTATATACCAGAGATGTGGCGTGCTTTACAAAGCTGCGAGTGAAATTAAAAGCTTTTATACATATGTATACACTTGTTTGAAAAAGAATCAAAATTCAAATTGTCCCTCTTTAAGAATCGTTAACAACTTGGGCTTCCTTTAATTAATTTTGACAGTCTTATGCCACTGTTTAAATTTGCTTTGGCAACTCTGAATAAAAATTCATATAGATACCCTGCAGCTATGGCTACAGCGGATCTGAAATGCTGGGCCATATCTGCAAAAATATCAAATATAAAAAGGGGTGCAGATGGCAGCCCTCAGGCCAATTTACACCTAGATGATGTTCCATCATCTTATGTATGCCATAATGAGTTGTTCCACCTTGCCTCTTAATTTTTGAAGAGGAAGGCTCACAGAGAAATTATGCAGGTAAAAGGCCATAGTTCAGTGGCAGAGCAACGCATGCTATGTGTGCCAGAGATCCCATGCTCAGTCCCCAGCATCTGAAGGTCAGGCTGAGATTGACCCCTTCCTGAAACCCTGGGGAGCCCCTGCCAATCAGTGTTGACAATACAGGTCAGTGGTCTGACTTGGTGCAAGGTAGCTTCCCACATATGCATACAACCCATTTCACATTTTACGCTAAAGGTATAGGGGGTATGCATCCTGAATAGATCATGATGTGTGCTCTTGATATTTATCAGGGCAGTTAAATGTGATCACATTTTCAAACCCACTTGTGCCTACAAAAGCTTTGGGGCAGTCCTACTGCTTCTTTCTCAATAGGTGCATGTCCCATAGTTTCCTACTAAAATCCTGTCAAGTGTTGATTTCCCCTCTCCTCTTCCCCACTTCTGTTGTGCTACAGCAACAGAATGACCATCCAACTATCCAATAGCATTGGGGAGATGTTGCAGAACCACTAATAAAGTAGAATGATGTCTGGATAGTTCAACATAATCACACCACTAATGCACTATTTTTGCATCAATGACACGGTGCAGAATGCACCCATTTAAAAAGAAGATGTGGAGGGGCCCATAGTGGGAGTCTTGTTTACCTTACATTGTGTACAGATTGCCCATTCTGATAAGTGCTTGAACTGGCTCTCAGTCTCTGAAGAGCTCATTACACCCATTGAACTGCCACCAGTTATCAGGGAAAGCGCTGTTCAACACCTGGTACTGATCACTGCAATCCCACCCTTGTGTCTGCACCAAGCCACCAGCCCTGTGAGGTTCCAAAGAGATAAGGAAGGAAAAGGAAGGAAGTATGAACACAGCACACAATCCCTTGCCCACTGAATATCCCCTGGTGTGCCTTAGCCCTGGGGACAGGAGTGCCAGCTTGGCCCCACAACCATGGGTGCCCAGAGCTGTGGGTGCCATGCAGTGTGCTTGGCCCTGACACTGAAATCTGTGCATGCCCAGCCCTTCATGTGGGTGCTCGGGCACCCAAGGCCCCAGGGAGTTGGCACCTATGCCTGAGGAGATGTTGCCAGCACTGGGCAAACTGGTCTCTCCTTTCAAGAAAGTATTACCAATACAGTTTATGTCTACTTCAGGTATTCATATAGACCATGCTGCCCTCGCCCCGCCCCATCCCAATTATTGCATAATTGGCAATTCTTGCTACATTCAGTTCATGGTCGCTGCATAGCACTCTACCAGCCAACGTTCTTTAACAAAGGCCTACAAATATATCCTTATTCCTACACGCCACTGTCATATTTCTAGGTGCCCAGAAGAATTTTTAGTAGTCTTGCTCAAGGAGTCTGATCTATCTAAGGTAGATAATAAATATCCATATGCAGCTGCATGTAGGCTTTCTCCTGCAGATAAATGATTTAACAAAAGCAAAAGCTTTGTGGAAAAGCCAGATCCTTGCTGGCAGGGCTAATGGTTTAGGTTTGAGCAATCCTGATGATAAATCCCAGTAATACTTCCTCTTCTGATGTTATAAAGTGGAGGGGAAAATCATGGTATGATGAACTATTGAGCATATAAGTTTTACAGGAATTTAAACAAGGCTAATCACAGTAAAAGATTAAGCCAGTGAAATGATGACACACGAGAAGTCAAACACAATCTATATGAAGAAATTATATGGCCCTGTATTCTTCTTCTTTGGAGATCACTCGTAGCCGAGTAAGATGGTCTTCCATAAAACAGTTTTAACAATGAGTCCATAAGTGACTGTGGAGGCCAATTCTAGATCCAGTTTGTCTCCCTTTGGGGAAGACAGGCCAACTAATGCCCTGTATATGAACATGCAAAATAGAAAGATGGCAAACTCAAAAATCCTATCTAGTAAAAAGATCCTGCAGCAAAGAAGGAAAAATGGTGGAAGGGGAAATGGTGACATGTATAAAGAAAATCATAAGAGACTGAAAATCATGTATGTTTGTAAGAGGCAACATTTGTGAATACTGTATTAAAGTAGATGCATATATTAGCAGAAAGCTGTGTAAAGCAGTAACTGAGTTTGTGCTTTCACAATCTGTACTGGCTGGTTTTTGGTCTCAGCATAATTTGACTCTGCCCCTTGATTGCCACATGTGCATAATAGGCATCTCAGCTGCTGGGTACTTGGGGCTTGACAGCAATACTCTCACCCATGGCATGGGCCTTCGTTGCTTAAAAGGGAGACGGGAGCAATGTTTTAGTGATTAGAAGGCGTAGTCACCCCCCCCCTCTTTTTTTAAGACCATGGTAAGGTATAGATTAACACCCTGGCTTCTCTGCACAATGAGTAGCTAAAATGAATAAAGTGCCCTATGTTCTGGCTGTGTATACAAAGCCCAAATCCTTTTGCTTCAATTTAAAACAAACAAACAAAGAAACCTGTTCATCATGCATCAATAAATGTCGCTAGAGCTAGTATGAAAAATGAAAAAAGAGAAAAAATAGTTGCACATATGTTCTTAGCATGCACTGCTCCTTAACCATCAAAATCTTGAATGAATGGCAAATTTACTCTCCCATTCTGAAACAGAGACCCTGAGAAATCCTAGAATTGCAAAATGAACACACAAATGCTTGGACGAGAGCTGGAAAATGAGTACTAATCAGTGTCAGTAAATGACAACCAGTGGTATGCAAGGAGAAGCCAACAAAGGTATTGAATAAATAAAGGAGCCCATCTTCTTAAGAGCCAAGGATGTGGTGAAGCAACAAGGGAGGTGCATCCCCACAACTGGAAGGTTTCTGACCCAATGGTAGAGGGTCTTACCCACTGAAAGGTCAGAAGTCAAGAACAGAGCAAGTATGTTGAAACCAGACTGGCTGTTCAGCCACAAGAAAGGAAATGACTCATGTAGGAAGCTGATAGGTGATCCATGTGAATTGGTTAGATTTCATAATCCTAAAGTCTCCAGGCAAACATGACCAAGCACGGTGGCTTTTGTTTACTGGCTGAAAAATGTAACTATGCTATCAACTCATCAAGAGAGGCAGTTACTTGAAACAAGGGCACAGTGTTTTCCACGGCAGAGAATGGGTGCTTTTTAGTGGAGGGATTGGAAGAGAGAGAAGTGATGTGTGGAAAGAGAGAAGAGAGCTGACCTTTAATATGTTGTGGTCAATTCCAGCTGCAAACTCAGGCTGTTCTAGTCCATGTGACTTTACAAAACTAGGCCACAGGAATTTCTTCTTGCTCGCTAAAGGGAAAACATAAAGCTCTTTCTCTGGATAACAGCTAGTGGCCACTCCCAGATTAAAAGAAGCCTTTCCTCACTGCCTTGCCTGCTCTCTTCCTATGATTTCAAGGATAAAGCTTGATTCTTTGAAAGCAAACAGAATCTCGTATGCAGAGGGTGTCTAGATTGGAGCAAGCTAAATTCTGAAAGATAGACGAAAAATGCCCAAGCAACAAATCACAGGTTGGATTTTGCAAGCTGAAGCAAAAATAAATCAGAAGCTGAGCTGAGGTCTGGCAGACTTGCAGAGTTTGTGGCTCAGGTGCCAACCTAATTTTAAACTTCCTTCCCAACAATTAAAATATTTCTGCAAGGTGAGCTTTCATGGCAAGTCCTTGAGGCGGTTTTCATTCACTATATGCTCCTCCCCTGCTGCATCATCCCACACATTTAAATTTCCCAATTTAGAAATGCCTAAATTAGGGAGTATCAATGGTTCCCGGTATTTTCCAAGTGCCAGCATTGTGGAAGAAGAATTGCCCAACACGTCTTGCAAAGGAAGATTGTCACTCTTCCATTGTTCTCCTATGGAATCACATATTAGATCTGATATAGACTGCAGACAATGCATATGGTGAGGCATGGGAGAAAGCCTATGATGACAAATAAAGAAAAGTCTTATCCCTTGCCCTCATACTTAATAAATGTTCTCAGGAGATTTGACAGTCCAATTTCTCTCCTGATGAGTGAAAGGCAGCTCTCAGTAAAAATGTTATTCCATTCGTTCCCTTCAGATATTTATTGCCATAATCAGTGAAGATTTTCCCACTGACACAAAAGCTCTTTTAGCAAGGCCTTATAGGCTTGGCCATTGGGTTTAGTCTTCATTTGGCCTCAAGGATTAGGTGAAAATTAGTGGTTTCTTTTTTTATTGCATTTAAGGTACACTAAGCATTCTGCCTTCAACAGCAGTTAACTAGGACTCAAAGCCCAACTAACTTGTTTCTTGAGCTTGACATTATTATTAGAATTTCAATCAACACAATAATCAAGACAGGAAAATGTATTTTTTATTAGAAACAATAAAATGGGATAAATGTATAACGATTGCTCAACATCTGGCAATTTAACTGGCCAAGACAGGCTTCTGCAGGCCCCCTGCCAGAGTGATGAGTAAGATGGCATTGGCACAGTGGTAACACTTTCTTCACCAAGCCATGGACAGTTAGTGTAAAATATAAAACGAACTTCATATCTAAATATTCCTCATTAATCTGAACAGAAGTTTCATTCATCTTTGGCATCTAGCGGCCTACTGTGTTGCAAGGGGCAACTGTTGTGGTTGGCGAGGTCCAGCTGTTCTGATTGACTATTTTTAGTGAGCAAATCCAGCAAGAAAAAACAAGCAGTTGTTAATTTTGCAATCACTTTTTTTTTTTGCATCATTTAGCAGTTGTTTCAGATTCCATATCAGTAGCAATTGTTACACAATAATGAACTATGAAGGGATCATTGTCAAACAGTGGGGAGGCAACAGCTGGAGTTCTTCAGGGTATGGCTCCAGAACTGGCTCTGCTTAGTGTTCTTGGTACGCATCCAGATGGCATTGTTGCCCATAGCTGCTTAAGCACTGTAGCGCTAAACCAGAAGTAGGGGAGAAGGTACCTCCAAAGAAAAAAAAAGAGGTCTCGACTAATGGGGGTGGGGTTAGTTATACTACAATGTCAGCTTGGAATGTTGCATTTAGCCTGCTGCCATCTAGTGTAGCACAGTCCCTGTGTGGTTTGTGGTTGTCAGGCATGCCAAATATGAATATATGAAACTGCTTTATACAGTGAGTTAGACCTTTGGTCCATCTATCCCAGGATTTACTGTAAGCAGCAAGTGGCTGTCCAAAATCAGCTCTCCGGAATCTTAAGTGGAGATCTTTTTCAACCCTGTTACATTATATGCCTGTGTTGGAGATGCCAGAGACCCTGTACATGCAAAGCCTGTTTTCTACCAATGAGCTACAGACTCTTTGGAAGTACCGTTGGAAGTACCATTGTTTAAATAACCAAATAATGCACTGAGCAGATTTTCAAGTTGTCACAAAATGTGCATGGGCTATGAGCAATTTTGAGGAGGAATTTGGGTTCCACCAACTACACTGATAACCTGAAGGATTAGATGAATGAAGTTATGCAAGAATTGTACAGTGCTATGTCTAGCAGAAAAAGCAAATGTCACAGGCAGAGCTTCTGAGTAGGTAGTAGAGCTGTTGAGAACCATAGTGGAAGTAGATACATGCTAAACGAGATGAAGGAAGGAAGCTTACCCAAAATCCTTCATGAGTCAGAATCAGAAGGAAACTTGCCAGCCTTTTATACCATGCTTGGTTTCATTATACCCAATACAGTGGTACCTCTAGTTACAAACTTAATTCGTTCTGGAGGTCCGTTCTTAACCTGAAACTGTTCTTAACTAGAGGAGTGCTTTCGCTAATGGGGCCTCTTGCTGCTGCTGCTGTGCCGCCGGCACATGATTTCTGTTCTCATCCTGCGGCAAAGTTCTCAACTTGAGGTAACTCTTCCAGGTTAGCGGAGTTTGTAACCTGAAGCGTTTGTAACCTGAGGCGTTTGTAACTCAAGGTACCACTGTATTTACTAATGCAAAAATTCAGGAAAACAGTGGCCCTATTACAAAACTTGTCATATTTTCAAACGTGCTGATTTTGGAAGACTTTTGTAAGTATCCAAATACCTGGAAAAGCCTCCTTCACCCACATTATGAAGGTTATGAATCATAATCCTCAATAGACTTGGTTCTTAGGACACTTGTTCTGGTGGCAATCTGTGGTATGCTATTCCTGTACCCTACTCAACAATGATGTGCTCTGTGCTTTGAAAACACTGGCAAGGAATTTACCCATGTCCTTTTAAATACATCCCGGGCCATTTGGCCATGCTGTACACTTCCAAGACCTCTACATAAATCAGACCCAGTTCCCAGTTCCTTGCTTGGCAAAAATCAGATGTGGATTAATGTATCCGGTAGAGAGGAAGTCCTCCTCCATAAAAATCCTGCTACAATTTAGCTGCTGACTACCAAAAAGCATAGTTACGCCTGTCCACTGTAATGCGACCCAGCCTTCAGAGAATCAGAGTTGTGGTTACCACTCCAGGGATTAATGAATAAATACAGCTGATCAGTTTCACAGTAACAGTAATTATTATTCCTGCAATGAACAGGGCTCTATTATTGGTATATGCCAAACCCAGTGGCGTAGCGTGGGGGGTGCAGGGGGGGCCGGCCGCACCGGGCGCAACATCTGGGGTTAGGGCAAATCCACAGGTTAGGGGGCGCAAATCCACAGGTTAGGGGGCGCAAATCCACGGGTTAGGGGGCGCAAATTACTTGCCTTGCCCCGGGTGCTGACAACCCACGCTACGCCACTGGCCAAACCAATCTTTATTTCCAGTCTAATAGATAACCTGGCTTTCAGGTCACATATTACTTTATTATTAGGACTCTCCCAGTTTTTCAGAACTTGCAACATAATTAAACTGTAATACCGTGAGCTCAGACTGTGCAATCATTCAGGAGAATTCCAGTGACTCAGTATCTTTGCAAGAATGAATTCCAAATTCTGTTAATAGAGGATTGTTCACTGCATGGTTCAAAGGCTCAACTGCTCTGAGTTGGTCCCATGTCAGGAAATACATACTGGATCTGATTTATGTACAGGTTTTAGAAGTGGACAGATGGTGCTGGTGTTTTGCAAGCTAGTGGCTACAAAGTTTATTTCTGCTTATTCAGAAGAATTTATAAACTGCCCAAACAATCCCTAAGTGGTATACACACAGTAATTTTAAACAATTATTAACATATAAATAAAATCAGCAAAATTTAAGAGCGGGTATACACAACTTGTTTTCATGTCCAGATAATGAATGGCTCTATCAATTCTCAGGTATTGGTTTGCTGACAATCTATAGGACATGTCCAAGATGTACTAATGAGAAAGGCAGAGTGGTGCAGTGGTTACAGGGTTGGACTAGGACCAGGGAGACCCAAGTTCAAATCCCCACTTAGCCATGAAGCTCCAGTGCCACCTTGAACCAGTCAGCCTCTGTCAGCTTAGCCTACTTCACAGCAAATGTTGACAGTGGAGGAAAGAGTGATGGTGCACCACATAAAGCTCATCTGAGGAATAGTGGGATACAAATGAAATAATCCTTGATGAAAGTCTCCACATGATTTAGTTGTGATTGCTGCATCTCAGGGGGTTGAACTTGATGACCCTTGGGATCCTTTCCAATTCTGCAATCCTATGATTCTGTGTGATGGTGGTTCCATTTTGTTGAGTTCAGATGTAAGTCAGTGCAAACTGGCTGTATGTATTATGGACTGCCAGCAAGTCAAGACCTGAGCGGACATAATGAAAAAATAAATAGCAGAGCACCCTGACTAGATGCAGGTGCACCAGAATGAATTCAAATGATGCATGCCCAGAACAGCAACTCACATAGGGGCAAGCTCATTTGAGAGCTAATAGATCTTACTCCTATGTACATGGATGCCTTGTCTCTTAGAAGTTCAAGAAACACAGCACTAGAATTTTAGGAGCCTCTCTCCTCCCCTTCACAGAGCCATTCCTTTCGGGGGAGAGTTACTGTAGTTTCTGGCTCTGCAAATAGTTGTGAGATCATAGTACACTCTTTGCCAAAGTGTGTGATAAATCTGTGGCTGTATTACAACATACTCTCTTCTGCTAAGCAGCAGACTTCTGAGCATCCAAAAACACTCAGGAAATGAAGTCTAGTGAGAAAAAACTATCTACATTGCCTTCTGTCTGTGTCAGCCTGATGAATAATGACCACTAATATAAGTTTCCAACCAACAAAATAAAAATTCCTTGAATTGCTAATAAGCTGGAGAAAAAAACAGGCCATTGATTCATTGGCTACCGGTGTCATAACAACTCAAAACGAAGAGCTCTGCTACCATTTGGGCAAAGATGTTGGCGTTGCCCCTAGCAACAACCTGGGCCTTCACACAGTCTTGTTTGCTGTAGCCATGTGGGATTTATTTCTAGGAAACTTCATAGGTCACATACAGTTCAGGGCAGCTAACGTTGATAGCCTGGACCCTTACTCACAGTTGAAGAGAAATATGAGCACTTTGCTGACCATTGTGGAATTTTGCAAGTACCTTGCTGAGATGAAAAAGATTCCTATTTCCTGTATGGAGACCTAACTTCACTTTAGCCTTTGGTCCAATTTTATTGCTGAACAAACAAGACGTAAAGTCAGCAGGCATAGAGATGTAGAGCTTCTTTCACCTACATTGGCTGTTTTGGACATTCATCTGACCTCTAAGGCCCCATCTGAACTATACATTCAAAACAGTATGGAGAGCCAGTGTGGTGTTGTGGTTAAGAGCGGTAGTCTCCTAATCTGGGGAACCGGGTTCGCGTCTCCGCTCCTCCACATGCAGCTGCTGGGTGACCTTGGGCCAGTCACACTTCTTTGAAGTCTCTCAGCCCCACTCACCTCACAGAGTGTTTGTTGTGGGGGAGGAAGGGAAAGGAGAATGTTAGCCGCTTTGAGACTCCTTAAAGGGAGTGAAAGGCGGGATATCAAATCCAAACTCTTCTTCTTCTTCTAGTATCATACCACTTTAAACAATCATTGCTTCCTGCAAAGAATCCTGGGAAGTGTTAAAGGCTCTGAGAATTGTTAGGAGACCCTATTCTGCAAACTACAGTTCCCGAAAGTCTTTGGAGACTGTTTAAAGTTGTATGAGATTACTTGTGGTTCAGTAATTTCCTCAGTACGTATTATATGCTAATGTGTATAGTACGTATTATATGCAAATACGCATATATGTATTATATGCAAATGCGTGGCCTCTCTTTATTTCCACAAACAGGAAACAAACATGCATTTAAAACTCCACAGGTAGCCTCTGACTGGGGTGCAATTTGCAGCAGTAACAGGTAGTGAAAATATTAAGCTGCCCTCATCTCTGCTTGCCACCACAAATCACCCATATTGTTTTTCCTCAGGAGGGAGGGAGGTCACCAGTGTTCAGTTGCACAATGTGGAGTCAGGCCAAGACACCCTGACATCTGCTCTGGTTCCTTTGTACCTGCCAATTTCTATTCTTCCAACTTTTTTTTTTTTTTAAGCTTATGCCAGTTGACTCCTTAGCATGCAGGCCATTTTCAGTTTCAAGTAATGCATACTCATTTAAATTATCTTAGCGATCTCCAGTCCCTACATCTCCAGAGTGAGGAGATCTATTTGACAAGCTCCTAGTCCTCAGAGTTGCAGAGAAACTTTAAAACAAGTACACAGTTTACAGGTATACTGAAAGTTTAGGGTTGCTTCTCATGAGTTTGATTCTTGTTCTACAACATATTTTCCCATGTGGTGGAAAACATAATATAAAAAGTACCTCATACTGCAACCCATGAAGCTGCCCTATAAAACCATGAGAAGTCACAGTAGGGATTCTATAGTTCAACAAGTAAGGGCTACTTCCACCAGCACTCTCACTTCCTAGTCTTTAGTCCATCTCCCTTCCCCCACATAGTCTTCCTCTGCTTTGAAGGCTAAGCCCTCCAAGACTAGCAGGGTAGGGGGGGGGAGAACTACCATTTAAAAACACTAATTGGTTCACATTCAAACTGTAATCTGGAATAAATTCTGGAGAGATACAGCCAGTGGCGTAGCGTGGGGGGTGCAGGGGGGGCCGGCCGCACCGGGCGCAACATCTGGGGGTTAGGGTTAGGGGGCACAAATCCACGGGTTAGGGGGTGCAAATTACTTGCCTTGCCCCGGGTGCTGACAACCCACGCTACGCCACTGGATACAGCAGCAGAATATACATGTATCTTCTTCTTCTTTTTTTTTTTTTACTGGTCTAAGGATTTAGTTTGTAATCATATCCCCCACTTACCTAGAAGTAAGTCCCACTGAATTCCATGCAATGTAATTCTGAGCAGACCTGGCCAAACTTTTCAGACTTCATATGCCCATTTCCCCCATCAGCTTTTGCTGCCAATGCTTTCCCTATTTCCCTACACCAGGCAACTTTGATCTTTCCAGAGCAGTTAACCACACAACAGATAAAACAAAACGAACAACCCAGGCTCGCTCTCTCTGTATGCAGCAAGAGAGCCCAGGTGATGGATGCAAAGCCCCTGAAGAAACATTTCCCCCTCTGCTCACCTGTGTTCAATGTCTTCCTCATGCTGCTCTTGTCCCAGCTGTTACATAGGAAGCCAGCAAAGTTTCTTCAAGCTACTCCGGCAAATAATCCCCAGGGTGATCTGCGTCTGCTTTATAATCCTTTTGTTCCAGCAGGCAGGGCTCAGCAGGGAAAGTGTACTCCTCCTACGTGTTACATGCATATACAGACACAGTTGCAGCTGAGGAGGGAGTCCACAGCACTCCCATTAATTAGAACACACCTTTTCTAATCTGATGTGCAGTCATGGGGTTGTTCCAACTAGGCTAAAGCTGAAGGAGGCGGCTAGCGGAAGAGCTCAGCTGCTGCCGCAGCACTTTAACCTTTTCCCCTCTGTGAGCAAATCAGGCTTGGTGCAAGTCCCTGCCCACTCCAGGCCTCGGAGATTCCCTTCAGGTTTAACCTGTGTGCTCTGGGGGAGGTATTCTGACACCCCACCCACTATGTCCCACACCCACCCACTGGCTTTTTCTCTGTGTGTGCCTTGCTCCCTGCTCCTCCCCGTAGCTTAGGTCAGAGTTAGGTCTAGAGGCAAGCAGGCACTAGTTCAAAGGACATCAGGGCCTGTCTGGCTGTTTAAGGTAAACACAAAGCTCCTCTTTCCCCTCTGAAAGGAGAGACTTGCACAAGGCTGCTGGTTACGTAAGAACATTGGTTCAAATCCTGTAGTGTAGACTTAGGAGACTACGTGTCTGTGTGCAGCCAGTCATTGTTTGGAGGGAACTGGGCATGCCAGGCAGCTACTTTAGGCATTGTACACACTATACCTTGAAGGCACCTTTGAAGTACTGTTCTTTCTCTCCAAGAACTGTGGCCACTGTAGTTTACCTGGCCACAGAATTATATTTACTAGCAACATTTAACAAGCGACCAAACCCAGAATTCTTTCATGGGGGTAATGTGTTTTGATTGTGCTTTAAAGGTATAGCGTGTCTACAACCTAAGTTTCCACATAACACCACTAATATTTTATTTAAAGGAGGCTTGGGTACCTGAGCACCTTGTATGACATCTGATCTTTTGCAGATTTTGTGTGTGTGTTTGGGGGCGATGAGGGCAGGGAAGACACCTGCAGTAAATTGCAAGTAATTGGGAATCAGGAAAACGAGTGAAGAGATGGGAAAACATTAAAAGTAAGGAAAGGGTCTGAAACATTATGGGTCCTGTTTTTTAAAAGATGAAAAAAGGAGTCATTGCCTGGGCTAAAAAGGGTGAGCTGTTCTTGCAGCATTCACAAGAGATACCAGCTTGCTGATTTTCATTTAAAAAATAAATAAATATCAGCCTATTGGGAGGGTTTTTCTACTTATGCATTCATGCATGCCAATTTCTGGCTGCTAGAATTATATGGTAAAACCAGGATTAGAAAAAAGGACTGCACTATTTTATTTTATTTTACTTTTATACAGGCATGCCTCAGGAATGCCTCAGGGATATTGTGGGTTCAGTTCCAGACCACAGCAATAAAAAACAAATATTACAATAAAGCCAGTCACACACATTTTAGACTTAAAGGAAAAAAATCAATTGAAAAGGGATGTGCATATCATTCATATTCATCTTCATAATAAAAATAACTTGAATGTGGGCAGGCAATTTACTCAGGAGGAGCATCCACCCCACATCCCTATGCAGGAAAAGAGGTGGATCCCTTGCATCGACTTTAGACCAGAAGAACAGGAATCTTTGTAGAGGACAACCACTATTAAGAAGGTACAACTGTCTCACCCTGGAAGACACAGCCCACAAAACGTTCTGTATCTTTAGTAGACCTGTAAAATTTCAGCACATGGACCATGTCATTCAGGGATAAGAAAAGCTGCTCCTCCTGTAATTCTCTCTTCTGCCCAACTAAGAAAAACATACAAGCTCTGTCCTCATGAGAAGATGCACGGAATCAATTGGTGCAGCAGAATCCCAGCACAGTAAGGTAAAGGTAAAGAACCCCTGGACAGTCAAAGGTGATTATGGGGTGTGGTGCTCATCTTGCTTCATGCTGAGGGAGCCAGCGTTTGACCACAGACAGCTTTCCGGGTCGTGGCCAGCATGACTATACTGCTTCTGGTGCAACGGAACACCGTAACGGAAACCAGAGCGCACAGAAACGCCGTTTACCTTCCCATCGCGGCAGTACCTATTTCTCTACTTGCACTGGTGTGCTTTCGAACTGCTAGGTTGGCAGGAGCTGGGACAGAGCAACAGGAGCTCACCCCATCACGGGGATTCGAACTGCCGACTTTCCGATCAGTTTAGACCACAGCTCCACCTGTTCACTTTGCAGCACAGTACAGCAAAGGTGACCAGTTACCTGCTACTAAAGGACTAGAAACATCTTCTGAGGTCAGCTGTTGGCAGATAAAGCCACCAGTGGCTACTAGCTACAATGGTTATTGTCCTCCCTCCACTGAATACCATTTTCTGGGAAAGACAAGTGGGGAGAGAGCACAAATGTGCTCAGGTTTACCACAGACACTTGGTTGGTGACCGTGAAAACAGGATGCTGGATGAGGTGGGGCCCTTTTGGCCCAATCCACCAGAGCTGTTCTTAAGTTCAGTGCCCCTTACAGAGAAGGTTTTAATTTTCCCATTCTGAGTAATTTAAGTTACAGATTTATTTATTTTTAAGGTGGTGCCATTTAGAACAGTATAAAATCCAGTCTGAATTCTGTACGTGACGGCTCACTGGGTGAAGAATCAGGCTTTCCTCTCATACACCTCAAATAACATCCCAAGGGTTCGTCCCCCTTTCACTTTAAAAACTGGGACTCTTTCTAATTGCAATGGATTAGTTCTTATTACTGCTAATCTAGGCCAGAGACCTGGCACACTTTCCCCCTTCCTGGGGCTGAATCAAAAAAAAATGCAATAGTTTAGGAATAGAAAAAAATATCAGAGGCCACATGACAAAGATCGTTTTCGTTAGGCTGCCTGGATGGCCGAATTGTCAAGAGGCTCGGCACTTTTGCCTAAGAGGACAGGTTAATGTTTAATATAATACAGATCCCACCAGCTTCAGATAGGCAAGTCATTTTAGAACTTTTTTTCACCTGGCTGTTTCATAAGATAAGAAAGGAAATTCACACATTTTATTAAAAAAAGCTTTTTTTGTGTGCAATGGCAGTAGGCAAGGTGTAGCATGGGGGGTGCAGAGGGGTGGTGACCCCAGGTGCAAAATTCTGATAGAGCCACTACCATGTGCCTCCATGATAGGCTCCCTCAATGTGGTTGAGCTTCTGCCACCTTCTGGAGCTGCAAGAAGGCAAGCCGGGCCCAGGCCGGGCCTTTGGAACTGGGACGGCACCTTCCTACACCCAAACCCTGGAGTAGCTTTGCAATAGTCTTTTTTTCTTTCTTTTAACAAGGCAAAACATGAATGTTTAAACAGAGGAAAGGGGCCAGTGGCCCTTCCAACATGGAGCGTATGGCTGACATACAATTTACAGGACTGAAGAACATCTCCACTGAAGAACATGCTGTGACTTCTCTTTAAATATTATATATTCAAACTCAAGTGTGTTTTTGTGGGGGGTGTATTTTTGCATAGTATGTTGTGATTACAAATCACAAGGCTCATCCTCCTGGTGTTTGTTTGCTTATTACAAATATTTAATAAACCACTCTTCAGCTTGAGGGTTCCCTGAACAGCATTTCACCATTGAAAAACAATGGCAATTAGATTTGAATACATTAAACACATGCTCTTCAATATGAAACTGCTGGGGAAATTCCCCCCCCCCCCCGAGTTTTGGACTGTAGAATCATGAAGACGTGGATGACACACAACTCTTGTCTCTCATTTCCCAGGGATACTGCTGTGGTCCTGAACACCTGATTTGGAGGTGGTTCTGGGATGGATGAGGTTGAACCAATTTAGGCTGAATCTAGGTTAGACAGAGGTACAAAGGAACATGGAGAACTGCCTTATATTGAGTCAGAACATGGGTCCATCTAGCACAGTATTGGCAATGGCTCTCTAGGGTTTCAGGTGGGGAGTGTCTTCTGGGCCTATCTGGAGATAACAGGGACTGAAACTGGAACCTTCTGCACCACACGGTCTACCAATGATCTACGAACCTTCCCTAAGGAGCCATAGATTACCTCCTTCTTATCTTGATTGAGTTTCAGAATGAATCAAGATTCAGCACTTTACCTGCTCTGCACTGTTGGGGGGTGGGGAAGACTGCAACTCTCCCAATTCTACCAGAATTTATACCATAACATCCAAATGCTGCCCCTAACATTCAGATTTAATCCCATGTCTGCCCCAACCTGTTTGTACTCTTCCCGGTTCCACTCCATCTTGCCAGGTTCAGGTTCTGCCTAGGCTCCTCTGTTCTGGCTCTTGCCTTCTGACATTCAAAATAAACATTTTGTTTTCCGGTGAATGTACTCTTATGTGTGTGACAGACCCCTATAATCCTAGCAAGTGTTAAAAGCCAGGTTAGCTTCCTGATGAGGTAATCACCTGGGTGATGGGCCATTAAGAGAACAATGGAAAGGAGGCTGTTTTTCAGATGAAGAATGGGTGGGACCCCTTCTCCAGCTTTTAGAATAGAGCAGTTTGCTGTGATGTGACCTAGAAGCTGGATGCAAAAGCTGCAGTCTGGAAGGGCAGAGAGAGCCATGGCTGATTTCTGCTTGAATTCAAGGCAATGGCTTTGGAAGAAACAAGAACCTTTGGGGTTTTTAATGCTGTGAAACCCTCCATCATAGGCTCAGGTCGTATATATGTGTAAATAAACCATATTTCATAAAGACACCACAGTCCCTGCTGTGCCTCATTTCCAAAGGAAACATAAAGTGCCTGGAATCTCACACCGCTCAGAGATGGGGTGGCATGCAACACTGCCAACAAATACAAAACAAAAGAAATCATACAAAGCACAGACCCCACAAAGACTTTCAATTTGGTTCAGTCTTTCTGTAAATGTTCCTGGATCACCGGCAGGCAAAAGCCATGTTGCTCCCAGGCATTTTGAAATCAAAAGGTGCATTGTAACGCTTAACAAATTGGCCTATTGTGCAGCTCAAACGAAGTAAGTCACATTATCTCTTGATTTCTTCATGAACTACAAGAGCCAAATATTTAGCTTTCTCCCTGCTTTCCCCTCACATTTGTGCCTGCTTGCTGTGATACATGCAGGACTTTCAGAAAGGACTCAGCAAAATTGTCGTGTGTTCCACCAAAGAGCAGAGTTAGGAATCTTCCAGAGATACTCCAAGGGGAAGAACTGGATGTCCTCGCCCCTCATTAAAGAGAGGCCGGAGAAGAAGAATGAAGGGCAGATGAATGGGGAGGATAAGCAGGGGCAAAAGAGCAACAGGTCAGCACTTCAGGGCCATTAGCTGCCAAGCAACTTTCATCATATGTGGGAAATGGCTTTGCTGATGGATGTGAAGATGGAAAACAGAGTGATGGGGCTGTAAATCACCCACATCCCTCTCTCCAGTGCTGTGTTTGTTTTACTTCTGGGCCTGCCAGCTCCATTCCAGCACACACAATACCTTTTTCTTCCATGGTTACATGGCTGGAGGGTGCTTAGAAAGTTTTCCACCCAGCTTATTTCCTTGTCAGGCTCACTTTGGCAGATGAGCAGGATGAAAGGAGGGCTGCCAAAGCAAACAGTAGGTGGTGCTGTGCCATCCAGCCCACTGGCAGAGAGGAAGAGTTAAAAACACCTAGAATATCATGTGGAAGAGGATGCAGATAGGATAAAGAAGTTGCAAAGGCAGGAGATGCCAGCTGCAGTACTCCAAAGCAGGCTTCACCTCTAAATGGCTTGGACTGCCACTCCCAGGGGATGATGGGACATCTGTGGGACACCAGGTTGGCAAAGCCTTCTCTATGGGGCCTCTCCCAACCACAGCTGGTGGGCAATCCCATCTGCAGCCTTGGGAATGGATGGATGGGCAACAGACTTGCCCTGTGTATTTTGGTAAAGCCAGAAGGCCTGTTGTGGACCTGAGTCAGCAGAAAGGGGCCTCAACTAATTTAATCAGCCTCACACAGTATTTCTTAGCGAGCCAGTGAAGCTCAAACACAGATGGCTCTATTAGAGAGTTCAAATTAATTTTGTATCCTGGGGTATTTTGCCACAAAGCCTTTGAGCAGATGCCAGCCATGCTGATTTGCTACCAACCCTTGCAAGTAAGCAGCTCTCCAACTCGAATGATGATGATGACACAGATGCAACTTCAAGCCAGCTCTGTGTGGCTGGTTGTACGTTTGAGTATGTTTTGCCTTGGCATTCAAGAGCCAGAACTCATTCTTCTATGGAGTCAGTCCTAAAATTGGGGTGTGGGGTGGTTGTGTGTGTTTTCAATCTTTTAAAAATGATTTTCTGATCAGATTTGCAAGATCTTTTAGCATCTCAGCTTGAAAAAGGGCACTGCATTGTCCACAGGTTCTGGCAAACTGCAGGGGACTGGGAGGAGGACTGATCAGTCCATGCAATGTATTACATGCACTGGTAAATGCAGTATGGATGCAATGAGGGCAGTGGCGGAGCTTCATGCTCCGGCACCAGGGGGCGGAGAACAGGCAGGGGCATAGCTGGCACACGTCTCAGGGGTGTGGCGTGCCTCCCACAGGGGCATGACACACGTCCTCAGGGCATGGCACCCAGCGCAGGTGGAGGGGGCAGCTGCAATGGCACCCCACTAGGATCACACTGCTGGGGGTGGTGTGCTCCCCCTGCACTCCTCTTCCTCCTTCAGTGAATGAGGGAAGGTCAGCATGTAGCATGCTCTGTCCCAGCCTTTGCTAATTTGGTGCCTAACAGATATCTTGCGCTACAACCCCCGTGAGCCCCAGCCAGCATGACCAATGGCCAGGGATTCTGGGATTTGTGGTTCAAAACATCTGGGTGACACCAGGAGACAGCTATAGCCACTCTAGGGGTTGCTATAACCTTGCATGGAGACACATCAGTGTGTATTTTTCAGCGTCATCAGTTTTTCAGGAAAATCAGAACAAAGTATGTATTATTAAAGGCTGAAGGGATTAGGCAGAGGAAGCAGCAAACATAATGTGGACTATTCTTTTCTTGCAGAAGGTTCCCTCCTAGGGCTTGTAATCCAAAGCATTTGGAGGGCACCAGGCTGCCCCAAATCTTTCCAGCAGTATATGACGGCTTGTGTCTCAGGCCAGTCAAGGAGATGGCACCTTTAATTTTCTGCCTGCACACCCAACAGTTCCAAATGGAGGAGATTTCTCTCCCTGCCAGCCAACCACCTCCAAAGAACCAGGGAAGTCCTCTGTCTGCTTTTTTCAAGTTTTGTTGTGGGTGCACTCTGCTGCATGGAGACAGCGTTGCTCTGACAGATGTGTGCATGGATGGCTCCTGATGGGAAAATAGCCTCAGAACTTGGACGCGTTTCAGGAGGAGCTCATGGAACCGCCTTCCCGCTAGCAGCTGCAGAAACGGACTGGCGTGGAATTTCCTTCCCATTGCCAACTGCCACTCATTCCTTTGATCTGAGGAAGAACAAACTGCCATCCTCTCAGAAAGCCACAAGGTGTGTGTGTGTGTGTGTGTGTTTTATTATTAAAAAAGATTGCATGCCCTTTGGAATCTACCCGGGTTTCGTTGACTCACTGAGGCCCAGGAAGGGAATAAGATTTACCTGAGCTGGCAAGGGCCTTATGCATATAGGTTGGTGCACATGAACACACACAACAGGCAAGTGGCGGGGGAATTGGTCAGGGGACTGGAAAAGTGGCCCCTAGAAAATGGATGTTCTGTTCACTGTTGCCTTGCTTCAAGAGGCAGGTTGGGGCCAGAAGGTTCTGAATCATTGCCCATAGCAATAAGTGGACATCACCACAGCCTTAAATCTGTGGTCTTCAAATCCTGGTTTTGAATAAGGTAGTTTCCAACTGACCTGTATCTATCTCTGGTCAGCTGCAGTCCCCCACCCACCACCCCACTTCAAAAGATAGGCTGAGGTGATGAGAGTGTTCTGAAACAGCCTTCCTCAATCTGGTGTTTCTCCAGATCAGCCCAAGACTATCAGCCTAAGCCAGCATAGGAAATGGTCAGGGATGCTTCAGCTGTGATTCCTGCATTGCAGGAGCTTGAACTAGTTGACCCTTTGGGTTCCTTCCAACTTACAGTTCTATGATTCTATGGCAGCTGTAGTTAGGGCTGGACTTAGAGCTCATTGACAGTTCTGCTTTTCCCCAGGAAAACTCAATGTTTACTGCTGAACTGGAGCAAATTTCAATTGGGTTTTCACTGGATTGACGTTTGCTCTGATTTAGTCCTAAATGTTTTCTAGGGGACAGTGGTATGGATCATCCCATCGGGTTTTGTGGGGTTTTTGTGGGTGTTGTTACTCTACTGCTGTGACTGATTCCCATGGTTTAGCCTTTGTGATCATGCATATCAAGTGCAAGTCACCTGTTGTTTGGACTTTCAAGTCTTCTGGGAGATTTTCTAATAGGTGAAACTTGGGGTCTCAAATTTCAGAGATGCCCTGTGTGATGCCACCTCTCACCTTCCATTCTACATCATAGCTGCACCATCCCTTGTGGTGTCCCCAAGGCTCTGTGCCCAGTGCAACCAAACCGGTTGCACTTCCCAAAATCTGCCTCTGCTCTAAGTTATCTGGATAGAGATCACGTAAGATTACTTTTGGTTCTGTATAGTACACAGCAGCTTGTGGGTCTAAACATTAAATGGGATGGGGAACATCCTTCAGCCTGTGGGCTACATTCCCTTCTGGGATGTCTTTGGGGGAGGGAGGGGGTAACATGCCAGTGTTGGGTGGGGAAAGAGGCAAAAGTTGGTGAAGCAATGAATGTGAATTTTACCTTTGTACACAGGCTAGTCTCCACACACACCTCTCTCTGTCCTCCATTCAGACAAGCAAGAGGCATCTCTACAATTCAAGGGCACATTCTATCCTGACAAAAAGACTAAAGGGGCTTGTGAAACAGAGATGGTGATAGGAGTATGGACTGTGACCTGTAGAGAGAGTCCCTAGAGCCAGACAGAGAGTCCTGCAAGTTCCTCACACCCACATTAAATAGAAGTAGCATTATTCTGCCATGCAAATCCGATTTGGCTTTCCACTTCCTTTTTCTATCCACCTCCCTCCCATTTATTTGTTCGGTCTTTAACTCCCAGCATCGTTAGCTCTTATTTATTTTAAAATATTTTTTATTTTATTTTATATTGTCAGGCCAAGACTCCCCAAGTTGGCGAACAAAAACCAGTGTTTGAAAACCACAGCAAAATGCTGCGTAAAATAAACAGCCCAAACCACTTAATTAAACTGCAAACATAACAGTAAATGAAAGCCAGTGGAATAAAACGTAACAGAATAATACTTAGAGGAAAAAAATAAAAATAAATAAGCAGTTCGTCATCATTCAGCAAAAGAGCCTGAAGCAAAACCAACCAACCAACCAACCAACAAACACCCTCTTGAATTTAGGATACCAGCAACAACAAAGCTCTCTGAAATGAAACCACCTTGGCCCAGCATCAGAAGCTAAACTAAGAGGGAGAGCAAGGAAAATTTTCCCCAGGAGAGCAATGGAGGTTGGTATTCATTGAAAAAGAAAAGAAAAGGTTGATTTGTGCCTGACTGCACCAGATGGTATTTTTGCCTGTTTAGCATTGAAACTAAGTTGGTTAGAACATGGTGCTGATAACACCAAGGTCACAGGTTTGATCCCTATATAGGACAGCTGCAGAGTCATTCATTGCAAAGGGTTGGACTAGATGTTCCATAGGGTTCCTTCCAACTCTACAAATCTATTTCTATGAAACCTCCTTTTGGGAGCCCAACTGAGGTCTAATGGAGAGAAACAAAAGTTTTGAAAAGTACACTGGGACCTGGCCTCTTTTTTAAAAAAAGAAGAGGTGGACTCATAAATATCCAGTCTCAGCCACACTCCAAGTTTGCCTTGGCAAGCAGGCTATGCCCAAAGACTGGCAGCTACAAATCATTGCTCTTGCTCCCCAAGATCCAGTTGCAGTGAAATCTGGGCACACGCATGTGCCTTGCCGAGAGGGTGTAGCAGACAAATGGAGCCTAATTAGAGAGTGATTTGTATATTGCAGAGTAGGAAGCAGACAGCTTAATGAAGGGGGTCTGGAATGCTTGCCTAAGGTGAACAAGCAGTTACAGGGCCGGGAGGTTGATGCACAGAGTTAATAGCACGGCTGCCCTCCTCTCCCCATTTAACCCTTCTTTCTGAAGCTCATTCCGCAAATCTATCAGCGCTGGATGTATGGGGTTATGAACTGATCATTGCAGCACACAGAATGCATGTCTGTTTTTAAACAGCCTGCCCCAAGACATTTTCCTGTTCCATTATCACTGTGGGTGTGTCCACACTTAACTGTGAAATAAATCCACATGGTGCACATGATGGTCCCATCCTTCTTAAAATAACAAAGAGCCCTGTGTTGAGTGAGTGTCCATCATCACAGCCAGACTCATGATGTGGGAGGGAGGGATGCTATTCATAAGGAAAGCTCAAGAAACCTGCTTTGTTATCAAACATTATTTAGGAATAACCACAGAAGGTACAAATAAGAGTTATTCTGCTTTCACTACATTTAGTCGATAATTATATATCTGAGTTTACCCAATAATACATGTTCACTCAGTAATAAACCCTATCAGTGAGGCTTGCTATAAGTGTGTATAGGACTGCAATCTAAGTGAATCTGCGGAAATGTTTCACTTTGGTAGCTGTTTATGTCAAATCTATTCTTTCACTGTATCAGCTAGTTTTAGACGATGGCTTGGTTCATATGGTAAGTCTAACTATGATGTCCTGGGACTGAGCTTGCAGCCACTTTGCCCCCCCCCCCAGTCCTTTTTGCTCCCATGCTGTGTTGAGCTAAGTTAAAGTTTGACTCAGTGTGGCATCCACATCTGGGATCAGCTACAAACTTTGGCTACAGCTTGTGGATAGTGCAGAGAGAGCTTAACCATGAGCCACTAGGGAAGCCAGCATGTGTACTAGGTTCTAAAAGAGAGCCCTCCACACCTTCACTCTTGAAAGGCTAGCAGTGCAATCCTTCATGTCTCCCCAGAAGTAAGCCCCACCGAGTTCAATCGGATTGCAGCATGAAGCTTCTTCACTTCGAAACCTCAGATCCTGAGGGGCATAAAACACACACTATTTGGAAGAGCTTCTGTAGCCCAGATAGTTCCTCAAGTTCTAAGGTTCCCAGCTGGACAATGCAAATCTGATGGTCAAATCCATGGCAGATGTGCCTTGTGCCATTTGGATAAGTAAATGGTTTGGTTCAGAAGATGGTTTGGTAAAGAAAGCATGCTTGTTCCATGGTCCTTGAGGATCAGGGAAATATAAGCAAAGCAACACCATTGATTGATTGATTGATTGATTGATTGATTGATTAGTTAGTGACATTTATATCCTGCTCTTCTTCTCCAAGGAGTGCCCAGTAGCTGATTCAGTATCATGGAGAGTGTCCCATCTGGATATGTGAATATCACCTACATGGATATAGTTTCCTGCCTTAATAATAATAATTTTATTATTTTTACCCCACCCATCAGACTGGATTTCCCCAGCCACTCTGGGTGGCTTATAGCACATATAAAAACATAGCAATGCAAGATGACTTGGACGAGCTATTTCCCTCCCAGGGCCCTTAACCCTGTATAGTTCTCATGTGTAACAGCAAGGTATTGGGGGGGGGGGCAGAGGGGATACCTCTCCAAACTCCATGAGCCCTCCTCTAACTTTTGGCAGTTCTCAGCCATGCCATGGTTAGGGTTTCTTTCCAAGAATTTAGAATTCTCAAGATAACACAGATCAAAGGAAGAATCCGGGGGGCAAAGAACAAAGAGGGCAAGGAGACATGCAATCTCAGCCTCACAGGGAGGATGCAGGCAGTGCCAGGCTTGCCATGTTGATGGATATGTCAGGGAGGTACTGACTGGCAATTCACCTGCAAGAACAAGGGGCGATAGCCTGGAATTTAATAAAACCTCTGGACTCAGCATAAATCACCTCCCACCAGAGGCATGATTTAAGGGATGTTTAGACAGCCCTGACTTGTCTTTAATCACAGTGGGAGAGGCAGGTGTACTAAGATTTAATGGGCAGGGGGGAATGTGATCCTGCCTTCTCTTTGCATTCCTGAAGCCTTCTTGGCATCACATTGCAGGTGACACATGTAGAAGGCCAATGAGTACTTATAGGGATGCACTGAGCAGGCAGCATATAGCTTGCAGGCTACACCAACATCCCTGTCACTTGAGTGGAGCCCATGTTGTTGTTAGAAGAGTTTTAAAAAACCACAACTGCTTGTGACACGAATGTAGGAATCTGCCTTATGTTGAGTCAGGGCTTGAGGCATGGTTCAGCCACGTTGACTGAACTTGGGACCTTCTCATGCACAGCAAATGTTCTGCCACTGAACTACAGACCCTTCCCCTGCTCATTCTGCTTATGAGCTGCCCAGAGGCTTCTACTTGCCCAGGATCCTGTTTCAGACTGACCCAGGGAGGCTCTTCCCATGTTTAGGTTCTTATCATCCACGCTATAGTTTGTTTTAAATGTTTGTGGTGTTGTTGTGTTTTGAACTGTTCCCTATGTAAATTGCCTTGAGACAGTGGTTTCAAAACTGATAAATTAATTGTAATACTACTACTAAATAATTATATAGCATCCTTGAAGCAGCTGGCAATAGCCCTTCATTTGCTCTTTTGAGCAGAGGGCAAGTTATTGTTGGAATGTTTAAATGCACACATCTTGTGATTTATAGCATCCTCTGAAGAAGGGAATTATTACTACATGATCATTAAGTGTATAATAACTGTAATGAGAATTATGGTCATATGGAGAAACTTGGGGTGGCATTCTTATAGGACAGTGTGGTGCATGAGTCAGCCTTTAACTAACACTGCAGGTGAAGAAAAGGAACACTTTAGGGCTGTAATAGGAATTTGTTGGATGGATCCAGAGCATATTGTTGATGCTGGAGGAATCAGAGCAAGCAGCAAAACAGCTGCAACTGTGCAAGTAATGTGTGGCCTCCTGAAAAGCAAAATGTCCTAGAGCCTCGAGTGAAACACCTGTAAAAGGAATGGGAACAAAGCAGCGTATTCACAAGCGGCTAGGCATCTCATGTCATAAGACTCCAACTATTCTTCAATTTGAGGTCAAATTTTATATTGGGGGTGGGGTTGGGGGGTGGGGAGAGAGAAAAGGGACTCCCACTATGTCTCTGTACCATGGACAGCCCCTCTTCTCTGCTGCTTGTCCTTAATAAATCTCTGTCCCTATTTTTTACTTTCTTTTGGGTTATTTGGTAGATTCCTTTAAAAAATGCTACAAAGCACATAGGTGAGTATGCTAGAGAGTAGTATTTTCTTTTCTCACTCTACCCCAGGAACTGTTATCCAGATGGTAAAACTGCTGAGTGTACAGCCAGATCCAGTGTGAGATTAAAACATTGTATTAAACCCTGTCTTATTTTTGTACAAGCTACACATGTTCATGATCACTTTACTGGAGGGCATGTTTCAGAAGCTAGTGCAGAGGACAGACCAAATGAAGTAAATGAATTCCAGCATAAGGGGGAGAGTGGGTTGAGAGAGTGGCTCTCCAGGGTTGCACACAGGGATCTCTTCCAACCAACCCTACCTGGGAGATCTTCTTCCTCTTCCTCTTAGCCAAAGGCCTTCCCCATCCTCCAGCGAAGGATGCAGTCTCAGGGTCTGTGAAGGAAACAACCTGCAAGTTTGACTCGAGAGAGCTGGACTTTATAAGCTTTTGGAGAGCTGTTGGGTTTTTAAAGCTGTGCACAACACATATAATGGAACTTAAAAGTTTCAAAATACCAAGGAGCTTCCACTGACATTCTTTTCAAAATGAAACCAAACCCGGGTAAGAACTGTGCTTCCAGAACTTCCAACCACCCAGAAAAGTGGGTTAAGCATGACACTATAAATACACAAGTGTGCACCTATTTTCATCTGAAAAATGGTGGAGGGTAGGTATGATCTCCCCCACCCCATCCCACACATTAATTTTGTAGCAGGTCCTGAGCAAAGATATTAAAATGTAGTGTAGCTCTTAGAAAATGAGCAAATCTAGTTGAAACAATCCTGAGGATGGGGTCATTTTTACCTAGATACAAGTAAAGCTAATTTTACAAGAAAAGGATTGATCTCTCTCTCCTCTCCAACTTACAATTACATTAGGAAGAAAATTCCTAGGGAAACATTGCCCTCTTGTGTCCAGCATTAAGTTTGCAACACATTCGTTTCATACCGTATGTTACAATGGGAATTTTCATTTGCAAGCACTACAAAGACAATCGATACAGTTCACAAGCTAGTGCACAATGCCACAAGCCCAGAAACTATTACCGGATCCTTGGGGATTTTTTTGCCCATTATAGAAGAAAACCGACTTGAGACTAATTTAGGAGATCCCATTGTGAAAAACTATTTATAATGAATTTTCAATAGTCAAACATGAATGTTAACATGACTGCACTCTAGTGGGCAAATGCTATTTTGCTGTTCCTAAAGGAACAAATTTCTTAACCATTATGAAGCCATGCCTGAGTCTAAACTTTTATATCTCATCCCTAAGCTAGAAACCTCATTGGATAAAGCTACCCAGTTCCTACCTTCATTTTATCTGCTTGCCTCCTGCACAGCTGAAGGGATGCTCCCTTACTTCTTTTCTGGCAGGGCACATGTGCCTTTAACAGCTGCATGGCAGACAGAAATTCAACAGGTGAAACTTTTCCCACCACTCAATGGTGCTGGGGAATAAGAATACTGGGGGAATGGCCTTCAAACCCAACAACAAGCATTATGAGTATCCTTCCTGAGTTGCCTTTCTATGCATATGAATGTGTTGCAGACCCCAACACTTCCACAGACCTGGAGTGTGTAAACATGAGGTAAAACGTGTAAACATGAGGTAAAACAGGTAAGTTTTACCTCAGGATTCACATGACAGTCCTCAGGGAGAGTCTACCTCTCAGTTGCCACCCATAGAAACCTATTCTCCAGTTCTGAGGGAAAGGTAGGGTGACCTTAATGAAAACCATGCCTGACTTCCCCAACTTTAGCCAAATCCTGTTTTTCAAAAACAGTAGATAGTGGTGTCATCCCAAAAGGGGGGTCAGGCCTGCCCCACTACAGTTCAGGCTAACTGCAAGGCACACAACACTGTAGGCCGGATTCTGTCACCTTAGGACATTATTTCCCAAAATTCTTATACTGAGGGTCCACTTGGCTCTTTCTTTTGACAGGATTTTCTTTGAGATTACATAATAACCACAAGAGGAACCCTCCCCATGTCTTTCTGTGTTCAGTTTACCTCCTTTACAGGCTGGTAATCCCACTCTGTGTCTGCGTTGGGAGCAATAAAATGATCTAACCACATCATCATCCTTTCATTTGCAAGCAGAATTTCCACAAGAAAGAATTATTCACCCTTAGCAGATGTTGGCTGGAATGAGACAATTCCAGGGCAGCTAATCATGCAGAGAAGCAGCGGGCAGCCTCTTTTCTCAAGACCTGCTTTGAAGCCACTGAACTATTTTATCCCTTATTCAATTTGTTTTTCATGGCACAGTAGCAGTCTTCCTGCAGCCCATGGCTTGGGGATCATGGCCGTGGCAGACAAAGGGGTTAAATCTCCTTTCTCTGAAAATAAGCACTGCGGGCTCTATTATAGAAGGAATAAATGAGAGGGATGATGCCTGAGCTGGATAAAATATGAAGCAATAACCTGCTGCTCCGGTCGGTTAAGCAGCGTCTGGGAAGCTGAGGGGACTAAATGCAGATGGCATTTACTGGCCATTTCCTTGAGCTGCCCAAATAGTAGAGCTATTAGACAAAACTGACACACAGAAATTCCAAGTTCAACCCCCTTTTTTAAGCTGTGGCAGAGTTAAGGAAGAGATGCTATCTAATTTAAGGAAACACCATTCTCCTGGTTTTACTTTCCCCCCCTCCTCAACACTGGGGAGGGGACTTTTCCCAGGTACAAGACAGGAGTGAGAGCCAGCTATACTTGGAGGGGCTCCAATGCTTTTTTCTTGACTTGCTATAGAACAATTTATGAAATACAGCCTATATCTGATGATGTCCACCCAGGCTCCTGGTAAAAGGGATTCCACAACGTTCCTGGGTGCATTTCTTATTGCTTGTTTAGAGATATGTGTGGCTTTATGCTATTTTTGTTGTCACAATCTCTCCCATTCTCAGCCGTGCTGAAAATTCTCTTTACAGAATTCCCAGGGTTCCCCGAGGAAAGGAATTAATGACTGTAATAGCTTCCTGTAGTGTGGTAGATAATATACTATTTGTTTTCCTTACAGCCTTGCAACAACCATGCTGTGTATTCTTTCCTCGGTTACAGGCGTAAAGCTGCTTTACCTGTTTCTCTAGGCCAACCAGATTCACCGAAAATTGTCAAGCTTTTCAAAATCCGCTTGTTTGCTCCCCTTCAATTTATCCTCTCTCAACAAAACATTCTTTCAACTTTTGCTCATATTATGAACCACTTCCTGGTTGTCCCACATATATAGCATCCTGCACCCACTGAGTAACACTTTACGCAAACTGCTGAGAGGTTTTGATTATTAAGTGTTGCTTGCCTGTTAAGCAAGCAAACAAACGATCCATTGACTATCACTGAATAGGTCTGATCGATGGGAGGGCTTGGGCTACTAGCTGAGCACTGCATCACTGCTAGACCTGAGCTTCAGCCAAGACTCATCATTGCTATTGCAAGGATATTTAGAAATAACAATTATAACCGAAGTAGAAATGCAAGACACCTCACCATAGTGGGGGAAACCATGACCAGTGACTGTCAAGGAGCTATGTCAACCACAGGGTAGGCACACACCTGGCAGGCACAGAATTCAATTAGCTCTTTATTAACAGCACTCTGGTTTGCCTTTGATGTTGATGAAGCTGACCACTAGCTCCATCATTCCCCCACTAGCCTTTCACTCTGGATCCATCCTAAGCAGACGAAGGCTGTGTCAAGGGGGTGATCGCCTCCTCTTGGCCTGTCTGGCCCGTTGCTCAGGACTCTCCTCAATCAAGGTGTCAGAGGTGAGCCAGCAGGTCTGCGACTGTCCTGCTGCTGCATAGCAAGGCCAATCTCTGACTCTTCTCTATCTGAGTCTGTGTTCACACTGCAACTCTCAGCCTCTAACCCTATCCTGGAACATCCTCCTTTTTCCTGATACCTCTTGATTGCTTCTAGTACCTCCCAGCTCATCAGACTGCCCCTCAGTGTCCCACCACTAGGATCTGGGACCTAAGCCATCTTCTTTGGGGGGCTTTTGGGTGGGTGGCTCCTACCACTCTTCCTCATCAAGTTAGTCCCTGACAGTGCCTGACCTGTGTTTCTGCTCAGTGTGCTGTCCAGGTGCTAAATACTGAGGGACATTTTCTTTTTATATATAAATTTTTATTAGTTTTTTAACATACCATTTTCAACAGTGATTAAACATACTTTTACATCTTATTCAATTTTTTTTTATTTCCATCAGTCCTGTCTGAAAATTTTCCAATCTAATCTCTTAGTATGCATTTCTTATTTTCCCTATTAAATTTCAAACTCATAACCAATATCTCTATCTTTTTCTACTTTGTAACACTTTGTATATTTCTTCTTACAAAACTTCTTGTAGTCCTTCTAGCATAATTTGTTGTTCTTCAAATAATTCATATACTTCTTCCAGTCTTCTGTAAATCTCTGGTCCTGCAGGTTTTGAATCCTTCCTGTCATTTTGTCCAATTCTTCATAGTCCATTAATTTCATCTGCCATTCTTCTTTCGTACTGAGGGACATTTTCAAGGCCCTTGTGCCTCTCCCTTTTATGGTTCTCCTCTCCTCTTCAGAGGAGAACTCCCCTGGGCTAAGCTCCAAGTTCTGGCATGTCCTCTCCTGACATATTGTTGTTTTCTGAAGCGGCAACATGAGTAGGTCTTTGGATCAGATTGGCCACGGGTCTTCCATAGCACACCAAGTTTAGTGGCTGTGGAGCCAATTCTGTAGCTCACGGGTGGGAGACCCGCAGCAATCCAGATATTGTTGGACTACAACTGGCACCTGCCCCAGCCAGCATGGCCAATGGTTAGGGCTGATGGGAATTGGTAGTCCAGCAGCTTCTGGAGAGCTACACGTCCCCCATCCCTGCTGTGGCTTCTCCACTGATGCTGTTGTCAGAGAGATTCCAAAGCAGAGCTGGGGACTTCTGTAGAGGGATTTCATTAAAGGTCTTAAAGCTGTGCTGCGACATGCAGCCCTCAGAAAGGGAATAAACCAGATGGAAGGTTCACACGCATAAAACCCAAGTTCTCTAGTATGTATCCCATTTAGATTTAATCAGCTCATTACTGGATATTAAATAGCATTTGAAAATGAAACACATATTTAATACATAGGGATTTAAGTATTTGTGACTAGTTTTTAATCCTTAATAAATAGATGTAGAAATAATCAGCTATTAAATGAACATACAGGAATTGGTTGATTAACTCTTAATTATAAGGGCAAGTCTTCTTCAATGTATTTATTATAACGCCTCTTTCAGTATTGGCTAATTATGCCACATTTGATTATAGAAGAGGGAAAACCTTATTTATTACAGATTTTTCAGTTCAGTAAATGATGAGTATCTACAGCTAGCTCAATTGTTAAAGCCTTAATAAATGTTTTAATTAATTATTTCATTAAATAAAATTCTCCTCCAATCTCATGGAGGAAGATTTTTTCTATTTTTTATTTGCAAAGGCATTAAAGGAGATTAAGCCATCTCATGCTGTTTCATAGCTTTTGCCAATCTTCCATCAACCCCGGACTTCTAGGGGATTTTAGTTAATAAGAAGTAATTTGTTCTTGTTTTTTTGATTGGCAAGTAAAATTTTCATAACAAAGTATGATTTGTTTGAGAAATGCATTACCTTGTGGTTCTGTTCTGCAATAAAGCAGGCATTTGATCTGCAAAAGGGAGGGAGGATGATCCCTAATATCCCATCCTTTGCCCTTTCCCTTTCCTCTTGCCCCTATCTCCATGGCTAAATCCTGAGTTTTGACCTTAAGGGTCTCCATGGATGAAGTACACTGAGGATGTAATCTATAGTTCTTTGGAAGGTATCCCAGGGTCCATAAAATATATTGGATCTACTCATCTGTTGTCAGAAATAGAGCTCTGGATACCTATGTTTAAGGTAAGGGTAAAGGGAACCCCTGACCATTAGGTCCAGTCGTGGCCGACTCTGGGGTTACGGCGCTCATCTCGCTTTATTGGCCGAGGGAGCCGGTGTACAGCTTCCAGGTCATGTGACCAGCATGACTAAGCCGCTTCTGGCGAACCAGAGCAGTGCACAGAAACGCTGTTTACCTTCCCGCCAGAGCGGTACCTATTTATCTACTTGCACTTTAACATGCTTTCGAACTGCTAGGTTGGCAGGAGCAGGGACCGAGCAACAGGAGCTCACCCCATCACGGGGATTTGAACCGCTGACCTTCTGATCGGCAAGTCCTAGGCTCTGTGGTTTAACCCACAGCGCCACCCATGTTCCTATGTTTAGGACTGGGCAATTAGCTTTGGGTCCCTGAGAAAGTCTTATTTTTCAAATATAGCCTCTAGTCCTCATGCCCGTGGAGACCCGGAGTTATGGTTCCCACATTGGGGATTAAAAATTCACACAAAATGATATGTACAGTGGTACCTCGGGTTAAGTACTTAATTCGTTCCGGAGGTCCGTTCTTAACCTAAAACTGTTCTTAACCTGAAGCACCACTTTAGCTAATGGGGCCTCCTGCTGCCGCCGCGCCGCGGAGCATGATTTCTGTTCTCATCCTGAAGCAAAGTTCTTAACCTGAAGCACTGTTTCTGGGTTAGCGGAGTCTGTAACCTGAAACGTATGTAACCTGAAGCGTATGTAACCCGAGGTACCACTGTATTAAATTTTAAATCCTGTTTCTTCACAACCCACTTTATACTAAGTTTGATTTAGTTCATCATATTAAATTGCAACCAAAACTTTACAAAAGGAAAGATCTAAATGGAGCGAATGGACAGTAGCTTAGTGCCATCTGCTTGGCATGCAGTAGGTCCCAGGTTCAATTCTTCGCATCTCCAGGTAATGTTTTGAATGTCTCCTTCCTGAAACCCGGGTGAGCTGCTGCCAGTCAGTGTAGGCAGTACTGTGCTAGATGGGCCAGTGGTCTGACTTGGTATAAAGCAGCAGTTTCCTGTGTTCCTAAATAAAGCATATTGCAATGTACACATCTAGCCACAGCTGAAGCAACTTAACTTTCGTTTGACAGTTTTTCTTTCTTGCCTGCATTTTGGTTAGTTGAGCTGTTGACATGTATGCATTTCATTTTATGCTTCCTCTTTAATTTGTTGCAGAGTGCTACCATTCACTTCACATGTTGTAGTTGACAACAATTGTGTCCGTGTGAAAAGACAGCAAACTTGGTTTGTACCGTGTTACTTTGTAATGTAGTTTTTTTTCTTTGCTAAGAGTTTAAGGTACAGTTATTTATAGTTGAGTACAGTGGCACCTCGGGTTACATATGTTTCAGGTTACATACACTTCAGGTTACAGACTCCGCTAACGCAGAAATAGTACCTCGGGTTAAGAACTTTGCTTCAGGTGAGAACAGAAATTGTGCAGAGGTGGCGTGGCAGCAGCAGGAAACCCCATTAGCTAAAGTGGTGCTTCAGGTTAAGAACAGTTTCAGGTTAAGAACGGACCTCCAGAACAAATTAAGTACTTAACCCGAGGTACCACTGTACATGAAACTTAGCCTGTATTTATTGCAATGCAATACAATGCAGGTTTCAAACCAACAGGTTTTCGTTTAATGCATTTCCATGTGTGGATGGTTGTTGTCTGTGAATTTGCTGCATTTTAAAAGTCAGCAAATGTTGGCAGATATTAGACCAGGAAAGTTTCGCATTTGAAATTTTCACAAGTTGGGGTTAACAAAGGGTAAGGTCCATTCCACTCTTTATGGTTTGCTGCAGAAAATATACCGTAAATGTCATGCTGGTGTTTTGAGCAGCAAATACATAACACTTGAACATTAAGTCCCTGTTTACATGCATCCATCTTTAACTACCACCATACAAATGATTGGGGAACCTGGATTAATGAAGTTGCCTAGATGTCTGCACATGGACATTTAAAAATGTGTATATAGGCCACAACATGCTTGTTTCAATGATTGCCCATGTTTCCATGCAAATTAAGATGTGAAGACCTGACAAAAATGTGTGTGCAATGTCTAAAGGGGATTACAGTTAGGCTTAGGCCAAAACAACTTAGTTAAATTCACTTTGGTGAGAGCACACATAGCTTCCTTTCCTGTCAAGAGTTTTAATTAATATTCAGTCCACCCACACAAGACTCTGCTTACATTGTATTGAATGACCCAAGACGATAGTTGTGGTAAGTGATCTGCAGTGGCCTTTCTGATAAAATGCCACATTTCAAAGAAGACAAAATGTCACATAACCACAGCTCTGCTATCAACACCACAAATGACTCTTTAGGCTTTAAAACACACAAAAACAAAGAGCTATGCACATAGCAGAACACTTGCTATGCCAGCACACTAGTTCTAACTGCAACTAACCAAATTAGCAGGACATAGACAAGGGAATTTGTCTCCAACTTTTGGTGATGAAATTCATATTACCTTTTAATGTGGAGGTTCTTATTTGGCCATTGTAGCTACTTGCTGTCAATGACCACTCTTTGCAAGGATCCCTGCATTTATTTTGAACGTGTTTGAGCTCTATTTTAATTGCCACAGGCTGTACAGTGGTACCTCGGGTTACATACGCTTCAGGTTACAGACTCCGCTAACCCAGAAATAGTACCTCGGGTTAAGAACTATGCTTCTGGATGAAAACAGAAATTGCGCGGCAGTGGCACGGCAGCAGTGGGAGGCCCCATTAGCTAAAGTGGTGTCTCAGGTTAAGAACAGTTTCAGGTTAAGAACAGACCTCCGGAACGAATTAAGTACGTAACCAGAGGTACCACTGTACTTTTTGCATTCCTCTGCTGTTTAACTCCAGCTTCTTACACATGTGAAAGCTTATGCTGTAATACAGGCATAGGGAACCTCTGGCCCACAGACCAAATTAGGGCTGCCAGACTCCTAATTTGTGCTACAAAGCCATTCTCCAGCCACACCCACCTGGCAGTCACCTGACAGCTCCTGATGTCACATGTGGGTCAGGTGAAGAGGAGGAGGAGTTTGGATTTGATATCCCGCTTTATCCCTACCCTAAGGAGTCTCAAAGTGGCTAACATTCTCCTTTCCCTTCCTCCCCCGCAACAAACACTCTGTGACTGAGTGAGGCTGAAAGCCTTCAAAGAAGTGTGACTAGCCCAAGGTCACCCAGCAGCTGCATGTGGAGGAGTGGAGACATGAACCTGGTTCACCAGATTACGAGTCTACCGCTCTTAACCACTACACCACACTGTGAAGGGATGTCTGCGAAGGGATGATTGGGAACCTTCTGGGACTGAGACCTTAAATGAGTGCCTGGGTGTATCAGCAGTGTGGCTTGCATTCAGTTCTAAATTCAAACATAGTCCACTGCAGACCGCACTTGAAAAGAAACGATCAGGACCCACCATATTATGCCTGCACATAATATGGTCCATCCTAGGTGCTCCAGACAAGCTGTTCGTTAATGAAAATTCATCCTGATTAGATGGCACTGTCTATAATGGGCATTCATTCTGAGCGGGGAGGTTAGATGATGTTGTGTCAAAGCAAGTGTCCTACCACACTTTCCAGGGTGCTTTTATTATCCCAAAATAAGTTCTTTAGAGGAAGTGAGTCAGCTGAACAAGACCTTCCCAATCAACTATAATTGCATGATCTGTATCTGCCAGTATGTGGTTGAATCCCACCAGAAAACAGAGACAGTATGGAAACACCTTTAGTTAAGCATCAAATGGAAAGTTGTTCTTCAACGAGAGAGGAATGGTTGCAACACCTTGTGAGATGCACCTTTCTACATCATTAACTGACTTTCAGGAGAAAACCTTCGAGTCCCTTTCAACTCTACAATTCTATGATTCTATAAAGAGTGAGATAGAAAGGTTATTTATTGATTGGCTAAACGTTTTCCCTTATAAGCAGCATGACACAGCAGTCTGGTGTTCAGAGATTGGTGTGTGGAGTTTGAATTGTGTCTGTATATAGTAACTTGTACAAAGCTGCACTATACTCTGTTTATTATAAAAGCAAATACAAATCAAGTTACCGTTCCGCAAGTTATGTTCCTGAGTCGTCCTGGCTACACTGACTAAGCAGCGTGGTAGCAGAGAGTTTTGGTTGAGATCCATCAACATTTATAACTCTGTGGCTTTGATTAGACAACTTAAACAGTATTACCCTAGGTGTATCAATGCAGAAACAAGTACAGTCATACCTCGGGTTAAAGTAGCTTCGGGATGAATATTTTCGGGTTGCGCTCCGCGGTGACCCGGAAGTAACGGAGTACGTTACTTCCGGGTTTCGCCACTCGTACATGCGCAGTTGCTCAAAATGACATCACGCACATGCACGGAAGCGAGGAAACGTGACCCACGCATGTGCAGATGCACAGTCACATGTTACATTCACTTCAGGATGCCAACGGGGCTCTGGAACGGATCCCGTTCGCATCCAGAGGTACCACTGTACATAAGAGAGAGCATTCCTTGTCTCAAGCATCTCTTTCCAGCTGCCAGCTCACTGTTTGGATCCTACCACTTGAGGGAAGAAGTGAGCACACACACCAGCCCCTCTGCTTTTTAGCACTGACTCATCCCTGCAAGGAAGTCTGAGCTGAAATGAATATTTATATGCTGTTCCCTCTTGTGAGTTCGTGAGCTGGTGAGCCTGAGCTTTGCTTTGCAGAATATTGGCAGGTAAACTGAGCTTTAAAAATAACTCATTGAAGGGCTTCTGCAGCAAACAGCCCAGCCCTTTCTCTCCTACCACAAAGACCACCATCATGAGACCACGGAAAAGGTGTGCCTATAGCCAGCTAGAAAAGCACAAAGAGTGCCTGAGAGGATCAGCAGCAAGAATCATGGTTTGCTTTCAAATACTTTTTTTATAAAAGGAAACAAACATGCAGCTTGTGTTGAGAGCATTCTTTGTAGGAAATCTTTTCCCATAACTGATACTGGATTTCCTCAGAGCCATGGCAACATGTATTTTTCATTCTCTCTGACATACTATTCATTCAAAGCACATCCCCCCCACACACACACTCAAAGAATTCTGAGCACTGTAGTTTGTTAAGAGTTGCTGGGAATTGTAACTCTGTGAGGAGTACAGTGCCCAAAATTCTTTGAGGGAAAGAATGTGTTTTAGTATAGTATGTACACACAACCTATGTCTTATCTCCAAACCATGAACAATTGTTCAATCCCCAAAGCATTTCTTTGGTTACTGTGGTTAACAACTTCTCTCTATTGACTAAACTTTCAGGATGTTATTTTTATTTAGGTTACTGATTTGATTGTGCAGACCGTTTTGACTCAACAGCAGAGAAAAACCTTGAGAAAAGGTTTGCCAAGACATCTTTGAAAGTTACAGAATTTCTCTTCACTGTTATTTCCAAAGTCCTACCTAGGGCTCTGCATATAATACAACCTTTCTCTACTGCAGTGACATCTGGAGCCAGAGAAGCTTAGAATTATAGAATTGTAGAGTTGGAATGGACCATGAAGGTCATTTACTGGGAAAATGTTGCTATGGTATTATCTAATCTAATGTCTTGTTTTAAAGCTATGTAATGTGGTGCTGTTGCTTTTTTACCTTTGTTATTTTCCTTGGCATCTTGACCATGAACTATGTAAAACTTTTCTGTAGCAGGCATCCAATAAAACCAAACAGAGTTCATCATAACACCACACTAAGTGAGCATTAGGGTTTTGTTTTGTTTTGTTTTTACAAGCACATTAAAACAGCAGCCTAGGGGTTGTATTGGAGCACATGTTTAGAAGGCCTGGGTGAACAAAAAGGTATTCACTTAGTACCAGAAATATGCATGTGATATGCACACTGCTAATACTCTCTCCTTCCAGGGATATGAATCCACATCTGGCTACATAGTAACCCACCAAACGATTGACACCAATTCAGGGGTAACATCAGAGGCCGAGTTTGCAATGTGCCATTTCTAACTTGAAGCTTGTGTATCTCACCATGAATGGAGACTTGAAGAGCTTCAGCCATAGGCCTCATGAAGGTGTCCCTGCTATCTTAGGAGAGGCAGATGGCCTTTTCACTGGTGCCACCACAAATGCAGAATGCTCTCCCTTTATCTGCCGCTTACGTTATACCCTTATCTGTCCCAGGTGACGACCTTTTTATTTTCCTGAGCTTTTCAGGTGTCATTTCAATCCTGCTAACTGCTTTTTAAATTGTGCAGCTTTTGTTCAAATTTACAGTGCTTTTTTGTGTGTGAATTGTTCCAGGAATATTACTGATGGGTGTTATAGAAATACTTTAAATAAATAAGCAATGAGTTACCACACTCTTCGTAATCTAGAAACCGAAATGGATTTTCAAAGTATATGCTCAGCCGGCCAAATATCACAATGGACTCAGCTAGACTGGTAAAGAAAAAGCGATTTATATGTGTTGTATGTGCGATATAACTTTGTGCCACCAAATGACAATGTGGAGTCCTGTTTTTCTCTACCTGTTTTCCCTGTTTAAATTTACAATGGCTTTAAACTGAAACACTTCATTGATGTGTCTAGATCCAGCCACTGATTATTGTTTTTCTAAACCATCTTACAGTCCAGGTGTCAAAACAACCTTATAAATGTCTCTCAACCACACTGCAGCTGCCCCCCACCAGTGCATTTCCTGAGCAAAAAGAGTGTGCTATAGGCAGGAGCATTTGCAAGAAAGTGGGGTCTGTGGTCTTCTCAGTGGCTCTGAACCCAGGAAGCTTGTTTTGCTCAGTGTTGCTCAAGCCTGTCATTAGAGTGCACAGCACCTGCACACCTTGCTAGGCTGTATGCTCACCAAAAGAGGTGCCACACATAAGGCTCCCATTCTGTGTGCCAACCCCTTCACTTTACAGAACTTCTAGTGTTCCTAAGATCTGTGAGCTCCACCACCAGCCCAGGACGTTTTGCCACCTGAGGTCCTGTGCTGCTGCTGCTGCTTCCACCATCACCAGGCAGCCTCCAGCACTGCAAAGGAACAGGCAGGACAGGCCTGGCCCACAGTGATCTTTTCAGCTGCTGATGCAAAAAAAAGTCTCCTTTTTCCCCCTTCCCAATTGCTGATGCATCCATGCTCCCCTTGTTGACACAGGGGAGGGGAACAAAGAGTTGGCAGGCAATGCAAGCAGGGCAGTGCAAGCCCCTTGTAAGTATTATAAAATACTATGATTTATTTGTTTACCATTTTAAAAAAGATAAATCATTTTCCTTTCCCCATAAATGCATTTATTTAGTTATGAAAAGACTGATGACTTCACCCATTACACCAAAACTTGTTCCTACAAATCTTACATTATCCCAGTGTTTGAATAATGGTCGTCATGTATGGGCAGAAACTTTCATCAGTCCATACATTTCTGTGCTTGCCCAGCTATGTCGTTCGTGCCTCCCCCAAGTAAACAGTTCTGCAAGCTTTCCAAGAATCACTGTCGCTCATTCATTTAACTGGCATTCCAGTTACCATAGTATTTGCCGGAAAACAGACATGGAGAAAAAAGTACAGGGTATAATACATCATCTAATCATAAACCAGATTACCAATAGGCTCTCCAGGTCAAAGCATGATAACAACAGAATTCCAAGGCATGTGTGGAACCTCAGGTGACATCAGTGAGTGGGTTGCAAGAAAGTATACAGAAACAAACTCCTAGGATGACTAGTCCCAGAAGGAGGAGTAGAGAAACCCATGAATATCATGGCAGCTGGAAGACATTAGGAGGAGAAATCTCATCGGCTGGTAAGAACATTTGTTGTACAAGTGCGCACCACATATATTCGTGTCTTTCTAGGATGTATGGTAACATTAGGAAATGTCATTGTTGGAATGTAAACCAAAATTGTGCAAGGAGGATATCCTGTGGTGAGAGATGCCTCAAAAAATACCTTTTGATGGAGATTGATTGAAATGTTTATAGCACATTCTTGATTGAAATATTTATCGCTCATTCTGGCAACAGAGGTCTGAAGAAAGGACCATTGCTTTGTGTGCAGAAGGTCGGAGGTATAATCCCTGGCATCTCCAGGTAGGTCTGTTAGAGACTGCTATTTGAAAACCAGGAAAGACACTATTTGAACTAGATGGACCAATGGTCTGACTCAGTAAAAGGTAGCTTCCTAAATTCCTATAGACTCATAAACTTAGAAGTCTTGCTAAGCTCACTTTTTATCGGGAGTCAAATACACAGTATCAAACCCTGGGAAATTATGTTCTAGGAAACAAAAAATCACAAAGTCGAAAAACCTATGCAAATGTCTAAAAATACAAAATTATTACTTCTTACTATACATTATAAGGCTGGCATAATGCTGCAACTCCATCAGACTACAGAACAGCAAGCAAGAAAAAACACACCCAAGCAGTGGGGGGGGGGGGGCAACCCGCCCATGTGAGCTGTTTAAAGGAGAGTGGGAGGTTTTGCAGACCACACTCTGAAGTGTGTGCATCACTCCTTAAAAAGAGGGTTTGGAAGAGCTGTGAGGACAGGGATTGGGATGAGCTGTGAGAGATTAGGCAAGGGGATGGGTGGTGTGTAAAGTGAAGGAGTTGTTCGGGTGTAAACTGAGAAGCTGGGTTGGCCTGGTGTCGGGACAGGGGGAGTGGCAAAGGGTTTAGTAGGTAAGCAGGGTGGGTGGTATTCTTGCTAGAAAGTTTAAGTTTAAAGCATTATTTAAATGCCTTTTTTCCAGACAGTGACTTGAGCTTCCTTCAATTAAAGTGGTTATAATAACAATACTTGATCATGATTCTTAGCAGATTCAAGCTTTGTTATTCATTGTTTGCAGTAAACATTGCAGCAGTGGATTTTGCTGGGTCTGAGAATGACGGGATTATTCCATCTGGCAAGAGATCACTTCTAATTATTATACACATTATTCATAGTGTTGCGCCTCAGGCTGCACGTCATGTCTTCATAGACCATATTTTGTGTTTCTGCTGCCTTTCCTTTGTTGCAGCATTTCTTGATCTGTTAAAGGGGGAGAAAGCAGGCAGCAATTAATATGCATTGCTCACAAGGATCCATCCCAAAGGGCTGGAGTCAATATTGATAAGGGGAGGGATGGGTAGGCATGTGTTGATCTGATACCCAGTGTGTTGGGGAAAAACAGGGTATAGAAAAAGAGAGCTTTGGCCTCTTCTATACCCAAGCAGTGATACAGATCACTACTATAGCAGCTTGAAGACATCTGTGCCAGTCTGGAGAAGCCTGGTTCAACTGACAAAGACTTTGAAACAATAGCACTAGGCAACTCACACCTAAAAGGTAAAAGTCAAGGTAAAGGGACCCCTGACCGTTAGGTCCAGTCGCGGACGACTCTGGGGTTGTGGCGCTCATCTCGCTTTACTGGCCGAGGGAGCCGGCGTACAGCTTCCGGGTCATGTGGCCAGCATGACTAAGCCGCTTCTGGTGAACCAGAACAGCTGAAAGTTTTTTTACTGCAATGGTAATGGAAGCAAAATGTATCACAGGATTGTGATACATTAGCACTTGGAAGCAGGGGCAGCAGGTGTTGCTCCCTAGCTCACTGGGAGGCCAAATACTTTGCATGCAGAAGGTCCTATCCCCAGCATCTCCAGGTAGGTTTGGAAAGGACCACCATCTGAAACCCCGGAGAGCTGCTGCCAGCTAGTGTAGGCAAAACTGAACTAGATGGACCAATGGTCTGACACAGTATAAGGCAGAATGACTTTGTGGGGGAAACTCAGGAATGCAACAATTTAGGATGAACGTTATCTATGTGTTCAGAGATACAGGGCTTCTCCACACTTCCTCTTGTCCTGCTGCCTTCCTCTGGGGAAAACCGTGCTAGGAACAAACAGTAATTCAGTAATTGTGGATGGCATCAATTCTGTGGGGAGAAAAGCTATCATGAGAGCACCTATCTTTTAGGTATTACTGGTATTACTCCGCTTTAATTATTGCAGAGGAAAAACCATTAGTGTGCTTTTCTATTCTGTTAAATTGGGATAATTCTGCATACTCAGTCTGTCAACATGCTTTGATGTAGTTTTGAATCTTTAGTCTGTTTCTTTTCTCTTCAGCACTGAGATTGCATGAGCCCATTCAATCCTGAAATAACTATGATACTGAGTCCAAGAGACCATCTCATTCATACAGACCCATGAAGAAGCACATTATTATGCCAACAATTTAGCAATTATGGGGAAGGGGAGAGAGATTCTGATGCCATATACTTGGGAATATTTCCTCAGTGAGGTGCAAATCTTTTAGGAGGAAGACTGATGGAACTCAGCTAACATAAAGGAAAGTGTTAGTCATACTCACATCTATATGAGATAGGATAAAATATCCCAGTCCAACAAGCAAGAGCAGTGACATGAAGATAAGGATATATGGCACCCAGAGAAATGAAGGACACTCGGTTAGCTTCATAGCTGAGGTCTCTTTAGAGATAGAAAGAGAGGAACATGTTTTGTTACTTTCCACACAAGCCTATGGTGAAGAAGAGCAAATCAGGAACCCAATTGCTATGCTGGGGTTGTGGATGCAAGTTTTGCCATTTACAAGTCTTTCTCCAAACATGCCCTAAGATATAAATGTCTATCATGAATAGAAGAATTAATGTTTGCTTACTTAACATTATCTGTACTGCCCTTAAAGAGTTAAGGGCATCGTCCAGAAGAGGGAGACTCCCTGAATTCTGCCTCATCTCTGTCTCCTGGCCCCCTCCTCTTCTGCCTCTGAGTCTGGACTGCCTTCTGCCACAGCCTCTTCCTGCTCACTAAACCCTGTTGCTTCTTTAGCTTCTGACACCTCCTTCTCCCAGCCTGTTCCCACTTCTCCCTCTGACCACTCATCGTCCATCCCGTCCCCCCACCAATCCCCTGGCTCTGAGCCTTCTTCCACTGAGGGTTCCCTTGGGGATTCCCCAGTTGGTGCCTCCCAGCACTCCTCTGCATCCAGCCAGTCCATGACAACTTACTGCACTAATGGTATGAGTTAGTTGTGTGTATATACATGCACATTTCGCTAGATACTTGTCTTTAATAATAATAATAATAATAAATTTTATTTATATCCCGCCCTCCCCAGCCGAAGCCGGGCTCAGGGCGGCTAACAATAATCAAATAATCAAACAATCAAATAATCACACATTCAAAATATTTCATTATAAAAATTAATTAAAATCAAATTAATGGCAACCGATTAAGCAAGATTCTGTGCAGGTTGCCAGAGGAGGGAGTCAGGCTGCGCCCTGTAGCCAACAAATCATTCTGCCATTCCCTCTAACTGTTGAAGTAATGATTGCTCCTGACCCACCTTTCACTGCCAAGATGATAGTGCTGAAATTCATTATCCTGGGCTCCTGGTTAATTATCAGGGTGCCACCACACAAATACCCATCACTGTCATTCTTCTTCACATGCTTCAGCATTATCGTCGATGCGTTCTTCAGCTCAAAGTACTCCATGCGATATGCATATTCAGGTGCTTTGGTCATGCATAGACCCTGCTTTTTCACATATAGCACATCCATGGTTTTCACAAGTGTCCGTCTCAAACGCAGCCCTGACATCGCCAGTTGGTCAAACTTGCAAGTAATGTTGACAGACTCCCCTTCCTCAGCAGTGATAACTATTAGTTCTGGTTTGTTTTCTTAAAGGGGAAAAAAGGGGGAAGGACAGGCATACAGGACAGGTGAGATTCTGAAGATATTGGCCGTATTGCTGTGAAATAATGGGACTTACCTGTACACTTGCACAATTGACTTCAGTGGGTTTTAAGAATGATGGATTGCAACAGGTTTCAAATGCTGAAACCAGCAGGAGCTGAGAGTGGATACAATCATTTCCAGTTTCTGAAATGGTGGAAGCCCTTTCACTCTTGAGTAGGAATGGACTGCACAGTCAATTTCAGTGACTCCCAGTTTCTTAGCTCCCCAGTCTTTAGTTCAGTTTGCCACATTTCTGCGTCATTTGCATTCTTTCAGAAAGCAAGTCCTCATGAAAATACGTCTACATTTTAGGGTGCATTTCTCCTAACAGACATGTTTTTGTATGTTCTTTTCCCCGGCTTGTATATTTCTGCAGTGTATTTTGTTATTTTCCTTAGTGCATGTATTTTAATGCATGTTTTCCTAATAAAGAAATTTCTTCAGAAATATTTTGGTTAGAGAACTGTGTTGCAAAATTTGGAAATGCAAATTCCAAAGGATACCGGTGTTTCAGTTTGTGCCCTGTTTTGAGAAGCAAGGCTTCCTTGGGAGATAAAGGGGATACATATTCTTCCAGAATGTGCTACTGCTTCTGGGAATTCAGCACTCACACCGCAACTAGTTCCTGGGGAAATCAGATTTTCCTCATTAGCACCAACATGCTTTTGAGTTTTAGATATGAATGTGCTTGTCTGCAGTTGTCCGTAGCCCCTGAAATATCACTGTTTGCAGGAGACAGATACAGCACAGGGATGTTAATTTTTTTTTTAATAAAAAAATGCTTATTGTTTTAGCATTTTTCTGGGTGCGTATTCTAATGTTGTGGGCAATGAGTTATTTGCCTGCATGTGACCTTTAAGAGAAAATAATGGAGAATTTGAGCAAGAGAACCACCACCACCCCTCCAGAAGAAATGCCTACCATTTGAGATTATTATTTTATTTGGTTTCTTCATCCCGGGAGACTGTACCTACCACACACACACACACACACACACACACACACACACAGAGCACTGAAGAATGTCCCTTCCAGTTTTATTTGTTTGCCTGCTTAAAGGTATGAGCATGTTTTTCTTTGTCCAGTCTCTCTGTAGTAAGACTGCTCCCCCACATGGAAATTTAGGAAGCTTCGTTATACTGAATCAGACCACTGAGACATCTAGTGAAATATTGTCTATATAAAGGCGGTCCAACTTTTCATACTGTTTGGGACGGAAGAGTACTTCAGCACAGAACCTGCGGCCCACACACTGAATTAAATTTCCATATTGTGAATTAAAGTGTTCACAATATATTTAATATCATTTAATATACACAATATATTTAATTAAATATATAATTAAATACACAATTAATATATTTAATCAATTGATTTATTAAACAAATTTAATATATGCACTTTTGTTAGCAGCCCATGACACAAATGATAATTTTTTAAGATCTTAAGATTATCATTCTTGAATCTGGCGGGAAGGCCACAGGTTGAACCACCATAGTCTACACCAGGGGTAGTCAACCTTTTTGTATCTACCACCCACTAATGCTTCTTTCTTGATGGTAAAATTTTCTTACCACCCACCAGTGCTCGATGGAAGGAGGATTCAGCTTGTGCTGTAGAAACCCCTGCTGCCCACCTAGAATCCTGAAACGCCCACTAGTGGGCAGTAGGGACCAGGTTGACAACCCCTGGTCTACACTGACTCACAACGACTTTCCAAGGTCTCTTAGCCCTACCTGGAGATGCCAGGGATTCACACTGGCCAATTTCACGCATAATGCCTAGCCATGGTTTGTTTAACAAAGTTAAGCACAGTTGAGAAATAAACCATGAATTGTTTCTTTAAAGCTTGTTTTGTTTTACAGCTGCTCTTGCCTTTGTTGTTTGGTGAGTGTCTGGAGTGTAGTGGTCAAACAAACCATGGTTTACAAAGCGTGCCGAGTTCACATATACCATCAAATCAAGGTTCATACAACAAACAATAAACCATGGTTTCAGACTGCGATTTGCTGGCAGTAAGCAAACATAGCCAATCCACCAAAAAGGGTTCACACATAATTCTAAGCCATTAGTAAACCATGATTTAGTGATGTGTGGAAACCGGAGAACTATTGCTGCAGTGTTTTCTAAAGACGCTCACTTTCATTGCAGAAAACCTACATTTCTCAGCATCTACCCCATAACATTATGTTAATAGGAAAATGCAAAGTTCCTGACAACTGTCATCCACCCACCCTGCCTACCGTCACAGAGAGGCCTACCAGAGCCCATCATCACCTTATTCTGGTACAGCCAAATTCATTTAGTTTAGATAACTTTTAGTTTAGTTTAGTTTTTAGTTTAGATAACTTAGATAACTTTTTTCTGCTGTTTTCATTTGAATATTTGATATCTTTTACTGTCTCTCCCCCCCCCCCCTTGAGAACTCAACATTTATGGAGGGGAGAATTAGGCACGATGAGGACTAGTTCTCAGAGAGCTTTGAGGAGAGTTCAGTATCTTAATCTTTTATATATAAATTTAGCTTAAACCACCATGTAGCTGCTAATTATATTCATACACTCAGGTTTCAAAATTAATAATAGACTATTAACGTTGCCTGTAGCAGTATTTTTCTTTACTGCAGACACAAACAGTGTTTTGTTCACTGGCTGTTGTTCACTGGCTGTGCAGCAGGCAGGCAGGCAGGCAGGCACACACACACGCACGCACCCACACACCCACACCCCAAACAAAAATCCCTGTCAAATGCCATGTTAATTGACCCTAGCTCAGTCATTTGATCTCAAAAGGGGGTCAAACTGCACTTTACCTTCTACACACTTTTCAGAAAGCATTGTAAATTGGCTCCTTCTATTTTGAGAAAAAGCAGCTATATGACCCTGATCTGGAATCTGACTCACATCAAATCCTGCAGTAGCTTACAATCAACACCACCTTTGAGTGCAAAATAGCAGCTGGGGCGGGGTGAGATTTTTTAGTAGGAAATTATTAACATGTAAATTCACTGTAAATGGCATCATGTATGCAGGGAAACATTTGGGCCATGTAGATTTTGATTTCCCAAATCCAAAAATCTTCAAAAACGTAAAGATTTCAAAATGGGAATTTCAAATTTGATATACATTTTGGGATTCATGGGACTTTCAACTGGGGTGGGTGGGGGATAATGTTATTTTTCAAGAGTTAAAAGACATGAGCAGTTTCTACTTGTATGATTTTAACAGCTATGATGGCTATGTAGGCAAAAGGGAGCCTCTGAAGCAGGACCAGTCAAATACATTTTGGCACCCGAGGCAAACGACTAAATGGTGTCCCTTTGCCCACCAGAGAAGAAGGGGTGAAGATCTACATCAAGAATGAGGGTGGGGAGAGAAGGATCCACAATGGGATCTCCTGCCCCTGTGAATCCTGCTGCCCTAAGCGATCACTTCACTGGGCTTCATGGGTCAGCCAGCCCTGCTCTGAGTTCACTTCAAGACAACTTGTTTATTGAGCATTCACCTTAATAATTTTTCAAAAAGTTTGCAATCCGATTGTATTTTTGAGCATTTGTTCTGTTTGTGGAGAGGTTAGAGAACATTGCATCAAGCAAACATTATGCCACACTTCCTAGTGCATTTTTCCATCACCTTCCTCAGCAAAATGTCTGGAGGTTTGTTTGTTTTTCTTAGCAGGGGGAGCACAAGAGCTCCAAATCAAATTTAATCGCACAACCTAAATTTGCTGGTATGTGACTGAATCCCATCTGAAAATAGCAACAGTCTAGAAACGCCTCAAGAAACAGTATTGTTACTGGTAGAACCCTAGTTGCAGAAATGGGGAGGGGGAGGACTTTAGGGGGGGAATTAAGGAGGCAACCCCTCCCCTCCACAGATACAGATACAATGCAGCAAAGTCAGAAAAAATAGTAGTTTTCTTATGCTTACCATCGGAGGCTGATGTCCCATGGGGAAGCAGGAAGAGAACATGCATGGCAAGCACCCAATTGGACATTTTGCAGAATGACTCTCTTAAAACTCTGCAGCAGAACTGGCTTGTCACTGAAGTGACTGAACTGATTCTGAACTGAAAACACAGCAACCCTGAGGACTGATGTTAACCACAGCACAAGTCACATGGGACATGTTGAGCTCGTAAGTGTGATGGGTATGTGGGTAAGAAAATAAATAGATAATGAAACATTTTCAAGGCTCGGGGTTCAGAATTGTTTGTGCTTTATATGTCTGGGGAGCTGCAAGTCTTGTGTTTTTCTGAAGGCAAAGCTTTTGTTCAAGTAGACCAGCACCCAGCCACAACAGTGCATATATTAGATGCTATAGGAAGTAGGGAGGCCAGATGCAAAAGAAGACAGGCTCCCACAGTGCACCTGTTAAGTGTTGTGTAGAAAAGAGGGGTTTCAGCAGGTGTAGTTGGCATAAGGTGTACCTAGTGCAATTCCCTTTTTTACACAGCAGAGCCCTGTTCTCTTTTGCATCTGAAAGGGATGCAGTGAGTTACAAGTAACATACAGTAATTGGGGCCCCCACTAGACACCACCTCAGAGCAGGGTAACATGTGCAGTGCTTGCTCTGCTCTCACCGCCATCTGTTACTGGACCTGCTGTTCTCCTGAATATCTTATAAGATGGAGGAGCTAGAGCTGTTTATAATGGATGCCATGTGAGATGGAGTCCGTGCCTCTCTCATGTGGTCAGGCTGGTGCTCCTAGATGTTGTCTCCTTACACTCTCCCCCAACCCAGGACAAAATGTCCTCTCTCTGTCCCAGCAGCTCTGCTTCCAGGGCACCATCTTGCCAGACAAAAATGGAAAAAAAATAGTAATTCTGTTTGTTAATCTGTGAGGATTAGATCATGCACAATTGCCACAGAATGGAACTCGCACTAACATAAGCTAACAAGAGAGACATTTCTTCTTCTTTCTTTCAGAAGCAAGGAGCAAGCTTGCCATCACTCTGCTCCAATTACAGTGGTACCTCGGGTTAAGAACTTAATTCATTCCGGAGGTCCGTTCTTAACCTCAAACTGTACTTAACCTGAAGCACCACTTTAACTAATGGGGCCTCCTGCTGCCGCCGCGCCGCCAGAGCACGATTTCTGTACTCATCCTGAAGCAAAGTTCTTAAACTGAAGCACTATTTCTGGGTTAGCAGAGTCTGTAACCTGAAGCGTCTGTAACCTGAAGTGTATGTAACCTGAGGTACCACTGTAATTTGAAAATTAACCAAAGTTATGAAAATAAACTTTTAAAAGCACACATACCTCCTTTCCCCCAATCCTCAGATATAGCCACTATCCACATCAGGTGGGGGGGGGGTGAGTTATGTGCGTCTAACAGACTCTTTATTCTACCCCTCTTCCTTCCTCTTCACAAAGGAATGTACAGTAGTCCTTTGCTGTATTAGCTGACATGGGGACTGAAATGAGGGTGTTGTGAAGGCTAAATTCAAAGATGGGTGGGTGGAGCTGGCAGGAGGAGGCAGAAGTTTTTTCCACAGCTTGGTTTTTAATATGAGCCAGTGAAGAACTCATAGGATTATAAAGATTTTCCCTTTTTGTGGAGTTCCCAGAGCTTGTATATGAGCCCAAGTTAGGTAAACTTTGCCACCACCCCAGGTTTTAAATCAGAGATAAAACCAGAGCAATTGACTGGTCCCATAAGTGCACATTAAAATGAGATTGCCATTCTGTTCAATGGGGCTTCACTCCTAAATTTGAGGGCTTAGTGTGGCTGAAACCAAAACTGACCAACAGTTGTATAGTTGGCTGTGCCACTTCTCAGCTACTTTGCTAAGACACTCCTTTCAGGAGCTGGTAGACTAATCTGGGGGCAGTTCTGGGGGCAGGGGGAGTTTACTAAAATAGTTCAGTAGTAGTATTATTCTTCCACAGTTCAGGTATTTTTATTTGAAGACACACACCCTCCCTCAAAAAAAGTAATAATCACACTTCCGGGTTAGCGCCTCCGGCAATGGCGGAATTCCTCTGATCGGGAGGAACTTGCTCCATGGAATTCAGGGTCTGGCTGCCAAGGCGAAGGCGGAGACCCACTAAAAATCACAGGCGGGAGAAGCCTGTGAACGTGGAATTCGGCTGGCACCTTTGGCGCCTCCCCTACTCACGGGGAGACCCGGTTTCAGGGATCTGGAGCGATGTGGGGTGAGCGACGCGGTGCTTCGAATTGACTGCTTCTTTCACGGAGTGAAGCCGCATTGCTGTTGCCGGAGAGCGCTGACTTTTTCTGTGGACAATTTGATTCTAAACAACTGGAAGATTTAAAGTCTATATATAGAAATATTGTATAATTAATGAGTGACAGGAAAATGTTGGAATGAAATTTTATGGCCTTAGTAGAAATGCTATAAGGAGTTAAGCTTAAATAAGTACAGTATACTAATTTTAATGGAAATAAGATTAAAAATATGTTAAGACATTTATATGATAGAAAATAGAGAAAGATGGAAAGGAATTGCTGAAACAATTAATGGAAGTGGAACACAAAGAGGGAGGTGAGAGGAGGTCGATGATACAAGGGAATGATAGATAGAATATGGAAAAAGTATGATGTTTGTTTTTAAATTGTTTTTGTTTTGTGTGTTTTTTAATTGTTTCTATTTTTTTGTTTTTTTGTTTTTTATAGTTATTTTTTTCTTTTTTCTATTCTCTTTTTTCTATATTGTGATGTGTTGTTTAGTTTTTGTTTAATTTGGTGTTTTCTCTTTTCTTTTTGTAACCTTTAAAACCTTAATAAATATTATTTTTAAAAAAAGGAAAATTGGATTTTTAAACGTCTTAATTTGGCACCGAAACGGGGAGGTTTCAAACAGGAAGTCTGCCTTCCCCTTTTGTAAATAGATTGAAGCAAAGAATTTGCAAGCTAAAGTCTTGGAAAGTCCTATGTAAAGGATTAAGCTTCCATCGGCTAAAATCATTAAACCCCCCTTGGAGGCAGGAGAAGAGTGGGAAAATTTTGGATCGTGTAAGCCTGCAGGAGAGAGTGAAGAAAGTTGGATCACCACCGCTCTGAACTTGGAAACGGACTGCTAGTAAGATTGACGTTTTTGGGAAAGTTCATTGACTGTGACAGGTAGTTAAATAAGAGAAATACACTGTTTCCATTGTCTCCTTCTGCGTTTAAAAAGGAGTAAAAGTAGCTGAAAATTGAAACTAATTTTATTGCTTGAACTGTGCTTAAAAGGATTGATACAAACAGAAATTGTTTCCCTCTAGAGGGAGCCTTTGAAATTGTTACAAGAGTTGGGCTGGTGGAATTTCCAGCTGCAAGAGAAAACCGTGAGATTGACCTTGGATCGCTTGAGAATGTCGACAGAAGAAGCCTTAGTGATTGCACTATGCAAGATAAGTCAGTCATTGGAACAGCTCCATAAGAAGACAGATGTGATGAATATTAAAATTGATATTTTGGAACAAAAAGTGACTAATTTGGGACAAAAAGTGAACATCTACACACAAACTATTCAGGAACCGATACAGGAATCTACTCTGACATGCCAAATGGTGGAGAAAGCGAGGGGGAAAGTTGTGGTTGTTGAACCTAAAGTAATACAAGTGGAGAGGGAGAGAGCCCCAGCCTTACAGAGGCAATTTGATGACTACAAGTTGTTGCCCTCTATGATTGAATTCAGAGAAAGTCAGATTGGAACCCTGCTTGGACTGGAGAAGGAAAGTTGGATAGATCATCTCATGCAGGGATTTATTGACCTTTGGGATCTGGAGCTGGGTCAGAAGGAAATGGGAGTTGTGGAGACCTTCAGATTTGGAGGGATTTTGAAACACGTCCTGAAATATCTTTTGGATTTTAGTTTTAACCATGGAGATGTGGATGACATGTCGAGAAGGAATAAAAACATTGCTAGGTTGGAGCTCCCCCGAGACCTACTCTTCAGCATCAAAGAAAGGAAATTAAGAACAAGATCAGCAGAAGACAAAGTAAAGTGTATGTATAAATACGAAGAAGACTTGCCAAAGGGACCTGGAAAAGAGTTAAGAGCTTCGGACAGAAGATCACCAGGTTGATGGACTATGTGGAATTGACGGAAATGACTGGTAGAATCCGAGACCAGGGAGAAGAGACGGTGGAAGAAGATTGGAAAAAGTTTAAAGTTTATTTATAGAAATATGGTAAAATTAATGAGTGCTAGAAAAATGTTGGAATGAAATTATATGGCTTTAGTAGAAGTGTTACAAGGAGTTAAGCATAAATAAGTATTATAGTATTAATGGAAAATAAGGTTAAAATAAGTTAAGATATTGATATGACAGAAAATAGTGAAAGATGGAAAGGAATTGCTGAAATAATTAATAGAAGTGGAATACAAAAAGGGAGGTGAGAGGAAGTCGATGAAACAAGGGAATGAAAGATAAGGCATTGAAATGGTATGATGTATGTTTTTTAAATTGTTTTTGTTCTGTTTTGTTTAGTTTAATGCGTTAATGTTGTGTGGTGTAATGTTTATAAATTGTATTGTATTGTTTTTTCTTTCTTCTGTTTTTTCTTCTTGTTTGTAAGGTTTAAAAGCAATAAATATTATTTTTTTAAAATAAGTAATAATCACAAGGCCTCTTCAAATGAGTATGGTAAATATCTTCTTAAAAAATAAAGACAAAACGATAGCACTTACAATATATATATATATATATATATATATATATATATATATATATATGCAGGTTTTGGTGTCCTCGGGTGTCTTCCCGTGTAAAAGTTGGGGTGTCTAGGCGACGTTTCGACGAGGTCTCACTCGTCATCTTCAGGCTGGTGCTTTCGGCTTCTTGTTACTGGAACAGAGCAGGGTCTCAGTGTTTGAGTTCCTATAAATACTGTAGAGGGGGTGTGGTGTATAGCCTCCAATGTTCTGGGCAGAGAGGAAGTTCCCAGGCTAGTGTGCCTTTTCTTCTTTTGTTCCTTAATTACTTGAGAGATATCTTGAGTGATTTCTTGAGTGATATCCTGAGTACCACTTAGGTGGGTCATTAGGTGTGGATTAGTTGTTAAAGTCTTTGTGTCTTGACCTCTTGAACTTTGTGAAGAGTTTTCCTGAGAAGATGGCTGTACTGTACTTAGTTGTGCTCTGGCTTGGCTTCGTGTATAGGGGCGAGCTGTGGTTTTGTGGCTTGTGTCAGCCAGATCTGTGTAGGGATTGCAGGGGGGTGCAGCATCCGGAGGTGCCACCATGGATTGGCTACTGGATGGTGTCTGTAATTCATCTGTGGAGAGGGTCTGGGTTTGGGTCTGGTGTGGTTGATTGGTGTTGGCGTTCTGTGTGCCTCTGGATCTGGTGTCAGTTTTTGTGGGGAGGGCTAATTTCCAGATGTCTGGCAAGCGGGATGTGTCGTCACGCTTGTTCATGTTGTGAGGGTGTTTCTCTATCTCGATGGCTTCCATGATTATTCTCTTGTGGTGATGTTCCGTGTTAAAGAGCAATTTGGAATCTGCAAAATTAATTTCGTGTCCTGTTTCTTTCATGTGTTGGAAAAGAGAGGAAGTTTTTTCTTCTTTTTTGACGGCATTCTTGTGTTCTGCGATACGTGCATTTATTCGTCTGTTTGTTTGTCCAATGTACGTGGCTGGGCAGACTTTGCAGGGTATTTCATAGATCCCTTGGTTTTCCAACTGGATTTTATCCTTGGGGTTTCTGAGGATATTGGCTATTTTTTGGTTGGTGCAAAAGGCTGTTTTGATATTGTGTTTATGGAGGATTTTGCTAATTTTATCTGTAGTGCCCTTGATATAAGGAAGGAGGGCCATGCCATTGTTTTCTTCTGTGTCTTGGTTTTTGGGGGGTGTTTCCTTTTGGATTAGCTTCGTAATCCTGTTTTGCTGGTATCCATTGGCAATTAACACGTTTGAGAGATTCTGTAACTCAGTTGTCAAGTGGTCTTTGTCAGCCAGGCGTTTGGTTCTGGAGATGAGAGTCTTGGCTACGGAGTTTATTTGTGCAGGGTGGTGGTGTGATTGTGCATGTAAGTAGCGGTTGGTGTGTGTTTTTTTCCGGTAGATAGTGTGTCCTAGGGAGCCATCAGGTTTTTTGTAGACTAGCCTGGGAACTTCCTCTCTGCCCAGAACATTGGAGGCTATACACCACACCCCCTCTACAGTATTTATAGGAACTCAAACACTGAGACCCTGCTCTGTTCCAGTAACAAGAAGCCGAAAGCACCAGCCTGAAGATGACGAGTGAGACCTCGTCGAAACGTCGCCTAGACACCCCAACTTTTACACGGGAAGACACCCGAGGACACCAAAACCTGCATTCCTGTACCCGTGAAAATCTACGAAAGCAAATATATATATATATATATATACACATACATACATACATACATACACTGTATATACGCGAATATAAGCCGACCCAAATATAAGCCGAGGCACCTTTCAGGCCGCTTGTCCCTCCGCCGCCCGCCTCACTCGAGTATAAGCCGAGGGGGGCTTTTTCAGTATAATAAATGTGCTGAAAAAGTCGGCTTATACTCAAGTATATACAGTGTCTATTTATCTATCTATCATCTGCATGGAAAACAACCCTTCTCAAAACCTGAAGAAAGATGCATTGTATTATGCTGGAGAAAGAAGTGGAATCCAAATAGCAGACTGCTTCTTTCACGTGAAAGGCAAGTCTTTCTTGACTAATAAGACACTAAAATGGCTTAGAGATGTCGTAAGATGGGCTTGCAGAGCAGAAGATCACACAGAGTCCCTTGCCTTCGCAATCTGAATTGCAGAGTCCCGCAGTGTTACAGTTTTCCATGTGTTTCTTTACACAGTCACTGCATTTGCTTCAATTTGGTTTGTCACTGACGTTCCTATATCATCTCTAGGAGAAAGAAAGAATAATAATGACAGCAAGAATGCCACTGATTGCAATGAACTAAGAAATCATTCGCCTATCAGCATAATATATAAAATATTTTTCTATAACATGCCAATGTTGAAAAGGCCAGAGCAATGTATACACCTTTCTTCCTGTATTATTAACTGCAGTACTAACTAGCAGACTTAATAGATATTTACCTTCAAATAGGAAAAGCCGCTGGAGATATGTATTCCTTATTGCACCTGAGGAATGACAAAACAAAGGGAAACCAGAAAAGACAAATCAGATGGGAGGAGAGGAAGAATTATGTATTTTTCTGTCTACTTTTACCCCATCCATTCCACTCTTTAGAAAATAAGGCATCTATGTCCTGGTAGCCACTGTTTTTATATACTTTGCTGAAACTTCATCTAAACCATTGTAAAAGCTGTTAAAAATTTTCACTCAAAGTCAAGTTGTGGGCTCTTCACGGAAATGTTGTGGTTTGTATTACCTTTTTGCTGCACATATGCATAAATCTTGGCTTGAACTCCATGAAGATGAAAACGCTTTATGTGGCTGTGCTTGGAGAGGGGGACCTTCTCTGTCCTCCCCGCAAACTCCTGCGCATGCATCTACAAAACAGCAAGCACGTTTTGCCTTTGTAGTGATTTCATCATGGCAGCAAAAACTTCTCCAGCCTAAACTCTGCAGTAGGACAGCCACCCAGCTCAAGGCTCAACGAGGAATGCCTACCTTTGCACCACCCCAGCCCAGGCACACTTCACACTGGAAGAGTTTCACCTTGAGGCAGACTTGGGGTGCATGGCTGGACTGTGTGGTAGTTCCTCTGGATTCAAGCTGAAGAAATTTAAATGCTACACCGAGCATCATCTGGTGCCTGGGTAGGCTTATTATAGGCAAAACTGAAGTGTTGAGTCCCAAAGATTGCGGGAAAACAATTATTCTAATAAGTAAATTATATGCTCCACACAGATCTTTCTTGTAATACACACACACACACACACACACACACACACACACACACACGTATATAAGCTCCCTGAAGAAGTTTCCTCCCCCATAGGAAGGTTTCCAAATGATATCCTGGGAAGAAAAACATGAATCCGCAGCCAATTCTTATAAAAAACTGACCTTTCTTCTTTCTGCAATGAAAAAACGTAACAGCACAAATGGCTGCCAGGATAATAACGATGAAAACTGGAATTAATATTTTCTTTTCTGCATCTTGTGATACTTTATTGGTAGTTGTTTCATTTCCAACACGAACAAGAGCAGAACCTGTATAGGAGGGGAAGAGGAAAAAAGCAACATCTGGAGTGAATTGTCTCTTTGGACACAACTGACTGTGACAATGTGCAAATATTCAGGCCTCAGGTACAATCAAGCCACCAGTACCTCAAAAAAGTGAGGAAGCTACAAATAATCATAAAACCACTGCCAACATCCCTTTCCTCAGCTCTACTCCTCCATCATGAATCTGTCAGTGGAAGTCCCTCCTATAAAACCTCCATGTTCTGGGGCAGTAGACCCCTGAATACCAGATGCAGGAGACAGGTCAGAGGGAAAGGCCGTGGTCCTTGGATCCTGCTTGGAAGATTCCTGGAGATGTGCAAATGACAGACCATCCAAGTGTCCCTATTTTCCAGGGATAGTCCTGGATTTATAGAAGCCGTCCCAGTTTCTGATTTGATCTCAGAATGTCCCGCTTTTCCTTACAACATCCCTATTTTCATCAGGAAAATGTTGGAGGGTATGGCGTTATCCAACCCCTGAGCCAAGGAGATAAGTAACTATACAACCTATAGAAGACATCTCATTAAACAACAGGGAAGTTGTTTAATGTTTATATAACTTGGAATCTGCTCTGTGTGGCTGGGGCAACCCAGTCAGAAGGGCGGGGTATAAATAATAAAATGATGATGATGGTGATGATGATGATGATGATGTTGGAATAGTACGTCCCTATTTTCATCTGAAAAATGTTGGAGGGTATGAAATGACTACTGCAAGGAGCAGTGTTGGATTAGCTCAAAATAAGTGACTAGCTAAGGCTACAAACTCAGGGCACTTGGAGACCACTGCTATTTTGGGTAGGATTCAATCATATACCAGGATGTTGTGAACACATCTGCCCCAAGCAGAGAAACACAACATGAGTTAGGAAGCAGTCAGAGAGCTGGGAGCAGCTTCCCTCCCCCTCCTCCTGACAAGGAATGGAATGTAGATAAGGTGTTAGCAGAGAGTGTGAGGGAGGGAAGTCAACTCGCTCAAGAAGCACAGGCAGGCTCAGAAAGCAGAAGGGGTAGCATTTCTTCACTGGAAGAGGAGGCAATTAATCCCCTGAGCCCAAAGAGTAGACGTATGGAAAAGGTATTAGACAGGAAACAAACCCAGAGACATAAGGGTCATAGGTTCAGGATATTCTGCAGAACCAGGATGCACTCCTCAGAAGGGTCAACTGACTCCTAAGGCACAGATGCTTGGTTAGACGTCCGAGACTAATTGTTTGTATCGCAATAAATCTTCTAGCTAATTACGACTTGCATGCTGTGTTATCAAGATGGCAGCTTGGGCTCTTGACACAGGAAATTCAGGTTGCTCAGTTAAACTTAATCGGGAGCTCTTGCATAACAAACTCACCCACCCACCCACCCACCCCACAATTCTGACTTAATCTGACAGGAAAACACACCAGAAAGTGTGGGGTAACAATTGCTTGATGCAACATCATTGATTGCTTAACATCCCCACAAAAAAAAAAAAAAAAAAAAAAATCAGGATGAATGCTCAATAAACAGGTTCTCTGGAAGTGACCTCCAGTACAGAGCAGAGACTGGGCTCTGGGCTCCAAACATTAAACCCACCAATCATTTCTTTCCAATTCACCCCTCCCCCCAAAACACATTCCCATCTAGATTATTATTATTTTATTCTTCATTTATTAAATTTGTATACCACCCTTCATCCATAGATCTCAGGGCAGTTCACAACATAATCAAAATCACAACCAGTTTCCTGTCAGTTAATTTGCCCTCAAAATACCCACTCCCCTTCCAAAAATCTTCCACTACAGTACAAGTTAAAGTTGATTTTCAAATGGATCCAAGCCAGTGTCACTGCCATGGCTTTCTGGACAGTTTAGTCTGTAGGCAACAAGACATTTTTGTTGAACTCACCCTGGGGATTATCACAATTTGTGTTGTTGTTGAAGATGGAGCAGCATATCGTGCCACTATCAAGAGAATGCCGCTGAAGAGTACTGATGAGAGAGAATAAGCCATCTTCATTTTTCAAAGACACAAGTTTTGAATTGTGAGTTAGGTTGGTTCCATGGTCACCAAACCAATAGAGCTGCCTCTGTGGATGCCCTCCCGATGCTGTGCACACCACAGTGTCCTTCTGAATTTTGATTTGAGGTTCAGAATACGGTGCTGGAAAATATGTAGGTGGTAACTTATTTAATCAATTTAATTAAAATATTTCTAGCCCCACTTTGCATTATGAAAAAGAAGCCGAAAGTGGGTTACAATATCAGTAAGTTAAAAGCATAAGATATTCCTATTCAGAGTGGACACATTGAAATTAATGGACATTACAAACTAAAGTTCATTAATTCTGTTGAATTTACTTTGAGTAGGACTTAGTTGAAGACATCTCATGTACATAAACTAAACCACCAGCCAACCAAGATAAATTATGGCCTTTTAAACTTTCTCTCTCTCTCTCTCTCTCTCTCTCTCTCTCTCTCTCTGTGTGTGTGTGTGTGTGTAGGGGTGGTATTATTTTTGTTTGTTACTGTGATATGTATTTTTGTGTTTTTATATCATAAATTGCCCTGTGATCCTTGGATGAAGGATGGTATAAAAATAAGTAAACAAACAAACAGCTGACTGAAGAAAACTAAAATAACATAATAAGCTCAGCAGTCAACAATTCACCACAAAGCCTCAGGAAATAGTTCAGTTTGTTAGTGTGTGGTATTGATAACACCAAAGTTGCAGCTTCGATCCCTGTATGGGACAGCTGCCTATTCCTGCATTGCAGGGGGTGGACTAGATGATCCTAAGGGTCCCTTCCAACTCTATGATTCTGTGTCATAAATAGGCCTTTAACTGGCACTAGAATTTTATAAAGGTTGGCACCAGCTTTATCTGGGGTGGAAGAAAATTTTGCAGCCAGGTACCTACGTATGTAAATAGAACAATAAAGAAATTGTTCCCAGACTATTATGGACCACATTCAGCTAAAGGTCATTTGCTATATGTTTAGCATGCCCACACTTCCTCCAATATGCATTTTCATTACTTTAATATCACCTTGCTTTTGACACCAGCCCCAACCCATCAAACCCAGAGTTCTTGATGTCCGTTGTTCATTCGCTTAAACTTACCAACAACCTTTAGATATATAAATTTGTTGTGATCATCTCCATTAACAGCTTCCAAAAAAAACTTATAATGTCTTTGGTCAGATATTTTTACTTTGTGGACACTGAGGATAACAGATTGATTTATCACCATCAATGAAATTCTTCCATTGTCAGTAATATATTTATTGCTTATTGAGTTGAGGTCACTTTCTTTTGGACAACTTGTCTCATTATGACAGAACTTCACTGTTGCATTTAGCATTGCTTTGTTGTTCTCACATGTAAGGTTGACGGTTTTCCCAAGTGCTGCAGTAACATCTTCAACACATGTGAAATCTGGGAATTCTGAGAGAAAATGGGGTGGGGAGACATAGCAAATGCATCAGTTGATTCAAGCACTGAAACAGGCGATTAAAAGGCACTATTATGACAGCCAAGGTCAGCTGCATCTGTCAGTCAGGGATGGCTGTAGCTCAGTGTCAGAAGCAAACCAGCAGTAAATCACAACGTGAAAGTTGGAATTAACTCTTTATTACCAAAATTATAATCTGCACAGGAGTGTCAGGCCTAATAAGCACAGCAACTCATCTCTAGTAGGTCTTACTCCTGTGAAGCAGTTATTGAGACTGAAGACCCCCACCTCCCCACAGCTGCCAAAGTCCCCTCATCTCCGGGATCCCCCCCCCCCACAAACAATCAGAGACTGCACCTGTGTGCCTGTCTTTGCTCCTCCCCTTTCATGCCTATCCTGGTTCTGGGAGATGGGGGTGGGGGGTGGGAATTTGTCAGAGCAGGAGGGAAAGACACCTACAGTATGACTCTTCACCAGCCTGACTCATCTCCACCTCTTGGCCTCTCTGATGGAAGCTGTAGTCCACAACATTTGGAGGGAAGTTTAGTGAAGGCTGTTTTAGCCCTTGAGATAAGGATTGTACCCTAAGGCTGGCAAAAGGTACAATCCTAAGGCATAATAAACTCCACCTGGAATTTCCATCCTTTTTAAGGGATGCTGGACAGAAAGATGAGATTAATGCTGACCTCCAGAAGTTAGACTACAGCTCCCATAATCCCTCACCATTAGCCATGCAGGCTGGTACTGATGGGAGCTATAGTCCAGAACACCTGGAAGGCATAAATTTGGGGAAGAAGGAGTTTCATTGGTGCATACTTCTGAGTTGACATGTGTAGGCTTGTACCATAAAATGCTGAGTGGGTTTGGGCTGAACATCTTACTCCTGTACAAATGCATGTCGGAGTATAAAGCTGTGGAGAAAATAGTAACAGGAGACAAGCTCGAAGGGTGTTGAATTTGTAATACTCAATCATTTAAATCCAGTTAGGAGCACTGGCCAGGAAAGTATATAATCCATCACCAACAGCAATAGGTAGGGAGCATAAATTAGCACATAAGGACCACTTTGTATACAATCTGCAAAGCACAACCCATTGATGAGAGCAGAGCCTGTGTTCCTCAATATATTGTGGGACTCCAACTTCCATCAGTTCTGGCCAGCATGGCCAATGGTGAGGGATTATGGGACCTGTAGTCCAACTTCTGGAGGTCAACACCAGTCTCATTTTTCTGCCCAGCATCCCTTAGAAAGGTACACATGGCAAGAGAATTTGCACAGCTGTACTTAATCAGGATTTATGCACCATGGCTGTAGTTGTACCAAGATTTATGTAATATTACTGAAATGCAGAAAATACAGCTCTCATTTTTCAGAAATGTGCTTAATAGCTCAGAATACCTGAACACAGAGCAGCTGATACATATTTTTAGTATTGAAAGCTGGGGCTATCTCCTATCCCTATGCAATGAAAGGCAAAGATAAGAGCAAAAGATAATTCCAAAGCACCCCACAGTCACCAATGCGCATAGGAATGCTTACCACTAGATCCCTGAGTGGTTACTAATAGGAAGCACAGAGGTAAGAGCTGGAGGGATGCCATCGGGACGATGTTGAAATAGTGCTACAGGCCAGCCCTGCTGCTGGAAGAGGTTTCTGACACCATGTCGCACACCTGAGAAAGACCTCGTTGTTCACCTGTTGAGAAAAGAGGATTTGTGAGAGTCCTCCTCCATTTTCATGCAGTTGAAACGGATTTGAAAGAAGACCACTTCCAACAGAGTCCTTCGCATTCTACCTCTGAAGTTGATTCATCCTTTAAAAAAAACACACCAAAAATATTGCAGAACAAAGAACATGTTGGATAAGTGTGAAATCACTTTGTAACAGTAGTGAATGGTATGGAGGTGCTTACCTGACCTCCCAGCAGGTGAGTCACTGCCATCACAATGCAAATGCACCAGCAAAGCCAGTCTGGTGCTCTTGCAGGTATGTCTGCATTGTGCTGCTCTCTCCTTCCCAGTAAGCGGCAGTGAGACACCTTTTGGGAAGTCAGGTAAATGTCATCACCGCATTGTCTGCTACTGCTTCATAATATGAAGGGACTGGCAATCAGCAAGCATGAATGTGACTGGGTGTCAGTCACAGAAGGGAGTCTTCCCTACTTCTTGGGGAAGGGAAAAAATTCCTGGAAGGAGGCATAAAAAAACAAAACCTGCTCATATATTTGAAAGGTACCCATTGGGGATGGAGGCCTTCAAAATCCAGTGGGGCACAGATATTTTGGCCACATCATCCTCTTGCATTGATTTGCAGTGATTTCTGTTCCTGTCAACAAACACATGATATCATCTTTCTTCAAGAAACTTGGGCAAAAGCGGGCACTATGGTTGAATTACAGGGTTTTACAAGTTACACTCAACCAGCTCTTAAAACTGCAAAGTATGGAAGGCCTAGCGGGGGGCTGGCGGTGCTGGTGTCAACCTCTCTTAATGTATCAATTCAACAGTGTCCCTCGTTGACCACCCCTGCTTTTTTAGTGCTGTCCCTTTCTGATAGTCTCCTGAGAAATACTTATCATATCTGCGTGTACATACATCCAGTAAAGTCTTGTGAGGAACTGAGATCATATTGGGATATTTTGGCCACGTCATCCTCTTGCATTAAAGCACTGTTAAACCCAGTGGATTTTTCTGGGGGGACGCATACCCCTAAACATTTTGTGAATTTATGTTTGGCCTCATTGAGGGGCAGTATTTCAATATGAGTAGGAAAATGAGACTACCCCTAAACATTTTTTTAGAGGGAAAAAAAGCAGCTTCCCCTGAAGAATCCTTGGGAGCATAGTTTGTTACAGGTGCTGAGAGTTCTTAAGAGAACTCTACAGTCCTACCTTGTTCCAGGACTCTGTTCGACTCCAGAAACCGTTTTAAAACCAAGGTGCAGCTTCCAATTAGCTGCAGGACCATCCTGCAGCCAATTGGAAGCCACACTGGATGTTCGGCTTCCAAAAATTGTTCGAAAACCAGAACACTCACACCTGGGTTTTGATCGTTCGGGAGCCAATTTGTTCGGGAGCCAAGGCGTTTGAGATCTAAAATACAACTGTATTCCCTTCACAGAGCTACAATTCCCAGGGTTTCCTGGCAATAGGGATTAATTGTTAAACCCCCCCCCCCCCGTGAAAGAAACAGGGGAACAAGCTACAGTTCCCAAAATTCTTTGGGGAGAACCATGACTGGTACAACAGTGCCCTGTGGCTGCTGTCTACCAACCTCAGTGCAACACCAACATTCATATACAGTGATACCTCGGGTTACATACGCTTCAGGTTACAGACTCCGCTAACCCAGAAATAGTGCTTCAAGTTGAGAACTTTGCTTCAGGATGAGAACAGAAATTGTGCTCCAGCGGCGCAGCGGCATCAGGAGGCCCTATTAGCTAAAGTGGTGCTTCAGGTTAAGAACAGTTTCAGGTTAAGAACGAACCTCCGGAACGAATTAAGTACTTAACCTGAGGTACCACTGTAAAGGCTGCTCATATCCAGCACATAGAAACATTGCCAAGCACAGGCCTCCTCTATGCAAATGAGGTGGCAGAGACCTAAGATGGCAGAAGATGGCTGTATGGCTTCAGACTACTACAGGTAGGGACCCATTTTGAAATTCCCTCTATATTATTTGCTTACATTCCCTGCTGAACATGAGGTTCTTTATTTGCTCCAGTGGGCAAGAGGATGGTGACCCAACGAGACCCAAGAGGCTGCATTCCAACTCCCTACAATTTAGACTTTAGGTTATCATGCTATAAACATGAATAACAACAATTCCTAAGGTTTGAATCCCAGAACACTAGCTCTGAAGCAACTTCCTTGCCAGAAAAAATAGCATAGGTCCATTCTGCTATTGAATAAGGATCTACCATGTCATTATCTTTTCTACCAACAGAGGGGGTGCTGCTCATATCTTACAGACAAGACAAGAGTATCCTGTTCACAGTTCCTTATCACCAGTTACCAAGTTTGCAACAGGAAGAAACATGAAAAAATAAGACCGTATCTTCATTGGATGCAGATTTCCGGTATACTGCTGCATGCCACCCCAATCTCCAAGCGGTATGAGGTCCCAGGAGTTCCAGGAGCTTAGCCAGGGTCCATGTTTCCTTTTGGAAATGAGGCCCAGTGGAGACTGTGCTGCTTTTCTGAAATATGGTTTATTTATATGCAACCTGAGCCTAGGATGGAGGGGCTCACAGCATTAACACCCCAAGAGGGTCTTGTTTCTCCCATAGCGGCAGCCTCAGATTCAAGCAGAAATCAAACATTGTGCTCTACTTCTCTGGCTCTCCAGCCTGCAGCTTTATCTCTAGGTCACATCACAGCAAACTCTGCTCTCAAACTATCTAAGAACTGAAAGGGAGATTCCACCCAGTAATACAAATACAAACGATAAGATGCATGAAAACACCAAATCAGGAAATTCCCATCCTTGAACTGAGGTCCTCAGAGAGGCGAAGGAGCCTTGGCAGAGGTCCAGAGGTGGAGTCCAGCTCCAAAAGTGCACAGCATTTTTTTTAAGACAGGTTGTGCAGGAAATCCTGGCCTTTGTCCTTGACATTTTTGGGCAAATGACCAAAAATCGAAACAAAAACAAAAACTGAACAGGCCAGCTTTGGGTTTTTATGCCCGCTTGACCTCTGTGACCGAACCTAGTTAGGAACAATCCTATATACAGTGGTACCTCGGGTTACAGATGCTTCAGGTTACCGACACTTCAGGTTACAGACTCCGCTAACCCAGAAATAGTACCTCGGGTTAAGAACTTTGCTTCAGGATGAGAACAGAAATAGAGTGGTGGTGGCATGGTGGCAGTGGGAGGCCCCATTAGCTAAAGTGGTACCTCAGGTTAAAAACAGTTTCAGGTGTTTTTTTTTCAGTTTCAGGTTAAGAACAGACTTCCAACCCGAGGTACCACTGTACATTATACACTGTAGCTGGATCAAATTGTGCACTTGCTATTCCTTATAAAAGGAAAATGCCAGAGCAGTAGGGGCAGAGTCAAATTCTGACTGGGGACTGTATTCAGGGCAAAAAAAACCCCACAACACAGTTAAAGGCTTCCCATGCCACAAACCTAATCTGGCTCCTCCTCAGCCCAGCTATTGCTTAAAACCCTGCTGAGAGCCCTAGGGTCCTGCTCCTGCCTCTATCCACCTGGCCCAGGGTGGGTCCTGACAGGTTCTATAAGGACTGCTGCTGCTGCTGCTCAGCAGAGAGGTCTTCTTCTTTTAAATTGCTTTTAAATTGTTCTATAAGGACTGCTGCTGCTGCTCAGCAGAAAGGGCTTCTTCTTTTAAATTGCTTTTAAATTGTTTTTTATATCATTTAAAGGTTTTTTTAAGTGTTTTAACTGTTTTTAACTGAGTTGTAAGGGCATTTTGTGGGATGTGCCTGGGAGAAGAGGAGCAGGGGAGAGCGGGCGGGGGGGGGAGAGACCCAATAAAAGTGGTTGCGGATAGAGGCACTGGCGGAGGAACAGGAGTGCAGAGGAAACAGACCGCCCCCAGCACCACTATTCTGGTAGGTTGCTATCATGGCAGCCCCCCTGGACATGCGCTGCGCACTGCCCCCACGTACCACGCCCCTGGGAGGCGTGCCACGCCCCCGGGGGCACCAGCCACACCCCTGCCTGCTCTCCACTCCCAGTAGTGGAGCACGCAGCTTTGCCACTGGGTAGAGGGAGGTATGGTGTGGGAGGAGGGGCAGGCCAGGTAAGGGGCATACAGCACAGGCAGTTAGTGACCATGCCGTGTGCCAGCCCCCCCCCTTCAACCTAGGGAATTGTTGTTGTCATCATATCAGCCAGCCCTCGGGTCTGCAACTGCTGCTGTTGAATGCCAGGTCTGCCCAGAATAAAATCTCCCTCATCCATGATCTGATTATGGATGAGGAGGCTGATCTGGCATGTATCACTGAAACCTGGGTGGGTGAACACGGTGGACCCAACTAAAGAATCATGGCAAGAAAAATTGATGGACTATGCAGAACTGGCAAAATTGACATATAAGCTATGGGACAAGGATAACTGTGACTTTAAGGATGAATGGAGAATCCAGGGACTTCCGGGGTAGTGCCATCGGTAATGGCGGAATTCCTCTGACTAAGAGAAAATCGGGTCTGGCCGTCACGGCGAAGACGGAGACCCTTCAGAAATCACAGCCAGGTGAAGCCTGTGAACGTGGGATTCGGCGGGCACCCTTTGTGCCTCCCCTACTCGCGGGGAAACCCGTTTTCGGGTCTCCGGAGTGAAGTGGGGTGAGCAGCACGGTGCTGTGAATCAACTGCTTTTTCCATGGAGTGAAGCTGCGCAGCTGTTGCCGGAGAGCGCTGACTTTTTCCTGTGAACAATTGGGCTCTAAAAGACACTACCCGTGAGTAGAACAAATTGGAAACTTTTAAAAGAAGAAAGTCTCAATTCGGAATTGTAGCGGGGAGGCATAAACAGGAAGTCCGCCTTCCGCTTTTGTAAATAGAACAAAGCAAAGAGCCTGCAAGCTAGAGTCTTGGAAAGCCGATTGGAAAGGATTAATTTCAACCTCCAAAAATAGTAAATTCCCCCCCTGGAAGCAGGAGAAGGGGGGGGGAGTTTTGGACTATTTATACCTGTGAGAGAGAGGGAAGGAAGCTAAAATTCCATTGCTCAGAACCTGGGAACGGACTGCAAATAGAACAATAAGGCTGCTGTGTCTGAAGCTGTGACTGGTAGCTGTCAAAGAGAGATACATTGTGTTGAACTGTTTCTAACTGTTTCTAACTGTCTCCCTCTGACTCTAAAGGGAGAAAGAAAGTAACTAAAAATTGAGACTAAATTTTCTACTTAAGTTTGCTTTAAAAGGAGTTATTTTGGATTAATATAAGTACGGATTGTAACGGTTCCCCCTAGAGGAAGGTTTAGAAACTGTTATAGCTGGATCAGGAGGATTTTCCATTAGAAAAACAAAACTGCCTGACTGTGGGACTGACCTTGGATTTTTTGAGTGTTATGGCAGATGGGAAAGAAAAAATAGACTTGTCACTCCCAGAAAAAACAACAGTTAAAGGTATACAAGTTGGAGCCAAACAGTACAAACTGAAAGCATTTGCTGATGATCTGGTTTTGACATTACAGGAGCCAGAATCTAGTACCAAAAGAGTATTGGAATTAATTCAAGAATTTGGCCAGGTAGCGGGCTTTAAGTTGAACAAGTTAAAAACTAAGGCTTTAGAGAAAAATCTAACAGTGATTGAGAGAGAGAGGTTTCAGAGGGAGACAGGATTAACACTGGTTAAGAAAGTGAAATACCTAGGGGTTAATATGACTTCTAAGAATGTGAACCTATTTAAGGATAATTATGAAAAATGTTGGATGGAAGTGAAAAAGGATTTAGAAATATGGTCAAATCTGAAGTTATCATTGTTAGGCCGAATTGCTGTGATAAAGATGAATGTATTGCCAAGGATGTTGTTTTTGTTTCAAACATTGCAAATTTTGGATAAAATGGAGTGTTTCAAGAAGTGGCAGAGAGATATTTCTAGATTTGTCTGGCAGGGCAAGAAGCCTCGAATAAAATTCAAGATATTAACTGAAGATATTAACTGACTTAAAACTTTATTATGAATCAGCCGCATTTTGCTGGCTGAGAGAATGGATGCTTCTTGAGAACACTGACGTGTTGGATTTAGAAGGTTTTAACAATGTTTTTGGGTGGCATGCATATTTGTGGTATGATAAGGTCAAAGCACATAAAGCGTTTAAAAACCATATTGTCAGAAAAGCACTGTTTAATGTTTGGATAAGATATAAGGACTTGCTTAAAAATAAAACTCCAAGGTGGCTGTCACCAATGGAAGCGAAGGCTCAGAAAAGCTCAATATGGAGGCCAAATGGCCGAAATATTAGGAAATTTTGGAACAAGAGGGAGACAGACTAAAATTGCAGAGTTTTGAAAAACTAAAAAATAGAGTGCGAGATTGGCTTCATTATTACCAGATAATGGTATGCAACAACGGCAGCAAGGATTCTTATTGCAAAAAACTGGAAAACTCAAGATCTACCCACACTGGAAGAGTGGCAGATGCAGCTGATGGACTATATGCAACTGGCCGAGATGACCGGCAGAATCCGTGATCTGGGAGAAGAGAAGATGGAGGAAGACTGGGAGAAATTTAAGATGTATCTACAAAAACAATGTAATTTGGTTGAATGTTAAGAAGGATGCTGGATTATAAAAAAATTGGCCACCACTAAACTAGATTTAAATTTGATGATAAGTGAGACTAAAGAAAATATAAAAAAAAATTTGGAAGAAGTGTTAGATTATATTTGAATGAGTGGACATGAGATTGTAAACAAGTTGATAATTTCTTTGGAAAAAATTTTTAATGATGTAAATGGGAGCGGGAGACGTGAGGGAGTCCAAAGAAGTGTTGAAATTGTTGCAAAAGAAGTAAGATTGTTTGTTATGTGTGCATTTATATTTAAAAACCTTAATAAATATTTATTAAAAAAAAAAATCTACTGTACCCCCCCCCCCAAAAAAAATCATTATTACCAGATAATGGAGGCATATAATTTGGATTTAAAAAAATGGCTTCCAGGTGGAAAAATCAAAATTGGAAACAGAATTGCTAGATCCTAAAATTAAGAACTTGTCAAGAATGTATAACTTGCTGTTGAAATGGAATACTCAGGATGAAACAGTGAAATCTGTTATGATTAAATGGGCACAAGACGTTGGACATAATATTACGATGGCTGATTGGGAACAGTTATGGACCACAGGTATGAAATTCACGGCATGTAATGCCTTAAGAGAGAATATAATGAAAATGATATACAGGTGGTACATGACACCAGTCAAGCTCGCAAAAATATATCATTTGCCCGATAATAAATGCTGGAAATGTAAAGAGACTGAAGGTACATTCTTGGGGGGGGGGGGAGGAAAAATGCCGTATTATGAAATGCACTGTTTGTGAATAGAGTACTTTTTGACAGCTCTGCAAGGGAGATACATTGTTTTTGGCTGTCTCCTCCTGATCTTGAAAGAAGGGAAAGTAACTGGAAAGTAACTGAATTTGAAACTGTTTTTTTACTTTGTGAAATGGGGGTTTAAAAGTGCTACTTTTTATTGCAACAAGTACAGACTGCTACTGTGTCCCCCTAGAGGAAGTTTTTGCATTTGTTACAACAATTGGGCCAGAGGGATTTTCCACTTCAAAACACATTGTGGCTGTGGGATTGACCTTGGACACTCAGCTAAAGTGTTATGGCAGATGGAAAAGAAAAAGTAGACTTGCTCCAAGACAAAACAACGAGGTCTGGGAAATCTTTTCAGTGAAGAGCATCAACATCTGGTCCTTCTGCCTCATCTGCAGCTGCATTTACACATGGTCGGCCAATTGGTGTTAAAGAAGGATAGAACTTTTTTTATGTATGCCACAACAGCAGCAAGAATACGCATCTCAAAGTATTGGAAGACACAAGATCTCCCCACCCGGGAAGAATGGCAGATGAAGGTGACGGAGTACATGGAACTGGCGGAAATGACTGGCAGAATCCGAGACCTGGGAGAAGAGTCGGTAGAAGAAGATTGGAAGAAATTTAAAGACTATTTACTGAAATATTGTAAAATTAAGGAATGTTAGAAGGATGTTGGAATGAAGTTATGTGGTTTTAGCAGTAATGTTATAAAGGAGTATTTAAAGATGGATTGTTAACAGGTGAGAATGTAAAGTTATAATATATTAAGATAAATTATTAAGATAAAAGCAAAAATGGAAAGGATTTGCTGAAATAAGTAACTGAACTAGAATACAAAAAAGGGAGGAGGTCAGGGAAACAAGCAAATGAAAGTCAGGATATGGAAAGGTTGATTTGCTTTTAATTGTTTTTTGTGTTTTGTATTTTTTCCTTCTTTTTCTTTTTTTTATTCTTTTAACTTTTTTGAAATTTTAATAAATATCATTTTAAAAAAAGGAAAAATGGGGGGGAATAAGGATATGTTTTTGGATAATATGTCTTGTTATAACTTTGAATAATTTTTTTTTTAAAAGTACAGTACAGTACAAAACAAAACAAAAAACAGGGTGGAGTGGGTCTCACCCAGCTGTGCCCACCTGGGTACTCAGTACAGCATCAGGCCAGACTCAAGGGTTGAGGAGGGGGAGCTGCTGTGGTCTGTAGAGTCTCTCCATCTCCAGACTCTCTGTCCAGTCGGGTGTGTGGGTGTTCCTGGTGTTGGGCAATCAGGGACAGATAAGGGATTCTGCTGGTTTACCGCCTGCCTTGCTGCCCAGCAGTCTCCCTGTCTGAACTGACTGGGCTGGTCTCAGAGGTGGTGTTGAGGACTCCCAGACTGCTGGTACTGGGAGACTTCAACTTCCATGCCCAGGCAGCTGGTTCTGGGGCAGCTCAGGACCTCATGGCCCCCATGACAACCATGGGGCTCTCCCAACATGTCACTGGCCCAATGCACACGGCAGGCCAGGCTCTGGACCTTTTCTCGACTGGGCAGGAAGACAGTGATTTGAAGGGGTCGGACCTAGACATCAGTCATGGTCAGATCGCTTTCTGTTGAGATTTATCGTATTTTTCACTCTATAGGACGCACTGGACCATAGGTGGGGGAGAACAGGGGGAAAAAAAATCTCCCCTTCTCTGCTCAGCGCCCCTTCAGCGAAGCGGCAGGAGAAACAGACCCCCTTCCATTTCTCCTCCCGCTTCGCTGAAGGGGTGCTGCGCAGAGAGGGAAAACTGTGCAGCGCCTCTCCAGCAAAGTGAAGCCTGGAGAGCAAAAGGGATTGCTGTGCACTGACCCCTCTCCCTCTCCAGGCTTCAGGAGGCTATCTGCAAGCCCCCAGAGCACAGCGGGAACTCCTGCTGCACTCCAAAGCCTTGCAGATAGCTGCCTGAAGCCCCCAGAGTGCAGCAGGAGTTGCGCAGCCATCCCCAAGCTGCGCATCACTCTGTATCGCTATTCTGGCTTCGGGGACAGCCTCTGAAGCCTCTGCAGGGCAGCGGGGTGCCTTCACCCCGCTGCCCTGTGGAGGCTTTGCGCAGCTAACCCCAAGCTTTCACACATTTCCCCTTAGTTTTTGGAGGGGAAAAAGTGTGTCCTATACAGCGAAAAATACGGTAGGTTGTCAGCACCTTCTCCCCTCCACAGAGGCAGGGGATCTATTAGCCCTCGGAGGCTGATGAGTCAAGTGGGATTCAAAATGGCTCTGAGGGGTTTTCTGGCTGATATGACTAGCACCCCTGTTGAAGCCCTGACCGACCTCTGGAACACCAGGCATTTGACTGATTTATTTAACATCTGATGCCCTTTTAAAATGTTTTTTTTGGGGGTGGGCAGTTATTGGGCTGTTGTTTTTATTTTTATTTTTTATTTTGTGGTTTTATATTTTGATTTTGTTCTGTGAAATGCCCTGAGACCTCTGGGTATATGGTGGTATATAAATTAAATAAATAATAAACAAACATCCACCAGCATAGGAAACATAGGGAGCTGCCTCATACTGAATAAAACAATTATTCCATCTAACTCAATGTTGTTTGCACTGACTGGCAGTGGCTTTTCATGGGTTCAGATCAGGCACATTCCCTACCTGGAGACGAGTCAGGAATCGAACCAGGGACCTTCTGCCTGCAAAGCAGATGATCTACAATTTACCTATGGCCCTTCCTTTCAGGTCTGGTCCTTAGCCAAGCCTTAGGGGATGAAGAAAATGAAACCGAATCAAATTAATTTCGGCAGGCATGGACCCGAAGGATTAATGCTGTTCTGTTAACCACAAGTCAAACCTCAGGAGAGAGGCATGTTACTTGTTAAGGAAGGAAGTTAAGAAACAAAGCCACTTGAAAAATCGAAGATGCTTAAAAAAATAATGCTGTTTCTGGGAACATAAAACTGAAAGACAAATTCCAAAAAGTGCATGAATTATAGTGAAAACTGATGCTGGCCCCAAATTCCACCCTCTAGGTTTGCAGCCCCATTCACAAGCTTCGAAAAAGTCCAGGTGCATTCACAGCACCTGGTAGTAAAGAGGATGCACCCCTGAAACTCTGCATGAGGTATGGGGGTGTCCCATGGCTCCTCTGCAGGAGGTGAGCACTTTTGTCTCCATGGATTTGGGGGATTCCATCTGTATCTATACCTCCTATGCAGTCTAATGGAGTGAGGCAACTCTGTTAGATTGCATGGGAATATTGAGAGAGGCAGAAGCCTTATTTTTTTATGGTAGAACATTAGAGGGAAGTTGTCTTACTCCTCCACCCCATTATTTTTTAAAAGCTGAACAACTTGAGCTGATTTATTTTTTAAAAGGAAATGGGGATATGTACAAGGAAAATGCCGAGCTGTAATCTGGGGGAATTAATTTAAATGTTAATCAGTTAAAGCAAACATTTGCTAACTACATGTAACAAGGAGTGCTCTGATGGTGTTTCCTGCTTGGCAGGGGGTTGGACTCGATGGCCCTTGTGGTCTCTTCCAACTCTATGATTCTATGATTCTAAGTCCATCCTCCCTCCATTACAGTCCCTCAGTTTTAGCTCTTCTGGACAGTGCCGCCTTGTCTGCAAGATCAGCATATGGATCTGTTGGCCATCCAAGGCCAATCTGATTTTTACCGTGATGAAGAGAGAGACCTTCTGTTGAGTGCTCAACAGCAATAAGCACACAAACAACCAGACTCTCCCAACCCAGCAACAACAATTAGATAAAGAAAAGGGCTCTTGAGATGACAGTGCTGTAAGATCTGCACCATCTTCATCTAAACTCAGGTGTAGAGGTAAAGGGACCCCTGACCATGAAGTCCAGTCGCGGACGACTCTCGAGTTGCGGCACTCATCTTGCTTTATTGGCTGAGGGAGCCGGCATACAGCTTCTGGGTCATGTGGCCAGTATGACTAAGCCGCTTCTGGTGAACCAGAGCAGCACACGGAAACGCCATTTACCTTTCTGCCGGGAGGTACCTATTTATCTACTTGCACTTTGACGTGCTTTCAAACTGCTAGGTTGGCAGGAGCAGGAACTGAGCAACGGGAGATCACCCTGTTGCAGGGATTCAAACTGCGGACCTTCTGATCGGCAAGTCCTAGGGCCACCCACGTCCCTAAAAACTCAGGTATAAAAATGTGTAATTAAGTCATATTTCTTAAAGACACTGCAGCCTCCACTGCGTTTTGTTCTCAATGGAAACACAACCCTGGGTGAGCACCTGGAACCACATGGGATCTTGGGCAGAGATTGCGGATGGCTCACAACCTTTGTATCATTACCCATCAAGTCCAGTTTAATCCAGGTACAAAGTCAGATAAGTCATTGCCACGTAAACAAAACTCCTTATGCAATGGAGAGTATGCTCTTCAGCAGCCTCCTTATAATAACTGGCTAGGCTTTGCCCTACAGGGCAAATAAAAGGCTTCAGGAAAAGAAACCCTTTCATTTAGGAGATGGGCAGTAATTCAAAGGATGTTGTCTTCAAACTCAGTTTTCCTCAGGGTACAGCTATTAACATTAATGAGCATAAGTAACCCAGGCCCATTCATTTCAATGGGTCAACTCTAAGTCAAACTGATGTCAATACCAACCACTCCATGTACAGTATTTGCACCCCAAGGAGCAAAACTGTCACGTTGCAAAAACAAAAAACCAAGAAGCATCCCTTCCGGATAAACTGTTTTGCATTATTTTAGGAACGGGGGTGGGGGGAAGAGTTGCTAAGGCGTCCAATCACTTTCTTCCTGAACCCCCCCCCCTCCCCTGCCAACTATGGTTCTCTGGAAGAAACTCAATCAATAGCTAAGCTGTGCATTAGTTCTTAGGAAAGAGGAACTCCGTTGTGTACAGCAGAGCCGAACGGATTTGCCACAAGATGCAACTGAGCCAGCATGAGTTTGACCAAACTGCGGGAGGCAGTGGAAGACAGGAGCGCCTGGCGTGCTCTGGTCCATGGGGTCACGAAGAGTCGGACACGACTAAACGACGAAACAACAACAGCAACTGAGCCGAAATCAATACTGGTATCCAGCGAGTACACTACAGGCATTCTTAAACTGCACCTGGAGGCGATTTTGAGTAGGGAAATGGCTGGTAAAGGAAAGGGACTCTGCTGTCCCCCGCAACTCCCGGGCTTCTAATCCAGAATCTGTTTTGGATTTAAAGGAAAGCGGACAGCGTTCATCCCGAAGTACACCCTCTAGTAGGCACCCTCAGCATAGCTGTCAACCTTTCCCTTTTCTTGCGAGGAATCCTATTCGGAATAAGGGAATTTCCCTTAAAAAAAGGGAAACGTTGACAGCTATGAATCTTGACGCCATGCAGCCTGGATCGGATTCTCCCACTCCGGATTCTAAGCGCTGTCGTTGCAAGAGGAACTCGAGTTCGCTCCAGCCTCGCAAGACCTTTGCAGCTTTCTCAAACGGGCGACCGAAGCCAAAAAAAACACCACTGGGAAAAGCCTTACCTGAGAAGTAGAAAGCGCGATCCCTGCTTGTGAGCCAGCAGCAAGAAGCAACGGTGCGCTCGCAAAACGAAACGAAAGGAAAACACGGAGAAATGCTTTCACTTCTCGTATGAGGGATTAAGTTCAATGAGTCCACCCTCCCGGAAATAAGGGAATTGAGCATTTAGGCTACCCACTTTCACCCCACCCCACTTGTTTCACATCTCGACGACGTGTTCTGGGCTGGATATAGACACATCAAAGAAGCATTTTGGTTAAACCCGTCGTTAACGTTGAATGAGAAATCGGGTTGGCAAAAACAGAACTCCACAGCGCCATCTGGTGTCACAATTGTTAGAATGCGTATTCAACGCATATGAAGCGCTTTTTCTTTGCCAAGCGTAGCTGAGTCGCTTTCGTTAGGTTTGAGTTGGTCCTAGTCCAGGTATGATCTGACTGCTTATCTTAGACGTTTCAGGTTCTTTCATACATTGCAAACTTTTGCTGCAAAAAGGCTCCCTTTAACAGTGACATTTCCCTCTGACAGCAGCATGTTAGGAAGACAGATAATGCTTCCCTTTCAGAGAAGCAGACATTCCCCCCCACCACCACCAAAATTTGCAGCCAACAAATTACCTTGATTGTCTTTCTATCCCGCTTTTCATTCAAATGAATTCCAAAGCAGATTACAAACAATAAACAACAAGAACATAGCAGAACATCATATAAAATAATTAACAAGTCATCAACAAAACAATTGTGGTCTATAAAACATTGTCAACAAAGCAACAACTTAAAAAAATAAGATAAACCACAATGAGAGCAAAACTCATATTGTATGAGCGACAAATCAATATGACATTTTAATCGATAAAACAGTATTAACAAAATTAAGAGGACAGCAATTAAAAAAATAAACTAAGCACTACTAAATTCATACACACATTCTCTTTGCTGCCATGACCAGTGCCGGATTTACAAGCTATAGCTTAGGGTCCCACTCTCTTGCCCCCCCAAAAAAACCTTTTAAAAAGCTGTATGTACATTTCCAAAATATAAGATAAAAAACAAATTTTAAAAAACCTACATACAGCAGCAGTGTTTTGCATTGTGTAGGCTCCTATGATGTAAGTAATGAACCCCGCCTGCTAACCTGCTCCCTAAAATATCACTGGTTTGCTTATTTCTATATATAGGGTGCCTACATTCTGCATGGACTGCTTGCATGGATAGGTCCATAAATTACCATATAACATATATTCAACACACACAAAAACAGAGAGAATTTGTTGATGACAAAGGACAGCTAGACATATAAAGGGCCCCATTACCTTCAGTAGCTTAAGGTTTCATCAAACCTAAATCCGGCCCTGGCCACTCATAATCTTTCACTCTATTCTGGTCATTAAAATACACTGGTACCTCGGGTTACAGACACTTCAGCTTAAAGATGCTTCAGGTTACAGACTCCGCTAACCCAGAAATAGTACCTCAGGTTAAGAACTTTGCTTCAGGATGAGAACAGAAATTGTGCCGCGGCAGCAGGAGGCCCCATTAGCTAAAGTGGTACCTCAGGTTAAGAACAGTTTCAGGTTAAGAACACACCTCCAGAATGAATTTAGTTCTTAACCTGAGGTACCACTGTACACATAAAATACACATAATGTCTGTTGTTAATGCAGCTCAGTGAGATGCTGCACTGGCTGGTGGAGATAGTGAAGTTCTTGGGACTACCACCAGTGATATGGTGGATGCTGACACCTGTAGCCTGCCCAGGTGCCATTGCCCATATTGCTCTCAATAATCAGGAGGTCCATTCCCATTCAATGAAGTCTGAGATCAGCGTGTCCCTCCTGGAGCAGCGAGTCATGGCTGCACTCGGTGTAGGAGAGGCTGCCAGCAGCATAATGGGAGAAGCTGTTCTTCCCAGATTTCTCCTTTCATCAGCATTAAAAGGATGGGCGGGGTACAAATTATAAAATTATTATTTAAAAATTATGATGGTGATGGTTCGTTGCAGGGGTTGGCAAGCTTAGCGAACAATGGGCCGGTCCACGATCCGGCCATCAGAAGATGGGCCGGAGTGTGTGCACACGCACGCTCTTCCGGGTCGGAGGAGCACCCGTGAGCACAGGCGCCATTAACCTGGAAGTCGGTCCCCACACTGTGCTGGTAAGAGTGGGGTGTGGGGCGTGGGGCGTGGGGCGTGGCAGGGGTTGCCATGGGCCGGATAGATGAGCCCCATGGGCCACTACTGGCCCATGGGCCTTAGGTTGTCGACCCCTGGTTTATTGTTTTAATGTTGCACACAGATTAGAGGGGTTTCCTTAAAGAAAAAAAATTGCACTTTATTTATGCTTTCAATAAATAGATAGATAAATAATATTCTATGCATTTGATTAAGTGGACTCCGCTTCACAAAAGATTATGCCATAAAAAAATTGTTACGCTTTCAGGTGCCACAAGATGTTTCGTTGTCACAGCCCATCTCTTGAAATGTATTTCTGTTCTTTAAAAGGCTTTATCTTGGCCTGGTTGTGCATTATTATTATTATTATTATTTTAAAAAACATAGTCTGTCTACGTATGACAAGTTGCTAGATCAGGACAGGGGTGCAGCTTGAATAAAATATTGTGGGGGCTCAGGTAGGCCCCAGTCTGCATAATCAATCACATGATGCAGTGCAGACACACCATTTGAGTGGCAATGCCCATCAACTTGTGGGGCAGCCTCCTCAAATATTTTATCATGGGGGCCCCTAGGAGTTGGCTCCTATGGATCAGGTGATCCCAGACTTCATTCATGTGGTTTGTGGCAAGTTTGTGGGTTTGCGGTTAAAGACAGGCAATGACACATCCACCACATTAAATATTTATATTTCAAGTTGTCTTTTTATTGCTTCTTTTATTTCAACAGAATTCAAATTGCAATCAAATATGAATGAAGTGTGCAGGCACGCACACACACAGATTAACAATCATGTAGGGTGGGATTCACCCAACACACCGCAACAGCAGAAGCCCTAAACAACGACTTCCACCTGTGCAATGAGGCTTTGCCTCCTCTCTTTGCCGCACATACCCCCATACCACCTGCAATTGGTTCGGGGAGAGGGAGTCAGGAGAACCCCCAAGGACAGCACATGGGAGGAGGGGAAAAGAGATTGTTCCATCCAGCAAGCTGCAATGCTTGTGCAGGAAGAATGTCTGTAATAGCGTGACAGTGAATCCCACCACAAATATGCAGCTCAGTGCATTACAATTGCTGAAACAGGCAGGAAAAAACCCTAAGTAAATAAATAAATAAGTAGTCTGTTAAGACCTGTCTAGCAAGTGGTCCATGGGAGGAGGGAGAGTTTGGGAAGCAGGTGTGGCATTTGGACTTTGTTCCTGCAAACCCAGCCAGCGACTAGATAAGTGTTGTTTTTCAATCAGCTGTGTTCTACAGCTGATAAGAAATGTTTCTGCATGGATCTGGAAGTGGCTGGCCAATAATTTGTAGTACATATTAAAATCCAAAGGACAAAATAATTGCATTCTCTCTGTGGAGGTAACGCTCCGCTTTGCGAAGGCAAACCTTGCACCAGACATGCAACAGTATGTCGAGGAGTGTTGTGCCTGCTGACCTTTTGCCTTCTTGGCTAGAAAACAGGGTTTCCCCCCTGACCGTTTGTCCTCTCGCTGATTTGTTTACTAGACATAACGCTTGGCTGGAACATGACCAGGGACGCAGATGTAATCAAGTATTGGGGAACATTTTAGGGAAACACTTGCTAACACGTGTATTTGCTAATGCTGGAAATGTGCTTAGATGGAAATACGTCATGTTCAGGGTGGTTTCACCACTGTTTCAAATTGTCGACTTCTGCTAATAAAAGGAGCCTCTGAAGAGCTAGTCAGCAGCTTGTTTGGAGCATGCTTGCCAGTGTGCTTCTGCACAGCTCTCCTGCATTCAATCTCTACACAATTCCAGGATTGTGATGAGACACGACAAATCCTTCAGTGGAGGCCACACTTTGACATCATGCATAATAATAATAATAATAATAATAATAATAATAATAATAATTTATTATTTATACCCCACCCATTTGGCTGGGCTTCCCCAGCCACTCTGGGCGGCTTCCAAAAAAATATTAAAATACTGTAATACATCAAACATTAAAAGCTTCCCTAAACAGGGCTGCCTTCAGATGTCTTCTAAAAGTCTGGTAGTTATTTTTCTCTTTGACATCTAGTGGGAGGGCGTTCCACAGGGCGGGTGCCACTACCGAGAAGGCCATCTGCCTGGTTCCCTGTAACTTGGCTTCTCGTAGCAAGGGAACTGCCAGAAGGCCCTTGGCGCTGGACCTCAGTGTCCGGGCAGAACGATGGGGGAGGAGACGCTCCTTCAGGTTACTGGACCGAGGCCGTTTAGGGCTTTAAAGGTCAGCACCAACACTTTGAATTGTGCTCGGAAACGTACTGGGAGCCAATGTAGGTCTTTCAAGACCGGTGTTATATGGTCTCGGCGGATGTGGCACCAATGGGGGCTATACAATGACAACATTACTTCTTTATGTAGATAGAAATATATGCATTAATTTCCATAGGTCTGCTCTGTATTTTTCCCATGTAAAAAATCCTTACTGAAAAACACAATTTCCACTTGCCCTACAGACAAGTAGACAGAAGTGTTTTCAGAAATGGCTCTAAGGGCTCCTTTATATGCTGTTTTTTATATTTGACTACATACAAAATAAACATGAATTGCATCAAATACAACTGGAGAATGAGAGCATGGGATGTGTCTGTGAGAGAGAAGAACATAAAAATGCAAGGTTGAGTGAAACTAGAGTGGAGGAATGTTCAGCAGGTGCTACAAAAAATGGTTGTAGCAATATCCTCAATGTGAAACCCTACTTCAAGATTAACTATGGCTGTGTACACATAACCATTTACTCTGGCTCCAGTGGGCTCCCAACAATGGTGTTTGAAGCCATTTGCACATGATGCTAGCCCCAATCCATGTGTAACCTGTAGAAATACTCGTCTGATGTGCTTTCTTCTTAAACCAGCTGCCATCCCATTTGAAAACAGCAGTTACCGGTAAGCAGATATGCTAATGTGACTTGAAAATGACCTCACTGCACATTAAGCTGCTAATGTGTATTTTCACCTTTACTTTCTGAATTTAAAACCCTTAAACTAACAGACTGCCCTTTTGCATTATAAACAAGGCAATAAGGAAACTAGAGCTCAAGTTCTGTTTATTATGAACAATACTTGAACTTTACCACTCTCATCCTGTGGCAGTGCTGGATTTACATATAAGATAAACAACCAATAGCTTAGGGCCCCACTCTCTCTAGAAAAAAATTAAAGGAAAAAACCTGGATGTACATTTCCAAAATATAAGATAAAAAACAAATAAGATAAAACCTACATACAGCAACAGTGTTTTGTGTTGTGTAGGCTCCTATGATGTAAGTAATGAGCCCAGCCTGCTAGCCTGCTCCCTAAAATATCACTGGTTTGCTCATTTCTATATACAGTGGTACCTTGGTTCTCAAACTTCACCCATTCCAGATTTCAGCTCTCAACAATTACTGTACTTGGAAAAAATACTTATTTTGTTTTGTGCAAATGGCTTAGATACCTATTAGGTCCATAAATTATCATATTCAACACAAAAAAACAGCAACAATTTGTTGTCGACAAAGGACAGCGGGACATCTAAGGGGCCCCATTACCTTCAGTAGCTTAAAGGTAAAGGTACCCCTGCCCGTACGGGCCAGTCTTGACAGACTCTAGGGTTGTGCGCTCATCTCACTCTAGAGGCCGGGAGCCAGTGCTGTCTGCAGACACTTCCGGGTCACATGGCCAGCATGACGAAGCTGCTCCGGCGAACCAGCACCAGAGCAGCACACGGAAACGCCGTTTACCTTCCTGCTATACAGCGATACCTATTTATCTACTTGCACTTAAGGGTGCTTTCGAACTGCTAGGTGGGCAGAAGCTGGGACCGAATGACGGGAGCTCACCCCGCCGAGGGGATTCGAACCCCCAACCATGCGATTGGCAAGTCCTAGGTGCTGAGGTTTTACCCACAGCACTACCGCGTCCCTCCCTTCAGTAGCTTAGGGCCTCATCAAACCTAAATCTGGCCCTGGGCACAGAGGTTGTTCCTCATTGCTCAGCTCCTACACTTTATTCTGTTTAATAAATTGAGGGACTGCACACCATGAAATTCCATTGCAAAGCGAACAGAAAGTTATATTAATCCACGCACACTGGGGGCCTCCTTTTGTTATGCATTTCAAGGCACAGGGCTGCTTTTTAAAGCTTCATATCCAATGGCTTTTTATTTATTTTTTACTTTTTTGCCCTGGTGGATGCTTTCCCCACAAAAATCCACTTTATACCACTGACTTGGAGCAAACAGTAATATGCCATTTGTTCTAATTCAGTGTTAAAGAGGTTTTTCTGGTGTAAATGGCAAGCCCACTCCCCCTCACACACAATAAAGAAAGTACTTGGATAAGCACTGAGTGTTATGTATACCAGGGGGTTCTTTGTTTCAGTGTAATACTTTTTGAACCTCCTGAGTTCCTTTTGTTTAGCTTGCTGCAAAGCTCCAAAGTTAGTTTCTTTTTCCACTTTCTTATGTAGCAATAAAGGACAGTTGTGTTTGAGGGGCCTGCTTCCTCATGTTTCTTTCCCAAAACAACACTGAAGGGGAGCTTAAGATTGTTAAATATGTAAAAGAGCCTTAGCATTTAAAAAACAAACAAATGAGAAATAGTTTAGGAGAGTCTGTAATCCTGAGTGTGTGTTAACAGCAGCAGCAGCAGGTAGGAGCAGTTTAACCCTCCCTCCCACTATTCGCTTCACTAAAAATCCTAAACAGATAAAAGACAAGCCTGTCAGGCTACACTTTCTAGATTGTCCCTCAGCTGTCCATTTCTATTAAAGACACCCTTTTGATCATTCCATCTTCACATTTCTGCTTGCCAGTGATGCACCCCAGACACTGTTATGGAGCCTTCTCCTGACTCCTCAAAGTGGATTTGAAGGAAGCAAGGGGTAATGGAGGAGGAGGAGAGTTGGGAAAGTCCTGTTACGCCAGCCATAACCCTTGCACAAGATTCTGCTAGCATGATGGGTTACTTGCATGTGGGCGTACTTTTTTTAATCCAGCTATAACCCTTCTCCCACCTTAGCCTGTGTTCACACTCTCGTTTACCATGCACTTACTGCATTTCCACTGCTCGGTTTTTAATCCTTGTTCAAACAGCCAAAATGCAGGCGTATTCTGTAGTTGGTTGTGAAATACTACTGTATTGGAACTGTTGTTTCTCAAACCAGCTTGACTCTGACTGGAGTCCTGAAGCAATCCTGATTGTCTCTAGCCAAGATGTGAACACTTTTGAATAGCACAAAGACATTCACACCCTGTCAAGGCTGCCTGGTGTGTATGTGAACAGAAACAAATTGAAGCTACACTGATGCGAACAGTTGTGCAGAAACACACTGAAGGAAAAACAACTTCCTGTCACCTTTGTTTTCTGTTTTTTTGTGTTTTTTCTCCTGTCTCAGGAAATCTGACTAGAGGAAAATATACTACCACTACTACTACTAATGTTGTTGTTGTTGTTGTTGTTGTTGTTGTTGTTTAGTCATTTAGTCGTGTCCGACTCTTCGTGACCCCATGGACCAGAGCACGCCAGGCACTCCTGTCTTCCACTGCCTCCCACAGTTTGGTCAAACTCATGCTGGTACCTTTGAGAACACTATCCAACCATCTCGTCCTCTGTTGTCCCCTTCTCCTTGTGCCCTCCATCTTTCCGAACATAAGGGTCTTTTCCAGGGAGTCTTCTCTTCTCATGAGGTGGCCAAAGTATTGGAGTCTCAGCTTCAGGATCTGTCCTTAAAGTGAGCACTCAGGGCTGATTTCCTTAAGAATGGATAGGTTTGATCTTCTTGCAGTCCATGGAACTCTCAAGAGTCTCCTCCAGCACCATAATTCAAAAGCACCAATTCTTCGGCGATCAGCCTTCTTTATGGTCCAGCTCTCACTTCCATATATCACTACTGGGAAAACTATAGCTTTTACTATACGGACCTTCGTTGGCAAGGTGATGTCTCTGCTTTTTAAGAAGCTGTCTAGGTTTGTCATTGCTTTTCTCCCAAGAAGCAGGCGTCTTTTAATTTTGTGGTTGCTGTCACCATCTGCAGTGATCATGGAGCCGAAGATATCTCTCACTGCCTCCATTTCTTCCCCTTGTATTTGTCAGGAGGTGATTGGACCAGTGGCCATGATCTTAGGTTTTTTGATGTTGAGCTTCAAACCATATTTTGCGCTCTCCTCTTTCACCCTCATTAATAATTTATTATTTATATCCCGCCCATCTGTCCAAGTTTCCCCAGTCACTCTGGAAGGCTCCCAACAGAATTAATGATAATAATAATTAAAAAGCGATAAAACATCAGACATTAAAAAATTCCCTAAACAGGCCTGCCTTCAGATGTCTTCTAAAAGTCAGATAGTTTTATATTTCTTTGACATCTGATGGGAGGGCATTCCCCAGGGCAGGTGCCACTACCAAGAAGGCCCTCTGCCTGGTTCCTGTAACCTCAGGCCCCTGGCGCTGGACCTCAGTGTCCAGGCTGAAGGATGTGGGTGGAGACTCTTTCAGGTGAACTGGGCCAAGGCATAGCAATCCAATCTCTCTGTAGGTTTGGGCAGGGAAATGCAGTTGGGACACACTGGAAGAAGTAATGTCCAAGGGCTGTTGGAATTCATGTTAGAGATGTCCATCCTTTCCCTATTGCTTGCCATTCTCTTTCAAGAACACAAGTTCTTTATCCTTTGCTTTTTTTTGCCTCTGTTAATCAATGACTGATATATATTGTTATAGATATTGCTAATCAATGATATATAATATTGTTGCATACCATCCCAGTTTCTCTCCACAGCTTCCACTTGTGCAAATAGGACAGAGACTCTCAAGATTTTGCCACAGATCTGCAGGGGTTTTGCAGGGCCATTGACTAACAATCCATTTTAGAGCCAGTGTGGTGTAGTGGTTAAGAGCGGTGGACTCGTAATCTGGTGAACCAGGTTCGCTTCCCCGCTCCTCCACATGCAGCTGCTGGGTGACCTTGGGCCAGTCACACTTCTCTGAAGTCTCTCAGCCTCACTCACCTTACAGAGTGTTTGTTGTGGGGGAGGAAGGGAAAGGAGAATGTTAGCCGCTTTGAGACTCCTTCGGGTAGTGATAAAGCGGGATATCAAATCCAAACTTCTTCAATCCATTTTGACAGGCTATGCTACTTGCAGTAGGCAATAGGTATGTAAAAGCCATAGCGGTAGGCAGTAGGTATATGAAAATTTGTTTGCATTCTACATTTCCAATGAATTAGAGTGACAACCTCCTTTTGTATTGCCACAGGCAGGACATACAGCCAAAACCTCAGGATTAGTTTCCTTTATGAGTGTATCTGGTCCCACTGCAAAAGTCAATCAATTATCTCACCTGTGCTTATCCAAATATAACACGCCCACAATTCATGTGTGGAGCCTGACTCCTAGTCAGTCACATTCTGCACTTATGAAAAGGTTAACAACTTTTAATTTATATACAAGTTGTGAGCCACCTCCTAAAAAACCCTGTAAAATGGTAAAAAAATGTAAGTGTAAACAGTTTTAGAAGAAACCATTTTCATTTCTTTTACTTTTATAAATATTTTTAATATAATATTTTTTATTAAAATAATTCAACATTAATACATTTATACCTACACATTACGAATATACAAACAAACATAATAAAAGCCACCAAATACATTTAATCTTCTCTCTTGGTGTTTCCCAGCCTGCACATCCTGAACCACAGGTGGATCGTGAAGCTAGTGCAAGTGGGTTATGGTCTGCATAAGTAAACTGAAAATAACTATGCATTTTAATTTATAGTTATGTCCAAACTGAACTGCAGCCAGTTAGCAGCAGCCCCCAGCCCTGCCCATGCGGCAGTTGTTGGAGCCTACAACGCAAACTTTCTTGCCACTCACCAGGGCTTAATATTAGCAGCAGCTCTTCTTGAAAGGAAATTCAAGACAGCAGGATTTCCACCTTGGAAGACAGTCAGAAAAATGCAACTGTAAAAGAGAGGCAGAAAAATGGAAATGTAATGACAATCGCTTACCCAAAACATCCACTAGATGACCCCATTGCTGCACAGAATTGGAAGCACATTTTACACTACAAATGAAGGTTTGAACCATTCACAAATGGCACACCTGAATCTGTATACTACTAAATTATTCATATTAAACACTGTTTTGCTGCATTTAGCTGGTGCTATTAGGAATTATCGCAGGGAAACAGTGACATCTGTTCAGCAATAGTGTTAGTGTAAGCACCCAGCAATATTGGTGACCACCCTGGTGATAACTCGATGAGTATCAACCACAAAGATTCAGTGACCTGGACACTAAGAAAACCCTCTTCTGGGAGAACATTGGAAAAACATTAAACTAATGAGCTAAATTATCGGGATTAAATTTTACTTGCTCATAAATAACTACGATCACAAGTGAGCAGTGAGGGAACCAAATCTGCTGCCAGCGCCAGATTATTCTGGGCGGTAAAAACAAAAAGGGACTGCAGAGAGCTTCGGAAAGATCTCTCCAAAATCGGTGAATAGGTAATAAAATGGCAAATGTGGCTCACTATAGCTGTGTACACCCTATACCTTTAAAGCACATTTGAAGCACACTCTTCCTCTCAGAGAATTCTGGGCAATGTAGTTTGCGAAGCATTGCTGGGAATTGCAACTCCGTGAGGAGTAAAATACACATGCATTCAAAAGTGAGTGAACTGTTTACCACTGTCAAAACAAAATAAAAAAAATTCCTTCCAGTAGCACCTTAAAGACCAACTAAGTTAGTTCTAGGTATGAGCTTTCGTGTGCATGCACACTTCTTCAGATACACACTGAAGAAGTGTGCATGCACACGAAAGCTCATACCTAGAACTAACTTAGTTGGTCTTTAAGGTGCTACTGGAAGGAATTTTTTTATTTTGTTTTGACTATGGCAGACCAACACGGCTACCTATCTATAACTGTTTACCACTGTGCATCCTTTTCTTCTCCATGTCGTTTGCAGTAGGCAGCACTACCCCTTTAAGAATAAGGATTCTTGTGGGGAATCATTGTCAACCCTGGCCTTAAATCCAGGTCATATCCCAATGTAAAAGCGATAACCCTGTGCAAAAGCTGGCAGGAAATGAAGCGCCAAAAGAGTTGCATCCTGTCTCTCATTGGATTGATCTGAACAGCAAAAATAATGAGCATGCTTTGGTGTGTTTTGTTTGTTTATTTGTTTGTGCATCTTTGACTCTCAGATGGGGAGCTGGCCAGAAATATATTTTAGAGTATCTCCTCCTCCTCCCCTCACCAGCTCCTGCTCCTATTTGCTTTTCTCTCTTTAAAACAGCAGCAGTGAACTCAGCTCGCTAAAGCTTACTGGTAAGCAGAACACTTAAGTGCATTGGCTTGGGTGAGGGGTGGACAGCACAGCCCTTTAATGCAGGGGTCAGCAACCTAAGGCCCATGGGCCACAAGCAGCCCATGGGGGTCATTTAACTGGCCCATGGAACCCTGCTGCCTGCTCGGGGAACCCCGCCACCATCTTGGTCAGCTAAACCGGCATGGAGCAGAGCAGGGACCACCTTCCGTGACACTGACCAGCTTCCCATTGGCTGCAGGAAGCTGGCCAGAAATATACTGGAAGCTCCTGCAGCCAAGGGGAAGCTGCACACCCCTCCTCCATGCTGGAAGGAGCACCAGAAATAGCATTTGCGCATGTGTATGTGCGTGTGCACACGCACACTCCGGCCCACCGCAGCGTTTACAGGATTGTGAACCGGCCCAAGCCACAAAAACTTTGCCGACCTCTGCTTTAATGTAGCCTTTCAAGTCAGTGTATTCCAAGCATGGGAGCAACAGGTCTGGTCCAAAACTACAAGTGCCCAGTAGTGGGAGCGCAGGAAGCTGCCTTTTTAAAAAAAATAAATAAATTTTTATTAAGATTTTTAAACACAAATGCAAATATAATAAACAATGTAACATATATCATAACATAATTTCTTAATTTCTTTGGACTCCCTCATGTCTTCCGCTCCCACTTGCATCATTGTCAATTCTTGCCCGCAATTTATCATCTTGTTTACATTCTTATGTCCCATTCCTTTAGAATATAATCTAATAGCTCTCCCAAAGGTTTATGATTTTTCCTTAATCTCACTTATCATCCTAATTGCATCTAATTTAGTGGTGGTCAATTATTTATGATCTAGCCTCCATCTTAACATTCAGCCAAATTACAATGCTTTTTTAAATAAATCTTAAATTTCTTCCAATCTTCTTCAACCTTCTCTTCTCCCAGGTCTTGGATTCTGCCGGTCATCTCAGCTAGTTCCATATAGTCTATCAGTTGCATCTGCCACGCTTCCAGTGTGGGTAGATCTTGAGTTTTCCAGTACTTAGCGATGAGTATCCTTGCTGCCGTTGTTGCATACATAAAATATGTTCGATCCTTCTTTAACACCTTCTGGTCGACAATACCCAAAAGGAATGCCTCTGGTTTCTTAGTGAAGGTATACTTAAATACCCTTTTCAGCTCATTATATATCATTTCCCAGAAGGCCTTCACTCTAGGGCAAGTCCACCAGAGGTGAAAGAATGTTCCATCATTTTCTTTACATTTCCAACATTTGTTATCAGACAAATGGTATATTTTGGCAAGTTTAACTGGGGTCATGTACCATCTATATATCATTTTCATTACATTTTCCTTCAAAGCATTACATGCAGTGAAGTTCAGCCCGTTGGTCCACAACCTTTCCCAGTCCTCAAGCATGATATTATGCCCTATGTCCTGTGCCCACTTTATCATAGCCGATTTAACCATTTCATCTTGTGTATTCCATTTTAACAGCAAGTTATACATTCTTGAAAGTACCTTAGTCTTAGGTTCTAACAGTTCTGTTTCCAATTTCGATTTCTCCACCTGGAACCCTAACTCTTTGTCATTTTTAAAAACTTCATTAATCTGAGCGTAGTGTAACCAGTCTCACACTTTATCCTTCATCTTCTCCAAACTCTGCAATTTCCAATTGTCTCCATCTTTTTCTAATATTTCCCAATATTTTGGCCATTTGGCCTCCATATTGGGTCTTTTTCGGGCCTTAGCTTCCAGCGGTGAAAGCCACCTTGGAGTTTTATTTTCCCATAAGTCTTTATATTTTATCCAGACATTAAACACTGCTTTTCTGACAATATGGTTCTTAAAGGCCTTATTGATCTTAACCTTGTCATACCATAAATATGCATGCCAACCAAAAGCATTGTTAAAACCTTCCAGATCCAATACATCAGTGTCTTCGAGAAGTAGCCAATCTTTTAGCCAGCAGAAAGCTGCGGCCTCATAGTACAACTTTAAGTCTGGCAGGGCAAAGCCCCCTCTTTCTTTCGCATCAGTTAATATCTTAAACTTAATTCTGGGCTTTTTGCCCTGCCAGACAAACTTAGAAATGTCTCTCTGCCACTTCCAGAAGCACTCCGTCTTGTCCACAATCTGTAGTGTTTGAAACAAAAACAACATTTTTGGCAATACATTCATCTTGATAGCAGCAATTCGGCCTAACAAAGAAAGTTTCAATTTTGTCCAACTATCTAAGTCTCTCTTAATTTCTGACCAACATTTTTCATAATTGTCCTTAAAAAGATTTTTTGCTGTTATGTTTACCCCTAGGTACTTTACTTTTTTAACCACATTTAGTTCTGTCTCTCTCTGAAACCGTTCTGACTCTGTATCTGTCATTTTTTTCCCCAATACCTTGGTTTTCTGTTTATTTAATTTAAATCCCGCCACCCGACCAAAGTCTTGAATCAATTGTAATACTCTTTTCGTACTAGATTCTGGCTCCTGCAGGGTCAAAACTAGGTCATCTGCAAAAGCTTTAAGTTTATATTGTTTCGCTCCGACCTGAATTCCTTCCACCAACCGGTCCCCTCTAATCATATTCAAGAGCACCTCCAGAACCGAAATAAATAGCAAAGGGGAAATAGGGCATCCTTGTCGTGTTCCTTTTTCGATTTTAAACTCTTCTGTAACCACATTGTTGACTATCAATTTAGCCTTTTGTTCTGAATATATTGCATCAATCCCATTCTCAAAACCCCGTCCCACTCCCATTTCTTTTAAATTTCCCTTCATAAATTTCCAGGAGATATTGTCAAAGGCCTTCTCCGCATCTATAAAAATTAACACTGCTTTTGTATTTATATCTGTTTGCAAAAGTTCCAAGATGTCAATAATGTTCCTTGTATTAGCAAACAAGTGTCTACCTGGGAGAAAGCCTGCCTGGTCCTTGTGAATTACTTCATTTAAAACTTTTTAAAGTCTGCTTGCCAAAATGTCTGGGAAGCTGCCTTTTATGTCAGACCATTGAGTCTGTGTTATCTACAGTGACCACAAGCAGCTCTCCAGGGTCTCAAGCAGAGGTCTCTCCTAGCCCAACCTGGAAATGCTGAGGGTTGAATCTGGGACCTCCTGCATGCCAAACACATGCTCTATACAACATTTACAGCCCCTTCCTTTACAATGGGGTAGATTTAAATCTAATAAATTCCATGTTTGCTGCATAGCACTTGGGGAAAACTGTCTAGACAGGAATGATGAAATGTGCATCTCAGACCGCTGTCTGTTGTGAAGCTTAGATAAAAGTTTGGTTCTTTTATTCTCGCCAGATCTACGCAGGATGCAAAGTGTCCCTTCACTGTTTGCAAATTGTACAGTATTATTCTACTTTAAAAGCAAATAGCTTGGGGGCTTTCTAAGGGGGGAAAATGTACAGAGGTGGCCTTCATAGGCGCTAGTTTAAGTCTTACTTTAAGAAATAACTTTAAGAAGTGTCTGAGCATTTTCAGAGTGTATTTCCCTTACTACTGAATAACCGCAGTCATATTCCACACATCTGGGAGTAGAGGACAAGGATGTTTGGGTTAGAATATATGGCACCTGGCCAGACCTGAACTCCAGCACCTATTTTTAGAAGATGATCCCCACTAATCTCTTATTTTTTTCCTTCCTTCCTCCCTCCCTCCCTTCCTTTTTGCATACATATGAGCTTTATGCAAGAAAAAGTAGAATGTTCACCGAAACAATAATAATTGCCTGCCTGAAGCCATTAAAAAAAACAAAAAACCAATTAAGGCTTCCTTGAATCCTAAAGTAATTAAGCAGATAAAGCTCATTTTAATGGGCTCTGCCCTCATTAAAACAAAAACAAAATGTACCTGTTTAGCCAACTATGACCGCTTCTCTGATTGTAGAAAACAGAACCATCAGAGCACACATTGCTTGGTCCTTAAAATGTCAAAGCAGACTTAGCCATTCAGTGATTTCCATGTATTGGATGTGTATTTCTCTTATAATGCCAAATTGTCAACACACCTGACCACATCAGCTATATCAGCAGGAAGAAGTGCAAATGCCATCCTTAGATTATTCAGAAGGAAAGGAGCTGGCTTCCTCCCGATGGCCCTTAAAGTTTTCCAGGCAAAATCGTTAGCCCAACTCCTGTATGGCTCTCAAATTAGCCCTTCTACCAACCTTAAGACCCTTGAAACAGTACAATCAAAATTCTTAAGATCATTATTTGCTACCCCAAAGTGTACACCTAATGCAGTCTTAAGGCAAGAGGCAGGACTGCCCAGAGTGGAATTAAAAGTCTGGGAGCAAGCAATATCCCTCTGGTTGAAAATCCATTACAACTCTAAGGGACTGTTACCTTACTTCCTGGCTGCAGTTCCCTATCCTCCTTGGCTTATGCAAATAACTAACAAGATCAAACAAATTAGCCTAAACCCTGAAAATCTTCTTATTGGAACTCTGAACAAGGCTAAAGTAATTATCACTCAGAGACTCTACGATGTCGAATTACAACAAGAAGACGTCCTACTCCCGGAGACGTATAGATCTTTAAAAGCTTGGTCTAATTTTTCAGCTGCCCCTTACTTAACTAACATCACTAACGAAGCTTATAGATGGGCTTTCTCCAGAGCCCGCTTTGAGACAATGCCCTCAGCAGTGCTGTACGGCAAATTTACGCGGGTACCAATGCATGCGCGTCTCTGCCCCTGTATGTCTAATAAGGTAGAATCTGTCACTCACATCCTTCTATTTTGCGAATTCTATAGTGAAAAACGAGCTCAACTTATTTTGCCGCTTTTATCAAAATTTATACCCCTTCAACATTATTTGGAATCCTCCCCCGAAATTCTACGAAAATACCTTCTGGAAGATTCCTCAAGCTCAATATCATATGAGGTGGCCAAATTTTGCACTTTAGCAATCAGGAAGCGTAAATCTCTTTTGTTGAACGGCACACTGCGAAGCTCCCTTGTGTAATAATTTTCTTTTTTTTTTTTCTTCTTGATGCTGTTGTTGATTTCCTTTTGTATGATCTTGTGGTGTTCTGTGTCACTGGCTTTTGCCGCAATAAAACTTGACTTGACTTGGATGTGTATGCAGAATGAGTTGCCTCTAAAGACAGGATGGACACCGGGAGCCCATGGGAAGGGAGTTAGCCTTCACAGGAAAATTCTCCTCTTGCAAATTTCTCTGCCCAGATTAATAGCATTTTACTCATCTGTGAAAGTCAGGACTAGCCCAACCCAGCAAGCAGTATACATACAGTTGCCTGGAGCTACAGAATCACAGGGGCTGCAAGCTAATCATGAAATAATTCAGAGGAATACAATCAGCACCCCAGATTCTTGGGACAACATGGTCAAATGTATTGTGCACCCTCTATCCCTCTCTTATACACACACCCATCCACACACCCAAGAAACAAGACTAGCCGTTATTAGCTTTCATTTCGTGGGCAAAACAGGCTTGTTTTAGCAGCAAATATAGTAACTCGCTTATCATGGGAGGCTTAAGAAGAACATCAGTCAGCAATTCCAGCCAAATGTACCTTTTCCCATCAAGAACAGAACAGCAACATGTAACTTTGAGCTCCCTCCAGATATCTTTTTATCGTGCATTCATCATGAGTTGTGCTCGTGATGCTATCGGGATGGTCATACGCAGGTGCTTTCAACACCTCTTGAATCTGCAAATGTTTCAAAGCACTTATAGTGCTTTGACTGTAATTGTTGAGTTTTCCATAGTTTCCTGCAACAAATGTTGCTGTGCCTGTTTTACTCTCTCTTTTAATGCACTATAGTTTGAACGCTTTAGCAATGTGTCAAAATGCACCTGCTTCTTTGTGACACAGTCATGGCCCCGTGCTTTCTGATGATGCCAGAAAATATCACCCCTGTGGATAGTGTGTGTGAATGAAAATGAGCAAACAGAGGCTGAACTTGAAAACAAAGTGTGAAAATGGAAGAATTGTGGTATAGCACAAGTACCGGTAACTTTTGCTGGTGGAGTGGGAGCAGGTTAAATGTGTGCTGTTCCTTAAATAGAAACACTTGCAAAATAACAGATAGGCTAAAGATTTAAATATGTGAAATTACAAAACAATATGTTTAAAGTTAAGATGAAAAGAGACAAAGTTGTTAAGGAGTAAGTTAATTTTATGAGAAACTGTTTTGGAAAACTGTTACAATGATATAAATAATGAAATTCAGTCAAGGGAATTTGAGGAAGTCATTTAACTATGATATTAATATTGGACTAAGTTTAGTTATGATTTGTGTTTGTTTGTTTGTTTATTTGTTTAAAAATGTGGAAAATCAATTAAAAAAAAATTAGGGGGGAAATGTGTGCTGTTCCACCACTCCTATATACTGGTACTTCTAGTTGTTGCTGGATGTGGCCATTCCTGTGGGTTACCCCTCACAAACAAGCATGGTTTAGCCCAACCGCAACAGCCTAAACATAAAAAAACTTTAAAAGTGTTCGAATGGAAGTGTGGTGGCATGGCAGCGTAGCACAACTAACTTGCAGTTGGGATGAAAGGGGGGATTGGGGATGGTGGGAATGCAGACAACAGAATGGGCAGAGTTAAAGCGTAGATGCAGTAATGCAGGAACATTGGGGACGCATTGCAGGACAACTGATAAGGCAGGACGATGTGTAGAGGCTCCAGTATAACTTCAAATGCACTATTAATGCAGCAATGACAACCACAATAAAACAGCAGACCTGATGGGCTGTAAATCCAGAGCCACTTAGTAACTAAACAATATAATGTTACTATCCACAAAATCACCCATGCCAGGACGCCTGTTATCCTCAAAATCAGTATATGTTTCGCTAGTTCTGCTTTTATTTTGTTTCTCTAGTAACAGATAAAGGCAAGATGAAAACTGCATTATTTTGAAAGCTTTCCCCTGTACTTTTATTGTCTTTGTGATGTCTTCCTTGTATGTCTCCAAATCCCCAGGTCATTACAGCGTCTCTGTGATAGCTTTCTTGCATCTTTTCCTATTTATTTTCAGTATTAAATATAATTGTCGTTGACCTTCGGGGCTCACAACTGGCTAAATCAGAAAATGCTTTATGATCCAGCAAAGTGGAGCTAATTGTAACCACTGGAGGATTTAAAGTTCAGTGTAAGGATTACTTATCGCAATCAAATAATAATTAATGGAAAGCTAAGCATATAAGTACTGAACAGCATATAAAGATAGGAGCAGATTGTTTTCTTGTACTTAGCCTTACAAGAGAATATCAGTGACAGCTTAGCATCCTTGACAGAAATTCTGTGTAGCACTTAATCATTTAGTGTGTGGAAAGATAAAGAACCAAGTTCCCTTGTTTTATTAAGCTCTGGTTTAACTTTAACCAGGAACAACTAAATAAGTGAGCTCCACATAAAAAGCTCCAAGTGTAAAAATATGAAGCGACTATCCATCTGTCCAGCCCAGTATTGTTTACTGAGTGCAGAGTCTCCTCTGGCTTGTGGCAACTCCCTAGGGAGGGATTGTTTTTAATTGAAAATGCCAAGGATTGAACGAGGAAATATCCGTAAGCAAAGGATATGCTCTGTTGTTGAGGTGCAGCCTCATCTGTAATCAGTTCTTGCCTCTGTATTTGCAGAACGCTTCTCTAGCGACCAAGTTCTGGATGAATGGCACCCCTCCTCTCTCAGTGTACAGAGATGAAACAGAAATGGTGTGGGCTTGAGAGAGAGAGAAGAGGGGAGGAGACAGCTGCAAAAAATACCCCCAACCTTCTCAAAGTATAGATGCTTATAGGAAAACGGATGGGCACAGAAGAAGGTGGCTCCCTCTGCCTCAGTGCTGCCAATGGCAGGCCAAGTAGGATGGTAGCAACCTCAGTCCCTAGGGAACCAAGGGAAAGGTTGCTAGGGTAAACGAAGGAGCGGTAGTGCTTCCTGTGTTGATGGTACCAGCCAAGTAGAAGAAAGGGACTGAGACTTAAATGCAAGAAGTTGAGAGAAGCCCTTTGGAGAGTCCTGTCATGAACTGGATTCCTGAGTTCCGAGACCAATGGGTTCACCAGGTCTACTCTGGAGCAAGAGTGGCCTGGTCTTCTGAGAAACCTCAAGGGGGTGGGTTTGAGGGGAACCCACTTTGAATAATAAGAATAAGAATAAGAATAAGAATAATATATTTATACCCCGCCCATCTGGCTGGGGTTCTCCAGCCACTCTGGGCGGCTTCCAGCAAAACACTAAAATACAATAACCTATTAAACATTAAAAGCTTCCCTAAACAGTGCTGCCTTCAAATGTCTTCTAAAAGTTTGCTAGTTATTTTTCTCTTTGACATCTGGTGGGAGGGCGTTCCACAGGGCGGGTGCCACTACCGAGAAGGCTCTATGCCTGCTTCCCTGTAACTTGGCTTCTCGCAGCGAGGGAACCGCCAGAAGGCCCTCGGCGCTGGACCTATTCAGGTACACTGTATGCTCAAGAATCAAAAGTTTTGTTTCTTTGTAGGAAATGTATACTTTTTGTGTGTTCTGGCTTGTACTGGTATAATGGTCAACCTGCTAAGCATTATGAATTGCTAAACAGTCTCATAATGAAGTACTGTACTTGTTATTACTGTATTCTCTTGTTATTAGCTTTAATGCTTTACCGTTTAAATTTATTTAATATTCTAGTTCATTTTATGCCATTTAGGAATCCATAGGGTGTCTGTTTTTTCATTGAAAGTCTTTCTGTTTCGGAATCCAAATTAGCAGGCTGATAATTCTCACCATTTGTTCTTTGCAAGAAACTTTCCAGAGTTGCAAGTACCTTTTTGTGCTTAGCAGTCACCTAATGTCTGTTCATTAAAAGAAATTAATGTCCAGGATCATCATTAACACCACACTTCTTGAAAGCCAGAGTTCCTGGGCGATGTTGGAAAAGCTGAAGTAAAAGGGCCTTTTCACATACATGAACAATAAGCCCTGGAGTTTTATTGTACACACTCCTCTATTATTAATATAATGTCAGCTTTGCACCAGAAGTTCGTTCTGAATTTATATCTGGCCATTGGTAAAATAAATTGGCTACAAGTGCAGCCTGTAAAGCCAGGAAGTTTCCAGACTGCCCTTTCTGCCCTTTTATCAGCTGATCAATAGATAAACCTGAACACTGGCAGGCATGGCATGCATTTTGACCGCCACTGATATTGTTAAAGAAACCCATGGATAGTCCATTATTAAGCCAAGAAAAGAACACAACAGATAATTAACATTACCCTAGAGCAGGGGTTGTCAACCTGGTCCCTACTGCTCACTAGTGGGCGTTTCAGGATTCTAGGTGGGCGGTAGGGGGTTCTACAGCACAAGCTGAATCCTCCTTCCATTGAGCACTGGTGGGCGGTAAGGAAATTTTACCATCAAGAAAGATGCGTTAGTGGGCAGTAGGTATAAAAAGGTTGACTACCCCTGCCCTAGAGGGACAAAACTCTAAATCACTGGCATGATGTAAAACCTTCTCATAAAATAAGTCTATAATCCACAGAGGAGTTAAGTTGAATTTAAGAGTAGAGATGTTAGAGAATTCTGTCAAAATGGGAAACAGGGCCAGAAACTGCATCAGTTTGGTGTTCATCGGCAAACAGGAACAGAAATCAAGCGAGTGAATGTGATCGATATTCACTGTCATCATTCTCCCCGCCCCCAATTATTGATGATATCCCGCCCACCCCCATTGTAATGGATTGTATGGAATTGTGTAACAGTAATGTAACCAATTACATTATTAACTTTGTGAGTCGCGTAACATTCTTACCATGGAAACCAAACTGCAGCAGCACAGAAACAACACTGCATATGGTGGATACGAGGTGGAGCAGAAAATGGTGCCTTTTTGCATTCCTAGTTCAGCCCTGATGGCCTGGGGATCTCTATTAGAACTATAAAATAGTTGGTCTTTGCAGCAGCTTAAAGACTAAATTTGCAATCCTGCACACACTTATGTGGGAGTGCGCACCACTGAACACAGTGTGACTTCCTTCTGAGTAAATGTGCAAAGGGCTCAGGCGGGAGCACCGTTTTATTGTAAGAATATGAACTTTCATAGGTTGTGTCAGATAATGAAATGTATTTAACAACAAGTATGCATGACCAGTTGTTTGAATCTTAAAAGTGTCTTGGTGAAATGTCCATCTTAAAATGATATACTTTTGTTCCATCATGTTTTATAATGAGAAAATTATCTACAGTTGCTGTTGGGAGTGAGATTGCATTTCACCCCATTGGATGTATTCCTGTCATTTTATATCTGGGAGCTTACAGGTTTGCCAGACAGAAAAGGTTTTTGTTTCTTTCTTTCTTTGTTTGTTTTGAGAATGCTTGCAAAAACTTGCCTTTTTCTTTCTATCTTTCTTTAGACTTTTTTGTCAATTAAAATAGCAATTCTCTGCTTTCCAGGACTCATATCCGTGGTTGTATGTGTTTTGTCTGAGCATTAATGCTGCAATTTGGGGGGCAAGACTTGGGATGCAAAAGAACTTTTAGAAATTTTAAATAGAGCCATGACCCAAAACCAGCCCCTGAATCATTTGCTCTTCATTATTTGGCAGCAGAAACCTTCAGAAATAAATAAAAACACAGTGAACTCCTTCAGAGCAGAATTTCAGCTTACTGCATCTGTACGCAGTGTTGAGAAGAAACTGAAAGGAGCCTGTCCAATTGGGTACATATGGGAATAATCTGGTGCTGTGATGGAAAGCAAAATCTCATCAAATTACAAGAAATTCTATTATGGCTTTGATCATTTTTACAGTGTGGGGAAGCTATTTTCTGTTACCTGTTTTTTTAAAAAACAAAAACAGAGACAATACATTATTTTCACAGAACAGCTTGCCAATTTTGTACCTCTCTATTTCAGTCTTTGATCTTTTTCAGATCTTTATGTTGAATAATTGGCATAACCATTATCAATATCCTTCAATAAAGTGCAATTAAGAAACCGAGCCTCTTCCAAGCCTTAGAAAACAAGGCCCACGATGCTGTTCAAAGCAATCTTAGGCATGAATGTCTATACAGAAGTAAATTCCATTGAGTTAAATGGAACTTACACCCAGGGAAATGCAAATATGATTGGTCTTGAGCTCAATGGGGCTTACTTTTGAGTAGACATATACAGGATTGTGCTGCTTGTCCCATTGATCTCATTGGCAGAGATGTAAGCATATGCTCAACTCACCTAATGAAAAGTGCTTTCCTTTGGCTAAATTTTGCTGCACACTTCTTGGAGAAGCCTTTCCCTTTATTAATTCTCTACAGAAGGAAAACCTGATAAATATAAATGCTGGGCATAGACAAGGAAGAAATGCAAAGGAAAGGAACTGAAGGACTAACAGTGTGCCTGTTCTCAAGTAATTTAGATAGATAGCAGTAAGAATGCAACCCAAACCCTTATGGTAGAGCACAAAATTAGCTAGTATAGCAATGTTATACCATTGTTGTTACCAGCACTGTTTACTGGAGTGACCCTGGGATGAAGGATGCCTTCCATCAATGGGACAATTTCAACTCCAAGCCAAGAAGTACTATAATTATATTCACCCCAGTTCTCTGAGTGGTGAGAAGTTCCAGGGCTACTTACCCAGATTTAGTTTCCTTTGGAAAGAGGTCACTGGGTACTTATGGTTTATAGTGTTTTTGCTAGTTATAAATATGCTGTCCAGGGCTGATGAGAGTTGCAGTCCTAAAGCTCAGGTTGGCAACCCGACTACAGTAATGTGATGGAACATCAACAGATAATGAGACCGAGCCTTCTATGGATATTAATTGCCCAGATGACCATGTCTGGCAAAACTCTTGCACATCTGTAGCCCAATCTGGTGTGCTGAAAGATCAGTCCAATTTTGGAAGTTTTGGAAGTCTCCGAGATGTACTTTGACATGGAGGGAGAATACCACATGGACAGCAGAACCATTTTGCTCATAGGTCATGTGCAGGCACAATTCATCCCATCTATTCTGTTTGTAGTCACCGATTCAAGGAGGATGCCTGTCCAATGTAATGTAGAAAAAAACAGATAATGAAATGTATTTAACAACAAGCATGTAAGATCAATTATATGAATACACAAACCTGCATATTTTCCTATATACAGTTCCTTATCTGGGACCCAGGAAGCTCCCTTATCCCAAGTAAAATCATTGTTCCATCTAGTTATAAACCACTGAGAGGTTTTCTTACAATCAAGTGGTTTTGGGTCGCAGGCAGTCAAAGACCTGTTACTACTTTTTGCTGTATTGTCCCTATCTCTAGCATAGGAGCCAACTCCTAGGGGCCAAGGAGTTTTTGCCCCCCAATAAAATATTTGAGGTGCCCCCCCCAAGTTGATAGCCATTGCCATTCAAATGGTGCCCACACACCGTGTCATGTGATTGATTACACTGGGCAACAATTTTTTACTTTTTGAATGTTGTCTAGATTTCTACAACTGATTTAGGGTATTTTTGCACTGCTGAATCAGGAAATGGCATCCGTTTCTCTCCATCAGGTCAGGTTTACTGTAAACTGAATGGTGGGCATTGATAAAGGTAAGTACATGTAAATTGCATGTTGCTTCACCATTTTTCAAACTTCAGGGCTTGAACTTCCATTTTTTGGAACTCCTGGAATGCTCAGCGGCAGGGAGGTCTCTCTTCAGAGTCCAACAGTAGTCAGCCATCATGACTGCATCCCAGCGACCCTGATACCTGGTCTCCATCTCTTCCATGTCCTGATGGAATCTCTCCCCCTGCTCGTCACTCATTGAACCCAGGTTCTCAGGAAACCGGTCCATATGTGAAAATAGGTAGTGCATCTTGACGCTGATGTTGCAGCCCAGGTTTCTGAAAGCAGTCAGCATGTTGTTGACAAGTTCTGCGTAGTTTCTGGCCTTATTGTTGCCAAGAGAGTTCTTCACTACCAGAACAAATGCCTTCCACGCTTCCAGTTCCACTTCGTTCATTGAGTTTCCGAACTCTGGATCTCTGATGAGCTGACGGATCTGAGGACCGTCAAAGATGCCAGCTTTCAACGTCTCCATGGTCAATCCTGGAAAAGCCTGGCACAAGTAAGTGAAGCAGTCACCATCCTTGTCCAGAGCCTTGGTGAACTGCTTGATTAAGCCGAGCTTGATGTGCAGTGGTGGGAAGAGTATTCTGTCTCTGTCCACCAGAGGGTCGTTGATGACGTTCCTTTCTCTGCAAGGCACCAATTCCTCCCACACAGGCCAGTCCTTCTTCGTGTAATGCTGAGCACAGTCCCTACTATCCCACATGCACAGAAAACATGAATACTTGGTGAAGCCAGACTGTTGTCCCAACAAAAAGTTCACCATCTTCAGGTCAACACAAATAAACCACTTATGCTGATCATAACCAATTTTCTCCAGCACATACTTCACCGCTTCATAGTTTTCCTTCAGTGTACTCGAGTGAGCCAGGAGTATAGAGGCAAACTGGTTGCCGTTGTGCAGCAGAACACATTTCAGTGATCGCTTGCTGCTGTCATTGAACAGCCTCCAATCTTTGGGTTCGTACTGTGGCACTCCAAGCTTGAGCAGAAGCTGCGCAATATCTGCACAGTACACCAAGTCCTTCTCTTCCGAGAAAAAACGGAGGTACTCTTGATGCCTGTTGCGGAAGAAGCTGATGCGAGCACTGTCAGAGAGGAGGTTTTTTTCCTTCAATCTGGATGCCAACAGTTCGGCAGAGTCCTTTGACAAGCTGAGGTCATGAACTAGATCATTCAACTCCTTTTGGGAAAATGGATGTGGAGCATCATCTTCAAGAACCACTTCTTCTTCTTCATGTCCTTCAACACTGGAGGCATCTTCGTCACTAATGTCAGGAAGTTCTCCGAAGATAGGCACTGGAATTTCATCACAATGAGCTACAGGACGACGTGCTGATTGAAGATCAGGATACTTCGTGGGGTGGCTGCCGCATTAACTTAGTTTTGATCCCCCAACTTTATGCTTTGCCATACCAATTTATGGAAGATTTCGAGGTTTTATGACTTCAAACTGATCCCTTTTCGACATAATCACCCAGAACTATCGGACCTGAATACTTCTTGTCATTAAAATAATCATTTCCAATCAAAACAATTATTCGACATGGCATTTTACCCCCACCAACTTCTTCTAAAATGCTCCACACAAGCGTACATGTGAACAAAAACGTAAAAAAAATGACATGTGGCCATAGCTCAAAAACTTGACCTGATTGAGCAAAACCAATGTGATTTTTGGATTCAGCACATCAGATTCATCCTAAATCAACTGAAAAAACGCAGACAACAAATTTGTTGTTGACCAGTGTTATGCAGGGCAGGGCTTTCTCCCCCCCCCCCTTATTTTATTAAAGTTGGCACCACTGATCTCCAGCATCCTACAGCTACCCAATCAGCATGAAAGGGGAACTTTTTAGCAACTGAGAAGAAATCTTCTCTCCCTATGTGCTGATGGGAGCCAATCAGAGTGAAAGGAGTCAAGTCAGCCACTAAAGATTGGCTTCTAGGGTCACCCTGGAGAAGGCATGCGAGAAGAACACCCCGAGGAGTTATTCTATATGCTTAAAAGCTAAGCATTTGGAAGCACTGAAAACACAAGGTGCCTCAGTTTCAAGTGAATGGTGTGCAAGTTCTGTGACATACAATGGGGACTTAAGCAAAACACAACTTAAGTCACTCTGAAAGAAGATATTGCAGCACTCCAAATCACTTGCCCTTTTACATGCTCAGAAAATTGTAGATCTAGCTGAAAGGTAACACAGAGAGATCTGCATTGATCAGTGAAATACATACCTAATTACTATTATTATTGTAAATTTATAAAAATTATTGTATATTCTTCAAAGGTAGCATAGATGTGAGGGAATGTGCCTGTGACTATCAAGGAGGGAAATTGGTCCTTCTGAATTTACTGCTACAGTACGGGGTATATGCATTTTGTTAAATAAAGCAAGAGTTCAGTACAGTGGTAGCTCGGGTTACATACGCTTCAGGTTACATATGCTTCAGGTTACAGACTCCGCTAACCCAGAAATATTACCTCGGGTTAAGAATTTTTGCTTCAGGATGAGAACAGAAATCGTGCTCCAGCGGCGTGGCAGCAGCTGGAGGCCCCATTAGCTAAAGTGGTGCTTCAGGTTAAGAACAGTTTCAGGTTAAGAACAGACCTCCAGAACAAATTAAGTTCTTAACCCGAGGTACCACTGTATTGTTTATCCTGTAATGAACTACAGAAATCTTTCCCAGCCCTACCTGAAGATGCCAAACATTGAACCTGGGAGCAGTAACACACAAAGCATAAAGGAGACTTGATCAGTCAAAGCAAGTCCTCCACCTCTGAGCCACAGCTCTCTCTCTTAGATATGGCCCTTTCCTCAAAAGGGTACTCCATGCTTCTGATATGATAGTGCATTTTCCATTTCTTTGCTGCTCTATTTATGCTGGAAGTACACATCAAATCAATGGTTCTTTGATGCAGCGGAGCATCTGCACTCATGGCTCATTAAACAATTTCCCCCTCTCTGGGCCTATGAAGCTGCGTTGCAGTTACTCTCCTCATGGGTCTCCACTTTTCTTCCACCAGCAATTGGGTTTGTCACATACTAAAGCAGAGGAAGGGACAATGCACTGCAAAGATGTGCTGTTGTTTTATATACATCTTGTTCTGTGGAATGCTTTTCCAGCGGAATCCAGCCGGTGCTTTTTATTTTAATCCTTCAGGGCCATCTGAAAACATTTCTGTACTGCCAAGTTTATGCAGGCAATTAAGAAAACTTATTTCTGTAGCAGTTCATTGATGATCTCTTAAATTTTCACCTGGATTCTATTGTATGTCTCTATTCTCTTCTCTTCTCTTCTCTTATGTGGTTGATGTAAAGTGCTTTGATTTTTTATGATATAGTGGCATATAAATACTTTGGTAACTAAATAGGTGCAAGCAAAGTAAAAGCAGGGCTCAGCTACCTGTGGGAACAGAAAATGTCTATCTTGATATCCACTTCTAATATGTTAAGCAAGACCTCAAACCAGCTGTTTTGCATTGGCTGTAGGAAAGGAGCATGTAGGATACCATATAGCTCTAAGGTGCAAAAACAGGAGTACTTTATGGGAGCAACAAAATGTTATCTATCCAAAGATGAAGGTGAAGAAGAGGTTTTGCCCTCCCCCCCCCCCACAAAATAGATGTCCTCGTATGGTTTGGGTAATTTGTTTTAAGTATAGAAACTGGATGTGTTCTATAGGCTCCCTGTTAAGTTGTGGGTGAACATATCAGACGACACAGTGATTCTCCAAACAGCTCTTGTTTATTCACAGGTCAGAAAAGAACTGAACTGAAGGGTTCAGCCAGCCTGCTTATATAGAGTTCCAGTACAACGTAACTGTAACAACTTTCTGTAACTATCCAATCACTGAACGTCACTTTCGATCCCTTATTTGCATATGTGGACCTGAGTAAAAACTATCTACAGTATCCCCTGCTGGCCCACAGTGAGAACTTCAGTACATAACATTCCCCATCCCTGGTTTAGCCTTTCATATGGAACCCGATTAAATTTCAAGGGCTCTTTCTACATAGGGAAGTAAAGCACTACCTTTATAAGTCAACACCCAACACAATCTCCTGCTTGGAATTCAAATTCAACTATCTGGGAATTACATTCCATCATAGGCTTCTCTGGTCCACGTACCGTGCAACTCCGGTGAATGCCAGTAAGATGTCTATGCAGGCCATAATGTGTTTTTTCATAACAAGAGGCAATTCACATATCCCTTCTGCCCTTAATGTCTTCAATGCCAAAATTATAGCTCAGTTGCTCTATGGTATTCCAGTCTGGCTGCCAGGGTTTACCCAGTTGGTAGAATGAGTGCAGGCAGCTTTCCTCTTCAAGATTTTTACTGTCCCACACTGTGTACCCTATGCAGCCTTGTGTCTAGAGGGAGATCAACACAAGGTAGAGACTGTCACCTGGGCGAGATTTTGTCTATGCTGGCTAAACATCTGCCTTACATCAGATAAAGATCCTCTCCTCAGCAAAGTTTAGTTAGACCCCTTTCTTTCCCTCAGGGCTACAACAGTTTAACAAGAAGGTACAGCAACTCAGACTGTCAGTGGAACTTTTGTGATCAATGCCCCTACCATCTGCCAAGGCTATAATAAAAACTAGGTTGTGGGATATTGAATGCCAAGAACTAGGTAGCAGCAGAGAAAACATGTTCCCCTCTTTATTTTCAACTTTCTTGGGCACATGAAACTAACCACAATTACCTTGAATTTCTGCTTAACCCTCAAGAAAGAAGGGCATTATCACTGGCCAGGTTTCATTCAAATCCATCAAACCTCCATTGGGGAAGGTTCTCAGGCAGGGTGGAAGGAGAAAGAACTTGCCCATGTGAAGACCACCTGGGCACATATGGTTCTTAATTGTAAACTATATGCTGATCTCCGTCAGCAATTTCTAGATCAACTCTGTATCCCCAAATGGAAACCAGAGTTGGAGGTCATACATTTTCTATTACTGGGGAATGATCAGGAGCTCACCAAGTTAGTGGCTAAATATCTCTATTTGGTTTTTTGGCGTTGAAATACACTGCAGATGTCTGATCTCCCTGGAGACCGAGAGATGTAACGATAGACTGCTCTGCCTCCTTTCTTTCAGCAAATGTTTTGTGCCACTGGGGAAGTGGTCATTCTGTGTTGATTTTTTATTTTTTATTTTATGTTTGTATGTCATGCCAGTAAAAGGTTTGAGGATGATGAATCTCCTGCTTACTTGTAACCCTAGTGAACTTTGGGACAATAGTGCAGGATCTTCATTTACAGCAAAATTAAAATTCATTGGTATGAAAGATAAGAATGAACAAGCCATTTTTTAAAGGACTGGAATTGCTGCTGACATTTCAGCTAAGCCATGGTGTGCTCTTTTGCTGCTGCCAATCAGGTGTGTAACTGTGACCTCCTGAACCATGTTATCCAGTGAAACAGTAAACAACAAACAACATTTTTTGGGGGGGGGGAGGGACGACAAAGATTTTCTGACTGCTGTATTTACCTGAGCAAGGCAGCACAAATGAGCAAATCTTCACGAAAGATTGTCAAGAGCTGCTGGGGCTTGAACTGGGGGGCTTTTGAGTTTGTGTGCAGCTACCCTGTGTACCTGGTGAGCAACTAAATTGCATGTTGCAATATTTGCACAAGCAGGTCAGTAGCCTTAGGCTGTGACGTGGCTCTGTCCATCTAGGCTGGCTATCGGATTCTCTGGGACAGAAAGGACTTTCAGAGGGCTTCCTCTTCCAGTGAAGTCTTGTTTGAATAACAAGAGCTTTCCATTCCTGTATCTGTTGGTTGGACTTCAGTTCTGGGTTGATCCTTCCTCTTCTGTCCTAACTTCTGCCTTGTGCCACCCACATAACTTGGTTAAACCTGGTCTGCTGTACCTTGCCCATTGGTGACAAAGATCAAGCACCCATGATTTCCCTGAAATAAATGTAATTTCAACTTCCTGTCCAGTTTCAGGAAAATACATTGCACATGTGTTTTATTAGTATCCCATTCTGTTTTATATTATGATAAGTGATTATTAGGCATAACATTTAATGCACTGCTTATAAAGTTTTTATTAAGCAAGGATGGAGGAATAGGAATTACTATACAGTGGTACCTTGGGTTAAGTACTTAATTCGTTCCAGAGGTTCATTCTTAACCTGAAACTGTTGTTAACCTGAAGCAACACTTTAGCTAATGGGGCCTCTTGCTGCCACCGTGCCGCTGGAGCACGATTTCTGTTCTCATCCTGAAGCAAAGTTCTTAACCTGAGGTATTATTTCTGGGTTAGCGGAGTCTGTAACCGGAAGCGTATGTAACCCGAGGTACCACTGTATTGTTGAAAGCCGTCATTTGTAATGGGAATCTGATAAGATAAAAGCAACATGCAGGCCGATGGAGCAACTCTCCCTTGTCAGCACCACAAGCAGGACAGTCCCAAAGCTGCCCCACTCGGGTCCCCAGTGATGCCATACAATCTCCCAAGATGTTAAGTTGCTCTGCTGCAGTTCAGATGCTCAGTTAGTTGCTCTGTTTCCACACCAGTCACAGATTTGGAAGGAAAAGGAAGGCTTTGTGTGTGAGAGAGTTTTCAGATTCAGAGGGATGCTGATTTAACCCAACCCCCAGATCCTTCAGAAGATGAAAGTTCTTGTGAATTTGAAATATTATAATATGAGGCCAATCCCTATGGGGAGGAATAAGAGTCAGCGTAGGGGACAAGGCTATCAGTGGTTGCTCGCCATGATAGCTATGTTGTACCTAGTGTTGGAGGCAGTATTCATCTGAATGCTTATGGGAATCAAGAAGTGGGCAATGTTCCTTGTGGTGGTGTTCATTAAGGATTGGGCAGGTGTATAGTAAAACAAAGAACTATACAGTGGTGCCTCGGGTTACATACGCTTCAGGTTACAGACGCTTCAGGCTACAGACTCCGCTAACCCAGAAATAGTACTTCGGGTTAAGAACTTTGCTTCAGGATGAGAACAGAAATCGTGCTCTGGCGGCACAGCGGCAGCGGGAGGCCCCATTAGCTAAAGTGGTGCTTCAGGTTAAGAACAGTTTCAGGTTAAGAACAGACCTCCAGAACGAATTAAGTTCTTAACCCGAGGTACCACTGTAATCCAACAAGCTTTCTTTAACTCCTAACTCTCTCTGACTGTCCTGATCTCTAGCTCCTGATTCAATATCAGTGCTGAAATACTTCAGGGGCTGGACTGAAGCCAACGTTATCTGCCAACACGAGTTGCAAAAGCGGTCAGATAACTTGACTCTGAGTCAATTTGCATGTTCCAGAATCCTTTTTTTTTTTTTTTTTTACGGGAAACCATGAGAGAACATTGGATCAGAATAGGCTACATCATCAATGGTTGGTAGTGGGTAATGAATGTGTTATAGTACTCTGTTCAAAGGTGAGGGTAGATACAAATGCACAGCTTGCCACACACTGTCCATATGCTGTCCGTATCCTGGGCATTTTTTTTCCTCTTTACATGCTGTTTCCCACAATACAGGTGTTGTATCCTGGGAGCTCCTTCATTAGGTTGCACATTCTGTTTATTGCAGTGTCCTGACTGTTGAACAGCATGCACCTGTGTCTCTTGTGTTGCTTAGGCCAACAGAATTGCATACTTCTTGCCATGGGCATAGCCAGGATTTTTGTTGGGGAGTGGGGAGGTCTTTTATTAGGGGGCCAGAACCCCAGTTTGCTATGTATTTTTATTGATGGGGGAGCAGCTGTCCCTCCCTGCCCCCCCCCCAGCTACGTCCATGCTTCTTGCCCTTTGTCTCCAATAAGGTAATGGAACAACTTTACTTAGTTTCTCCTCCTCTCCCTCCCTTTGAGCGGGAAGCGGCGTCGCGCTGAGTTTGCTTTCGACGCACTGGGCAAACAACGTCGGGGACACTGGCACAGAAGACCTCCAATTCCGGGACTGGATGGAGTCGCAGAGGGTCCCGCCCCATCGTGCGCCCTCCAAAGTCTGGAGGGTGGGCATGATGGAGGGGGGGTCTGGGGGCGGGCCTGGTAGATTCCATTAAAAGCCCCTCGCTCTCCCCCGCTGCACACCCAGCAGTGTGCGCGCCTCTCTCCCTCCCAACGACCCAGATCTTGCTGCTCGTCATGCCGAGGCGTCTCCCCCGAGTCGGGCCAGGGCTGCCCGCTTGCCTGGTCCTCCTGGCCGCCGCCTGCCTCTTCTCCCCGCTGTCTCAGGCCTGCGGCGTCTCTCGCTACGGGCCCCACGACCCCGTGGTGGAGCTGCAGCCGGACACGCTGCAAAGCCTCTTCTTTTCTCGCAGCGCCTGGGTTGTCCAGTTTTACGCGCGCTGGTCCGCCGCCTCCGCCGCCTTCGCCCCCACGTGGCGAGCGCTCGCCCAGGATATAAAGGGTAAGACAAGCCTGCATACCTGTCTCTCACACACCCCTTCACCGTCAGATTTGGCGTTGGTGGCTGGGGAATGTAACGGAAGGACCCTCTGTGCATGCTCCCAGATTTTCTTTCTCTTGAACAGTCGCATTGTTTTTTGTTTTTTTTTTAAATATTTTTTATTCAGATTTTTTTAAAAAACACATAAACAAAAAGCCAAACACAACACATAATACAAACAAACCAAATCAAAAACAAACACATATAATTTCACAATCTTATTTTCATATACCTTATTTCCTCCGACTTCCCCATACCTCCCTTTCGCTGCATCCTTATTTTACAATTATTTTTTTATAGCAACCCTTTAATCCATTAATCCCTTTAGTTCCCTTTCATTAAGTTTTCTTTAATTTTTTAGTTACAGCTGTAATTCTCTGTTTCTTACCCCTTGACATCTTAACACTCCTCAATTTTACAACAGTTTTTAAGATACATTTTAAATTTCTTCCAGTCTTCTTCCACTGTCTCTTTCCCCTGGTCGCGGATTCTTACCTGGCAGGGGAGACACCTTGATCATACTCTGGTTTCTCTTGAACAGTCGCATTGCGCGCTGTTCAAGGCAGGGTTATCAGGGCGTCGCGGCTGCCCCTCCAACTTATTTAGAGAAAGCCCATGTCATGCTCAGAGAGAGCGGCTACTGCTGCATCTTAAGGGACAGGAGCCTGTGCATTCTCCCTTCTCTGCTCAACCATGAAGAGACCAGCCAGCTCTCTGCCTTGAGTTTAAGCTCCGTGACGCTCCCATGGTATTTCCCGCTTGAACCACCCTTTCTCTTGCTTCTTCCATTTGAGTAGGTAGTCTCTGAATGCTAGCACACAGTGACCATGCCCACTTTGACAACCCCCAGCCCCATAGAACATGGGTCGGTGTGGCTCTTGAGGCAAAAAAGGTTAGATACCCCAGCTAATGGGATGCGGGTGGCGCTGTGGGTTAAACCACAGAGCCTAGGACTTGCCGATCAGAAGGTTGGCGGTTTGAATCCCCGCGACGGCGTGAGCTCCTGTTGCTCGGTCCCTGCTCCTGCCAACCTAGCAGTTCGAAAGCACGTCAAAGTGCAAGTAGATAAATAGGTACCGCTCCGGCAGGAAGGTAAACGGCGTTTCCATGTGCTGCTCTGGTTTGCCAGAAGCGGCTTAGTCATGCTGGCCACATGACCCGGAAGCTGTACACCGGCTCCCTTGGCCAATAAAGCGAGATGAGTGCCGCCAGAGTCCATCACGACTGGACCTAATGGTCAGGGGTCCCTTTACCCCAGCTAATGGCTCTTACTTTGCACTGTACACCACTTTGTAAGGCATTGGAGACAACTCCTAGGGGCTGAGGGGTCTTCACCACCCCAAATAAAATATTTGAGGGCGCCACCCCCCAAGTTTCTTTTTTTTTCTAAAAAATTGTAGATTTTATTGAGTTTTAATATACAGCTTTAATATGTTAGGGTAACCAATACAAGATCTGTGTTTAATTTACACATTACAATACAAACAGGAGCTTAGATCTTTTGTTACAGAGTACAAAAGATATTCAATGGTCGTCCTCTAGCAGCTTTGAAACTTGGCAAGGCAGGTTCTAAGGCATGTTAAGTGCAGTAAAAGGCCACATGGAATACAAAATGAATACAATGGATTTATCTCCATGAAGTGTACATTATTTTTTTTTGGGCCAGCCCCCCAAGTTGATGTTCATTCAAATGCTATGTGTGCACCATGTCCTAGGTTTGATATGCAGAGTGGGGCTTATCTCTCCCCGCCCCCCCATTTTTAATTCAAGTTGGCAGCACCCTTGATGTAGACGTCAGTCTTCATCTCTGCAGGTGCATGCACCCCTTCTTTGCTCGTCCTGTCTCCATGGCCTTTTTTTTTTAGGGGAAGAACTGTAGCTCAGCAGCTGAGGGCCTTGGCATACAGAAGGTCCTAGTTCAATCCCCAGAAACTCCAGCTATCAAGGGAGAGACCCCAGTCTGAAATCCTGGACAGCTGCTACTAGTCTGAATAGACAATACTGAGCTAGATGGCCCAATAGTCTGACTGAGTAGAAGGAAGATTCTTATGTTTTTCTTTTTCTTTCAGATTCCACCCTCTGGCCCTTTCATCCCCTTGTTCTTCGGAACACTCACTTTTTCCAATCTCCTTTCTTTGACTGTGATGTATGTGTGTATGCTATTGACACATTTATGTTTAAAAGCTGCTGCGTTCATTGAGTGCTCTTAACTTTGCGTTCTATGATAGATTAAGCAGCCATCCCCTATTAAATCTTTTCCCCATCCCATATGGCTTTATCTGCCTTTTCAGACTGGAGACCTACTTTGAAGCTGGGTGTGATAGATTGTGGCAAGATGTGCAATGAGAAAATGTGTTCAGACTTTGAAGTCACCACATACCCAACTGTGAAGGTAATGATAATGTGAAAATTTGGATGATGTAGTTTGATGAGATCCACCTGATTTTTGTTTTGTTTTGAGGGGGGACAGGCGTTCTTCTGTTTTAAATGTAGTATACAACACCATAATTACAATTCCAGTGTTACTGTACTGGCTTCCTCCTTTTTCATATTTCTGTATTTCCTTCAAAAGCTGTTGAAATCCCTATATGAGCAATAGTCTTAAATTGTAACAAAAGTTAATCACTTTGTGATTTTCATAATATTAGCTCTGTTTCAGCCTATGGGGAAGTTCTGCCAACACTGTAAGGATGCTTTTTGATTGATTTTCTTTCCCCCCCGTAACATTTTGCAAAATGCAAATGTATTCATTTATACACCCACACCTTCCTGGGTCATTCATTTATTGTAGATAACCTTCTGCTGCACTCTGAAGACCAGAGGTCTAACTTATTTACTGGCAGCAGTAGCACTGGGTCCCACTGTCCCTATGCTTTCCATATGGACGAGAGAGCAGGTAGCAGTTGATCAAGGAGGAAGTGGTGTCGCTGCTCTTCTTGGGTTCCTAGGGTCCTTGACACTACCATTCCCTGACCTTGGCCCTGTACATCCCTTATAGATGTGCAACATTCACAACTGCTGTGTACATATTGCAATATGCAGCAATAACAAATAGAAAGCAATATAAGAAAAGAAGAGAAGAAGAAGATGAGGCCGCCAGAGCAATCCAGTTAGTCACCACCAGAAGAATCCAGCAGCACCAAAATGTCCAAAAAGGACTTCATCCTCCTTGCCAGATCTTCTAAACAGATGGGTGCAGTCCCCAACTTGCAACCTTGTGCTTAGGCAGTATGGTGCCTACCCTATGCACTGTAGCAGACTTGAACATATGATGCCCAAAGCAAAACCTAACTCTCTGGTTTGTTTTCTTCCAGTTTTTAAAGCCATTCTCTACATATGCTGGCGATGGCATAAAGCTTGAAGGTATGTGTCCTGAAATTGATTCTAAACCTCACATAATTATTTATTTGAATCTAGAGCTCTCACTGCTGAGGTGAGAATCAGAGGTTAATTTGCTAGGCTGCGACTAGCTGGAGGAAGAACTGAGCTTCTGGCTCCCTCCTCCTCATTCTCCACCCAGATGAAATAGATGGTCATACGGAAGCCTTACAGAGCCATGGTTGTCCATGGTGGAGGATGGTTATTCAGTGCAAATGGCTAGGACAGACACAATCTCTCCGGCCTTCCCCACTTTTTCTCTTTTTGTGATGTTTCACATTTAGTGAGCAATTAAAAGAATAGCCTGCCACTCTTCTGACAATCAGCAGCTTGGAGTTCACACTCTTGTATGGGAATATATTAGCAAATTGGAAATTCATGCACACTGCACAAATATTTATATATGTTAAGATGAGTCACAGGAATATATGTTCTGGTCCTGAAGGCAAGATGAACTTGACTTCCTGATATGTGTTTTAGAACCAAAATAGGCACACGCAGCCTACAACCCAATACCCATAAAGAAGGTAAGGTCAGAGTGGTTTCCAGAGTATATTTTAGGGATGGTTTGGTTTTTTAAAAAAATCCAGCACTATTTTTCTCAGAGTTTCTGTTCCAAAGCAACCTGAAAACATGGCTGTGTACTCAAGCTTTTGGAAATTCTTAGTGTTCAGCTTGGGATTTTTAAGGATGCTGCTGTGCAGGGTTTGTTTTTTTACTTGGTGTGAATAGTGATTTTATTGTTTAATGGGTTTGTTTAAAAAATGTTCCTCACCCTGAGATTTGGAGATGAAGATTAGGATATAAATATTTGTAAATAAAGTTTAAAGGCCAAAGGGAAGATCATGTTCAAAATGTGTTAGAAATTGGATCTGGCTTGCAAGCAGCCTTTGCTGGCACATGGCATCTGTTTGTGAATGGTGTTTGGGTTGGAGAATGCACAATGACTATCCTCAGAGTTATGATCAGCCTTTTCCTCCCCTCATAGAAATTAAGGATGACCCTCAGAGCCTGAGGGAAGCCATAATCACCTTTGCAGAGAGTCATCTAACTAGTTGGTGGTCCCCTGACGCCCCACTGTTGGCTCCACTCAGGTAACTATTTTAGGCATCTTTCAATCAATTTCTTCACAAAATATGTTAAGAAGTCAGGTATTTAGTGTCACCAGTCCTATGCTATGGAATATTCTTCCAGCAGAAATTGGGCAAGCATATTTACTATTGACTTTCAGGCTTGGCAGATCTTTTATGCAGACAGTTGTTTACATTTCTTGATTAGCCAATCATTGGTGATGTGTTATGTTTTATTGAATATCTGGTACACTGCCTTGATATTTTACACAGGTTGGCAGTATATAAATGCCTTTATACATAAATTTAAAAAACACATTTTAATTTTCTAATCTCCCACAGTGTCACATGTCAATATGCCAAATCCAGTTACGTCAAGGGATCAGTGCATGATTTATGCCCAGGAATAACTGTTGAGCTATTGGGAGGACCAGCATTTGCATGAAAAGAATGTTCATGTGGGGCTTTGTCCAAATTTTGTTTAACATGCTATTCTCTTTGTTATTTTACAGTACAACAGAATTTGTTGACTCCATTCAGGGAAGGAAGGTGGCCCTGGTATTCGAGGGGGAGAACTCCTTTTTGGGCAGAGAGGTGATTTTTAATTGGTTGATTAAAAACAGGGTTGGGCAGAGTAGATCTAGATCTGTGTGATTCACAATAGATCGGCAAAGTTTTTGGACTCTGGGCAGTTCAACAATATCAGCAACAAGATGACCCCATACTGCTGGATGAAGAAAGATTAGGGTAACTGGGAATGAATTATGGAATTATGACCATTAGGTTTTTTAAGTTCTGATACTCAAAATAAAAGAATTATGAGTCCAGAAATTTATCTCCAGTTGGTGGATCTCAAGGGTTTTGTGAAAAACTAAGTAAACCCCCTTATACCTGAAGTCTGTGTACCCCACATACAAGCCTGATACTAGGCTTGTAAATATGTTAGACTTGCATGTTGCATAACTCTGTAAATAAGTCAACAGCTAGAGACAAGTAACTTTTACTCACATTAATTGTAGGATTGTTGTAGGATTAAAATGCCTTCAGTTTCAATGAGAAGTTAAGAAACTTGCAGATTTACTTTACAGAGGCCACTTGGGTGGCATGCACACACACAAAAAGGGCAGCTGTAGATTAAGGTTCTTGCCTAAACTTCTACACAGTGTAAGCAGTTAATACTTTTTGTAGTTCTGTGTGAGGAAAGGTTAACTGGTCCATCTTGGGCTTTCTCTGGGAGAAAAGGGCATAGACACTGTCTTCTGCTGTTTCTGCCCTTCCACACCCTCAGCTGTTTGTAAAGGAACCATCTGAGGCATGCACATTACCCAGAGCGGCACCATCTTCAAGGAAGTAGGTACTAAGAATCTGTTGAGGTGCAGCAGAGATGATCTGATCACTTGGTAGACAAGCATTAAGAGGAGGAACGGTTTGCTTGTGAATCTAAAAGAGCAACTCCATTTGTAATGCAATGTGCACTTCTGATCTTAGGTCATATTGGACATGGCCCAGTATGAAAACATTGTTGTGAGGAGAGTCTTGAAGAGCAATGCGGAGCTAGTGACTAGATGCAAGGTCACCACCTTCCCTTCTGGCTTCCTGTATTCAAGTAAAGGCTCTTGCACACCCATCCCCCTGTGAGTTGCTGCTGGTATCCATAAACAACATACATATATGAGCTGCTTTTGCATAACAGTGTTCATGGTGCTTGTGTATATGATTTATAAGCTACATTCCTTCAAACCCCCATTAAGCAATTACTTATGTCTTCCTATTACACAGCCTGCGAACTCTGGGAATTGTTGATTTGTGAAGGGAATAGGGGTCTCCAATGACTCTGCACCATTCACAAACTACAGCTCCCAGGATTCTTTCGGAGGGAAGCCATTGCAGTTTTAAATGGTATAATACTGTTTTAAATGCATAGTGCAGAAGGGGCCTGTGTGTCTTGAGTTCTAAACTAAAAGATCCTAAATTTCATCATCTGAAGGAACTCAGTGGCCACTAAAGTTCAGCCACTAAAATTAATGATGTGCATCAGGATTTTTTTGGGGGGAAATACATGGTCCATATCATACTACATATGCTGAATTGCATGTCAAATTGCAACCTGACAGGATCTGCTCTAGCCCTATGATTCTGCACAATCCAGTTTTTAGATAATGGGTAGTATACCTCATTCTGGGAGCAGATTTGGACTTCTTTAACACAAAATCTTTTTTGGCAGTGGTGCCAGAGATGTGCAGCTGTGTGCATAGGTGCATGTTGATGCTACACAATGGAGTGCCCTGCACTGTTTCTCTCTTGCATACCTTGAATGTGGTTGTACAGGTTTTATGACATCTGAACGGAAGAGGCTGCATGAAATGGGTTAGGACAAGGATAGCCCACATGGTGACCTGCAGTTGCAATTGGAGTCCAACCCCCATCAGCCTCAGCCAGCATGGCCCATGGCATTGTAGCAAAGCGAGACCTCCTGCATCAGAAGGTCAGAATTGCCCGCCGTCTTAGAGTAGAGTCTCCTCTCATATTTTACTTCCATCACAGGGCAAACAATTCAAGATCCTTCTATACAGACTTCCTGCGGACACTACCTGGGGTCCAGAGAGAAATCATTGACACTTCTAAGCCACCAATAGCAGAAACAAAGGCTACCCCTGACTCCTGGGAGGTAGCAGACAGGTAAGAAGCAAAAGCCACTTTAGTACCCCCCCTTTTTCTGTTTTCACTGTATTTATGTAACACTGGTCATCCTTGACACTTGGTGAGCATTCAGTAGCTGATCAGGCACAGCTTTGGGAGCAGAAGGGAAGAAGGCCTTCTACTGAAGATGACTCTGTTAGTCCCTGAGCAGCAACCTGAGTTGTGGTCCAGGTGGTGCCAAAGTGGGCCCTGCTTTGGTTCTGAACCAGTTCCTGATTCCTGCAGGGTAGATCAGGAGTGGTATAGATTTCTAGGTAACTTCCAATAGATGGGCAAGGACTTCTGACTCCCAGCAGCAAAACCAAAATGCTCTCTTTACCATAAATGATGCTATGGAAATAGAAAAAAGCTTAAGGAAACCAGGAACGGATTGTTCTGTGGAAGGGCTGTGAACTCCATTCTGCTCTGGTCAGAGGCATACCTAGGCTCCCTTGTGCCCTTGGCGCCCTATCCCCTGTCACTTGCGACCTTGCCAAAGGAGCCAAGACAGAGTGGAGAGGTGCAATTTTTGCATCTCCCTAGGCCTGTGCCCTTGGCAGGGGCCAACCTAGTCAACCCCTAGGTACGCCTCTGGCTCTGGTGCTCAAAAAACCAAATTCCAGGCCTAAAAATTCCTTAGGGTGTCTTTTGCACTAGGCTCCAATTGGTTCATCTCTGGTAAAAACACAGATGACCCCTGAAGTCTGCCCTCTTGTGATATAGATGATATGGCTGCTTCAATGATGAGGTTATCTTTCCACCCTCTTATCTGTCACAGGACACAGCTGTGCATGGCTGACCTGGAGTATGCCGTGCTTTGCAGCCTGCACAGAACTGAAGTAATATTAGCCAACTTCACTGAAGAGAGGCTCTCTGCATTGAAGCAGTATGTGCATATACTGGCCAAGGTAAGTTTTCTACATATATCCAGGCTTCTCTGTTGTTGGTATAGTAGCGACTCCGTTTTTGAATGTTTTGCGATATCTTTTAATTTTCTTTTGGGCTCTCTCATTTTCAAAAGTTCTCTGTGAGCGATTACTTGGTCTTTTGAGGCAGTAAATAAAAACTATGCTTGTCACATTTTATTTTATTTTATTTTTAAGCTATGTTTTGAGGAGGAAAACAGTTCCTGAAGTAGGCTGGTGGTGGCTTTTAGACATGGTCAAGTTTAAAACTTAACTGTGTAAGATTGTTCTTTTGCATTCCTGCATAATTTTGGCCTAGCCTTGTGATATTCCCTTAGCTAAAGGCAGATTTGTTTGAGAGGGGAAGTGGCTTTTATGTTTGAAACTCTGCAGTGGATGGTATCAGCAAGCAAACTTTTCCTAGTGTTGCTCTACACACAATTAAAACAAGCCAGTTTCCCCATTTCCTCTCCATCTCTTGTTCCACTCAGCCCATCCCCTGGTCAACCTGTCATTTCTCCAGTTACTTTTCCCTCTTTCTTCCCATCTCTCTCTCTCTCTCTCTCTCTGTCTGCCTGTTAGCAACCACATGCAGAATATAAACGTCATAAATCTATCAGAGTTCCATCTCAGACTCTGAGCTTCCTACTTGGAAAAAAAATCTAATTTTGAGAGTTTGTACCTGAAGTTGGATGTAAGGCTTTGAAGGAAGACATAGTGTGAATAGCAGAATGGTTCCTGCATACAAACTAGCAGTGGGGTTCCTCCCCCCGCAAAAAAAAATAATACTAGGAAGAGAATACAAAAGAACTATGGGAGTTTGGGCTAGACTAGAGAACAGTTTCCTGCTTGGTATGCTACTTAGACTGTTTGAAATGTGAGTCAGCATTCTAGAGGGAAGGCCTTAAACTACCTCCTCTGAAACAACGTGGTTTGATTAAAGGGAAGAGTTGTTGGAAACTTTAGAAGGGATTGTGAGCCTGTTCCTAGTTGTGGGCTGAGATCACAGAGCTATTGACTAAGTTGCCTGAAAAAAAATCACTAGGCTAAGAAATGGATTGCTGCTCTTCAGAGAAGGCTCCATGAGCTCCTAATCCATCTTGAGCATGCTGAGCTTGCAAATCTGAGCAAATTAACCTGCAGAGAGAAGGAGACACAACAGAGGAAGAATAGCTCAGGTGGAGGTGTCTATCTGCTGAACTACTGAAGAGAAAGCTGCATCGTGACACTGGAGTGGTTTTAACCCTCTGTATTGTATCCTCATGCTGTGATGGCAAGCCATGTTTCAGACTGATTGATCTACTTAGAGGCTTTGAGCATCCAGGCTACTGAGCAACTGCCTGAATTACTGCAGCTGCTCACTTGCAAGAAACAGGAGCCAGAGACACCTGGAGGGAAAGAAAGGGTCCCTACTGCTCTAATGTAATTCTTCTTTGCTTAATGTGATGAATTAAACATATGGTTGATGCTATGCTTCTGGTGTGTGGGTTGCATGGCAAGGGCCTGATTAAAAAAAAAAAAAAACAGGGCCGGTGAGAATAATCCCTTGCAGTGTATGAACCCAGTCTTTGGGTAAAGCATGGAAGAGAGGACTGAATCTCTGGTTGTATTGTCTACCTTGCTTTGCCTGAGCAGACAGAGGTGCTCTTGGACCTCGTGTTGGAGATATCCAACTTTTGGTGCCAGGAGAGTCTTAACAGGAGTGAGGAAGGGCCATAGCTTAGTGCTAGAGCATCTGCTTTGTGTGCAAAAGGCTCCAGGTTCAATCCCCAGCAACATTTATTTATTTAATAAATAATGGTGGGGGCATGACACTTTCAGCACCATGGACCACTGTATCATCCTGGGTTACCTCAGGTACCAGTGCCCTGTGTTTCTACCTGGAAGGTAGATTCCAAAAGGCGGTATTGGTGGAATAGTTAAATCCAAGGACGTAATCAGCTTTCTGATTATAGTAGCTCATAATGGCTGATTTCTTAACGTTGGCTCCTTTGTATCAGGAACAGGATTCCTGGTTCATACAATGTGTCAAGCTGATATTCATTTAAAGTTAAATTGTGCCTTTGAGCTCCTAGTACATACACCTACCTGGGTACAAGGGGAGTTTGGGGTTTGGAAAGAAAGAAAAACTAAGATTCTCAAGTACCTGAACTCTGTGTCCAGCCAAATTCTCCCTTGAGTGCAAGTGCATTGGAACTTCCAATTTGCTCTCTCATGCCCCTCCCCAGTCTGCCCAAGTGGGTTGGTAGAACCCCGGGAGCACATTGTAGGGGCAGGGAGCAAAGAGAGGAAGTCAAATTATGCAGGTTGACATCCTTGCTCTTTGGGGTTGACTTGGTGGTGTACAACCCAATTGTGATGGCCTGGGATTCCGATTCAGAGGCTGAACCAGAGGAATCCCAGCCTGCACAGGAGTCCCCGCCTCCAGGGCCGGCTGAATTGGGGCAGGGCCTTGATGCTGAAGCACCTGCACCTGTGTCGGAGCCTCAGGAGCAGGCACCAGGTGATCCCACTCTGGCTTCAGAGGTGGTTGAAGACTCAGTGCCTGCAGGTGAGTCTCCCCCTGGGCCCAGTAACCCTTTAGCCTTTCCTGAACTGCAGAGACTCAGGGCAGAGAGGCGAAGGGAACTGGTTGCTCCCAGGAGGAGTACTCGCCTTAAGGCCAAGAGAGGCGGGTCTCCTGAGGGCCGGGACCGCCCCTGGCCTCAGAACAGATAAAGGCCAGTCGGCCCGGTCCCAGGTTGTGGGAGCAACGTCGTTGTTGAGTTCCTGTTCCTGCCCGGACCCAGACCTGACTCTCCAGTGCTCCTGTCCCCGCCCAGCTTCCTGTTTCGGTCCTCGCCCTGCTCTTTGTGGACTGATTTCCAGGCTAGTGACTCAGGACCGGACTTTGACTACGCCTATGGTAACCTGCCCCCCGGGATCAGCACACCAATACTTTGTTTTGACATAACCCTGCAGTATGTACACAGCCCAGTGAATAGCCTACAGAGCTACCCCCCCCCCCAGACACACCACTTTTCATTCAGTTCCATCACAGGTAGAAGTTTACTGGGCTCCTCTTGTTAATCTTGTTTCTTATTGCTTTGTTTCAGTATTTTCCTGAGCATTCTGCAGTCCACAACTACCTTCACAAACTGGAAGTGTGGCAGGAGTCCAACTTGTCGATAAATATTTCGCGGGAAGAATGGATAGAAGCTCTAAAGGCTCTAAAAGAGGTACATGAACTAAACAAGGAGATTCTTTCCAGCCAAGTTGTGTCCATGGCATCTCTTCTCCCAACCCCCATTTTCCAGAATTTCTAACTGAGTAGCTTTTAAACATTTATCTTCAGAAAACTTTCCCCACACCACCATGTGCCAAGAAACTTCTATATCTTTGCTGTGGAATGTCCTCTGCAAGGTACAGGGGTTCTTGGGGGAATATTCAATGGCAGCAGAAGCCTGTTTTGAACACCTCTCTCATCTCAGCCAGCATAGTCAATCGTTAGGGATGATGGGAGTTGTAGTTGAAGGCACCACATTGGCTTCACGTTCATGTGTGTCAGGTCCTGACCATCACTGAGACCATCACTGTCTGGACTGAGAGAAACATAGATTGTACCCAAAGAATATCTTCACTTAGCTTATGCTAGTTGAGAAATATATGGAGAGCTGTTCAATATTCTTATTTTTTTAATTCATCTTACTTATAGACACAAACAAAAATAAAAACCAGAGAAAATTGTTGTGGTGTCAAAATATAAAGGATGGAAATTATATCCTGTGGGATGTGTGGGAAATTGCAGAGGCTAAAATAATTACACACAAAGTTTGATGAATGAGAGAAATAGAGAAACTAGGAGATTTTATCTGGATTAGAATGATATGCATTCTGTGCCCCACCCCATCACATCTTCAACAGCTGCAAAAATGTGGAAATGACAAGAAAAAGAACGATAATACAAAATAAGGCAGTGAAAATAGCTACTTTCTCATACCTACTCCTGTTAATTGAATTGTTGCTTTTGGTTGTGTACATAGTCCTTTCCCTTCCCACAGGTTACCTTGTAAATTAAAAAGAAGAAATATAGATACAATTTAGCTACAAATATTATAAATGAGATTTTTCACTTTAAAGAACACACACACACACACACAGCATTATGCCCATGAATCACAAGTTAAGTGATCAACAGTGGCATTTATAATTTCTTTCCTTTTTGTTTTGATGCTTCAACAAGAACAGCTCAGTCGACATAATATATTGGAAGGCAGAAGAAAGGGCTAATGTTATGCATATTCTTTCCCTCTTCTTTCTGTTCTCTTCAGGATATTTTTCTTTTTTGCATCAGATTTCTTGACAACAATAAAAGCAAGAAAAAAACAATGTGCCAAGTGACACACACACACACACACAGAGAGAGAGAGAGAGAGAGAGAGAGAGAGGGGGGGGGGGAAGATGAGGAGTGATGACAAAGCTCACCCTCCACTATAATATTACATTAAAAGAGCTTCCTCATGCTTTTCAGGGTCTGAATGCCAGCTTTCCAGAGACTCCAGAGTGTGTGGGATGTCAAGGAAACATACCCGGGTTCGAAAGTTATTTATGCTCTCTCCGGATTATCTTCCACCTGCTGGCAGTGCAGGAAGCACTGAAAAGTGATGGGGCAAACCGTAAGCAAAGTTCCTTCTGTTTGGTTACCCATATTGAAGCTCTAGCTAACCTCCAGGTACTGTTTGAGCTATGGCAGCAGAGAGTGGCAAACCTGCAGCCTGTAGGGCAGATCAGACTCACAGAGCCACGCCTAGTGGCCCACCAACCCTCTACCAAAATTGGGGAAGAGGAAAGCCCTCTTCTTATCTTGAAAAGGGGCCTCTGGTACTGTGCCATTACAACAAGGGGGGAAGGGGATCTGCCAGAAAACATGGCCTCCCCTCAGCCATATTATTGCTTACCCAGAGGGGGAGGAAGGAGGTGGCAGAGAGGTCAGTGTGGTGTGGGCACAGCAGAGGGAGCGTCCAATGGGCTTCTGCTTCTGTACTCCTACTGCACCAGGCTCCCATTGCCTTGTCCCTCCAGGTAAGCTCATGGCTGAAGGCAGGCCAGGTGCATGGCTCTGCCTCTTTTCCCTTCAGCCTAACAGAAATATTGTCCAGAATGGCAGGCAGGGAAAAGGTTCTGCAGTCATTTCCCTTGTGCTTCCCTCAGCTACAAAAAATAGTGTTTGGCAGTGTGGTGTGGACAATGCAGAAGTGAATTGATACAGAAATGAAGTACGTAACTGCTGAAGTCAACCATTGCTGTTCAAGAGTAGAGGTGGAAAAGCACTCACCACACATCTTGTTGCTCTTCTTATCTGCAGTGGCTGCAAAGTATTTGTCCTTGAGGAAAGTAAAGAGCCTGTTTCTGAATTCACCTTGCGAGGCCTAAGATGTTTTGTATGTGTGGTCAAGCCAATTTCCTCCACCACCACCTTACTTATCTGTGGTTTTCATGGTGACATCCTTGCCCTTTCTCTCTGTTCTGCCTTCCCTTAGCATCATCAGAAGTCTTTCCTGCAGCAAGAGAATTCATGACGAACTTCTATTTTTACTCACCGGCTGCAAAGCGCTTTGCAAGTTTGCCAGCAGAATTCATCACCAAAGTGAAGGACCAAGATGAGGCTATTTTTCAGCTGTGGTCAACCTTTACAGGTATGTCAAGCACCTCTGTTGTTTTCATTTCAGCAGCAGTTGAAGATATACCTCTTGAACTCAGGCTTTGGGGTTTTCTTTTTAGTGACTGTTTACAACATTCCCTTTGTTTATCTTTTTTAGTTGCCTACATCTGCCTCTGTTGCTTTGTTTTTAATATAATTACATATTGGACTTATTTAATGACAAAAATTAGTCTCTAGAGGTTGTAGCCAATGTTAATTCTACTCAGAGTAGACCATTGAAATTAATGGACCTAAGTTAATCATGTCCTTGAATAAAGGAGGGAAAAAGTAAAAGAAGGGCAAGATATTGAGTCACAGGTTTTATTGCTGCTGTCAGCATCTGTAGCCTCTGGAGAAACTGAGATCTTGGAAAGATAAACTAGAAAGGAGACGTATAAAGAATTGCTGAAAATATGAACCTACACCAATGCAGCTCTTCATAGAAACATAAACTTTCCATAGTTAAGATGTGTTTAAAGATATTAAATTTTCTTAACATTTAGTCATCTTGATAATTAATCATTATTGACTCTCTCGGTTTGAAACCGTTACAAAATCTGACTGAAAAATGTGTACGTTTGCAGCAAAAGTCTTTGTCCATATCTATTCTTCCTAGTTTCCTGTCTTCTCTTATAGCAACTGTCAGGGGCTCAGGAGCAGAGGCACAGGGAAGAGAGGAAATGGAGAGCGAAGGGGAAGAATCTGAGGGCAGCGTAGGAGAAGATGACAGTGGCCCGAGAGATTCCATGAGCCTCTCCAGCGAATCAGAAGATTCACAGAAGGGGGCGCCGGTGGCCAGGGCAAGGGGGGTCCAAAAGGGGACACTCCAGAAGCAAGGGGCCAGCAGTTGGAGATCAGGACCAGCTTCCCCACCAAAGCGTAGTGGGGGGGGGGAAGAGTCCCAGAGCTCGGGGCCAGCGTCTCCCCCAGCAGGGAGAGAAGATGAGTCAGGGCTGACCACGCCTCCATCGGAGAGTCAGGGAACGGAGGGGAGGCCAGGTCCAGCTAGCCTCCCGGAAGAGGGAAGTAGTGACAGAAGCAGTGTAACGGTCAGGAGGAAGGTCACTGGGTTGGCGCGAGAGCCAAGTTCAAATGTACAGGTGCGCAGGACAGCAGAGAACCCGGATTGGGAACCAGGTCCTAAAGCCCGCCGGAGGCAGGGGGAGGAGTCAGGGGACTCAGCGTCAGAAGAGCCCAGAAAGGGGAATGCCCCAGCGGACAGGAGGACCCAGAGGAGGAGAGAGCAGAGGAAGAGGTGGAGCAGGGCTAGAGTCTTAAACTGGTGTCAGAGGGGAGGAGATTCAGGCGGAGCTTCGGCGGTCTAGGGTTTAAGGCGTAGAGCTGCGCGCCACGGTTTTGAAATAGAGACTGAACTTCAATAAAGACTTTTGTATATAACAACGACCTGGCGTTGGTCCTCTGTGAGCTGAGACTTCGGGCATATCAATGATGTCCTTTATGTTCGCAACAACTTGTTATGCATATATTCTTTAGATAGAAGGGTTATCCAAGAATACCCTACTTAAATTTCTCTCAGAATTTAATAGGTTTAATTTTTGCCTTGTTTTTACAGTCTAGAGTTTTGTACACACTGTACAGAACTGCACTGCAAACCAGTTAAAATCTGAGTGTTGGCAGCTATCATTCTATTCACATCATTCTCTCTCTCTTCAAAATCAGATTTCTTCAAACTTTGTAAACTATGTCTCTGACTTGTGGCCCATCAGATGTGGACTAGAACTTACATCATCCCTGGCTACTGTCTGTGCACGCCAGGGCTGATGGGAAGTGGAATCCAATAACATGTGGAGGGTCACAGGTTCCCCATCCCTATTTTTTTAAAAAAAGGAAAGCAAACTCTTACATTTGAAGAATGCCATTCATCCACATTGTACAGGGGTGTCCAAACTTTTACAAAGAGAGCAAGATTTGATGATGTGAACATACATGAGGGCCACCCAAAGTTGTTGAGCTTTTTGTTGTTGAGTTTTTTAGGATTTGACAGAGCAGATTACGCCCCCCCGGGCCATATTTTGGAATGCCTAACATAGTATTACAAACAGCAGCTGGTGTGGAAAACAATTCAGTTTCAACCAGTTTCAACTACATAAGAATGTCCTTTTGTGCTTTGTGGTGGTAATATAATGAACTTCACTTTTGCTTTACATTGCATAGGTGCTGAAAGCAAGGACGACGAAATTCCCAGGACCCTGTGGCCTCCCCAAGACTTGTGTCCATCATGCAGTGAAATCGTGAATGAGAAAATTATGTGGAAAAAGGCAGCTGTTTTGAACTTCCTCAAGAAACATTTCTCAATGGACAACATTTCCTAGGGCTTCCCGAACCAACTCCTCAATGCTACCTTCAAACCAAAACCACACATAAACAAATTTACTCACACATAAACCATCCAAAGAAACAGGATACATATTGCTTGATTCCCTAAATAATAGAAGACACCGACTATTGCACTTTTGGACTGCTGCTTTTACCTGAGCAAGGCAGTAAAAATAAGCAAACCTTCACAGAAGATCATCAAGAGCTGCTGAGGCTTTTGAGTTTGTGTGCAGCTACCTTGTGTGGCTGGTGAGCAACTAAACTGCATGCTGCAATATTTGCATAAGCAGTTCAGTAGCCTCAGGCTGTGACCTCCCTGTGTCCATCTAGGACAGACCTTCACAACATGTAAGTGTGTGTCTGTTTAGCCTTTGCATATCTATACAAAAGTATAAATTGTCAAGTGAGAAGTTGGCCACTTGCTTCCACATGAACCTGCCCAGTGGTGAATAAAATATTCTGATGTTAATTGATGGGCATCTCTGTCATCTGAGATCCATTAGGTTCTGGTGATCAAGGAAACAGACTTTTTAGTTATGCTGACACCACAGGCTAGAGAGAGTTCTTAAATTTTATAGTCTCTAAGTCAGCTTGAAACATTCTGGTCACATATGGAGACATTTTATAGTCCTACTCCAAGAATCAGAGGGCAAAATATAACAACAACAACAACAACAACAACAACAACAACAGTAATGGAATTTTTTTATTTGTATGTTGCCCATCTGACTGGGTTGCCCCAGCCACTCTGGGCAGCTCCCAACAGAATATTAAAAACACAATAAAATATCAAACATTAAAACCTTTCTTAAACAAGGCTGCTTTCAGGTGTCTTCTAAAAGTCATATAGTTTTTTATTTCTTTGGCATCTGATGGGGAGGGACATTCTACAGGGCGGGCGCCACTACCAAGAAGGGCCTCTGCCTGGTTTTTGTATATGTAGTTTTTCTATGTATGTTATTGTGGCCAATTTGGGAGCAGGAGCAAAATGGTACTTTTGAAATATTAATTGGACAGAGAACACTGTAACTGGGGAAAAATTGTTTTTTAAAAGAGTTGCATCCTGTCACTTTCTTGGCTCTGTTAGTTTGTTTTTTGCCTCTGAAAAGACCATGACCAGCCCTATAAAAATTAAATATTATTTTACAGAGCCACACACCCAACATTTTTTCTTCCATGGCTATTTTTCTATAACTTACTGGAAAGGCACTTGACAATAGAATTCATTAAAAAGAGCATCAACACATCTGCAGTATCCTTTGTGCTTTTAAATCTGAAACTAGGGTTTTGTATTCACAGTCAACCAATGACCCCTGTCTGCCAAGGGCAGTCAGCTCACACTCTCCAATGAATTGTTCAGTTCCCATTATCCAAGGATTCAAGAGGCTTTTGGGGGTGGGGGGTGGGGTTAAAGACTAAAAGAGCTCAAGAAGGATCCTGATCGTTGCTGTAAATAGGAAAAAAAATGTGTTTGTGTGAGTGGGATATTGGGAAGCTTCTGCATAGACTCCTGAGATCCGAAAAGAAGGCATGATGTCAAATATTTGAAAAGTAGACAGACTCTGCGTTCCCCTTTACAAGTAAATCTCAGCATTAGGGGAGCATTGTTAATAAGCAGGAAAGTTCATATCCTTTGGCACGGGACAAATTAGAAAGACACTCTGCTTGGAGACCAAAAAAAAGCCTCTTTAATGATGATATTTCTACTACAAGCTCTGGTCAGAATAGTGTAAAAATATCCTGTGCAAAAATACTCACTGCTTCAAGAAAGAATTCCCTCTCCAAATTCTTGTTTCCATAGTAGTGCTGTATTGCGTAATCAATAGCACAATAAACAAAAAAAATAAGTATATTGATTGGGGAGGGTGTTTTAAATCCATGGTGGCCTTTTAATGCATGGTGGCAAATTTTCATAAATTGGGCTATCAGCCATTGAAACAACTACAATGGACAACTGGCCATTTTGGGCTAATAGGTTTTGTATCCAATGAAAGCCTACCCATAAAGTTAGCCATTAATTTCTATTGAGTCTAATCTGAATAGGACCAAAGTTGGATACAACCTTAGGTGCCCTCTAGCATTTTGTTAGCCATGAAGAGAAGGTTGAGACAACGTATGGATCACTATATCCTGAGAAAGGGGGCTTTTCAAAAGTCTGCTTCCATGCTGTCCTGTCTCTGCAGCACTGTCATCCTTCACTCAGTCTTAACGGAGAACCCAGTTCCTCAAATGCCTGTGGTTTTGGTACTGTCCTCCCCATGTTGTTGTTGTTGTTGTTTTAGAACTGATTCATGGTTGCTATGCAATTGAAGCATCAGCCTGTCCAATGTAGGCTGGCCAAAGTGCTGCAGATACATCTGAAACTGGCAGTGAAGCTGATGCCTTTCTGCATCATTGAAGCTGCCATTTTCTGGTTGTCTTGCCACCATATCTTCTGCAAAGGGGTTCCTGCCATAGCTTAGCGGTAGAACATCTGCGTGGTTCAATCCCCTGGCATCTCTAGGTAGGACTGAGAGGTAACACTGTGTGAAATCCTGGAGAAAACCAGCAGCAGCCTGTGTAGATTATATTGAGCGAGATTGACCAATTGCCCGACTTTGAACAAGGCATCTTCCCTTGTTGCTATATTACTTTGAAACAATGGGAATGGAGCTGTAGGGTGATTTTTAAGCCAGCAAGGAAGGAAACCAAGTAACTAGAATCAACCACTGCAATTTCTGCTAACACATAAAACCGATCTTCTATTTCACAATATCAGTTTCATATACAGTGGTACCTCAGGTTACATATGCTTCAGGTTACACACTCCGCTAACCTAGAAATAGTGCTTCAGGTTAAGAACTTTGCTTCAGGGTAAGAACAGAAATCGGGTTCTGGCGGTGCGGCAGCAGCAAGAGGCCCCATTAGCTAAAGTAGTGCTTCAGGTTAAGAACAGTTTCAGGTTAAGAACGGACCTCTGGAACGAATTAAGTACAGTACTTAACCAGAGGTACCACTGTAGTTTGAAACACACATGTGGACACATAAACACTTTTTAACCCTCCTAATACTAAAAAAAAAATCTCTGCTATGTGCTAAGGACTCAGAAATCCTAACAGGTCTGAGAATGGTTTGTAGTGGTTAGGCAAGGAAGGTGCTTGGAGACCCCCTTTTCCTCTTTTTAGCAACACTCCACAGTTTATTACATACAAAACATACGAGCAGGTGAGATGCATTCAGCTCAAAAGAGGGCAGTGTAGCAATCATGATATCGCATACCTTTCCCCTTCCCCTTGGCATGTGAATGAGGAAAACAATGCAGAGTCCTAATTTAGTTTGACTGACACCAGAAGCCATCTGGTCCCTGAGAAAATCTGTCTACAACCATCTTCCAAATGCCAACAGCAGCAATGACAAGTTTGCTTCTGCTGCAAAGACTACAGGAGAGCTTTGATGAAAAGACTTATTAGCATGGCATAATTTGGTTCTACTGAAGCACAGTGAAACAATCTAGGAGTGGTTTGCAAATGCTGGCTTAAGCCTCGGGTCAGAGCTAAGCAGGCAAGGGATTATATCCCTCCCCAGGTAAATCTCACACATTAATGAGCGAGCAGCACTTGCACCATCATGACAACCGTGCCTAATGTTAATCAAGATCCAAGCATGTACAGGAAGGGAAAGGGTGTTGAGGAAGCAGAATGACATGGCCAAGGCAAAATGATGATGCTGTAGCAAGAGGGATGAGGGAGATTAAAAGGCCAGTCTATGACCATTGCACAAATTCAAGGCTATCTATCCCAAAGCTATCACTGTTGGATGGCTATACTGGTGAAAGTGCTTCAACTACTGATATTTTATTGCTAATTAATGTTTTATTTTTTGGCTTTGCTGCCTGTAACAAATGTTAGAAAGCCACACAAAATAAACCATAAAATACTTCTTCTAGTCCAGATTTTTTAGCAAACTATTTCCCATATTTAAACTAGCTCTCCCTCCCACCAGTTTAAGCCCGTATTCGTATTACATCTCAGTTACCCACTCAGAATGCAGTTAACTCTATTTGGCTTTAAAAGGTATGTATATATATTTGAAAAGATCAGCCTCTGCTGGTGATGCCCGGTGCTTTTAAATGTACTTTCTGTCAGCTTTCCTCCCCCTGCCACAAATTATAACATTGTATAATAATATTCAGTACTTCTCCTAAGAACTAAATGCTTGTGACACATCAATAGTCATAAGCCAGTGCTAACACTCCCTCTTACAGATGTCTTCAGGCTGCCCTATAAATTAATGGCTGTGTTGAAGTTTAAATCCCCCCACCCCCGCTCACATATAGTTCTCTAATTAATGTACCCAACAGATTCAAGAGTAAGTTAAAATGAAAAGGCCTTAAGCACTGAAGACCAACAGACCAGATCAAAATGAGTGAATAGAAGACCTGTGCAGTGTTCCCAATTGGAGGCAGTGAGATGAAAAGGAAAAAGAGAGGTGGAGAAATCGAAGTTAGAAACTGAATTGTTAGAACCAAAGACTAAGGTATTATCTAGAATGTATAACTTGCTGTTAAAATGGAATACACAAGACGAAATGGTTAAATCGGTTATGATAAAATGGGCACAGGACATTGGGCATAACATTATGTTTGAGGACTGGGAAAGGTTGTGGACCACGGGGCTGAACTTCACCGCATGTAATGCTCTGAAGGAAAATGTAATGAAAATGATATATAGATGGTACATGACCCCAGTTAAACTTGCCAAAATATACCATTCGTCTGATAATAAATGTTGGAAATGTAAAGAAAACGAAGGAACATTCTTTCACCTCTGGTGGACATGCCCTAAGGTGAAGGTCTTCTGGGAAATGATATATAATGAGCTGAAAAAGGTATTTAAGTATACCTTCACTAAGAAACCAGAGGCCTTCCTTCTGGGTATTGTCGGCCAGAAGGTGTTAAAGAAGGACCGAACATTCTTTATGTATGCAACAACGGCAGCAAGGATACTCATCGCAAAAAACTGGAAAACTCAAGATCTACCCACACTGGAAGAGTGGCAGATGCAACTGATGGACTATATGCAACTGGCCGAGATGACAGGCAGAATCCGTAACCTGGGAGAAGAGAAGATGGAGGAAGACTGGGAGAAATTCAAGAAGTATCTACAAAAACATTGTAATTTGGTTGAATGCTAAGAAGGATGCTAGATTATAAAAAACTGGCCACCACTAAATTAGATTTGAAATTTGATGATAAGTGAGACTAAAGAAAATATAAAATTTTTTGGAAGAAGTGCTAGATTATATTTGAATGAGTGGACATGAGATTGTAAACAAGTTGATAATTTGTTTGGAAAAAACTTTTAACGATGTAAATGGGAGCGGGAGACGTGAGGAAGTCCAAAGAAGTGATGAAATTATGTCTGTGATAGAAGTAAGACTGTTTATTATTTGTGCATTTATATTTAAAAACTTTAATAAATATTTATAAAAAAAAAAAAGAAAGAAAAGGAAAAAGAGAACCTAGGAACTGAGCAGAACATGGAAGAAAGAGTCAGGGCTCATTGAGGCAACTCCAATTTCAGGGATGGTCTTGCCATGGGGCTCTTTTGGGGACTCAGGTGGGCAATAAAGGAAATACCAAGTTGCACTTTAATAGGGCTTATTTACTATATACAATACAAAGCACAAAGCATTAAGTTACCACTCTGCTTCACACCACACTGTATTAATACTGACACACATAAGTTGATAATTTAGATTATGACTTGGCAGTGTCGGCAGTGTCATTTTTGCAGTTTTTCCATAAAAATAGCTCAAAAACAGCATTCTTTTTTTAGCAATTTTGCCCAAAAAGCTCAACAACTTTTCTGTCCAGATTTTCACTGTTTGAAATATGGCAGCCCTGGATTATGAAGATGTGTTAACAATAAGACTGAAATGAGGCAACAATGGATGCAACCAAAAGACTGGCTCAACAGTTTGTTGTGCTAACCCACAAATCAACCAATTTCTTAGCTGAACCAACTGACTTTGCCCAAGAGCTATAGAGTCCAAGCCTGCCTTTCCTTTCAGAGCAAGCTGGGGCTGGATTCAGAAAGATGATGGACTATACAAGCCCCTGTCAACAACCCTCGCAGATGCTCCCCACACTTGCCATGAACTGCTCCCTTGTAGCTTTTTAACATGTGCCCAAAGTGCCACTTCATTTCTACAAACGTGTGAAATATTAAATGTAGCTAAGAGACATACAATTTCAAATATTTGTGCAGATGTGTATATTGTTGAACATCTCCATAAAGTACAACTGTAGGGTTTTTCAAAACTATCCTGGTGTTCTGAAGGGTTTTATGAATTGCCTTCATATCTTGTGTTGTATATTACTCACTGTTTGCTATACCATTCTCAAAGAAAAGAATTATTTAAATTGGCTGCATATCTGTATGTACAGATTTGCAATACCACACATTCCGCAATATTTGAAAATTATCATTTTGCATTAGTCAATAATATAGTATAAATTTGATGCTTTGTGAAAAAAGACCATTCTTATATCGGTCACTGTTATGTCATGCCATGTGTATCCTCACACCAGTATAACACACCTCCACATTTGAACATGATCATTATTAATCAGTCCACAAATAAGTTTTACAGAAAAGTGCACTATTGTGAAAATTTGGGCTCTGCACTCTGAGAGGCTCCAAAGCTTAATAATTTAAAATAAGGCAGTATAAGGAGAGGTTCCACCTTCCACCTTCCAGGAAAGGGTCCAACAGAGAATGATTCTGTCAACAATGAATGCTTCTTGAAGGAGAGGAATGGGAGCAAGTGATTTGGCCCGGCATCTGCAGCCCCTACCTGCGTTCAGCTCCTTTTTCTTTCATCTTCATTAAGCAGCTTCTCCCAGTCCTAAAAAGTTTTCGTTTTCAAATCAGTCCGCTCATCTTTTTCCCTTTAGTTTGCCACAGTCATCCCAAGTCGAAAGAGAAATTAGCAGAGAGCCCTAAACAAGTTGGACAGCTGTTTATTATCATCAGGACAGCATGTCTTAAAGGTGTCACTTATGATACCCGAGTAGTAGATCAGCTGTCAATAAATCCTCCAACCCAAACAAATTCACAGCTCCCTTTTGGAATTAAATCTCAATGCCAAGTCTCCCGCTGGCACCTTCCCCAGAAGGATTTAACCCTTTCTTACACAAACCCCAGACCTGTTATTTTTATTCCCAAGCTTCTGCAAAGAATATTGGATCCCCTCCCCTCCCCTCCCTACACAGAGATCTGTTTGGGGAAAGGCTAAGAATGTTTCAAGGAATATATAAGTAGCCCTTTCAGTCAGGAAGAAACAGTCCTGATGTGCAATGCATGGCATGCTGTCTCTTGGGCTAGCAACCAGCTTTGGTTTTTGAAATGCTGCTTCTTTAAAAAAAAAATAATGAGAGAGGATTCCGGCTAGCTCGCCTGCTGCAGTTGCAGTCCAACAATGTTGAGCGTCACGGGTAGCAGCATAAATAGCAGGCATAAGTGAATGCAAGGATTGGGAGGGCACACATTTCAAACATACTTAGTGAGGTTTCTCGCTCTCTCGCTCTCTTTCACACAGTCATCCCAGATGCTGTGAGCACTGGGTTTTGCACCGTTTCCTCGTGTCTAGGAAGATCCTCTGGAGACATTTTCACCAAGCTACCCATTATTTATTTACTCCACTCACGCAAGAAGAAACTTCATCAGCTGGAATTTCACAGAAGTCAGGTTTGGATCTGGAATTTCCATTTCTGGATGGGATTTATTTATCTTTCTGGGGCAACTCCTTGAAATGTGTGTGCTGGTCACCTGAGATGTAAGATGTAGCTGAAGGTCAGGAAGGGTAGTTCTTATTTCTTAATGCCTCCGAGGGCTGCATTATGCATTGGCAGTTGATATCAAAATGCAAACATGGTATGTATGTGCTTGTGTGTGCCTGCACCTCATTTTTGACATGCTGATGAAAATTGTGTCTTTTTTTCTTCTTCTTCTTACCCTCAGCTCAGGAGCATCTTTTGTGTTTTCTCATTGTTAGGAAGGTACATTGTCATCTGGGTGTTTTTAGCCTGTTTCCAAACTGAGCACACATCAAGATGTACTGTATTTTTCGCTCTATAAGATGCACCAGACCACAAGATGCACCTAGTTTTTGGAGGAGGAAAACAAGGAAAAAAAATATTCTGAATCTCAGAAGCCGGAACAGCAAGAGGGATCGCTGTGCAGTGAAAACAGCAATCCCTCTTGCTGTTCTGGCTTCTGGGATAGCTGCACAGCCTGCATTTGCTCCATAAGACGCACACACATTTCCCCTTACTTTTTAGGAGGGAAAAGGTGAGTCTTATAGAGCAAAAAATACGGTACTTTAGAAGTAGCATCTTTGTGCCACTTCTAAACTAGGGCTGATATCTTGGGTCAAATTAGAAGTGTTATTATTGAATGTGCAGCTTGTGTGTGTGTGTGTGTGTGTGTGTGTGTGTGTGTGTGTGTGTGTGTAAGCGGAATTTGACTCCAATGGGATATTTCACCATCAAAACAAATACCAGTTTCAGAAGAAGGATTTTCCTCAGTACTGCAGCAGGGGAGGAAACAGTTACATCCCCCTTCCATACCTGCTATGATACTGATAATAGCTCACCAACCAATGCTATTTGCATTTTGTCAAAGCTGCAAGTTGAATACAAAGTGGGGCTACATTACAGGTAAAAGGCATAGGACTAGGCTGCCTGAATCCTTGGAGTAGTACTATATGCATCAAAGCAAACGGGCCGTCTCAGTCTTTTTGTCTATGAATGCATTGATCTAATTTGCCTGAAGTGCCTCACAGACCTGTTCTTTGATGAAGACTGAACTGCTTGTCTTAAGGATAGAGGAACTTTAGAAGTGTGTGGTCCCCAAGAGAGGCAAACAAGATAATTTGAATCCCTCCTTCCACATCTGTTAAGAAGCAAGCCTCAGTTTAAAATGTTACCCTTTACCGAGTCTGGACAAAAATGCCCCCTGCTGTGTCACATTGCTTTGTAACATAAGGAATTGTGCTGGGCGCTGGGCAGCAGATCTGTGCTCAAGCCAGGCTGGTGACACTTTCAACATCTGCTGTCTCCAGCACAGATATTTTCCTTCATGGCAAAAGCCTGAAAGGACTTTGTTATCATTTGTTCCTCAGAAATATTAACAAAATATATTAATGGTGCCCCCCCTCCAAATCAGTAGAGAGTGTGGGGAGGAGCGAATTTGTCTTGGAGGTCTGTCAAAACTTCATGCATGATTCTATATTTTTGTGACCCGCTTTCAGCCTTCTCAGGAAACATTGTTAAGAAATGCAAAAACAAGCATCGGGCAGTACAGACCATTTTAAAAATCACTTATTATTGCCTACATTTATGTGAACTGGACCTAAATGTGAACTTAGGGTGAGGTCACACAATTTTAAAATCCTTTCTTTCTCCAAGCAACCTTGTCCCATTTATGTACAACCAGGATGGGGAACCTGTGTCTCTCCAGATGTGGTTGGACTCCACTGATGATGGCCAGTGGTCAGGGATCATGGGAGTTGGAATCGAACAACATCTGGAGGGCCACAGGTCGTCCCCCCGATGTACAAGATCATGGTGGGAAACATGGTTTGCACTGGTGACGTGTTCTCTCTGTGCTAAATTGCTGTGGTCGTAGTGGCTCCCCACAAAAATCCAACTATGCAGTTGCAGAAATGACTTGGTGTCAATTGTACATGTTATGTTTCTTCTGGTAATTCCTATGTGAAAGGGCTCAATAAATATGTCTTCAGAAATCCACAATGCATAGCAGCCTCTTTCCTCTTCCTGCTCATTGCCTGTTTGCACTGGCTGAGAATCTCCTACATCAAACACCCCTCCACCCTTAAACACGCTCACATTTCATAGGCTGCCAGGATTGGGCACCAAACAGCTCATCTCTTCTGAAAAGAAGCAAGGTGCAAAGAGCTTCTCTCTGTGAGTGGTGGCAGATGGTATAGGTGCCTTTCCGTGCTGCCTATAGATAGGGGGCAGGTGATGAGGGAGGGCATGCCAATGGCATTTTCTATTTTCCTGCTCTTTCAGGTGTGACAGCCATTAATGCCACCTCACAGCAGCCATCTGATGTTGCATCCTGCCCCACATGGCATCCATTTTTGTGCTATACCATGTCCTGCAGCATTCATTTTGTGAGTCCACCTTACACCATCTCAAAATTCCAAATGTGCCCACAGAAGACCCCTGCTGTTCGGGGTGAACATGGAAATCACTTTCGCTGGACAAGATCACTGGTATATTCTTATCTAGCATCCTGCTCCCCACCATGCCAAACCTGATGGCCACATGGCAATGGCCCTCCCCTGCTGTTCTTCTGAGCAGCCCGTCTGATTCTTGAGGCTGACAAGACCTCTTTTTCTAGCGTTTGTCACTTTGACACCCTTCTGAAACCATCACCCAACTTTGTGGCAGTAGCCAATCCCACAAATCAACTTCATACAGTGTGCAACAAATTGGTGAAATTCTTTGCCACAAGGTGAGATGAGGGACTCTTGCTGAGAGGGCTTTAAGAGAAGACTGTGGAGGTTGAGTTGTAGGAAACTGGCAGTGAGAACCCCAGTTGCACACTTCTGCCAGTGCGCCATTACCAGCCAAAGCATCAGAAACTCTTGACTGGGTCCCAACCAATGTCTCCTATTTTTAAAAAAAGATAGAAAACAAATCAGTACACATAGGTTTCGAAAATGTGCCTGTCTTAAAAATGATGGTTCAACATGAGAATGTTATGCCAAGACAAACCACTGAGTAGCAGCATGCCTGCGATTGCCACCTCATCCCAAACTGATGACAAGCCTGGAAGTCAGCCTGGGCTCATTGAAAATGGAGGCTGAATCATGTGGCCATTTATTTAGCCACATAGAAATACAATTCATTATTGGTGGTTCATTATTAAAGAATGTGAACAGTTTACCAAAGGCTGTTGGGGTTCAATTTAGTAAAATGTATTATTCATCTATAGAGCCAGGGTGGTTGCCTTATGTTGTTGCTGGTTTTTTGCAAGAGTTGCATTCATCCTTGGCCAACACTCTGGAGTCTGAATGCCAGCAGTAGGTGTGACTATCCCACATTCTTGCATGTGCACATGTATACCCGTTTGACAAAAGACACACACACACACACACATTCCCCCTCCTCAGCTGATCTGTGCAGATTAACAGAAGAAAGGGTTCTCACCCGCCTCATCAAATGACTGGCCTGATGACCAGTGGGTTGGTTTCCATCCCCATCGCAGTGCTGGGCTAAGGAGGAAAAAATAATAATAATCCTGGGGTGAGTGGAGAGATTTAAATCTCTCTGTCTAGCACAGCACTCTAATGGGGAGGCAAATCATCCCCTACCAGCTCATCAGATCAATCATTTGTCGTCTGGGGAGGAGACAATAAGCCCCCTCCTCTCAGCTGATGGGGACACAAATCCCCCCTCTCTGCTGATTACATTATTATTAGTAGTAAGGTAAAGGTAAAGGGACCCCTGACCATTAAGTCCAGTCGTGGACAACTCTGGGGTTGTGGCGCTCATCTCGCTTTACTGGCTGAGACAGTACCGCTTCTGGGTCATGTGGCCAGCATGACTAAGCTGCTTCTGGCGAACCAGAGCAGTGCACGGAAACGCCGTTTACCTTCCCACCAGTAGATCTATTTATCCACTTGCACTTTGACATGCTTCCGAACTGCTAGATGGGCAGGAGCAGGGACCGAGCAACGAGAGCTCACCCTGTCGCGGGGATTTGAACCGCCAACCTTTTGATCGGCAAGCCCCAGGCTCTGTGGTTTAGACCACAGCACCACCCGTGTCCCATTATTAGTAGTAGCATTACTATTATTATTAAAATTTGTATACTACTCTTCATCCAAAGATCACAACATATAAATACAATTGATGAGGGTCTGATGAGCAGAGGGTGCTCCAGGAGAGCACAGTGAGCCATGTTTATTATAATGTTTTCCCTCTTGCCATCACCATAAAAGTTGCTTGGGTCTTGGAGGACCAAAAACATTTGCTCAGGGGGAGCCACCCCTGCTATAGGGCACCTTTGGCACCTTGGACAGTGCACATGTCTGTAATCTGCTGGTGGCACCTAAGGCATCTAAGGTATCTAAGGTAGCAAATCTCTCATTCTACGAATGCAGATAGTTGGACTAGCTGTTCAGAAAATCAGAATGAGAAGGGGCCAAATTCCTAACTAGCTAATGAAACTCAGGTTGCCTGCCAGTTTGCAACCCTCTCACTTATCCAGACTCACAATCTAGACTGTAGTTGAAACTTCCACCTTTGCAGCTCTTCCGTTCTGTAATTCTCCCTACCCTAACACTGTTTCTTCATGTCCTTTCTCTAGAATAAACCACTTGGTGTAAACTTTGGGGAAGCTGCCTCTGCTTCGGCACAAGCGATAACAGCTGAAAAATGAAGCCTGCTCTGCCCTCCTTATGGTGTCCGGAATACCCAGTTGAGAAGAACTCACTTTCCACTGTTCATGGGCTGCTGAGTTAGATCATTTAAGAGGATGGAGGACACAGTCTCCTCAACAGTGAGGGTGGGCACAGATAAGGGCGACCTACTCAGAAGCAACCCCAACATTTCCTACAATACAACCTGGGATGGGGCCTCCACAGAGGACTTCATAGCCACCTGCACAATCGGGACTATCCTCTCCATCATGTGCGTTATTGGAGTGACAGGCAACATCTACACCTTGGTGGTGATGTGCCACTATCTGAGATACTCTGCCTCTATGTACATCTACATCATCAACCTTGCCCTAGCAGACCTACTCTACCTTCTCACCATCCCTTTCATTGTCGGGACATATTTCACCAGGGGATGGTACTTTGGAGAAGCTGGGTGCCGGATCCTTTTCAGCTTGGATTTCCTCACCATGCACACCAGTATTTTCACCTTGATGGTGATGAGCACAGAGAGATACCTGGCAGTGCTGAAGCCCCTGGACACTGTGAAAAGGTCCAAGAGCTACCGGAAAGCCATTGCCGTCATCATCTGGGTTGTGTCTCTGCTCCTCACCCTCCCGATGCTCATCATGATCCAGCTTGTAAGAGAGGACAAGAACATCTGCCTCCCTACCTGGAGCAAATTGTCCTACAAGATCTACATCACCATCCTCTTCTGTACCAGCATTGTGGGTCCCGGGGTTGTTATCGGGTATCTTTACATCCGGCTGGCAAGGACTTACTGGGTGTCCCAAACGACTTCTCTGAAAGAGACCAAGAGGCTGCCCAACCAAAAAGTGCTGTACTTGATCTTCACTATCGTGCTGGTCTTCTGGGCCTGCTTCCTGCCTTTCTGGATATGGCACCTCCTCTCCCAATACATCGACCCCCTCCCAGTGTCTCATAATGCCACCAGGAACATCAACTACCTGACCACGTGCCTGACTTACAGCAACAGCTGCATCAACCCTTTCCTCTACACCTTGCTGACCAAAAACTACAAAGAGTACTTGAGGAACAGGCAGCGATCCTTTAACAGCAGCGGCGGCTACTTCCAGAGGAGAAGCAGGTTCCAGAGGATCTCTGGGAGATCGTGGTCCACAAGCAGCCAGCACTACACAGAGACCTTTGTGCTCCCTCCCATTCCTGGAGGAAACAGCAGTCCCTGAAGGGGGGAGGGACACCTCAAAGCACTGGCTAGCCTCATGGGAGCCTGGACTGAGAGGCTGCTGTGTTGTCAAATGGCAAAAGCAGAGAAGCAGGGAACCACCAAAGGTGGCATTCAACTAAAATGTTCCATCAGCACAAGCATCACTGCTTGCACAGTAGGTCTTTCCCCCCTCTCCTCCCCCAGAGGCTTGGCGAAAACCCTAGAACAGATCTAGGGGGTGTGCATGGGGAGGAGGAAAACACTCACAAAAATCCTTGTGCTGACAGAAGATTCACTTAGTGCTCCGTTGGATGCAATGCAAAGTATCAAATGGGTATCATAAAATAGACACGTCCTGACTTAAGAGTATGATCTTCTAGCAGGGGTGACAACTTCAAAAAAATATTGAAGGGGCCCAGGTAAGCCCTGCCCCTCACAATCAATCACAAGACACAGTGCGCGCGCACCATTTGAATGGCAATGCCCATCAACTTGGGGGAGGGGCTCAAATATTTTATTGGAGGAGCCAATGGGACCTTAACCCCTAGGAGTTGCCTCTTATGTCTCCTAGAGTTCCCAATCCACTGCTTTTTGCCTTAGATGTAACTTTGGGTTAACTCACTCAATCACAAAAAAACATATAATACACCCCAACTACCCCATGACGTTTCAACTTAAATTATTGAACCATTGTTTGTCAAAAGTTTTTTTTTTAATTACTGTTGTTTTGAAGTATATCACCCAAGCAGTTGTTTGGGGAAATAAGTGAAATCAATAAAGAACTAAGACTTCAGTTTGTGATCATGTGTGTCTTGTTGCGGTTGAGAACCAACATAGCAGTTGAGTTTGGGGGAAATGGTATTGAGTACATTGAGGCTAGTTTCAGGTTTGGGTGCATGATACTTTTCCTACTCTGTTTAGCTGCCCTGCTACTACCTCACCCAGACACCCAAGGAGGTTCCTCAGCTTCCATAGCTAGGCACACAAGGACAGCAGCTTGCTGAAGCTCGGCATGTCTAAGTCTGCTCAATGCCTGGATGGGAAATTGCCGAAAAACCACACATACACTGCCTTGAATTCCATGATGGGAGAAAGGCGGGAAAGAAATGCAAGTAAATAAATAGCTGGCTGGCACAATTCTTCCTCATTAAAGCCTTTTTCAACCAACCACATCTCTCTTATCATATCAGATCTAACATGACAAGATGACATTATGAGAGGCATGACTTAGAGCTACCCAGGGTCAAGCCAAAACATGCCAAACAAATGCAGTTTTGTTGAGGCAGGGGAAACAATTCAGGTGCAGCTTTGCTAGCAAATTTGCAAAGCTAAGCAGGGTTGGGTATGGTTTCAAACTGGATGGGGAACCATGTGCATTGTGGTGGGTTGGACTAGATGACCCTCGGGGTACCTTCCAACTCTACAATTCTGTGATTCTATGATATGCTTGATACAGATGTTTATTGGTCAGAACAGATTATTTAAGAGTTACACCAGATCATTCCTCTCTGTATCTCAAGATCAGCTGGGTAGAAGCTGTCAGCACTAAGTATCCATGTAAACATGGTTAATCAGTCACACAAAGCCATATTTGAAGTTAAAGAATGGCAGAAACCTGGTAAAATAATTTTCTGGCCTGAAGCTACAGCTGTCAGTCACAAACTACACTGCTGCCACTGCCTCCCTGCCCCCCCCCCCCCACTCCTGGTATTTCTCTTTTATGGGCTAGCTCAGGGGGGTGGAGAATGTATGAGCTGAAAATGGTTTCTTCGCCATAACTCACTTTAAAGAACTGAAAATATGAACTGCAGCCCCAGTCGGTGAAATGTTCACTGCACAGTCACTGGAGCCTGACAAAAGAGATGCCTGCCTCCTTGTCTGCAGAGATGAATAGCTTGGATAAAGGCATTGCAAAATAATTATTGCACCTTATCAGTTGGTTATTTCTGGTAAAATGAATCTACTTTCAAACATCTAAGACTGTGCCTTTACTTTCTCATGCTTCCCCCCCAGAATATAAAAGGCAGGAATGTCAGCATGTCACCTCTGCTTTTCAGTTCTTTGCAGGACAGAAAGAAGAAGGGTGCTTCGTTCTATTCACACAGTGTGTGCAGGTGAAGGTATGTGTGTCTAACCAGGAATAAGAGTGTTAGACAGCAACCCTATATACACTTCCTTGGGAGTAAGTCCCCCCAAACTCAATAGGGCTTACTGCTTCTGAGTGGACCCTTAGGTGCAGAATTGCAGTGTCGTTCACCATTTCCTTCTTTACTTCCTCTCCACACAAATTATTTCTTGCAGAAGATACCCCCCCCATGTATAAGACTGCTTTGGATGATGAGCAGCAGGGGGCACATTCCCAGCATGTTTCGATGTCAACAAATGCAGCAAGGTTGTAGTAAAAACACTAACTTGGAGAAGCATCACAACCTCCCTATTACAATAACTCCTTATAACAGGGGATTAAAAAATGGGGTCCATGAGCTTCATTCAGAAGGGCCAATTCTGAGGAATTCAGATTGCAATACCATAAAATGCAATCTAAGGGGGGGCAGGGGGAAGAAGCAGTGGAGATACTATTCATGTAGCATCTAACACACTGCGTTACAAATCCTGAAATGGGCAGAAAGGTCATTAAGTTGTCTGCCAAGACCCTCAGCAATTTTCAAGTGGCTCATGGGGTAAAAGGTTTGGGAGCCACTGTCACACTGGTTTCAATGCACACCTCTTTCCGCTGTGATCAGGCATTTGATTCTCACATCCTTCTCCATAGTCCTGTGGAGGAATGCCAAGGAACAGAATTGAAGGTCAAATTAAGAATACCAAGAATGAAGGACTGCACTTCTTACAGTGTAGGGTCTTTTTTTAAGTAAATGAGAAAAGAGACCCAAAAGAATTTTCAAACAATATGTCTAGATGCTACATGCTCTTTAACAGCATAGCATGAGTTCCTCGACGCATATTGCTTAACATTGCAAACCCCATAGTACTGGGTTTACTAAGCTGAAGCTCTATGTTTTAGGCCTTGAATATTGAAATAATAAGAAACTCTCCTTAAGTATTCAAAGAATATGTTTCCCACAGGTTATGTTTCCTGCCAAGACCACATAACACCGGTCTTGAAAGACCTACATTGGTTCCCAGTATGTTTCTGAGCACAATTCGAAGTGTTGGTGCTGACCTTGAAGCCCTAAACGACCTCAGCCCAGTATACCTGAAGGAGAGTCTCCATCATCGTTCAACCTGGACACTGAGGTCCAGGACCAAGGGCCTTCTGGCGGTTCCCTCACTGCGAGAAGCGAAGTTACAGAGAACCAGGAAGGGGGCCTTCTCAGTAGTGGCTCCCCCCACCCCCCGTGGAATGCCCTCCCATCAGATGTCAAGGATATAAACAACTATATGACATTTAGAAGACATCTGAAGGCAGCCCTGTTTAGGGAAGTTTTTAATGACTGATGTAATGTATTTTTAATGTTTTGCTGGAAGCCGCCCAGATTAGCTAGGGAAACCCAGCCAGATGAGAAGGGTAGAATAATAATAATAATAATAATAATAATAATAATAATAATAATAAACCCTACCAGAACCCACACACTTGGAATTAACAGAAGGAGCAACTTCTAGGCACAGAATGCGTAGTCTCAATCAGGCTGGGGAGTTCACCTATCTCATTTATACACTGAGTGTGCAGGCTTCAAAATGACCAAAAGGGTGGACAGCCATCTGGCTTGATCACATTACTTCCACAGTTTAGCTTCAAGTGATCTCAGCCCATATTTTCTGAGCTTTGTTTATGCCAAAATACACTGTTATGCCCTCAATTTTTTTTTGTACAGCTTCCTGTGCCAAAGAGTTGTTGAGACCAATAAATCAAGAACAGGCAGTATTTTCCAAACCTAATTGCTGCATCTAGGATTTCTTTTGAGTCACTGGTACTCTGTTCTTGAGTAAGGGATTTGTTTTGCTCCATGATTAGAACTGCAGATAGCAATGCAAAGGATGTCTAAGCCCTTACAGCAATTGCAGGCAAGAGACGATAACAGATGAAGAATCGTTCAGTCTTAAAACGGGTCGATAGGTATTTTCACCAAGTGTTTCGCTTAGTCGAATTTGGAACAATGCATTTCCGAATTATCCCACTGCCAACAAGGAGAGAAGAACCATCCAAGTATAAGTAGGTCCATAGACTAGAAGAAATACTGTAAACGTTACGAGAGCAGCTGAGCACGCACTACCCACTTTCTCCTCGCCTATCTCTGAAGTTCTGCTGGCTTCTGGGGATCTTTTCATTACCCCAGACTCCTGATGATTGGCCCCCTCCAGGGAACCATGGGACTTAGGATTGTAAATCTCTAGGTGTCCCATTCTACCTAATAATAATAATAATAATAATAATAATAATAATAATAATAATAATACAGTGATACCTTGGTTCTCGAACTTAATCCGTTTCGGAAGTCCGTTCAACTCCTGAAACCATTTGAAAACCAAAGTGCACCTTCTGATTGGCTGCAGGAGCTTCTTGCAGTCAAGCGGAAGCCACGTTGGACGTTCGGCTTCCAAAAAACGTTCACAAACCAGAGCACTTACTTTGGGGTTTGCGGTGTTTGAATACCAAGGTGTTCGATAACCAAGGTACAACTGTAATAATAGCCACCCTTCACCCTAATGTCCCACGGCAGGTTACAACAATTAAAACACAACAGTAATATAAAAATGCAATACTGCACAATATTAAAAACAGTGTAAAAAAAACCTTTAAATGCCTTATGTGGGGGTGGGCTTTCTAATAGCTGCTGTGGACAGAGCTGGGGCTTCTGCTACAGCAGAGGTCGCAGCAGCTGCAGTTCTCTATGCCAGCAACCCTCGACCACCCCACCTTTAGCACTTTAGTTAATAGTTAAAATGCTTATTTGTAAAATACTCATCCATCTACCATGCCTCAACATGAGCTCATTTAAAAGCTATCTTTTTAAAATCGAATGATGACCTGGTTACCAAACAGTAACACTAATAAATAAGTGCCGGTGACAAAACTAAAGGGCAAACTGAGAGGCACAACTGTATTTGTTCTGTGTACTGTGTACAGTTTTCACAGCAGTAAGCGCTGTAGAGTGTGGGAGGAAATTCACATGTCTTGCAAAAATGCAAAGAACTGGCTCCCTTTTGTATTGTACTCCTTCATATTAGCAAACGAAGGCATACCTTTGACCAACTACTGCCTAGTGGTTGGAATTAGGCATGCTGGATCCAAAGCTGTTCCAGGATGGACCCATCTGAGGCCCTTCTGCTGCACCAGCCAGGAGCTTGCACAGCAAAAAAGCCACACCCCAACCTTGCACCCTGACAAACAGAAGCAGGCAGGGCTCTGGATGCAGCAATGGCTTTGCTGCTTGGATTGGCCTGACCCCTTGCAAGCATTGCTCTGTTATGTTGAATGGGTTTTCACACTGTAAGTCAGGGTTGAATTTAGTTGAGTTTGTAAGTTTCCATTTAATGCTATTTCTGTACTGCGTGGGACACCATGTTCCAGTTTTTGCTTGGGGGAAATGTTGTTACTATTATTATTATTTATTAAATTTCTATGCCGCCCTTCATCCAAGGATCACAGGAAGGTTTACAATATAAAAACACAAAAATACATAGCATAGTAACAAACAAAAACAATATCCCCACAATATTATTTAACAATAACATTATTGTAAAAATAAATTGTTAGTCAATATTTCTGGTACCTGGGATGTTAATGCAGGCTGCAGTTCTAAGCACCCTTATCAGTGAGTAATGTTCTCTTGAGAGAAATGGGGCTTACTTCTGAGTAAATATGCTTTGGATTGTGCTGTTAGTCAAGTCGTTAAAAAGTTTAATTGGATTATCATTTTTAGAAACAGAGTTCTGATGTGCCTAAAGTTGTTTTCAGATTTTGTGAAAAATTGTTATAAAGTTTTGATCTTATTTTATGTTTCTATTTCAATCCACTGATGCTCCAGAACCTCAGACTGAATGTTATACAGACAACTGAACCTTCTCTTTAGCAGCACTGCGATAATTTTTACAATTCCCTGAGCTGGCAAATAAGATGCTGACATGATTTTACGCATCTAGTGTTTTGGGAATATTTATTCCCAAAACACTAGATGAGTAAAATCATATCAGTGATTTTTTATTTATTCCCAAAACACTGAATGAATAAAATCCTCCTTCACTGCATCCTAATTTAGAATAATTAGTATAGAGAGAATTCTTTTTACAAAACAGAGTTGCTAGCAGCCTGCTATATAAACCCACCTGAGAATAAGGGAATACAAAAAATGTCATCTGCAAAAACAAATGTAGATAGTTTTCTTTTCTCTATAATAGGGAGGGGGGAGGAACTTGTCACCACTGAGTTCCACAACAATTTCATTGAATCACAGAGCTACAGTGGTGCCTTGCAAGACGAAAAGAATCCGTTCCGCGAGTCTCTTCGTCTAGCGGTTTTTTCGTCTTGTGAAGCAAGCCCATTGACGGCTTAGCGGATTAGCGCTATTAGCGGTTTAGCGGCTTTTAGCGGCTTAGCGGATAAGCGGCTTAGCGGCTTAGAAGAAGGGGGGGGAGGGAAAAAAACCAGCAGGAACTCGCAAGACATTTTCGTGTTGCGAAGCAAGCCCATAGGGAAATTCGTTTTGCGAAGCACCTCCAAAACGGAAAACTCTTTCGTCTAGCGAGTTTTCCGTCTTGCGAGGCATTCGTCTTGCGGGGCACCACTGTACTGTATAGATTTGGAAGGGACTCCCATTCTACACACCCCTCTCTATTGTCTGTCCAGAGAAGCTAGAGTTCCAGCCAGGAAAAAGCACTTAACAGAGGCTGCAATGCAAAGCCAGCGAGAGGTGTGGCCTGGAAAAATTAGGTGTGGTATGGGGAGGGTCCCAAGGGCCAGATAAAGAGGCCTGCATTTGGCCCTTGGCCTGAGGTTCCCCACCCCTGAATTAAAGAGAAATAGGATCTATAACTGCCTATCTTTTAAGCACACATCTATTTTGGCCCTTACTAAACTTGAAGCAGGGTAGCGGTGTTCAGCCCACTTTGTTCAACAATAAACCTTAATAAGGCTAGATTAATGCTCCAGTGCTTGGAGCAGGGACACAGCCTGCCTGGAACTAAAATTAACAAATAACAAAACGGAGCAGAGATCAATTTGCTGGCATTTCCCATTTGAGCTCTTTGGCATCTTAAAATAACACAACAGCAAAATGAGAAGTCCCCAGAGAAACCGTTGCTTCTCCAGCGGAAAAGTAGATTTCCCATGCCAAATTTTCTACTGCTGGGACAGACTGTCACCAAATGATCAGGGACAGAATTTACGTGCTTTGTAATGACAGAATGCTGAAAAAGCCATTCACCCAGTCCGACTTTGCATGCATCATTGTGGGCCCCACTGACACCATCCTTACCTTCCGCTACAATAACCACTCCAACATCCTGGAAACTGGTTCTACCAGCATCCATCTGCAAGCGACAGGGGGTCAATTCATAAACAAGGTTCGCTCAGGTAATTTTGGTACCCACAGTAGAACATCCAAATGGAATCCCAACCACCCTGATCTCTGCCATGAATGCGAGTCAGACTCCACCAGGGAACTCCACTGAAATGAATAGGAGCTGCATGTGTGCATGTGTGTGAATGTGTGCACATGCACATGCAGACACAAGATTTTGGGGGGCATTTTTAAGAGTTTGCATTTGTACACAGCAAATGACTAGGAAATGATGTCCAAGAGTCAGCAAGGGTTTGGGGCTAAAGACTAAGATTTTTTTTCCAGCTTATGTGGATTGTATATGGACCTCACTCAGGAAAGTAACACTTAGCTGGCTAGCACAGACCAGGAGATACCACAAAGGTCATTATAGTGATGGCATTTGCTGAAGAATGTTATTATATTAAGGAAATCCCTGGTCCCTTTCCATCATCTCCATGGCATGCTAGAAAATGCCTCAAAGGCCTGAAAAGTTTTATTACGGTATGTTCATTACTCTGTGAATATGGAACAGCCTCTTGTGTTGCTGTGACGATAAAAGATGGATGAGGTGCACACTCCACTTGCATGCGTCAGGCGCAAAGGAGCATGCAATTATCTTTGGCATCACTCTCAGGTGCCGAAGGGATATTTATAAGCGTGCTCTTTTCAGTGAAAGAAAAATACACACAGGCTAAGTTACTTGACAGCTACTTCCTTTTTCTGAAGTGGAGAACACAGAACAGGACTTCGCGAGATGTGATTAATTCTTGGCAAGTTCTTTCTTCCTGCATCTATGGTTTTTGTTGTTTCAGCTGACAACTCTAGAATAGATGTTGCAACATTCCATGCTTATATAAAACAATGTAAAACATTCCATGCTTAATGCAAAACAATGTTTCCGACTGCACCAGACCAAGACAGTTTCCAGTCCTGAAACCTTAAGCTGATTAGAGGTAGATCGTTGTACATTCTGTGTCTCCTCTGCAGTTTTTGAGAGAAGCCCCATTTAATGTACCGGTAAGAGCAGTGTCCTTCTCACTAAGGGTCAGAGAAAGCAGAGCCTACATTGAACAACTTAAAAGCAATAGTCATTCTCAGAAACAACTGTGTGAAATGGGCTTTTCTAGGCCCAAAGTCCATGTGTGCTGCATCTCAGTCACTATTTATTTTATAAACCAACGAAATCAAGAGTGAAACCATATTATTAAAACAACTACCGTACTTCCTTCCTCTAGCTCTGCTAGCCAAACTACCACACAGTGAAGCTGGCTATAGCCCTAGCCTTAGCAAAGCCCAGGCTGAAGCTGGCAGATTGACTCTGAATTAAGTAAGTTTTGTCTCTCACATTTATGTTTACTATATATAATAGCCTGAATTTCTGATCTGGAGCTGATCTGAAAGCTTCTCCATTCTACTTGCTCAACCCATTTATCTCCGAACTTGGAAGGCATTTAAAAGGTCTTTATTCACTGCACTTGCTGAGCTGGGCACTGCAACGTTTCTGCAAGACTGCATTTGAAACATCGCTCTCTGTTTTTAATTTACAAGGAAGCAGTGACCATAGAAATCCATTATAGGGAGAGTGAAGATTTTGGGAAGCCGAATTACGATGGCCAAATGCTTTTTGCTCTTTGATGGACTCCAAACCTTTTTTGTAAACGCAGGTTCTTCCACTTTCTGCCGCTTTGGGAGTAGATGCAGTGAGGTGCTCATTAGATTGTTCTGGGACGTTGCCATCATTGCCATTAGCTGATGAAGATGGCTGAACTTTTAAAAGATGGAAAGTAGGAGAAAGTAGTTGAACCCTAGAAGTAAATCCCATTATCATGGAGTCACATTACAAATATAGGAATGCCAGTAGGCTTATTCACATACTACACTGAATGCAGGCACAATCTGTCTCCACATAGGTACAAGTTTTCGTGTGAAAGAGTATGCACATGCTGATGGGTAGAGCTCAACTATTGTGTACACAGAATCATACCACTCGTAGTATGGAGCAGCCCTACCTCATGTCAAATAAACAACACCAGTAGGGGGACCACAAAACACATAGATAGGGCAGAAGACACAAAACAAGCATCAATATCACCATGCCCATGAGTTCAGTCCTTGCAGCATGCCAGTGGTTCTACACTCCTCCTTAGCACTTCAGATGATCCTCATCATCCACCTCTCATCCAGAATGCAAAGGAAGATCATCTTTCCCTGGGTTGCCCTCAACTGAGAGCCTCTTGTGCCCTTTGGCTTACACCTCCAGCAAGAGCAAGGCTGAAATACCTGTCTGTGAGAGTGAGAGGAGACTGGCACTCAAGCAGAAAGCCCAGCTGAATACAGTTGCCCATTCTTCTTGCCGCTTCCCTCTGTGCATCCAACAAGCATTGCTCCAATATGGTTTTTTATATAGTACGCACACTACCCACAGTCTAGAATGTTTGGATTTGAGATTTATGCACCAATCCTAAACACATTTACCTGGCATTAAGCCCCAGTGATTTAAAATGGATTTACTTCCAAGCATATTTGTAATGCAAAATTCAGTGCAGTAGTCCCTTGACATCAAGGGATTACATCAGTTTTGATCCAAGTACTCAGATGTGAAGTGGTGTGTAAACTGCAGCCTAAGTCTTTCCCTATGTTCTGTGTGACATAAGTGAAACACAAATGACACCTGCCAACTCAGGCTCACAATAGAGGCACCCACCTGAGGCTGAGACCCCCAAATTTTCAAGGAGGGGACTGGGCCCCCAATATTACAAGCCTATAGTGGCACCTGATGGGCCTTCCCATGGCTGCGACAGGCCCCATCGGGCCTTCCCATGGCTACGATGGGCACCAATGGATCTACCTGCTGCAGTGGTGGGCCTTGCTAGGTCTTCCCACAGCTGCAGGAAGCCCTGTCAGGCCTCCTGTGGTGTGGCATCTCACTGCACCATGTACATGATGTCACACGGTAAACTACAGTGCCCAGGGGGTGGTATGGTGTATAGGCAGCCTCAAATGTATGGTGTATAGGCAGCCTCAGCTGAAAAATTAAGAGCTGCCCACACCAGACAATGTAGAAACAAAGGCCACAACCAAACAATCCACTTAAAGCACATAACTTCTTTCAAAGGATCTTGGGAACTGTAGCTCTGTGAGAAGTATACTACAGTTCCCAGGATTCCTTGAGGGTAGCCATGTCCTTGAAATGTATGGTGTGGATGGGACCAAAGTGAATTGGAGATGGCAAAGAAAGAGTTTATTGCTCTTATTGTCTTCTGTGCATTTCTTATTGGGGGAGAAAGTACATAAAATACCACTGATGGTGGGTGGGAAAGTCTGTCTGCATGGGCAAAGACATTTAGCATAAGCTCCCATTAACTAATTACCAGATAACAGGGTTGTATGTGGAGCTGGAACGTTAGAGATGCATGGGGAAGCCAAGTCGTGCTCATTAATCCCATCTCTTTCACAGCTAGAGGCACTTAGCCAAACTTTTTCTTAGAAACGTATATGTAAGAATAAAGTTCTTTCTGCAACTATATCTGGAAGACTGATTAATTTGTGTCTCTGAATGGTTTGGTAGCATATTTGTGTGTCTTTCTCCCTTTTTAGTAAAGCAGAAAGTGTTATGGCTTCTTCTCCTACATGAAATGATGAGGCAGAGAGAGAATCATAGAACTGTAGAGTTGGAAGGGACCCTGAGGATCATCTAGTCCAATCTCCTGCAGTGCAGGAATATGCAGCTGTCCCATTCAGGGATCAAACCTGCAACCTTGGCATTATCATCAGCACCATGCTCTAACCAACTGAGCTTTCCAGGTTGGTCTAGGTCAGGTGGTCTAGGCTGCACAGCTGATACACTTCCCTCATCCCCAGTAATGCCCTACAATGCCCAGTCAAGAACATGGAAAGCTGTGGCCTTTAGAAACCATTTGATTTATTGATATGGGGCCTGTTTTAACAAATAGTTATGCATATTCATGTCATTCATTCTTGGACTTTCTGAATGCATTCCGGTTATTCCAGCAATGAATCTTGTGAGGAGCAAATCTTCCTGAAGCACCCTCAGCTGAACAAACAGTGAATCCTTCTGCTCAGCTTACTAAGTGCCTTAATACAGTTAAGTATTTGTACCCTAGTAACTTTCCCCCCAAATTATTGACATAGAAATTGCTTCTACAATCCTTTCCATAATCTGCCTCTACACATACGGTAAATATGGGGAGTGCAGGACCATACATTATTATGGCTTAGTTTGTGACATCATGTCAGATGGCCTGCCCCCCATGGGGAGCCAACATATACAGCTGGATATGCTCCCCTTTCCAAATGCTAATCTCATAGATATTGGGGGTGGGGTTAGCAAGCACAGCCCCCAACCCCCTTAACAAGTTTAGTGCATATGAGAAAGCAGCTTGGGGAAAGGAACCACTTCACCACAGGCTCTAGCATTTGCCATTTGCCAGGCACTCTAGCTGTTCAATGGTTTTGTTGGGCAGATAGAGTTAGTAGATACATAGTCATACTTGCTGCTTCAATGCAGCACACCTACCCTTGGATATGGCCTGGTGTGGGCTTCAGCTAATTCCTGCCCCCTTTTTTCTTTTCTTTTCTTTTCTTTTCTTTTTTTTCTTTTTTTTCTTTTTTTTTTTTTTTTGGCAGGACTGGGAAGGAGAGATATATGCAGTTTAAGATGCAAATACAACTGGTTTATATAATGGTGGGTATTGTGAATTCCCCCCCCCACACACACACCCCTCCAAAAAGAGTGCTGAAATTGATGTCTTTTGCTCACTCCCACAATTCAATCTTTGCAGATGCAGTGGTACCTCAGGTTACAGACGCTTCAGGCTACAGACTCCGCTAACCCAGAAATAGTGCTTCAGGTTAAGAACTTTGCTTCAGGATGAGAACAGAAATTGTGCTCCAGCGGCGTGGCGGCAGCAGGAGGCCCCATTAGCTAAAGTGGTACCTCAGGTTAAGAACAGTTTCAGGTTAAGAACGGACCTCCAGAACAAATTAAGTACTTAACCTGAGGTACCACTGTACTTGGACAACCAGAAAAGTGAACAGCTGACAAATACAACGGCCTCCAGCCCAAATAAATTTCACTGAGCGCAAATGTGCTCCCCTACATCTATGTGTTCCCTCATTGGCATCTCAAATTCTTGGCACTCCTTCTCAGATTATGCACTGCCCCAGGAAAACATTTGGAAACCCTCTGCAGGAAGCAGAGATATTGTAGGCAACTGCTGCGTTTGTAAGGCAGTCAAAGGCTGTGTAGCGCAACCTTTTACTTGTGTGGCTGGATGACGAATAGCTTGAGGCTCGGCAGGTAAAAAGGTCAGGAAAGTTAAACAGGAGGAATCAGCTGGAAGAGGAGAAGAAAGGTCATCACAGGCAAGCAGAGCGATCACCACCACCCCTCCGGACCTGCCAGCAACTTGCAGGAGCATATGCCCAGACTGAAAACAAAGAATCAGTCTCAAGAAATGGGGGAAGGTAAATGTTGTCAACACATTGCCTCTGGGTACATTTCTACAGTAGCTTCACGAAGGGGAAAAACACTGAAAACGATTATCTCAAAATTATCTTCAATTTCATCCATTATGCAACAATTCTTGGGATTTGTCAGAATGACCTAGGAGAAAAGAGAACTTTTAGAACAGATTTTCGTGTTGTCCTGACCTAGGAAAAAAATGCCCTGGAATCAGGAAGAAACTCCTGAGCCTCTCTGAGATAACTGCCAAGGCCCACGGATGCTTTCATAGGAATATATCCGTGCTAAATTATTGTGGTACTGATTTAGCATTCTTGAAAATACAAAGGAAACAAGTGTGTCATTTTCTGGAAGAGAACTTGGCATTTAGAGGAAATTGATCTTGTGACCCGTTTTTATATTTTACCATCTAATGAAGGTATATAACTAGTAAAACTGCTAGATGCTTGGAATGAGCTGTTCCTGGCTAAAGATAGAAATTCAGTGGAGGAAGGAGGAGGAATTGAATCCTCTGTAGAGAAGCAGCTACACTGCTATCAAATAAAGCCATTATTTGCCGTTCTTTAGAAACTCTTCTTTCACAATGTGATCTTATCAGTACCTTGATATTCAGGCTGTTCAGGTAAAGGTGAAGTTAAATAATTGGTTGCTCATTAAAAGAGTTAATTAAACCAGCTCTCATTTGAAACAATGTTTTCTTGACCAGATCCCTAGCCTCCAGGATCTGAAGATTCAGTTAACTCTTCACTGCCCACCTTCAAAATCTACTTGTGGATTTGCTCTTATTTTACACCAGTTGGATCTTCTCCTAGACTGTCCTACAGATAATTAACCACCTGCCAGTGCAGCAGAGAATCACATTGACCATCTTGTCTGTGGAGGAGACAACTGTTGAACATGAGGGTAGTTGCCATCAAGACTCAGACACAAAAAATTGCTTAATGCTATCTTATTCACCTAGGCCTTCCCTGAAGTGTGACCCAGCCATGTTGTCCATACTACTGAAGATGCTTCAGTATTTTTCTATATTTTATTTTGCATACACTTACACGTCTTAAAAAGTCCACTGCTCTGGTGTCTTATATGTCAAGCGGTATAGAAGTTCCTACAAATAAAGAGTGATTTGGCACTTGCATAAAAGATAACTATGATAAAAACAAAACATTACACCATGGCACTTTCATTCTTAAGAGGTCCTGCAGTCTATTGGAGAGAAATAATACAGGGATATATTTGGCCCTTGACTGTTGGGTTGCCTCTGTATAAGCTTTAATAAACAAACCCTCAATAACAATTTATTCTCAGAAAAACCACATTTATTTAAATTCTCAGTCTTTAGGATTTCCATCTCATTGTAATAGTTTCTGTTGCATGAATTCATTATCAAGATTTTCAAAAGGAAAGTAGTTCCTTCACTTCACAAGTTTTGAAATTGCACATATTTTATGAAAAAATGTAACCTAGTGAGCATAATCTCCTGATAGAGGGATGACTTCCCTACTTTACTATGAAATAACCTACCTAGAAGTTAATTTAGAGGCATGTGAGAAACATAAACAGATACTTGTCTGGAAACAAACAATCAAAAAAGATCCAGCTCTGACTCCTTGGTGTTCAAATACTAAACTGTAGATTATAAAGAAGAAGTCTGGAGACATTACCATCACCAAATCAATTATCATTGATGAGTAAGGTTCTCCATAAGGTTTTGTGTCAAATGATTTTGGGTCTGGCAAAGAGTCGTTTAAAGAGGATACACATTTAAATTTAATAAGGGGAGAAATGAGTACCATTCTTCTTGGACAACCAAGTGTATCATTTTTAGCTCCACCTCAGAACAGTAAATAATGGGTTAGAATCCACTTGGAAATTCCTTCTTGGAACATTACTGGCTGAAATACTTGCTACCCTGAGGAGAATTTTTCAGCATTCCATAAGAAATACGATACCCGCCTCCCAGAAATCTGGACTACAAATTGTGAAGATGATAAAAAATATCTAAAGTAAGGTAGATAAGATGGCCAGTTTTTAAGTGGAGATCTGCAGGTGAGCTCACCCTTTTGGCCAACAGAAAGGTTAGTACTTCTTTTTTAAAAAAATAAATAAATTTTTATTAAGTTTTACACAAATATCTCCAATTAACAATTCCCAATTAACATATTTTTCTCTTTTGGACTTCCCTCAGCTTCTCTGACAATCATCTGTATTTAAATTTATTATCTACGCATTCCCAAAATTAATATCGCCTTTTAAGATACCTTTACAAACATATTTGCATTCTTGCAATATTCCTTATTCTTTCACAAAGCTTCTTTAAAACCCACTAGCGTTGTTTGCTAATCACATACACTCTTCAAATACTCAGAAAATGTTCCCCAATCCTCAGTGAACTTGTGATCTCGTTGGTATCTTATTTTTCCAGTTAGTTTGTCCAGTTCTGCATAGTCCGTTAACTTCATTCTCCATTCCTCAAGAGTCGGTAGTTCTTCCTGCTTCCATTTTTGGGCCATTAATATTCTCGCTGCAGTTGTTGCATACTGAAAGAGTTTATGATCCTTTCTATTTATTTCATTTCTTGTTATTCCTAAAAGAAAGGCTTCTGGTTTCTTTACAAAATTATATTTCAACATCTTCTTTAACTCGTTATATATCATCTCCCAGAACCCCCTCACTTTCTTGCATTCCCACCACATGTGAAAAAATGTTCCTTTTTTCTCTTTACATTTCCAACACTTATTACAAGTTTTAAAACATTTTTGCTAATTTAACTGGTGTAATGTACCATCTATATACCATTTTCATAACATTTTCCTTTAGGGTGGTGCATGCTGTAAACTTCAAATTATCATTCCATACTTTAGCCCAATCTTCAAAACATATATTATAACCAAAATCTCTGGCCCAGTGAATCATTACCGACTTAACTTCCTCGTCCATCGTATACCATTCCAATAACATTTTGTACATTTTAGAGATTATCTTACAATCATTATTCACTATTTCTGTTTGAAATTTTGAGTCTTTTTCTATATAACCCTTCTCTTTCAACTCTTTTTTAAACATATCATTTATCTGATAGTAGTGCAATCAGTCAAATACATACTCTTTTACTTGTTCATATGGCTTCATTTTCCATTTCTCTCCTTCTTTGACCACCAATTCTCCATAAGTGATCCAATTGCCTCTCATATTAGTTTTCTTAACACTCATAACCTCTAGTGGGGACAACCAGTGTGGAATTCCTGATTACAATAAATTTTTATATCTATCCCATACTTCAATTAACGATCTTCGGAAGATATGGTTTTCAAAAGCTTTATGACTCTTCTTCTTCTCCAACCATAAATACGCGTGCCACCCAAATCTGTTATCAAATCCTTCTAAATCCAACAATTTTGTATTCTTTAGTTTCATCCATTCTTTTAACCAACAGAGACATGATGCTTCATAGTAAAGTTTCAAGTCTGGCAGAGCAAAGCCTCCTCTTTCTTTTGCATCTGTTAGTAACTTACATTGAATTCTAGGCTTTTTGCCCTGCCAGATATATCTTGAAATCATTCTTTGCCACTCTTTAAAAATCATTGTCCCCTTAAGTATCGGAATCATCTGAAATAAAAATAACATCTTTGGGAGTACACACATCTTAATTGTTGAGATTCTGCCCCAAAAGGATAGTTTCAACCTTCCCCACACCTCCAAATTTTTCTTAATTCCATTCCATACTGGTATATAATTGTTCTGAAACAAATCAATATTTTGGGGGGTTAGCCATATTGCCAAGTATTTTACTTTTTTCGCTACTTCAATACCTATTTGTTGTTGCATTACTTCTGCCGTAGTTTGATCCATATTTTTTACTATAACTTTGGTTTTTTCCCTATTTAATATAAATCCTGCCGCATTACCAAATTGTTCAATTTCTTCTAACACTTCAGTTGCACTTTTCATCGGATCCTCCATCATTATTACCAAGTCATCTGCAAAGGCTTTCACTTTATATTCATTCTGACCTACTGTCACCCCTTTTATTTTCTCATTTTTCCTAATTGAATTCAGAAAGACTTCCAGGACCAATATAAACAGCAGTGGTGAGAGCGGACATCCCTGTCTTGTACCTTTCGATATTTTCACCTCTTCCGTAATTACATTGTTCACAATCAATTTTGCTCTTTGTTCCATATAAATTGCCTTTATTCCATTAAAGAAATCATTCCCTATCTCCATATGTTCTAAGTTTTTTAACATAAAGTCCCATTATATATTATCGAATGCCTTTTCGGCATCCACAAACATCAAAATTGCTTGTTTCTCATTCCTGGCTGTCAGATATTCCAAAATATTGATTATATTCCTAACATTGTCTTTCATCTGTCTGCCTGGAAGGAAACCTGCTTGATCTTCATGAATGATTTCTTGTAGTACTTTTTTCAATCTTTTCGCCATTATTCCTGCAAAAATTTTATAGTCTGTATTCAACAATGAAATTGGCCTATAATTCTTTACTTGTGTTAAATCCACATCTTGCTTTGGGATAAAGGTTATAAAAGCTTCTTTCCAAGTCTCTGGAATATCTCTTTCTTTCAAAATATTATTCATTACTTCTTTCAATGGTACCATCAGGGTGTGTCTCAGCTCTTTATAGTAACTTGCGGTAAATCCATCTGGTCCCGGGGCCTTCCCTTTTTTCAGCTCTTTTATAATCCCTTTTATCTCCTCGTTATCAATTGGGGTGTTCAGTCTGTCTTTCTTTTCTGTCGGGATCTTTTGCACCTCTTTTTCTTTTAAAAATCTCTCTATTTTCCTCATATTGTTCTTTTCTTTGCTTCTATACAGTTGTCTATAAAAATCCAGGAATCCTTTTCTAATAGCTTTTGGATTATTTATCTCTTCTCCTTCCACCATGATTTTGTTGATTGTGCTTTGTTCTTTTCTTTTCTTAATTTGCCAGGCAAGCCATTTACCAGATTTATTAGCGAATTCAAAATTTCTTTGTCTTAACTTTTTAATATTCCACTCCACTTCTTTATTTATTATCATAGCAAATTGTGTTTGCAACAGAAAGGTTAGTACTTCTTATTAAGAGATTGGGCTAGAAACCACTTATGGTGATTTTAAAAATGGTATTCTTGCTGATATTAATAAATATTTATATTCTGTCAAGAATTCAAACTGGCATACCATAATCATCTGGAATGGTTTGTGTTCTGTAATTGAGCTTTTGGAGACCTGATGTGTTGGCTCCATTGTCAGTAGAGAAATTAATGACAGTATTGGCGGAAATGCTAACAAAATGGCAAGACTTTTGCATATGGAAGGAGAAGGGTCTGGCTGGATCATAATAGGAGCATAGTCTTTAATTGAAACTTAAAACCAGTAAATTGCCCTTTATATTCTTATGCTTCATTGTCCTTATATTTTATTGTCCCTATATTTTGTCACCCTTTGTTGTTTTCATTCCTGTTTGTATCCACATTGAACTGCACAAGAAAAGGGAGAGGGAAGAGAATTATTTCAAATAAACAATGGCTAATGCTCATAGGAGTGCTGTGGGCATTTTATTTACTTTCCTGTCTCTGGATTATACTTGTATTCTCTTGCCAGGTGGAAGATACATTTATTAACTTTGATGTGCTTCTGCTTTTCTACTTCTGCATGAGTTCAGTGATCACCAGCTGGCAAAAGTTATTCCAGAATTTTTCTCATGTGACAGGTTTAGCGATTGCTGGCTTTAGGTGTCTTAGACGGGATGGTGCTTTTGCAGAAGAAATTAAGGATTGCTTGCTGACAGAGTCTCTTTTAAATCTGCAGGACTCTCTTTTAAACCTCAAGAAGCCATCTCCCAGTATGCGACTATTGTATCACAAAACATCCCAGCCCAAACCTCAACACCTGAATTACAGAATGTTGTTTGATATGATCATGAGAGCTAAAAGAAAAGGTCAACAGAAACACAAAGACGGTGAAAACTGACTCCTTTGACTCTGCAGTAAAAGAACCTAGACTTGTCAAAGAAATGCACAACAACAACAACAACCCTCCGCAACTTCTGTTCCCTAGAAGTCAACAAGTGGTGAAACAGGCAAGGCATCCTTTTAACCAAAGGAGCTTCTTCCACTAGGTGGGGAGCGAAGCCAACTACCCAGACCAATACCCAGCCTTCAATAGTGTGATGACCCTGAATTTTTCAGAATAAGAGCTTAAAGTTCATTTAAGGAAACCAAGGGGGGAAAACGAGCACATTCGCCATAACAATTGCCCCTGTCTGCTGGTCTTCTTGCATATGCATTCTGGGAAGTGAGGGATAACTTCTTCATCTCATGAAAATCTTCACATATTCTGGGTTGTATCCAACCATGTCTTTCTGTCCATGCAAGGCCTTTTGCTTGTGCAATGGAACTTCCCCTCTCACTCCTCCCTTCCCAACTCCTAAAATTTGTTCTAGGGGTTCTCCTAACATAGAGCAGATTTTGTGGGGAGCGGAGACAGATGGGAATTTCCTTTGAGCAAACAGAAATCCTTGTGCAAATGGAACAGCTTCATTGGATAAAACCCTCCATTATATGTAGAGTTACCACTATGTCAAAATAATAATACTGTAATCTCAGGAGTGATACAACAGGAATGTACATTAGCCAAGCAGTGCAATTAGCAGCACATTGATGGCTTTTAAAAAAATTCATAACACTCACTCCAGTATTTTTCCTGACTCAGAGTCTCCAGTGGGTTGTTTGGTACAACTTATTTCCCCAAATCAACCACAGAAAGAGGAGCAGCCTTTGAATTCTGAAGACTGAAGTGAGAAAGCAGATGGCAAAAAGAAAGCAAGAAAGAGCATATATCCAAGCTCCAAAAGGTTTATGTCATGGTCTGTAAGCACTGGAAAGAATTTGGTGTCTGTGTATAATTTACCCTGAGAAGCAGGCAGCCGGCCAAACCTTCTACTCCCCTGTTCTCTTTGTTCTCAGGAATTCTGGATTGTTCCAGGCATCTGTCGCAATCCATCTCCTTTTTATCTCTGCATTCTACATTTTTTAAATGCTGGAACTTGTGACTGGTTAGTTCATCCCAACTCAACATGAGATACAAAGTCAAGTCTAATTATGGTTGTGACATTTTAAAATTCCATCACCGGCAACTCACAATTTGTGCAGGGGTTATGTTCCAAGACACTGTGCATTTAACTGAAATCATGTATATTTGAAACACCATTGAAAAAGCATGCAAACACTCTGTTCCACCCGGCCCCTGCCACATTCCACCCCTTTTTGTAACATTTTTGTGATGTTTCTGGGTCGCTTCCAGGTTCAACGCAATGCGCATATGTGCAGTCATGCACATATCAGATCCCGTACCACAGCTAAGCCATCCTGGGAGGTAGAATGGAGTTCTTATACTGACAAGCTCTGGTCCTCAGGCCTCTTTGTCTACCAATGCTTACCAAGGAAAGTTAGTCACTGGCCACGGGCTTGTTATGTTTCAGAATGGAAGACAGCATACATATTACAATATTCTAGCAATTTGTGCACCTTAAGTTTTAGAAATGATTGAGATCCACAACTCCTATCCCCTTTTCCCAAGAGTATCAGGAACTGTTTGCAAAAATGAATAGAGTATTCATTTAGGATGGCAACATCCAAAGCCATCAGCTTTCATCTTGCTAAACCACCAGGTTCCTCTTCCTTGTTTTCCCATTTCTGCCCTTCAAATGCCCATGGGAATACTCCAAGTTAACCTGCAAGATACCATACCACTCAGCCTACAGCCCCCTTTTGTTGAAAAAGTTAAAGAGAAATTTAGCAGCATTTAAACAGTAAAAATCAGCTTAAATACACCGTGCCAAAATACGAGCTAAATAATAATTAACTCCAGCAGAACAAGTAACTAAGTTGTTACCACCAACATCCATGGTTGAAAGTCTTCCAATTTGCAGCAGAGACCCCCAGAGGGAAAAACCAGCAAGCAGTTCCTGAAGCTTACAACTTTAAGCATTGGCCAGGTTGTCTGTGATAGTCTGTAGCATTTCTCTTCAAGCAGCTATTGGCTTTGTTTCTGTTGCTGGCAATTTTGTTTGCTTCAAGGTCTGGAAATCATAGATTAGAGCTGTAAAATATCAGCATAGTCCAGGAAAGAGAGCTGATTTACAAAACCAATTTTGCATGCCATTTAACAGATGCTCTTGTGAATGTCTTGATGGATCACACCGCCATGGGACGGGGAATTTCCATAGCCTCAAACCCTGCCCCCACACCTCTGAAACTCCCTCTCTGATTAACTACAATTGGTCCCCACAGTAAGTAGTTTTAAGATACAAGTACAGACTTCTTTGTATTTCATCAGGTATTTGTTTGACGAGCCCCACCACCAAATTTTACCAATCGGATACTCTGTTTGCATATTTATATATTGTAAGCCATCTAGGGATTCACACTGAAAGAAAGGTGGGATACAAAGTGGCTTCTCTACCTGAAAATAGTTGCATTGCATGAAATTACTGGCCTAAAACAACAACAACAACTGATTTTTGTAAATCTCCTTGTTTCACAACCCCCTCTGCCCTGAAGGCATTCTTACTCACTTTACCAGGTGGTTTAGCCTTTAATGTGGAACCTCATTAAATAAATTATCCTTAACTTTGTTGAAAAACAAGTGAGCTTCATAGCGACAATATTATGACAATTGCAACTGAGGCATGCAACCGAGGGTGAAATTCAGTGTAGTGCTAAGGAGCTCCTTCCATCAGAGCAAGCAGTTTGGCTTGACTGCCAAAATGATCTCCATTCTCCTCCCCCCGCACACTGTTCTGGGAGTTCTCCTGACTATCCAAAGGAGTTTCAGGGCAGGCATGCTGGGGGAGGAGAGAGTGGAAGGTCCTATTGAGCTAAAAGGGGGCTTTGCATTGGCTTCTGATAACCAGAGGTGGCTCTAAAGGGAACACGATCACTGTGGTTGCACCAGGCATGGAGCTTCTGGGGCAATGCCACTATTACTCCAATGGAAGAAGAGAGGCAGGGAAGTGCTGGATTTTAGTGTTGCACCACTGAAAGTTAAGATGCCAAGGTCCGCTACTGTGCTAACAGAACTAGGTGGTTAAATCTGGCCCTCAACGTTTCAGTAATGTGTGCTTCCACTCAGGGTTTCAGCCAGCCATGTCTTCTTCTAGGATATTCCATACAAACATTGTTTTACAACCTCCCACACCAAGTTGCTCAGCATTCCATGGTCACTGAGTGTGTTCATGTCAAGAAGAACATTTCAACATGTCAAGCCCTAAAGAGGAAGGTTTGCCTATTTACCGATGTAACAATGGGTAATTTGAATCCATCCCTCAGTATCTTAATTATGCATTCAAAGACGCACCGTTGATGAAAGGACAGAACAGGATTTTTTATTTTTATTTTTTTACATTTTCTAAGGAGACATTACCAATTTGCTAACAGCCACCCAATGAATAATATTCAAGGCACCATGGAAAGCCAGCAGAAACTGAATACGCCAATAATATGTGCTGAAACTGTATCCTGGAGAATGCAACTGAATAATAGCTTTGCCATCAAATGACATACACCAACTAAATTATCTTTACAGATGGTGAGTCAATGTTAGCGACTCATTTATTCTACAGTTTTCCCATCAGGGATTCAATGAAGTTTGTTTTCCAGACATCTCTGGCCTCTAAATAGTTTTTGGGGTTTTTTCTGTTTTTGTTTTGTATCCATGCACGTGTCACAAACCTACTTATTTAGAGCAGAACGTAAAAAGTTAGAAAGATTGTACAAGTCTCCTGACTTGACTAGAAGGAAAATTAATTTCAATATTATCTACTACATAGTTTATTTTTTCACTGTGCATTTGGGCACCTCTTAAGATTTTATAACCAAATTTTGCATGTTGGTTCCTGATGTCAATGAGCAAGCTTTGTCTATGTTTGTCCACAGTTGGGTGCCCTTTTGAATCAATATGGTGGACCAGATCTTTCAAAACTGCACTGGTTTGAGGGTGGTGCCTTCTTATAATACCTGAGCAATGCTGGGTATGAAGCTCCAAGAATAAATAATTCAGGAACGGTGCAAAATTAATCCAAGCTTCCTAATGATAGATTAAAAAAATACTGAGGTCTACCTAGCTAGGAATCACCTAAAAAGAGATAACTAGTTACAGGTAGAGCCTGTAACTAGGCTCACTTCAACTGTGAGGGACTATTATACATACATTAGCTCACATATTCTAGTTGCCCTTTGTGTTTCCTCCATTCTTCATCCTTCATGTCTCATCTGGTCTTAGAAGCTGATGGATTTTCATGAGAACTTTTTAATAAATATTGCAAACTGGATGTCGAAAGGTAGAAAACTAAACTTTAATAGAAATATTAGAAACAGGGCGAAATGAGGTGGCTCCCTGCTTGTGGAATGCTCTCCCCAGGAAGGCTTGCCTGGTGTCTTCATTATATATCTTTAAGTGCCAGGCGAAAACATTTCTCTTCAACCAGGTGTTTGACTGATTAACATTCTACGGCTTTTTTAATGTGTTTAAATACGGCTTATGGGAGGAAGGGAGGAAGGTTATTGGTTTGTTCTTGTTTTATTATGTATTTTGTATTCTCATTTTGCATTTTTATATTGTGAATGGCTCTGGGATCTTCAGATGAAGGGCGTTGTACAAATCTAATTAATAATAATAATATACGGTAAATCAAAATCGACATATTCACTCATCTCTACTTTGGAACTATCAAGTCATTCTGTAAAGTGTAGCCCTTCTTTTGCTGCTTTAATGTCCTAGCTTTTGTATGATGTGATAATACAGTACTATCTCTGTACAATGGCCAAACAAATGATATGATATTGAACTGGAGGCTAATAGCCACAGATCACATCCATCCACGAAGATACATAGTCATGGCCTTATTCATGCACCATGTGTCTCATTACAAAGCATAAGGTTTCTAGCCACGTGTTCCTAGGTAGGTAGGAGAATATACGGCTACACCCTTTTCCTGTCAGGGACAGTGGGAATGTCTCTCACAGAGTTCTCTCCAGCAAGTTTACAGGGAAACTCTGAGCTTCATTTCCTATCATGTGCCTATCAGCAAAACATGAATTATTAGTTTGACTGCATTTTAAACATCCCACTATTGGGATTCTTGTGTTCTTTGAATATAAATGGAGAAGGATCTTTTCTACTAAATTATTAAAAAACAACAACCAAGAAACTACCACCTATTGCGGTGCAGATGGGACCTTGGAAAACTGGTGTCACTTAACAACACACGTTGAACTTACCGCAAGCATCTCATCATGCTTCCAGTACTGCTATGGAACACCCACACAGAGCACATTCTGTGTGGTATAAATGTCTCTAGCTAGTAGCCTCTGCATTGCTCTTCAAAGCGTTAATTGAAATAGGCTTTTGCATTTGCACGGATAGATCTATACAAACATTAGATCTGAGTGCACTGCTTCCATTGGCGCAATATAATTTCTTCTTAGTGTATCTTCGTTCACATCTGCCTTTCCCAGAGAACTTAATGAGGTTGCTGGGCTATCAGTTTGGACGTTGGAATGAATGGCTTCTTAATAGGATCATTAAAACTGTCACATGCACCCTCCCTCTCCTCTTTCCCAAACCTCCCCCCACCGGTGCTCATGGTCCTTAATCTCCCAATTTGTTCTTCTCTAAATAAATTCATCAAAATTAGTTCAAAGCAGAAACGGATATAATTATTTTAATTGCTGAGACAAGCATCTCTTGCCTTTTAACCCTCATTCCTGAGCTAATAAGAGATGGGATGAATCAGGGAGGGAGGAAAATATAGAACTGGCTTGGTAGTTAGTGCTACTGACATGGAAATTTCAGCACTTCCATTAAGACTTGATTAGAAGAAGCATATTCTATTGAAATCCTGTCAGTGTGTAGATGCTTTTTTGATTTACTATGTTAATGGGGTAGAAAGATGGCAGGAAAGATGGGAAATGCTGTCTGTGGTGTTCTCTCTTGCTGCAAAACCTTTACAAATATGTAGGTTTTCCATCAATTAACACTGCAGACAACAATGATGTTCCATCAGTGTCCTAATCTGGTTCTCAAAGCTTCTGTTTCTAGGATTTAAAACAAACAAACAAACAGGAAAAAAGATGACTGGCAAATATGCTCCCTTTTGTACATGAAATAGTTCCTCAATTTCTGTCTGTGGTACCCAGGGGGAAAGGGGCAAATTGCTTGTGTATCCTCACCTCAGAGACGTGAGCCATTGCAATAGATGAGCTTCAATGTTAGCCGATTGTCCCTTTGGTAGTATCTTCCACCTGAGTCCATGACAACATCTGTGTGAGTTGCTCCTCATTAAGCTGTGGAAGTGTGCGTTGAACTTCCTGAACACTGCATTTTTGTTTGAATTAGAGCATACTATTCTTGTGTGCCACCTCAATCTCCGAGTGCTGCAAGATTCCAGGTACTCGCCCAGGGTTCATGTTTCCTGTTGGAAAAGAAGCATAGCAGAGACTGTGGTATCTTTATGATATTTGATTTATTTATTCATATATACAACCTGAGCCTATGATGGAGGGTTTCATAGCATTGGCACCCCATGAGGGTCTTGCTTCTCCCATAGCTGCAACCTTGAATGCAAACAGAAATCCACCATCATGCTCTGACTCTCTATCCAGTTTGCCACCACCAGCCTGCAACCTTTTTAATTTAGGTCATTTCACAGCCAACACCAAATATTCTAATTCAAACTTTGTCTTCTATCTCTGAGCTGGAGAAGGGCCCCCACCCAGCTGTCCACCACAGAGTCCACTCTCCTTGGCTTTCTTAAATGGCCAATTACATTGTCTTTGTTTTCTAAATGGCTTATCTCCCAGATGGTTACCTTATCAGGAAACTGTCCTGGCTTATATTTGAACCCTTGCTGGATCCAGAGGTTCAAGAGGCTTGGTTAAATTCTAGCACTTACTGGATCTGGTAATTTAGAGGAGTCTGGCACCCCCAAACTCCTAACACAATTTTTAAAAAATGCTTCTTTGGTTCATGAAATTGTCAACATCATGTTAATCATTAAAATGTTGATTTCTCTCTCTTGCCATAATATTGGTCTTTGGTGACATATTTTAGTGTTAAGACTATGCGAAGTTTGTGCTTATGAGCCTATTCAGAATCTCTTTCTGGGAAGTAAACAAAGGATAACTTCTATGCATTTGAGAAGATTTTCATGCAGGAGTGGACTCTAGCACTTTTCCATTTCAAGAATCACCCATATTCAACATGCTTTAAATACTGTCACATCCCATGCATGGTTAGGTAACAGTATGTAAAACATATGTATGCAGGCCAACAGTTGCAGAGTAGCAAATTTAGTTTGCATTCCCTACACATGGTTACATTCCTGGCTGCCACTTGAAACATCCCTGTGTCCCCAATTTCAAGCCAATTCAAGTGTAGGAAAGGGTGAAACAGAATTCCCACAGCAGTGCAATGTTCTGCCATCTGTCTTTTGGCTTGCTCTGAAGTGTTGGCTGTTGTTGTGAGGCAGGCCTCATTTGAAGCAGGGAGGCCTTCGTTTTCAGACTTCCCTAATGCCAGATTGTGTGTACAAAATGACAGCCCTGTCTTGAGGGTGCTGGTACCCACCACGAGTGTCGTGCATGCGTATGTTATTATGCACCTGTGATTCAACTTCCTAAGCCAGCTTTTCAGGACAAAGAAAAGCCCAACTCTCTGGAAAACACAGAATGCTGGCATCCGTATCTTGAACATGATTTTGCAAAGGTAAAGGCAAACTGTCAGAGGTTGGCTACAACACAAAACTTTGCCTTGTTGCTGAGAACACTTTGTCCACCTGTGATGACATAAACCAGCACAAAAATGGCTTGCTTAGAATTTAAAAACAGGATTACTGCATAGTCTCATTGCCAAGGGGTGGGCCTATTTTTGAAAATAAACAGAGACAGAGATGCAAAACAAAACAACTACCCCTGCTCCCACTGTTCGCTTTACTGAGCACACGTGGCCCTCTGGCCTGTCGTAGGAGGTGAACAGTAGCACATCCCTCCATATTATGTACTATCCACAAAGCCTTGCATTTATTTCTCACATAAGAACATGCTGTCGTTTACCACATCTGGTTCTCAACTGAATTCTGAGGCACAGACTGATAATCATACCAGCTGGTTGGCTTGTCAATACAAAAGCGTAAAAGAAATCTCTGGCTAGAGGCACTCATTCCAGAAGCTACTGAACTTGATCAGCTGCTGTTTATTAACTCATCATCTGCACTGTATGTGTATAAACACATTTACAACTGTAAATACAACTACAGCTGTAAATACACTATAAGCGATATAATTTCAAGAGCAAGCATAAAGACACCATGGGAGGGATTCAACATAAGACTATGGAAATTGTTCTGTCAGTGCATTTTTTTAAGGTAACCAGTCAGAACAATCCTCTTTCCTTCCCCATGCACTGTTCTAGAAGTTCTTCCAACCCCCACCCAGACCCCAAGCCAAATTCAGGGAGGCAGGGGAGAGGGTCAAAGCCCCACTGTGCTAGCAGAAGATCTTGCACTGACCTCTGCTATTGGGACTCATTAGTTGAATCCCACCCCATATAGCTATCGGATAAACCACCCGTGGAGCACATCTAAGCTATGGGGGACATTTAGATCAGGAAAACAGCAACATTTACTCAGCTTTCCAACTCATCTGCAGATCTCATCATGGATTTTGTCTCTCAGGTGCTCAAAGTGCAAGCAAACTCTGCTCAGGGACCACAGCAGTACCTGTGGTGCCCTTCTCCCAAGTCTCCTGGTGTGCCTGAGGAGAATCAGAAAAGGAGCATTGCCCCTGTAAAGAATGCAACACCCTAAAAAGTTAATAGCTTATCTTGGTTCCTCATCCCTAACCAATCATCCAGTAGCCGAAATGAACTAGTGTGCTTGAACAAAGTTCATTGAATTAGTTCACAAAATTTCCAAATAGCACCTGAAAGTAGTTCCCATAATTGCCAGGTGAACGAAGTGTAAATTAAGCTCATTTTGGGATAGACCTTTGAACAATTTGTAGTTCGTCTTCATATTCACACACATGTCACCCCAGCAGGGAGCCTGAATGCTTAACTTTCTTTTCTTTAAAAAGTAAGTCAGTTGGACATATAAAAAGAAAGTTATAAAGCAAACAGTAGAGGCAACATTCTAAGGCTTATTAGGCAGATATGCAGGTGCTGCCGATGCTAAGGTCACTTAGTCACTTAATCACTGTTGCCAAGCGATCAGAAGGAAGAAATGTGAGGCATTTCCTGAATCTTCCCTGCTGAAAAGATACATTTTTTCCCAACAGGAGCAGCTTGCAGTGATAAATACAAGTACTGGAACAAAGGGAATGATGCCTCTAACAGCTGTGAGGCAGACAAAATTTAAACAGGGTAATCCTCAGTTGTTGACATTCTTAATTTCTTGTGTGTGGTCCTGATTTACTTTTGGATCCCATACAGCAGCTAATAACATTCTGAATGCTGGGGAGAAATTACTGAGAATAAACCTTTCTATGAACTTAAAAAAAAATTGTCATTTTGATGACCTTGAGCAGAACTAGTTAACTTTCTTAAAGTACAGACTTTTAACTGGAACTAATTCATTTTTGGAAGGGATAAATTTTAACCAGCTCCTTTTTAAAATGTACTTTCCAAGTAATGCAATCACCTCTTCAAGCCAAATTCACATAAAGTGTTTAATTGAAAGGTAAAGGGACACAAAGGAAATAAAAGTGCACCCAGGCACCTGCTATAGAATTCCTTACAGGCACTCTAATCTTCTTAGCAGTGTGTGGCACTTGCCTCCCCCTCAACTTCTAGACAAAGGGACCACCAATTTCCTGCCATTTTGTCTTAGAACAATTCAGGTACCCCAGTTCTCCACATACCCCTTCCATCTCAAGTTGATCATAAGAATCTCTGCTAAAATGGTTTGCCTAGACAGGGAAGATACGGGAGAGTTTCAGTTTCTTCTTTTTTCATGTTGGCTGCCCCAAACTGACAGAGGATGGTTTGTAGGCGGAAAGAATGTATTGGGTAGAGAGAAATGTTAGCTGGAGGGAAGTTCTTCATCTGCCAATGTCCATGTAAGGATATTTGGAGACTTAGGGACTCCTTCATGTACCACAGACACATACATTGCATCGTGAGTGCATCTAACAACAACACCTTGCTAGAATTGCCATCATTTTACTGGTCTGTGCTCCTGGGCTTTAAAGCAACTTCTGCAGCCTGGTAGCAGCCCTAGATCTTGTTATCTCCCCTGAAATCTGTTTGCTCACAGTCACTGAAATTTATAGTGGCACCCTTGGTGCCAACTTATTTGATGCTACTGATCCAGTTTGGTAAAGCGTCTTGTGATTATTTTTGTGACCATTTTAAAGGAAGCGTAATCACGGATAGTTATGTTTCAGGACTAAAGGAGGGCAAATTGAAACTTTTCTATCAGAAAGAGAAAGGTGTGTGCATATGTGCACCTGCATGAGCAAAGTGGGGGGGGGGGAGTAACTAGGTAGTTATTAACCTGAAGAGTAGCAGTTAAGGAGCAATTTATATACCGCCTCTTAAGTGACAAGTGTAATTATGGTCCACTCAGGTTACATATAGGATAATAATTGCTTTCAGCTGAGCTGCACTTTGTAATTCACTAGAGAACAGTTCTAATGGATAAAACAGGGCAGGATATTTCTACCTTGGAGGTTTGTAATTGGCATGGAAGTATTGCAAAGACACTGGAGGATGACAGCTTTGTAGATGAAGAAGCCACCTCTGATTGACAGTGCCACACAGAAGCTTCATGACCACCCATCAAGTCTAGATAGGTGAAAGAGAGCTAGATCACTCTGTTGTTTGAGGCTCCTGCATAAGGCTGATGGGTGCAGTGGGATTTTGTTTGCTCCTCACTTAAAAAAACAAACAAGCATAAAGGTCAGCATGAACAGTTTCTTAAAGCTCATCCATGTGAGGGCTTTAGGTGTTGATGGATGAGCTTTTAGGGCACACCCGGCTGTGAAATGTACCTGCACTCAGGGAGAGAAGAGGCGTGATTATTCCATATGGCAGGGAGGAATACTTGTGCCGATCAAGCAGTTATAATAGCACAGATGTTGAATTCCAACCCGTGGCTGCATCCCTTTAAAGCAGTTACGGGGGGGGGGGTTGCATTTAGGCAGCAGATAACAAAAAGTAATGCTGTACTGCAAATATTTGATACCCTGGTTTCTCCCCAAAGGAGATGCAGTTTACGTGAATGTACTCCCTCTTTCTTCCTCCCCTCATCATTCTATTAGAAATCCTTGGTCCCATTCCACAGCCAACCCTCTGGTGCAAATAGCCATCATCATCACTTTCATTCAATCAGATCTTAAACTTGGGCTATGCATGTACTATAACATTAAAGCACATTTGAAACGCATTCTTTTACTTGAAGGATTCTGGGCACAGTAGTTTGTTAAACGTTGCCGGGAGCGGTAAATCCATGAGGGGTAAGCTACAGTGCCCAGAATTATTTGAAAGACAGAATGAGTTTAGAATGTACTTTGCAGTTGTAGTGTGTACACCACCTAAGGGCATTACAGATCAGAATTCCAGCAAATTGAAGCTCTGCTGCAGCATGTTTTTGAGAGCACCACCACATGGAGAGCATACTGGTCTCTGGGCTAAGCTCTTTTTGGGTCTCCATCCATCCAGGCTATAATGGCTTGCATGCAGTATGAAAACAGCCAAGCAGTTATTGTTTCTGTAACTGTGGGAAAATGAAAATATTTGTAAGTTGCCTGGAATGAGGCATATAATTCCCATGCTTTCTGTAAGCTTGGCAAATGTCAAGTATTGGACTAGGGAGAAAAATTAATGTATTTCAGCATGACTGCCCTTGTATGCCTATTTGACTTCAAGAAGATCAAGTCTGATTTATGGACAGGTGAAATGTGGCACTCCAAGTTATGGCTAACACATGATCTCAGTGAATTGTCACATCTGTGATCACCGGCAGATTTTTATGTAACTCAAATATTGAGTTACATCTTCTCCCCACTTCTCAATGGAAGTACAAACAAATTAGAAGGATTAGAAATCCATAGCTGCAAACCCCTGAGAAGCGCACCTCTTCTATTATTTGAGAAATGTCTTCTGCAGATTCTGTGTTGGTGCTCTATTGGCTAGAAAAGCTGCCTTTTATTGAATTGGGCAAGTCACTTTTCAAATAAGAGCATTTATATAAAGTATAACACCACTCTGTGCATATCTATTTGACAATGAACTGCTACAGGGATGGTGCAGGATTAAACTCTGTAATCTATATTCATCATCAGTGCATTGCTTGCCTAAATATTCATTCTAGTTCTAGAGCGGATGTTTCTTTGATGGTCTCTCTTTCACCTCGGTTGAAGAACCATCGGGGGTAGCAGTTTTGTATCAATAGGTAAAAGCTTCCTAGTTGGTGAATCCTTCCCTTGCCGAATAGTAAATTCATGGTGTGCTTTTCTTTCTGCAAATCAGCCTAGCTTATTTGTCAAATTAAAATCAGGCCTGTAAGCAGCCAAATACGAAAATAACTTTGTTCAACTGCTGAACGATTTTTGTCAGGGTTAATTGAACCCTGAATTATTCATGCCAGTGATAGCATGAGAGGTAGGCTCAGGAGATAATCATAGAAACTCCCCGTGCTGTTTTTCTAGAAAATGAGGTGCCAGAACTCACCATGAACATCACCCTTGTTCTCTTATAATGAGAGGTGCTGGAACTGAGTTCCTGGTCTTGGGAGACCAGGAAAAAATTGCCAAGACAGCTAGATCAGGCTGGGGGTTACCCACCTCTGCTTTAGATCCAAAGAAATGTCCCTGGAATAAATAAATCTGATTGCTTTCTCTTAAATGATGACCCCTATCAAGAGGATGCCTAGGGAAAAAGGAGTTTTGCTATGGGAGTTCTAGCCCAAACAGCACTCCAAAGGACTGAGCTTTAAATTGCATTTATTTTATAGAAGCATGTACAGTGGCAGGTTTAGGGCAGTGTTCTGCCACACTAGTGCTGAGCCTAGGGGGTGCTGCAGGGTGTCACAACTATGTAGTGAATTGAGCAGAACGGAAGGTGAGAGGCGGGAGAGAAGCCAAATTTTGGCCTTGCACAGGGCAATGCTGAAATTTGAAAGACCAAAGTCTGCCCCTGGCATGTAGATGATTTACATTTCTAGAAAGCACTCATACTTCGATTTCCTTGTATTGAAAAGAGGACAGTAAAACTGGTTTGGATGAAGGATTGTGGGGTGAAGTGAGAACTTCTGAAGTCCTAGAGTCCAGCTCAGGTCAACAGAAGTCAGCTGGAGAAAAGACTGGCCAACAAAGGTTATAAATCAGTATGTGTTAGCCACTTTCCTATTCTTCGTTACTTCTAACTAAAAAATAAAATGCAGGGGAGTGGAGAATCCTCAGAATCCTTTGACTGAAGTATATGATTCTTTGTGTTAAAGCCAGAAAAATCTGGAACATTCTGCCCTCCTCTAGTAGACCAAAGCAGACAGAGATGGCAGAAGAAGGAGCCTGAAATTATGAAAATTTATGGACACTTTGATAAAATGAGTTTTACTAATTTGTCTCTTTTCAGAAAGGAGGGTTAATGAGGGTCACATTCTAACCTGGTACAAATACCACTGGAGAGAAAAGAGTGAAACTTTTGTATGAAGTCTGTTGTGCAGCTCTGACTCCTAAAGAAGATTCATACTCATTGCTGACGTGCTGTGCTTCACAGTTCATTGTGGAGGCAGCCCTCATTCTTGATCCCAGGCAGATGTGCTCTGTATTTGTTCAGTGAGCATCTCTCATTGCACAGCTCACAGTTCCCATGGAGACCATTGAGATATTTTATATGAATGGATCGCCACACAAGGTCTGGGGGGGGGGAAAAACGTGCTTGGTTGTGCATCACAGAGCGCGGGTTCAATGAACGAATAAAAGCAACTCGCACAACTCCAGGGAAGGACATGACACCGGGGCAGGAAATGCTGTAAAATCTTTCTATACCTTTTCATTTTTATTTGCACTCTGTAAAAAAAAAAAGACCAAAAAAAGAGAGCATGCACTATGTATCTTGAGTAACTCCAAGTTGGAAGAGACAGAGAAATTTTTAAAAACCCAGCTAACTTAATCTTCTGCTGTGTCAAGTGCTCGGCTGAAGGGTATGTAAATACCTTGAGCAGGGGACAAGCCAAAGCAGTTTGGCAAGACAGTGGAAGAACCTGGGAGCCTCCCTCAGTGACAAGTTGCCCACCAGCTAATCTAGGAGCTACTAAGTCACAAGAACTGGACTGGCCTCCTAGTTTCACCAGACTGCATGGAATAGGAATATTTGGGGCTGCAGCGAGAGTGCCCACCAGGAATTTGCCTGCATTTTCTCCTTCCAACCAGCAGCCCCAGAGAAGAGTCAGTGCTTATCTGCAATGCTTTTGAGTTTAAGCCTCACAGCACCATTCACCACCTGTGGGGAGCAGGGAGTGTTCATTAGGACTCTGCAATTGCTATTGGAGAGGATGGTTAAATACCTCCTGGATATACACAATGGTGTGTGGTTCTGATCTCAATTGTCGCAGTATGAAACTCTATGGATGAGACATGTTCTGTTTGGGTAAAGAGATGTAGTGTATCTTGCCCACTGCCACAGAACATCCAACTTTCCTATTAGAAGGGAGACTCTTCTGCACTAGGGGGTGCTTTATTTACTATAAATTTAGCCATTCCTGATTGTATTGAATTGCTACCAGAGAAGTGCAGACTGGTTGAGGGTGGGAGTCACATAATTCGATGACACTTTGCTTGCTATAGGTAGCCCTTTTTGTATAAGCAATACAGTGGTACCTCGGGTTAAGAATTTAATTCGTTCTGGAGGTCCATTCTTAACCTGAAACTGTTCTTAACCTGAGGTACCACTTTAGCTAATGGTGCCTCCTGCTGCTGCCACTGCACGATTTCTGTTCTCATCCTGAAACAAGATTCTTAACCTGAGGTACTATTTCTGGGTTAGCGGAGTCTGTAACTTGAAGCGTCTGTAACCTGAGGTACCACTGTATAAAATATTCCTTCCCCTATCATTTGTTGGACTATTGATTTGAACAAACTTTTGCATGAATTTACACTAGTAAATGAGATGTTGGTCTGTCATCAGCATTCTGTATTTTGTTTGTTATTGAAAAACCTATTTACTTCAAAGGAGATTACACTCATATTGAATGTCTTTTCTGATGCTGCTTGTTACAAAATTCATTTATTTATCATACATAAAATGAATTCTGGGGGTGGAAATGTGGGGAGGGGAATCAAGTTGTTTTGTGGTGGTCTGAAAATTTCATTTCCAGTTAAAAATAAACCCTAACCCTAAATTAAAGGCATTTGGTTGAAATATTTGAATGACTGCAATTAGTGTTCCCACACTATGCAAAGTCAGGACAGAATCCCAACTCTACCAAAACGGATGGGCAATGTGTCACTTACAGCTGTAAGATTCACCCCCCAAAAATAGCATTTAAAGGGTAGATGACTTCTAATTTTTACAATGCTGCCACCCCACCTGAGAGCTCTGGTGCACTCAGTCCATTTTCCAGCTCATGATGGTGGCTGTAGATATACCACATCCTAATTCACCAAGCGTTGACAAATCTACAGAATGCGAAGGCACTTGAAATTGAAAATGTAACTAGAGGCTGTAATGCATTACTAGTTAACATTTTAATAGCTAATAAATAAGCTTCTGTTAATGGTTTTGATATGTTCCTCTTTAATTGCCCACTGAATAAAATGTTAACATTCAGGGCAATTGCATTCCTGTCCCCCATTTACACACTAAAATGCCTGGAATTTAAGTTCTGCTGCTAACAGAGATGATAACTTACTTTGGCTCCAATGTTTACTGGAGCGCCAGGTTATAAAGGCTGCTGTGGATTTCTTTAAAAGGGTAGAAATAGGATGTTCCGTTCTTTAAGAGATATGAGTCTAAAATGATAACAATGTGTTTAAATAGTAAAGCAAAAAAAAAAAAAAATGATAACAGTTCTAGAAAAGTGGAAGTCATGCCCCCAAATGAGGAAAAATAATTAAAACTACAGGCTCTCCAAAACAGATGTGAAGTCACAAGGTGCAGGTTCCTAGATATGAAAGCTAATAATGATTTATTTAAATCCAGGAAAAGCAAGAAAAGCAGCCAGCCATCAGGATTCTTAAGAGGATAATATTGCAAAAGGAGCACTGAAAGAGTACAAGGGAATCACAGGAAAGCTAAATGAATCCTTTGCTTCAATCTACACTGAAGATTGCACTATGGTGGTGTTTTGAGAAGTACAGTGGTACCTCAGGTTAAGAACTTAATTCATTCCAGAGGTCCATTCTTAACCTGAAGCACCACTTTAGCTAATGGGGCCTCCCGCTGCCGCCACACCGCCGCCACACGATTTCTGTTCTTATCCTGAAGCAAAGTTCTTAACCCGAGGTACTATTTCTGGGTTAGCAGAGTCTGTAACCTGAAGCATCTGTAACCTGAAGCGTATGTAACCCGAGGTACCACTTTAACACCTTTTGTTGCCTTTAGGGCCAGCTGTCTTCCTGAGGGAAATGTTGCAACCATGAAAATGCAGCTTCTCAAAGAGTAGTTTGCTGGTTAAGTTCTCACTTGAATAATCAATTATTGCATATTTACCCTAAAGTACCCTTTGGGACCTTCCTGTTGCTGGATTTTAAGTTTTGCTGAGATAATCAGAGAGGAAGTGAGCTCCCTCAAAATGCCTCTTTTGCACATAAAATAGGAGCTCTGTCCTATGCGCACTCCACAGTCACAGCCTCTTGAGCTTTCATGGTGTTTTTGGTTTTGTTTAACAGGAATTGGTAGTGTAGTGTAGTTCTTTTCTTTTTTAGAATGATGTGTTGTTTACCTTTCACTCTGTCATTCATATAGAGCCATATCCTAGGCTAGGATCTATGTGGCAGCAACAAGCCAGAGAGAAATATTTTATTTCCAACATAACCATAGAAGGTAATGGAAAACAGAATATTGAGGCTTAAATTATAGACGCAGTAGATTTGAGATAACATGTCATCCTGGATCAGGTGTAGAATGAAAACCCATTTGAATATCATGCATAAAAGATGATAAATGTAGTCCAGGAAACTGAAATAGAGCTCTGGGAGAATGAAACACAGAAAAAGAATTACCGGTAAAAGCTATGAATGGTTAAGTCTCCACTTCCTCCTCAGGCACAGTATGAAGCAAATTCTGGGGGGGAAATCCAGAGTATTAGTTGTAGCAGCAGCAGCAGCATTTTAAAACGTAGCACAATGTTACACGGTAATAATGACAGATAACGGTGCCCATTTCCCCTTCTTCCTTCCAGGACAGTAGTAAAGGAGAGCTTCTTTTTGGGGGGGCGGGGCAGGGCAGGAAATGGAGAACAAAGCACAAAACAATGCACTGCAGAATCAGACACACGCTGTCTGCAGCATTCATGTGAAGGATCCCAGAAAGAATCTGAGAACTACACAAATGAGACAGAGAAAAGATGGCCAACCTGAGCACTGTCAAAGCTTCTTTAAAGTGGACCCTGAGGTGGTTCCACTGTGAAGCTAGTCATCTGCATCATTAAAAAAAAAAGTAGCTGTGGAAAGAGGGCGAAAGAAGAAGAAGAAACAGGGCATAGCTGTCTAGTTAGCTGCTTACATTTTCTTTTCCTAGAATCAAGCAACTGGAATACATGCTACATTAATTGCAATAGCTGCAGCTCAGCTTTCGTTTGAGGATATCTACTCCACCGTACCTCCATACGTGACAAGCATCCTGGTTTTGTCTGGCACAGTGCCTGCGTTCAAATGATCATTTTGTGGCTTATGAAACTGAAAGATGAATGAGCCTTTTGCCACATTATTACTGGGAAAGGGCCTTTTGGGGTATCATTCAATAACTAGAAAAGGGAGCCAACGACTGTGAATATAAACTAGAGCCCAAAGATGTGGGGAAGAGGAGAAGGAAGAAAATATAATGCTTAGACAAGAAGTTTGAACAATGTATCTCCGGGGCTGCATACAGGAAGCATAACTGTAGTGCAATTGCTTAAAGAAGTCAGAAATGCCTTATGGCTCTGAAGGCTAATAAAAGCTTATTGGACCCACACACAAAAAAGAATGTGAGCTTCTCATTGAATTAAGAGTCAACACTCCCTTTAAAAACCTCCTTAGAAAAACCACTCCTTAGAAAAGGGGACAAATGAACCTTTTTCATGGTTCACTTCATTGAGCCTCGCTAGTCATTCTCAATTGTGTTTAAAGCAAGCCTGATCAGTAATGAGGAATCAAGCATGCAAGAGAAAGCCAAAGTACAATCTGCCACTATTATTTGCTCCATAAATTTTAGAGGTTCGGACTACTGAAGTTCTCAGTCTAACACAGGAGACACATTTACCTTCCAACACATTTTGTGCAGTGCTCCCAGTCAGGGCTTGTTAGGCTTTTTGCAATACAAACCAAGCACACACAAGCTGAGGACATACATAGGGCTTTTTAATATATGATCACCACTTTAGTAGACCCCATAACAGGAGACATTAACTCCTATTCCCTACTGATACTCCCCTTCTCAGCACACCCCTCCACTTTTTAGTAATGACTTCCATTTTTTCCTTTGAAGATTAATTTCTATTTTAAATGAATGGGCTACACACACACACACACACACACACACACACATTAAATGAACATTTTCCCAAGCCGAGGAAACGTGCATTTGAACATTTTGACAAGCTTCTTATGCAAGCCTCTTAATTTATCTCACATTTCTTTCTTTTGAGTTTTATTCTTTTAGCACACGCCAAATTGCTACACAGTGAACAGCTGGTAGCATCAGAGAAGGTGCTGTATGGTACAGCAGTTACAGCCAACAAAGGTTTTTGTGTGTGTGTGTGTGTGTGTGTGTGTGTGTGTGTGTAATACAGTCTGAAAAATGAATGAGGGAAACTTGGCAAATAAAAGACTCAATGCCAGACACCAAGGGAGGGAACTGAACATCTTGCAATACACATCACTGTCAGGCTCTGTAATGGAAAATGATGTCAAGGAGATGAATAACTACACAACTTTTAGAAGACATCTGAAGGTAGCCCTGTATAGGGAAGTTTTTAATGTCTGATGTTTTATTATGCTTTTATATTTGTTGGAAGCCACCCAGAGTGGCTTGGGTAACCCAGTTAGATGGGTTTGTAAAATTATATTATTATTATTATTATTATTATTATTATTATTATTATTATCCTGACCCAAAGAATTAGCATGCAAAGTCTGGTGCCCCTGTATTACTATGCTCTGTTTGTAAGCTATGGTAAACTGTTGAAAGCAAAACCAGGAAACCCCTGAGCCTTGCCACAGGAGCAGGTAGAGGTTGAAACCATTCAGGTGACCCTTTGCTGTCAAAATACTGCCTTTTTATCAACCAACAAGCAAGCTCTGGGTGGGATATAAGGGAGACAAACTGATCTCAAACACCAACTTTTAAAAATTTCAGTATTTTCTTCACTGACATACTAAAGAGACCACTTTCCCCCAAAGTAGTATGTCAACCATTTACAAATAAGCATTGATACATCGCTTTTTAAAAAATTGCCTGACAGGCTCTAAATTATATGTCTCAATAACCTCCATCTTCCTCCCACCCCATCCTCAAGAGCTGTGAAAGCAAAACAGCGAGAGAGTGGAGGACCAGTGATGGAAGGTCCATCTCTCTGCCCTTCATCCCCATTCCTGAGAACTCAAATAACTACTGAAGAAAATTTACAACAGGGGAGAAAAAAACAGTTTAGGCCTCTAGTGTAGAATTTCCATGCCATGCTCCCTCACTTATTTGTTACATTTATGTTCCATCTTTCCTCAAGTTGACATACATGTTGCTCCCCCTCTCCATTTTATAACCCTCTTGATTTTTTCAAAAAAATTATTAGTGCTAAACATATGCAAGAACTCTGAACCTAGCGATACCTGACCAGAGTGAGTGTTGTTACAGCTGCAATCTACACAATCTAACCTCCTACTCACCCTCAGGCAAGTAACACACCACAAACCAGAACCAAGCTGAGAGCCACTTGGTGGAAGTGATGTGACTTCATTAAGGGGTCATCCACCCTTCTGCTTCTCCTGTCCAAGCTGTTTGGGATGGGGAACCTGTGGCCCTCTAGATGTTGTTGGACTCCAACTCCCATCAGCCCTAGCCAGTATGGCAAACAGTCTGGAATCATAAGAGTTGTAGGCCAACAACATCAGGAGATTCGCAGTTCCCCCACCCCTGCACTAGATGATGTACCATATTTTTTGCTCTATAAGACTCACTTTTTCCCTCCTTAAAAGTAAGGGGAAATGTATGTGCGTCTTATGGAGCGAATGCAGGCTGCGCAGCTATCCCAGAAGCCAGAACAACAAGAGGGATCACTGCTTTCATTGTGCAGCGATCCCTCTTGTTGTTTTGGCTTCTGAGATTCAGAATATTTTTTTTCTTCTTTTCCTCCTCCAAAAACTAGGTGCGTCTTATGGTCTGGTCTTATGGTCTGGTGCGTCTTATAGAGCAAAAAATATGGTATTTCAGGAATTTGAATGTGCATATTCTTACCTGTAGGCTCAGGTTCCTGCACAATGTTCTACAGGAGACCCTTCATGAGGTACTTTTCACTCTTCAGACAACCATCATGTACTACAATCCCTCTTGCCCCTGTAAATCATGGTGCCTCTACACTTCTCCTCACTTAATAAGCTATCTCTTTAATGAAAACTGCTCTTCCTTTTCCAAATCAATCCACCCACATGCTTTCCCTTGTTTGCACCGGCAAAGGTTGATCTTTGGTTTGTTGTGCGTAACAATTCTTAGAATATGGTTGTTCAGAAGCATCCATTATAACATGATTGTGCTAATTATGTACTAAGTGCCTCTTCAAGATTTTGAAGCTGCATATGAAGCTTTAGTATGTTTGAAGAATGTGCACTTAAAAAAATGTTCAAAGGGGAACAATGGACAGAAAAGCCAGGAGAGGGGAAATTGAACGGCTTGAAATCTGAACAGAAACACTGGAGTGTTTTATTGCAGATCTCCCTGGTCTTTACATCTATTATGTTAGTTCTTTTAAAACTAACTGTAGATATAACATCCTGACCCTCAGAAGTAAGTCCATTAGTTTCATATGATTAGGTAAAGGGACCCCTGACAGTTAGGTCCAGTCGCGGACGACTCTGGGTTGTGGCGCTCATCTCACTTTACTGGCCGAGGGAGCCGGTGTACAGCTTCCGGGTCATGTGGCCAGCATGACTTAGCTGCTTCTGGCAAACCAGAGCAGCACACGGAAACGCCGTTTACCTTCCTGCCGGAGCGGTACTTATTTATCTACTTGCACTTTGACGTGCTTTCGAACTGCTAGGTTGGCAGGAGCTGGGACCGAGCAATGGGAGCTCACCCCCTTGCAGGGATTCAAACCGCCAACCTTCTGATCAGCAAGCTCTAGGCTCTGTGGTTTAGACCACAGTGCCACCCACATCCCCCACAACGCCATCCACTGTGGAAATATGATTATTTCCAAGTAAATGGCAGGGTTGCAGCATGAGGCTGGTTCAGACATGTGACAGCCCCCACACAATGAGCACCTTGGATGGGAAACACCACCTGTGTGTAAACCAGCATCTCCAGGTGGATATAAAGATCCTGACTCTTAGGATTGTAATAGCACTTTTCTTGAGGCATCACTATGATGGGGATAGCGGTGTTCATGTTGTATAGCAAAACTATGCAGAGGCTGATTTATGGAAGCAGCAACTCCACACAAGGCTGGCTCAAAGCCATGGGGCAGCCCTGCATGCTCCCAATATTGTGGGGATAATTGCATACCAGAGTCAAAGTGACAATTAAATATAGCTTTGGCAGAGATAAGGGTTTTGTTTTGAAATGAACTGTTTGGCATTTACCTCAGGATAATAATGTTTCTGCTTTCAAGTTATTGATGCAACCACTCGAAGAGGGGGACCCACGGGTATAGAAAGTCATTCAACTATTGAAACAAGAGAAGGAAAAGTTGCTCACAAGAATTCCTGGGGGCCAAGTAGTAGAAGAGACGGTCAAAGAGCAACAACCGTCAATAAATTGACCAGACTACGCTAGCCCACTAAAATACTTGGTGAAGGAAGCACTCAAGGAATGGTGGGAATCAATCACATTTTAAACCTTTGTCCATCATGGACCACACTCATGGTATTCTGCATTCTTCCAGGAGAGAAAAGGAACGTTGGGAGCCGAGGCAAAAATCAGACATCACTATTGCTTAGAATACCACCCGCAAAATTGTGGAAGGTGATCAGGACCTTCCAAAATTGAAAATCCAGGAAAATTGCAAAGTGTCCATTTGCAGGGGCGGCTAGATCTTTGCAAATGTTATAAACAAACACAAGTGCCATGAGCAAACAAAAACTGGTAACAAAAATTAGCTGCTGCCCTCTGCTCATGATGATGCATTTTCAGCTTAGCCTCCCATTCCAGAAAAACAAGTCATTGGCATCTAATCATCATCATCAACAATGGCATATCAATTTGTCTGGTGATTACAGCCTCACTAGCAGTACCAGACTGGTGCCCTTTGATATTTCAGCAGCTATAAAGCTAGACTGAATAGATGCTAACATACAGCTGCCACTGCCTCTTTGTTGTTCAAAGGAAAGGTAGGAGGCCACACATGGAACCACTGCAGTGAAGTTCCTTTTCACACTGGCAGCGCAACACAAGTCCTGCATAGTGTGGGAGGAGCCATACCAGCCTTACCTTGCTAGAAACTGGTTGTTAACACAGGGAGGAGCCTCAGCTTGATCTCCTCCCATTTGGTCTGTAGCTTCTCATCTTAGACCAGTAAGGGGTAAAGAGTCCTGTTACAGTGTTTTCCATGCCCCTGGTGTAATGTAAGGACTTCAGGATGATGCTGGGTGCTAGTTCAGCAAGTAATCTTGTTGGCTAAGCATTGCTATTTTGAAGCCTATTTGAACCCAGTGGCAGAGGAAAGATGTGGTAAGGGTAGTAAAGGAGAGGGGAAGAAAGTGGCAGCAGGCCTTCTCAGTGGCTATATTGGGCTCAGAGTGTTCCAAGCCCAATGTTCATAGGGAGACCCTATCCCCACGTCTTCTGAAATATGTGAGGCTTAGAGCACTCCAACCAAGCACACACACACAGAGAGAGAGAGAGAGCGCGCTGAGGGAGGATGGGTAATGCAGCTTAGTTCAGAAAAACTCTCCAGCCAGCTTCTCAGTCCTTGCCATTGTCTGTCCAGCATGACATAATGAGAAAGAAATGAGAAAGAGCTGGCTTTTAAAGATATGATATATTGTGCATGGGTTCAGTGTCCTTTCTAGCACATGGCTTTACAAGAGAGAAAACAGAGACCAAGACAAATAACAAAATTAATTTTGTTTAAAAAATGCCCCAGACAGAACCTATTCATGCCACTGGCCCGTTTCGAAGTTGGATGAGGCAATACAGGAAATATCTTGAAAAGATGATCCTCCCAAGTCCCAATGTGCTTTCAGTTTGAAGCGTAAGTATTATTTCAGAACTTAGGACTAGGTTTTGTTCTGCTTGCGCCACGCTCCCATACCAAATCAGAATTCAGGTTTCCCCCAGTAAAACTATGGACAGCTCGTCAATGATCTTGTGAAGCTGTCTATAAAGGTACAACGGCAGGACCCAAACATGAGGCAGAGAGAATGGATACAGTACCCAGGCCCAGAGTTCAAAGGGCAGTGCAAACCAATTCCTGTGAGTGAAAAATGGAACCTAAGCCAGTATTTCCCAAGCAGGGTTCCACAAGCATCCCCACTGGGTTCTGAGCAATATTATAACCTCCCATCTCAGGCACTTCACTCTCTCCTCCAGTCATCCCCTCACCAAGAGTGGGCTGACACATAGGATTTAGGATATGTCCACATTGCCACTTACTCCACATCCAGTGTGCTCCCACTGTTAATTTTTGAGCTTTAGAGAAACCAGATGTTATTCAGATCCTACCTGTGCCAATCCATTTGCTACATCAGCCTAGCTAACAACTCCCTTCCTTCCCTAGTACCATCTCACAATATCATGCTTCTCAGCTGCCACAGAAACATTTTCCAAACACCTCCTTTCTGTTGTATTCAGGATAATGTCCAGTACAGTAATGTTTTAGTGCCATGAAATGTGTGGAAATTCTAATTAGCTAATAGTGTATCACATACCCAACAAAAGCAGTAACAGACCGAATGACTGATGAGTTTGTTGTAGTCTAGGGATTTTCTACATCGGATGGTGTCAACTTCATTTTCTTCATTTTCTCGATGAGCAGTCTAACTGAATTAAAACTCATCAACCTGTTCCAATGAAGATATGAACACATTCATATGTTCATTGAAAGGCTACATACATATAAATTGTTTGTAAACTGAAAAGGTGCTATTTATTTCAGCCATGGTCTAAAACTGTGCATTTCATCTGCACCTTCCCATCAGCTAATCTTGGGTACTGCAAACAAATCAAGGATTCAACTAATGAGACCCATTAGCAAAAAAGCCCTGCATAAGCACTTCTGCTTGTGCAAAAGGGTTTCCCATCCTCCTTTCCATGTATGCCCCCCCACCTGAAATTAGTTCTGAGGAGTCAGGGGAACCCCTAGAACAGCATGCAGGGTAGGGAGAGAAGGGGGGTCATTCCATCTGGCAAGCTGGAGAATATTAGTGTTAATTCTTACTGTTTAAGTGTTACTTTTTCCAAATAGAAAAGGGGACAACACATAACCCAACACCAGGATTCTAATGGAGCAGCTTAAAGAGTGGACAGGGCAAGGTTTTAAGCTTGCAGTGTGAAAACATCACAGAGAGAGGGGGGGTCCTGAAAAATGAGGCAATGTCTTGTTGTGTCCACCCCAGTGGCAAGAGACTCCCGGGATTCCAGTGCTTACCCAGGTTTGGTCTCCTTGAAATGAAGGTCTCTAAAGATTGATGAGTCTTTAGCGCTTTATGGTTTTATTTACACATATATACAAGTTGGTCATAGGATGGAAGGGCTTGTGGCATTAACACTCCATAAGATCTTGCTTCCTCATTAGGCTTCTAGGTTTTCCCATGGCTTCAGGTTTAGCACAGAGCAAGACAAGACTCTGTCCAGCTTCCAGCCCAGCCAAACTCACATAAAAAAAATTAACTCTCATTGCCTATTGTTCTTCTTGGGATGATGTGGCTTCCAGCTAGGTGAGGAGGAAATAGAAGTGTCTTCAGTTGTCACTATGGCAACACATCTCTTCTTATCTAACTCTTTAAGATGCTGATGAGGCTACCCAAGCCCATTAACAAAGGAATTTGTTTGACCCTTCCATCAGGTTTCTTCTGCTAGATTGTACACTATACTAGATAGAGAATCACAAGCCTGGAAGGGACCCACAAATATCATCCATACTGACCCCTTAAACCAGGGGTCGGCAAAAAAGTTTTAGGCCGGTCCACTGTCCCTCAGACCTTGTGGCAGGCTGGAGAAGCGGCACCGGGGGGGAGCTAGAAGAAGAGGCGAGGAGGGCAAGCAGTCCTCCTCCCCACCCCCCCAGCCCCCAGCCCCAGCCCCAGTCACTGCACTTACCTTCCCTGGGGCTGCAGCCACCACCACCGCTGCTGCTGCTGCTTCTCGTGGGTAGGCAGAGCGAGCTCGTTCGCTCCACTCTCTGGCCCACAGGAGCACCAGGGCAGTGGTGACAGCAGTGGAGAGAAGGTGAGCAGCGAAAAGGGCTGGCTCTGGAGAGGGGCTGCTTAAAATGGTGCTCAGCCAGCTCAGCCCAGCCCCCTTCCTCCTTTAGGCAGGGCAGGGAGAAGCCAGGAGGGAGGGAGGGAGGAGGTACCGCCACGGGGTGTGTGATGGAGAGGGGGGACGGAATGGTGCAGGGGGGGAAATGGCACAACCCGAACAAACAGAATCCCCACGCCGATCCACGGACAGTCTGTGGGCTGGGATCCTGAAGGCAATTGGGCCTGATCCGGCCTGCGAGCCTTAGTTTGCTGATCCCTGCCTTAAACCTATAACACTTCTGTGAGTGGGCACTTGAACAGTGAATAACTGGGTTGTTGTTTTTTTAAAAAAATGTTTATTGGATATATGCTTGCTTGCTAGTAGTTTTGCATTTTGTGTTACTATTTTCTTTTGAGATCATGTTGTTACTGAATTGTTTTAAACTGACTTAGACCTGTGGAGAGGCAGGATAGAAATGTGTTTAAAAAAATAAGATGCCCCCCCCCCCATATGAACAATGATGCACAGGCTGCCATTTTCTAAATCATCTTGTTAAGTTTCAACTGACAGGTTTATTGAAGACTTCAGCTGAGCTGCTGCTTGATTTTGCTTACCAGCATTTTTCAAATTCTGTGCTGTCATGTTCCATGATGCTATTTATTTTCAGAATATTCAGAAAATACACCAGGGCCACAATCAATGAGAAATTAAAACATCCCAGCTAGAGCTTGATTTTTAAAATTATTCTCATTTATTTATCTTATTGCACTGGCTAAAGGCATTGCAAACAACATTCCCATGCAGAGGCTGTTCAGCTCACAGCTTGGCATTAGCTGTGAAGTGAATGTAATCAATAGTACACGCTTGGAAATCTATTTTGTGCTGTAAACCAGAGGTTTTCAACCTTTTTGAGTTCACGGCTCCCTTAACCAACTACATTCTTTCTGCAACACCCTGTGGGGCTCAGGGTCCCAGTTATGTCACCCCTTGCCTGCAGAACTGGCAGCCTCTCATTCTTTTTCGAACACCCTCCCTTATGGAGTGTTCCCTCAGCCTCTTCTCTTTTCTACCTCTTTGGGAGTCCTCCAGGCAGCTGCTGCCATCCCTGGTCTCTGAGATGAACCCCACCACTGCCGCTGCCCCAAAGAGAGGTGCCACCCAGAGGCACCATTTGCCTGGGGAGCTTATAGCCAGGGCTGCTGCAATAAACAGCTGTGCAAGCCTTTGGGAGGCAGAGACACAAGAGGGCATCAGATAAAGAAGGGAAGGAAAGAGGGACAGAGGCCAGTGTTGATTGTGGCACCTCTGAAATTATTAGCTGTGAGGATATTCGTTTGATTTAAAGTTATGAGATAATCACCTAAGTGCAGTTTGCACGCTTACCAGCTTGCTAAAAAATTATACACTTCTATGATCTCTGCTCTGCACCCCACCCACCCCCAAAAAGAATTGGAGAAGTGCCCACATTGCATGGGGGGTAAAGGGACTTCTCGCTTTCATTTTTGTCAAACATTTGCTTGTGATTGTTTCTTAAAACACATCGCAAGAGGATGTAACTTAGATTTTCACACTCTGCGCTCCCAGCCCAAGTGGGATTTTCTTAGGATCTGTACTTTCTCAGTAGTTACCTAAGGTTCTCTTCAGAGTTTGTGATTGGCATGATTTGCATTGCCACTGTTCACCCCTGCCACTGCCGCCACCCTCAGGTCCTGCTCCCTCAGCGCAGTCTTCCCCCTCTTCCCACCATGAAATAAGATGGGTAATTGCTGCTTAAAATGGCAGTGCCTGTCCTGCAATTATCATTAGAGATAATGAGTGCCTCAGTGCAGCAGGCGGCTTGCAGCTTTCTGTTTATGCCCTTAAAGCGCATGGCAGGCAATTGAGAGCAAGGTGCCCACTTCACAGAACAGAAATTGGTCCATTCTTTCTGCTGGAGAACATTTGTGCAAAACCCGGAAACTGCACAAGCAAATCACAGTAAAAAAAATGCTACCCTAAATATTACATAGCAAGTTAATCTGAAATGTATGTGCCAGGAGAATTTACAATTGCTAACTCCTGAATGAAGGAGGCTAGGGTTAAATTTATTGTTTTAGTTGAGGAGCTGCCCCAACCATAATCTTCACATTCAGTGAAGTGTTACAACTCAAATACCCATTATTATTTTCAGCCCTTGCTAAATTTGTGTAACTTCCTCATGAGGCCAACTTGGCAATGGTTGGCTGGGTTTGGGTCATTGGACATAAACAGCCTTGTGGTTGAGATTGTGTGAACATGATTATATAGGCTCAGCAACTCAGCAGACTGTGGACAGCTATGTACATGATGTGCCCATTGCAGAGTTATGGCACCCAACTATCACTGGTTTCAACAGGAAAAGTTGACATTGCTCCTCATGCACAAATTCAAATACGTGTGGGTATGGATGACTATGATCTAATTTGCGTGGTGGGAGTGTGGATAAACAGTGACATAATGCTGAAATGTGGATACGCCCAGAACATCATCTTGGCTCATGTTTGTATGGATCCAATGAAAGCTAAACTCAAATAATATTGTCCACACACTAATAAAAGATTGACCGCTATATTAGGACACACACAGAGCTTTGCATCCCCTACTTGTTTAGCGGTGACAGCACTATAAGCTTAAAAGAGTAATGCTATGCTAGATGTATGATATTACTTCATCCAGTGTTATTGAAGTATACAGGGAAAGAAGAAATGCATTACCATTGTGCAGTTGAATGCAAACATTCATTAGCTTGGCTTTATTTTTAACTTGAACCTACTTCAAATCATCAACAACAACACCAGTAATATCCGTTCTGATTTTTTAAAATGCATAGCTCAGCATTCCCTACACTGTTGATGTGAAAAACGAATAACTCTCTGTGCTCACAGTCCATCAAGGGAAAATTGGTCTCCCCACATAAACAGTGTTTCACGAACATTTATAAAATTAAATCTTTATGAGTTATTTTCTTGGTGTGTGTGATGTTGCGCATAAATGAGCTCATCCATTCCTTAGCTTTCACTGAAAATTGATTTTCATGATAGGATAGTAATAGCAAAGCAATTATCAGATATTTCTAGGGGGTTCTTTGTCAACTTGGGGCAAATAGCTATTACAAAGTAAATTATTAGAGCATCTGCTTACATAAATCAAAAGTTCTCATGCACAGAATCAATGTTTCAGTGTGTTTCCATTGGCTGCAGTGGGCTAAAAGCTACATCACCAATAGCTTTTTACCAAGTATATGTTTCCAAGAGCAAGAATGCTGATGTACCACAAGTGCAAAAGAAATAGCAGTGGTGTTAAATACCTGTACAAGTGATGATGTTACCCAAACTACCAGCAATATATTTTGTTAAACTGGGTGATGGTAATATTTTAGCTCGCACAAACTGAAAAGCACGTTCATCGTTATGTGAATGACCTGTTCCTTCTTTTCTTCCTCTAACTACATGTTCCACCTTTAGCTCTTGCTTTTAAAGCCTGGAAGCTGCTATGTGACAAGGCCTTGCTTATCTATTTTATATGTTCTTTAAGGTGTTATATGCCACCCTATAAAGCAAAATCTCAGGAAGGCTTAGAGCAAGAATAAACATGAATTTTAAAAGGCGTTCACACAAAAAACCATAGACAAAAAATCCCCCAACAATTCCAGGGCAGTAAGAAAACAAGGCTGGGAAGGTGTGATTTACAGCACAGAAACTTTGGGCATGAGAAAAGACACAATCCTTTTCTTACACACCGGTTGCCCCTCAGCCAAGGTTCCAGGTCAGATCTCTGTTTCCACTGCAAAAACAGTTCTGTAACCTGGGCTAAAAGTTCTGGGGCGGGGGGCGCTAGGAGGTTTAGAGGAGTTAATTATTTATATTATACTTCGTCTTTCATCTGAGCTACTCGTTGCATGTCTCACCCTTGTTTTAATCTCACAACAACTCTGTGAAGAACTCCAGGCTGAGGATTTCAGTTGACTCAATGCCACTCAGTGAGCTGAGTGGTAATTTGAATATGGGTTTCCCTCTGTCCTAGTCAAACCCTCTTGACTCAGAAATGGGGCATTGGCTAGGACGCTCATGATGTTGGACCACAATTCCCATCATTCCTGACCATTGGTTACACTGGCTACGACTGATAGGAGTTGGAGTCCAAAAATACCTGGATCACAGGTTCCCCAGCCCTGCTCCAATTACTGTATCAGGCTGGCTCTAAGTTAAGGTTAAACATCTTCCTCCTGCACAAAGCTTCTCTGTTGCAAATTTCACCCTCTTTGCTCCAATTTGCATAGGAGCAGCAGTGGCGGCAGACTTGAAAGGCAAGAGACTGAGGCAGAACTGCAACTCTATGCGTAAGAAACAGGACTTAAGGTTCTGTAAGGTTCTGTAACTCCAAGGATAAATTTGGAAGAAGCAGACTTCTATTGCTTCTTTAGTCCTTGAACCATGTTTTCCAGCTACAAATCTCCCCTTTGCTTCACATTATTCAGTAAAGGCATGTGTTTACTCAAAGCAAATAGATGCAATACATGGACACAGCCTCAGTGCTACTGGAAGAAATATAATTAACATTAATGAGTGGCTGAATGACTGCATTTAAATCCTCTATTGTCCATTTGTTTAAATGTTCCGATTAAAATAAGCTATCCTGTCTCCACAGAAACTTTTCTTTTCCTAATTAATAAGATGTAAGATAAAGAGATTGTCAATGACATGTTAAAGTCACATTTCCAATTAAGGCATATTTTTCATGGCAAACCATTTGATAAGCTAATACACAATGTGCCTTGGTAATTAGAAAAGCACATGGTTCTCTCAATTTGAACCTTGTTTTCTTTAAGAAGGGAAATTATACTTTTTCTCCCATGGGTTCTGAACATTTCAGCAACAGCAAACTCCGTTCAGAATCTAGCAGAAATACCAGTAAAGCCATCTTAGTTACTCAGGGAAAACCTTCACAGTATACATGCTATAATTTGACTGTGCTGACTTCCTGCCATTTATAGGTAAAGCTCTTTGAACCTTTTAAAAGTTGGCCATCACTACTGATGCCCCCCCCCCATTTAAAAAATGGATTGTTTCTGGGAAATGTCAGGAATCTGAAAGAAGCATGTGTTCTTACATCACTCTTTAGCCTTCTTTGTAGCTTCACAATGTAGATCATGGCCACTGAAATCTACATCCATAGTCCCAAGGATGTGAATCAGTATAGAAATTCACAAAGTTTGTCTGTATTGCCACAGTCAGAAACAAAAGATCTCCCAGTTGTTTGGGGAAGGACTGTGGTTCAGTGGTAGTTGGTGCTTAAAAGCTAAAACTGACTGCCAGGTACCAGGCCAGGTTTAAGGTTCTTATAATAATTGTGAGTCCCAGATACCTTAAGGACTGTCTGACTTCTTATATCCCTGACTGTTTCCACCAGGAACCATGCATTCAGTATTGTACACCCAATTGAACTTCCAACACCTAGTGAAGACATTTTTTCCCCAGGAGGCATTTTAAGACATTTCTGATTTTATAGTTCGCTATTCATTGATTTTATCTGTATTGTATTGTTTCAATTATTTATGTGCCACTTAATTAAAGGTAAAGGACCCCTGACAGTTAAGTTCAGTTGCAAACAACTCTGGGGTTGCGGCACTCATCTCGCTTCACTGACTGAGGGCCTAGGAGGTAGAGTCTACTCTTTTTCTCTTGATGGTCTGCTTCTCCCTAGGAGACATCACTAGACCCTTTCTGAATCCTCCTGCTCTTTCAGAGCAGGCCACACCACTGAGCCCTCCCCCATGGGTGGGGCAGGAGCAGGTCCTGGGTCTCATACCTCATCCATAGACTTGGGCAAGTTCAGGGACAGTGCGGGGGAGGTCTTAAATCAAGAGGGATCTGCAGCATAATCCCTTCACCCCTTTCTCCCATTCCAAGTCCTCGTTCTCAAGTGCTCCCCACTCCTGGTCTAAATCAGGGTGCTTAGAGGGAACAATGACACCCAGCATCTGCACTCAGCATCTTCAGGCAGCTGCTGTGGGCCCCAATACTCTGGTACTCCCATTCATTGATATCAGCTCTTTGTTTTGGTACTAGTCTGCTGTTTTAATTCCTCACAGTGCCCAGGAGAGACACTTATCAAAGGATTGTGAGACATTAAAATGGTGATTCCAGCACTGCTTCCAGTCACCACTGGTCCTGATACTCCACCACCAGTAAGCCTACCAGAGCTCACCAGTGTTGTAGGGCGCAGGCTCTAGTCTGTTTGGGAGGCTAGATAAGGTATTTTGAACTTTGGGAGTGGTACCCATTAAGCACAGTATGACTTACTTCAGGGGCAGCCAATGCCATGCCTTCCAGATGCTGACTACAACTCCCATCAGTCCCACCTAGTATGGCCAATTGTGAGGGATGGTGGGAGTTGTAATCCAGGACATTGGAGGGTACTACATTGACTACTCCTAATTTACTTATTGACTGTACAAATGCCACAAAGCAACAAAATAATAATGAACTGAAGCATCCTTTATTTATTCATAATACAACAAGAAAGGCTGTCACTTTGAAAGGGATACTACACCAGCTTGGGGAGGGGAAAACAGCACTTTGCATAATTGAAACCATCCATCATTTCCTAGCTAATTTTCAGAAAGGAAATGCATTAATATGAAGAGCCAGACAATTCCATCAGGTCCACCTATTGTTGAAGGTCACTGAAGCATGGCAAGAGCCCAAATTAAAAAGAAAGCCATTGGAATGCTGTGCAGCTGTTTTTGATGTGTTGCAATTTGCTGCATGTTTGCCATTGATAAATGAAAGCTGCATATTGTTATGTACATGCCACCCCAATCTGTTGACTGGTAGCAAGATTCCAGGGGTTCTAAGCGCTCACCCCAGGCTTATGTTTCTGTTGTGAATTGTGGGCATGGTGGAGATTGCAGTGTTTTAAGATATATGGCTTATTTCACACCTATATACACCTGGATCTACACAGAAAGGAAGACATTCCACAGTATTACATCTCCAGAGTGTCTTTCCTTGCTTCTCTCATAGCTTCAGCCAAGCTTGAGTCCACAGCAGCCAGCTATGCTCCCCAGTCTATCAGTTGCACTCTCACCACTTAGCAGCCAAAATGGTTCCTCCTCCTTCTTCCAGGCAGTCTTTGATGAAAACATCTCCTCCCCTTCTGCTTCTAGCACACCCCCCCCCCCATCTATCTGGAACCTCTGTTTCAAAAGCCTGCTGCAAAAGGCACTTTCCCCTGTTACCTCACACCCCTCCCTTCTCTCTCCAATGTTGGTGGGGAGGTTGGACAGTTCTTTTGCATTGCCAATAGCTTTTTATGGATCAGTACCTATTTCCCCATTGTTCCTTAATGGCTCTGCGCTTAGCTAGCAGCCAGGCTGGTTTGTATAAGCTGACCCCAGGGATTCCTTGTCTGGAACAGTTCTGTAGCTAGCATTTCCCCCTTCCTATCCCAAATATTAGCTAGATTCATTAATTTATTGGGTATGGAGAGGGTCTTTCCAAACTTTATTTTGGAGAAGCAATTAGTGTCATCAATGATGTTGGGAGTACTAGCAGGAACCCTCCAGAAGGAAGGGCAATGTACTGAGGAATTCTTGCAAAATTATGACCCTCCAGTGAGGAATACATACTGTACATTCTGAACTGCTAGACTATGCAAGAAATCAGGCCAGAACACTACAGGACATAAATTACTGCTGACGTCAACCAGAGCCTGGAAGCTGGTTGCAAGGTATGGTACCCACAGTCAACTCAAATCTGGATACACTGACACCAGAATAAGATTTCAGGAGCTGGGAGGGGGTAAGAGAACAGATTGTGATGAAACCTTAGCAGGTGGGAGACCAGAGCAAAGAGAGGACAAGAAAACACTAAGTGCTTCTGGTGGTCAACTGCAAGAACCCTCCTCTCCATTAAGGACTAGTGGAGTAAGCAAATGGCCACTTGCAAAAGTGTGGATGAACTTTGGCAAGAATAACAGGCCACAACCAAGATGCCTTCTCTCCCAGCAAAGAATCCCCTGCGACCAGCTGTATTCCTCACAGCTGGCTTATTACTATCCAGCAGCAATAGCGTATTTGCAAGAGCTGGCATAGCTTTCACAAACACCATTTCCTGGCAGCTCAGGTCACATCCTGTCAAACTCAATGAGACAAAGAACATGGGGTGAGGGCAGCATTTGGGAAACTGAGCATTAGATCAGCAGATTTGTCGTTTGTATGCCAGGGATGGGTGGAAGTGGTATTGTTGTGTGTGTAGTGGAATGTAATTTGAATGCAGGCAGGCAGACAGCTGGTGTACAGAGGCTGCACAAGAGCCAAATAATTCATTGGAGGACTCTGGCCTAATCTTAATTATTTTTCACAGTGGAAATGTAAAGAAACAGGTTTTGCCTCTAAATTCAGACAAACTACACCTGCCCACTCCTTCCTCATTGGTTCCACTAGCCTAAAGGAGAGACACATGGAGGCAGAGATACAGTAAATTGGATGGGTTGCTATCGCTGTATTACCTGCTTGTCATTATGAAGCAAATTGTGACTCTGGGAAAGGAGCATGAATATTAAACCTTCACAGTGCTTCCCCAGGGGGTACTCAAGGGTACACAGTACCGTCACCACTTTTAGTTGTTGTTAACAAGTGTGGCACTTACTGTAACGACTTCCTAGTGAGTACTGGCACCTCTTTCTTCTTCTTCTTCTTCTTCATCTTCTTCTTCTTCTTCTTCTTTGGCTAAAAAGTGTGACAGTTATTGTAACAACTTCATGATGAGTACGAGCCCCTGTTTTTCTAGAAAAAAACCACTGGTCTTTCAACAGATTAAGGCAAAGGAACACAGCTGAATCATTCTTCCAATAGGCACACATGTTGAGAACGATAGGAAGAGCCCTGTTCAATCAGACCAAAGATCTACTTCTTGGTAAATAACGTCTCCCAACTTGCAAAAACAAAATGCAGTTTTCAGGAGCATGGACTAGTAACTCAAGAAAAAGTTTTTTGAATGGGGTGCTTTGGCTACTTTGTAAACAGAATGGGGCCTGAGGGAGATGACACACCTTTGTCTAGCCTTTCAAGTACGAGCAAGATTATCAGTTATTATATCAGGAAGAGCATCTATATTTATTACATTTTATCCAGCTGTTTCTTTGAAGGACTAGGCACCGTCAAGGCCCGCCTCTGTTTAGCAATATTAACTTTACAGATATTTCCTCCGCACAATATAATTAATGTACACATTTTCCATGAGGATTTAAAAAAAACAAATACAAAACTCAACTCTTGCAAGAAAACAAGCCATGCTGATGGGCAGAAACATGCTGTTAGACAAGGCACTGCTACATGCGTTGCCTCAGCCTTTCTGTCCGTTCTATTCATCCTGTCAATCACTAGACGTAGTTCACAAATGGAAATGACAGGTCGAGAAAGCTTCTTGACAGGAAGAGATTGCTCTGATTGCTCTCCCCTGTGGACCTTGTAAAGAGAGCTGTAGGCCACCATCACCGCCAACAGATACAGCTGAGTGACGAATATTAAAGTTAACACAGGAGGATACCATACAGCCAAGTGTACTGCTGGCAACAGAGGCAAGATGTCTCTGGAGAAATAAATGTATTTTTTTTAATAAGTTCGCTTTAATTCAAAGACAGTCCAAAATGTTTTAATGCCAGACACAGAAAATTCAAACCAATAACCATCACCACCTTGCTGTGATAAAAATATATAATATATAATAATTTAAATATTTGGCAATTGTTGATGTTCTCTCAAATTGTACCAGCTGGGGTGGGTCATCTCACATGGTCTAATGGTGGACCCTGCCTCAGTCTACCAATAGTCAGGAGTCCCTTGCCTTTCTAGAATGGGGTTGTGGTTGTTGTGGTTGTTTAGTCGTTTACTCATGTCTGACTCTTCATGACCCCATGGACCAGAGCACGCCAGGCACTCCTGTCTTTCACGGCCTCCCGTAGTTTGGTCAAGCTTATGTTGGTAGCTTCAAGAACACTGTCCAACCATCTCTTTCTCTGTCATCCCCTTCTCCTTGTGCCCTCCATCTTTCCCAACATCAGGGTCTTTTCCAGGGTGTCTTCTCTTCTCATGAGGTGGCCAAAGTATTGGAGCCTCAGCTTCAGGATCTGTCCTTCCAGTGAGCACTCAGGGCTGATTTCCTTCAGAAAGGATAGGTTTGATCTTCTTGCAGTCCATGGGACTCTCAAGAGTCTCCTCCAGCACCATAATTCAAAAGCACCAATTCTTCGGCGGTCAGCTGTCCTTATGGTCCAGCTCTCACTTCCATATATCACTACTGGGAATACCATAGCTTTAACTATATGGAATGGGGTACATAATGGTAAAGAATTGTTACAATTATTTGCAGCCCACCTTTCAGGCAGTAGAGGCTGGGGGGAGGGGGCAGATAGGCAAGCTGCACTGTTGACTTGGATTTTCAATGGCTTGTGTTGCTGGTGGTCCCTGAGAAAGGGAGGGGCAAGGCCACGGGGAGCTCAGTGTGATGTAGGGTTGGTTACATGTGGCCATTCCAAGTCAAGTCAAGTAACCTTTATTGACATCACATAAGAACATTCAGAATACATTCAGAATAGATAAGCCAGTGCGATCTCATCGCCAACCCAACTGCACAGTTAACCCGCCAAAGGGCAGAAGAGGCGAGCAATCCGCCTCATCTCTGTGGGTTTCCAGCAGGGGCAGGGTCCTGTAGCATACTTTGGCGACAAAAAAATCAAATAGAGGAACTTAGCTACTGTCTTGGTGAACTCCTGGTCTCTCCCATGTAATAAGAAGCACATAACCTCCATCTCTGGTTTCCATGTTGGAATACATAGATGGTCTAGAAATTGTTGGTGGAGATCATCATACATTTTACATTTAATGGCCATGTGAGCTAGAGTTTCCACAAGGTGGGCATCACATGGGCAGATCCTATCTCCTTCTGCCAAACCCGCAAACCTACCCCAAAGGAGGTTAGAAGGATTAGAGTTGAACCTAGCCAGCGAAAAAATGTGGCCATTCCACATGGAGCAAAAGAGAAATACATTGGTACAGTCGGGAATGTGATAGCATATATATGGGCTTGCTGCTCTGATGGTGCCTGCAGAAGGTCCCTTGTGTACTCTTTTGCAAATGGGCTAGGGGCCCCAATCCACATAATGTGCACTGGGACCTGAGAATCCTGCCAGCACCCCTGATAGGCACTGAAATGAAAACACTGTGAAGTTGCAACCCATTGTTCCTTATTTTAGCTGCACATGGAAGGGTTTAGATGGAGCAAGTCGTTTAGTCAAATATGGCAGGCATAACCGTTCTGCATTGATGGCTGTTTGGTCTCTTAATAGGGGCTTGTTCCTTTTTACAAGGGCTTGCTTTGCAAACATAGCTCAGCTGTATGATCCTACCGCATGCAGCCTGGCTTGGAACTGCATGTGAACTATGCATTGCCTTTGCCAATCTCGTTTTCTTTTCTGTTTTGCTACCGCCTGGGGAGAATTGGTTTTCAAAATATTTATTATGTGGATTCATTCCAAGGCCCTAAGGTAGGATCACATGGCAGGCTTTGATTCTGCCAAATGGAAAAAATCTCATTTTAGCAGGTCTGACCCTATAACAGAAGAACTCTGCATTTGCTCAGGAAGAGTGGAAGCCAATGTCACTCTTGACTAAACCTAAGCACATGGGGGGTGGGGGGCGAGGCAGGATGTTCCTAGGCAGAGCTAGAGCCTGGGTAGGGATTCCAGTAGGTGCTGTCTTCTTCAAAATCATCATTGTTGTTTTAATAATAGAAGACATTTTCACACATGCACTGAATCCAGAATGGGTGAGAGAACAAGACAGCACCTGCTCCTGATCTTCACATGGATAGTGTGAATAGAGTTGTGTATGTATGGAGGCTCTCCCTCTCTAAGAGACCCAGGGGTGCTAACTTCAATAAAATATTTGGGGTGCGGGCAGGTAAGCCCCACCCCACATAACAACACATGACATGGCACGCACACACACCATTTGAATGGCAATACCCATCAACTTGAGGGGGGTAGCCCCCTCAAATATTTTAGGGGGGCTGAAGGGAACTTGGTCCCTAGGAGTTGGCTCTTATGATGTGAGCAGAAGCACTGCAAAAGGCAAGATTCTTCATTATATGTACAGACACTGCTTGCATACATTGGTATGTGTAGGTTCCATTCGTACCTCTAACTGTATATGTGAAAATCATCAGTTGGGGCAGTCAGTACAATCCTGCTTCCACTCACTACTACTTCAGTGATTGCAGATATTTTATGAAAAGAGATAAAATTGAGATAGGGTGGTTGGGTGGAAGACACCATTTCTCTAAAAGTAAAGGTCCCACCCCGGCCAGTTTTAGTTGCACTAAAATTACCACTCGGGCTGCTTTGAAAGCAATAGTATCCAACAATTATTAACCCCCATGTGAGCACTCTTACATTCTCATTATTCAAACACACTGTTAAAAGAAAGTATATCTTAGTATATGTATATGTTAAAGTATATGTTAAAGTATAGCTCATGTCCTCCTAAATGGTTGCTCTTTGCAAGGACTAAGGGAATGGACAGAGACATATATTAAGCCAAAACAGATGGCAAATGTAAACAGATTGCTTTAAAAGCCTATAAAATTGTGATTGCCTGTTAAAGATGTACTTGGAATCTGACCATCATCAATCCAACAGTTTAAGGGAAGCGTGGCCTTGTAAAGGGCTACAATATGGAGCTTTTTGGAAAGTCAAAGTATCACTTTAACCACCATCCCTGATCAAATTTTATAGCTTATTGAGGTGGAAAATTCACTGTTTAGGTTGAAATACCCTATACCCACTTTCCCTGAGGGTAAAGGTACAAGGACCCCTGACCATTAGGTCCAGTCGCCGACGTCTCTGGGGTTGCAAAGCTCATCTCGCTTTACTGGCCGAGGGAGCCAGCGTACAGTTTCCAGGTCATGTGGCCAGCATGACTTAGCCGCTTCTGGCAAATCCAGAGCAGCACACGGAAACGCCGTTTACCTTCCCAACGGAGCAGTACCTATTTATCTACTGGCACTTTTGAGGTGCTTTTGAACTGCTAGGTTGGCAGGAGCAGGGACCGAACAACGGGAGCTCACCCTGTTGCGGGGATTCGAACTGCCAAACTTCTTATCAGCAAACCCTAGGCTCTGTGGTTTAACCCACAGTGCCACCCACATCCCTGAGAGTATGTCTCATTTAATGTAATGGGACTTTCTTGTGACTGGACATGTATAGGATTGTGCTGTTTAAAGAAAACACTAATGCTGTAATGGAGTCTAACACAGCAGCAGGTATTTCTGCAGCATCCTTGCTATTTTTAAAAATTGGTAACCTATTTTATTTTACACCACCATGCAATAAATATATTCAGAGCTTGCAGTGCAAATCCAAGCAAAATATTCCTAGGGAGAAAGGAGCATTTGTCTCTTCCTCTCTCTATATATGACCACAGAAACACAAGTTTCAGAATTTATTACTCCAAAGTCAGCTGAGTGGGGGTGGAGCAGGTCATACCATCATATAACATTGTCCCCACCTTACCTTTTACCGTTTCCCACCCCCTCAAAAAATAATATCCCACATAACATTAGCTTTGGAAAGAAATAATTTCAACTAATATCCAATATTCATGCAAGAAGATAAATAAGAAGCATAATACACTTGTATTTTTACCATTTACATTTCAATATAGCAAACACACACAAAGCTGTCTGGATTCTGTATCCATGTGTTTTCTCAAATTAGGTCACCCTTAGGATCCTGGATGGAGAAAAAGACTCCTGCGGCATATTTAGTATTTTGAGGAATTGGCTTGCTGACGCTGTTAACTTTTATGGCTGAATCATGTCTAAATTTTATATCTTTTAAGCCACTTCAAGAGCCCTTGTGAGCTAGTAACCCTGAGGATAAATAAATGCAACTAGTTTTTTATGGGCTAGAATCCACTTTGTCAGAAAGATAATCACAAATACCTCCATGGGTGCATTTGGAAGGGAGGGGGCATTCTACAGTGGGGCCAAAGGCAGAGACAAGTAGAACAGAAATTATTTCAGAAACCAGCAACTGGTACGCCTTACAGCACAGAGATAGGAAGAATACCAGCTGGTGGTGGCTTACATCTGAATCCCTAGCTGATCTTAGAAAGCTATATTCATATTAATCCCTACCAAATGAAATTACCAAAAGGACTTGATGAAACAACTGTGCAAAGTATACTGGATAGGATAGGTTACAAATTATGGCCAGGTAGCCCAATTACATAGTAAGTGTCATACGCCACTTCCCTTGGAAACTGAGCAAAGGCAGGCTATGTATATTCAATGCTTCTAGCTGGGTAAAGTAAGACACCAAATAGTATACAATATTTGCACAGTGTATATATTTACCGCAAACAGCTTTGCTATCAGATGAATCCATTTGCTGCTGATAGAAAATTGTAAGCACACCACTTATGCCATGATTTCTTATTGTGTACAAGTTCTCTCACCCTGATCCCCAGCAATGACATGTGGACTGGTTACCATGCTATCCGCTTTTGAATTAAGTTAAAGTGCATTTTGAATAAACCGCTGGATAACTCCTAGTTTTGTTTAGCAGTGTCTGAGAGCAATATCAGATACATTATTGTTGACTTCATGGAAAGCAATTCCTGCATTCAATTTTCTTGCTAGTTCAAAATGAGCAGAGTTCACTAGATAACAGTTACAGGAAGAGCTGTACATACATCTTTTCTGTGGAAAATCATTTTCTTCTGACTCCCCTTGATCTCCAGAGGGCAGAAGTTCTTTGTCCTTATCCATTCTTCGTTTTCAAAGCTTGTGCTTTTTCATCTGACAAATTCCGTTTGCAGCAAGCAGCCAGCTGCAACTTCTCAGGCTTTGCAAAGAAGTGCTGGGAACTCTGAGGCCAGCAAAAATATCCTTGCCATCCTGAGGGATTTGTTACATAGGCATGAGAGACCCAGGAAAGCCGATCCCTTGGCCAAACTCTAGGAGGCTTCACCAGCATCTACCGTACATATTTCAGGACCAGGTGATGCATTTTGTATCTGGATGTTGACTCGTCAAATAAAATAATTATTCAGCATAGCATCAATTAGGAAGGTTATAAACAAAAGGAATAAAAGCTTTGCCTGCAATAACACCCCCCCCCAAAAAAAACCCCACCTAATTTCAATTTCAGAACCCTGGAGTGAGTCCTTTTTAGCATGGATCTGTGCCCATCCTGTCTGGGAGACAATGGGGAGTGGTTTTTTTAGCCCAAGGTGAGAGCTGGGAATAGGTTAAGCCCAATGATTTATGCAGTAGGTGTCTCTTGTCTGTGGTTTCTTGGCATTGATTGGTCAAAAACCTATTGGTACTGAATAGCTGGCTGTGTATTTGTCTTCATTATGTGTCTGTGAAGTGTAGGGTTGGGTAGAAATGAGGATACCTCTTCTATTCCAGTGATTGTGGGTCGGGAATGGTATGGCCCCTGGTGGAGAGGATTCCATCATAAGAGATAAGGCATCAGGTTCTTGCAAATTTCTGTTGAGATGCAACAGGAGCCTACTATCAGGAAACAACCGAAGGTATTTTTGTTCTGACTGGCTTTCTCAGCTGACAAATGGATCTTTGCTATGAGTGTCTATTTTGTATTATTTTAAGTTTTAAATGTATTCTCTGTGTGTGTGTGTGTGTGTGTGTGTGCGTGTGTGTGTTAAACTGCCCCCTCCCCCCCCGTTTTATTGTACATTGCCTTGAAACAATTGCTTGGAATATTATTATTTTTACACATTCACTATTCATAAAACTATGTACACACAGGGTGCCTGAATTCAAAATGTAAACTACAAAGCAGCCCTCAGACTCATAGTTGGCCATTTGCACATTGCAAAAATACATGCTTTGAAACATTTACTAGACACATTTTTGTTGATTTCAAAGAGTAGGAAGAATCATCCCTAAGAAAGGCTTTTACAGGCCTAGATGATCCTATTCCAGTTCTTAACTGTTCCTAAACATTCGCAGAGAGAAGATGCAATGAGAGATAGAGAGAGAGGAGTTTGTTATATTTATTTGGCAAATTTATAATTTGTGCTTCATTTCAAAGCCCCCAACTGAGTGCACTTAAAGATACTAAATGTAAATAGCAATCTTGCATGATTACATTTCATTGAAATAAACATATAGAAGAGACTTGCATTCGCAAGAAGAAAATATGTCTAAAGCACCAGGTCAGAGCTGCCAAGAATAAAAAAATTTTACCTGGTTTAATTGATCTTGCAGCTAACAGCCTCCTGAATAGCAAGACTAATAGCCTTCCCTTGTTTCAGGGCTCTCCCAGTGGGGCACTTCTGAGCTTGGCTTTATTTAAGTAAACAGAAAGCCACTAATCAGCGGTTAATGGGCTTAAAGTAAACATACTTCCTGCGTAAACAACACTGCTAAGCAGCTCGCGCTTAGGGGTTCTCCCAGATTTCAGATTCTCCAGCAACTTGGAAGCGCCTGTAAGAAGAGATATCCCAGGGGTCAGCAAACTTTTTAAGCAGGGGGCCAGTCCACTGTCCCTTGGACCTTGTGGGGGGCCGGACTATATTTTGAAAAAATATATATGAATGAATTCCTATGCCCCACAAATAACCCAGAGATGCATTTTAAATAAAAAGACACATTCTACTCATGTAAATAAACACTGATTCCTAGACCATCCATGGGCTGGATTTAGAAGGCGATTGGGCTGTATCTGGCACCTGGGCCTTAGTTTGCCTACCCATGAGATATCCAGTACTATCCTATGTATGCCTACTGAGAAATAAGCTCCACTTAGCTAAATTGTACTCATTTACTGTTGTCTTTGTCCATGGAGTTTTCTTGGCAGGGATTCTGGAGTGGCTTGCCGATTAGCTGGACCATAAAGACGGCTGATCGCCGAAGAATTGATGCTTTTGAATTATGGTGCTGGAGGAGACTCTTGAGAGTCCCATGGACTGCAAGAAGATCAAACCTCTCCATTCTGAAGGAAATCAGCCCTGAGTGCTCACTGGAAGAACAGATCATGAAGCTGAGGCTCCAATACTTTGGCCACCTCATGAGAAGAGAAGACTCCCTGGAGAAGACCCTGATGTTGGGAAAGATGGAGGGCACAAGGAGAAGGGGACGACAGAGGACGAGATGGTTGGATAGTGTTCTTGAAGCTACCAGCATGAGTTTGACCAAACTGCGGGAGGCAGTGGAGGACAGAAGTGCCTGGCGTGCTCTGGTCCATGGGGTCACGAAGAGTCGGACATGACTAAACAACAACAACTCATTTACTTGAGAGTATGTACTATGAGTCACAATCAGTGCTTCTTTTCTGTGCTGCCTTTGCTGATCCTGCTTGTTCCTTTGGGAAATATCTGGGGAACTTTCCTTTGGAAAGCCCCATGGAACAGCATCTGCTTCCTCTGCAGGTGACTCCAGGTTCAATTCCTGGCAGGTCCAAGTAGGACTGGGAGATGCAAGAAGATACTCCAAGCTGGTTGGACAGAAGTTTTCATTTTCATTTTGTTCTCTTCAAGAAATACAAAAAACATAGATACAATACTGTCCAATTTTTCTTCTTACTGCTAATCCTGCTTTAAAAAATTAAAAATAAAGTTCTTGTCACCAACATTGTTCTCAACAGAATAATCCCTGCAGTTTTCCTTCATGGGATAATTAACTTCGCTGCCTTGGCTGCAGGTGTTCCTCTCAGTGAGCAATTAGGCTTATCTGCATCAAAATCTCTTGCTGCCCACTCCAGTCATTTTTAGCTAATATCAGCTGTGCAACTCCAGCCTGGGCCCTCCATTACACCATATAGCATCCTTATCAGCTCTGCTATCAGGAATAAGATGGTCTAATAATTGGTTGAAACCCAATCAACTAAAACCTGATTAGCAATGTAACACAGCCAAGACTGTGCTCTTGTAGATAGCCAAAAAAAGAAACAAGGACATAAACTGTGGTGATTTAAACATGCAAATACTGTACTAAACCAGGGAAGAGCTACAACATCCCAATGCCCATTTCAGCATCATCAACTTCATCAAAATATCCGACATAGCCCATGTTATTCTCCAAGGAGCTCTTATGACGCACTTACTGATGAGGGGGACTTCACTTCATTCATTTTGAAGCAAGTTTTAAACACATTTCTTTTCAACAAAATTGGTTCCCCCTGGCCTGTTACAAATAACAATATGTGGTTTTTCAAGCATTTCTCACAAGGACTCAGAGGTCCTCAAAGTGTTTTGCAAGTAACTGCAAGGAATGCTCACAAAAACAGGGGTGGCATTTCTCTACTCATAATTCTCCTTTGTAAACAAGTAAACAGACAAATTGCACAATGAGGGGTAACCATCAAAATGCAAGTTTTGAAGCTTTACCTGCAGAACAAAGCATTTTAAATTTTTAATGTTACAAAATAACAAAAGATACATTGTAACAAATTAGCAATAGTTCAGTTCCATAAAGATTCCTCACTTTTTACACACTCACCCAAATTGGGTTACATTTTGAATTCCTGCCTGCCATCACTTAAATGCTCACTCCATCTTGAGTTAGGGTGTGATGTGGTGAGCAGCCCTTTCTACTGGCCCCAATCCCACCTTCAGGTGTGCCCTATTGCTTGTCTCCTAATTCACAGCACAACTCATTGTAGAATTAACCCATCTGAATTTTCTACTTTCCTATATGAAGAGGATCCTGCCTCAAGTTAAGGCAGGGGACTGAAAGATCAAGTAATGGTCTATATTCTTGTTCATAATCCTGTGATTACATATTACTTTTAGGTTGATTAACATTAGGAACAGCTCATCTGGTCTTCCCTCTTCTGACACCTAAGTACAGACTATTTTAATCTGCAATATTGATCAATCTATCCATTATTCTCCCTTGCCCCACCAGCTTTTAAGTCAATATAGAATAATTTCCAGAGTCATCAGGTTATTTTTTTCTCTTTCTCTCTCTCTCTCTCTCTCTTTCTTTCTTTTCCAGAACCTTTAGACTAACAGATCCACAATAGTTTCTCTGTTACAAAGAGTAACAATTTCCCAAGGCTTTTATACTTTTAAAATTTAACTTTTAAAGCTTCTATGCTGCTTGTTGATTATCAACACCTCTCCTTTAATTCTACGAGTCAACAGAATTCACTGTGCTGCTTTATTTACCCGTCACTCCTCTTTTCCAACAAATTGAAACCAACCAAGCTCTTCAACAATTGGAGTGATGTGAATTTTGCGTCATCAGAGGATGCATTTACACAAGAAGCAACATGAAGTGTTTTGCTTTTGGCAGCTGCCTAATAACTGTCCTACCAGAAGGTGCCTCCCAGTAGAGGGATCATAATTAAATGTGTGCAGTTAATTGCCTGCCTCTTTCCTGTACTTACCAAAGATCTATTGATAGCCCAAGAGGAGGTATTGTGACTAGAATTACCAGTAGCTGAGTGTTCACAGTGGAAATCAAAGCAGGAAGGAGGAGTGGACAAAAGCTTACTGGAAAAAGGCAGCCACAGCTCAGCAGTGTTTGTTGACTTTAATCATCACTGTGGCATGCAGAGTTGGGACCAAAGAAAGGTCTAATGAGTCAGGCAGGATGGTTTCAGACCACTGATGTGCCCCTGGATTTAGACCAGGAAGATCTCCATTTTAGGACCACTGATATCAGTGGCGTGAACTCAGGCCTGTGATGCAGCAAACAGCTCTTCATCCCTCGTCAAGTGAGTGGCAGTGAGAGGGGATGGAAGATGCCAGGCTCTTAATATTATTACCAGGCCTGCCCAGGGGGGAAGTTTCACACTATCTGCTAATGTTAGCAGCTAATGTCACATACTCTCCTTCCCTTCTGTCCATGAAATGGTCTGTGAGATCCGAGCATATTCAGTCCATGATCACTCACTCACTCACTAGCATAGGTTCCTACCAGTGCTTTTTTCCTTTTAATTTTTTTTTTGGGGGGGTGCTCTCATTCCATCTGAGACTCAGGAAACACCCATGACAGGAAATGAGGCCACCATCGGGGGTAGTAATGGAACTGATGATTCACGGTGCTAGAGAAGAAACTAAAAAAATTACAATTTTCAGTTTCTTCTCCCGTTAGATTCACAAAATGGTCACCCATGCATACCCCCAGGAAAAAAGCACTGGTTCCTACTTCAACCCCCTGGAAAATTCCTGACAAATACAGACACTCATGACTTTTGATTACATTCAGAGTTACTGTCATGGGAGAAGCCATTTTGTTCCATGGAGAACAAGGTTCCAAAAACCAGTATTCTACAAATGGACATCCCCGATTTTGCAGTTTTTACAAGCTTTCACCCATTTAAATGAATTAATGAAGCAGAATGAGAAAATTGTCTCAGGCACCCTGTGCTGCCCCTACCCATCCCATCTCTCCAGTCACCTCATGATTAGTTTGGCTGCTGAATGGCTGGTCAGCCATCCAGTCTCCCAGCAAGGCAAGGGACAATTTTTATTTATTTTTTTGTTTTAAGTGAGAAGTAAAGGAGTGGAAGAAATTGGGAATGGCCGTAGGAAAGAAGAATATGGTGTTGGTACTGCTGCCACCACAAATACAGGGCATGGGGTAAGGGCAGAAGAGGATGGGAGGGTAGAACAACCACCTGCCTCAGGCAGTGCAATTTGTTGCACTGGGCCTATTCAAAAGGAGCACTATGTGGAATATTAGATGATATGCCTGTGGTGGACCCTGTTGATTCCAAATTAGCAGCCTCTTCAGTCATCAGAGGAAATGTAGTTGGAAACTAATGATAAACAACCAGTAGAATTATGCATGTGTATCGCCTTGTACAAAGAGTAGCCAGCGTATGTCAAGGAAACATTTAATTTAAATGTTACTCTAAGGTTGCAATCCTGTACACCCTTATCTGGACTAAGTTCAGCTGACCACAGTAAGCATGCATAGAATTAAACTGTAGGAAAGGCTTTATGAAAAGTATTATTCCAATTGGACTTGGTACCCAAAATGTTTAATAACAAAGGTTCAGAAGTACATTTTGGAGATATAATTTCAAAGGGGATCTCTGTCACTCTCTCTCTCTTTCTCTGTTTGTCTCTCTCTGTCTTTGTCTCTCTCACCCCTTCCCTTTTATATGTGTACACACACACATATACATATGGAATATATATATAGCATTTTTGAATACGGTGTTGATTCCTTTTTCCTGGGATTTATATGCTGTTTAAAAACATTGTATTTTGCAACAAGGGTATTTGTTTGATTTCTGCTTCCATTAACTAGAGTCAATTGACCATTTTGAGATAATATGTCCTGGCTGAGCAATTAATTAGATGGATTTGTGCATTGGATGTTGAACTGCTGCCAAGGCAGAGTTTCTTGCCAATGTTTTATGGGCTGGGAATAAAAATGTGCCTATTAAGGTGTGTACAAAGGTGTACAACTTCAAAAAGTTGTAAAGCTCTTGTTTGTTTCATTTTCAGTTGTCATTCCATTCTTTGTTCATTGCAGACTTGGCAGGTTTCTTATGATGTCATCTTGATAGCTTAGTTTTTTATCCAATAATGGCACTTTCTAATATCTTATTATAGTTTCTAGGATGCATTGTAGAAAAGGCAATATTGATGAATTAGCTATAGTAATCATATAATTTATTATTTTTACCCTGCCAATCTGACTGGGTTGCCCCAACCACTCTGGGTGGCTTGCAGCATATATAAAAACATAGTAAAACATTAAACCTTATGAAGCTTCCCTACACAGGACTGCCTTCAGAGGTTTCCTAAATGTTATGTAATTACTCATCTCCTTAACATCTGATGGGAGGGCATTCCACAGGGTAGGCGCCACTACCAAGAAGGCCCTCTGCCTGGGTCCTGTAGCTTCACCTCTCAGTGAAGCTGAGTGAGGGAACTGCCAGAAGGCCCTCGGAGCTGGACCTCAGTGTCCAGGTTGAACGATGGGGGTAGAGACGCTTCTTCAGGTATACAGGGCCAAGGCAGTTTAGAGCTTTAAGGTCAGCACCAACACTTTGAATTGTGCTTGCAAATGTACTGGGAGCCAATGTAGGTCTTTCAGGTCCAGTGTTATATGGTTTTTAGGCACTTTTTGTCCGTTTCAATTGGAAATATGTTGTTCTTGCGGTCTGCCCTTTTGCTTAGAGGAAACTTCAGCTATGGTATCAGGCAGGCCAATATAGTGTGCAAGCTTTTGAGTTCTCCAGAACTTTTCATCAGACTTTAGTTCTGGAAACTTCAAAAGCTTGCATGTTATTTTGTGACATTGGTTGGTCCAGTAAGGATATTGACCTAATATGGATTTTTGATCTTTTCTTCTGGGTCAACATAGCTATCCTTACTGTTCATGTGCCACTTCTATGATAATCTTTGGGAAGCCTAAAATATTTTTGGTGAACTGGATCCAGTCTCTTCTTTCCTTTGGCTTAAGGAGTAGGCCAACTTTGAAGTCTCTAGGTATCAAGCTGTCAGCTCTGAGACCTTTGCTGGAGGCTGATGAAATAAGCACTTGACATGGGGCTGTTCAATAGACTTCTCAGCAGGTGCCTAGCCCTGGGACAAGGTTTCATTGCTTGTCTGGTGTCAGGGAACTGCCATCGGAGAGACAGGTGGTGGACAGGCTCCAGGAGAATAGGAGAGAATCTGCAGCAGAAGAGGGAACCAGCAGGGGGAGTGCAGGAGTCACAGCGGAGGGGAGGCTCTGGGATGCTTCCAGTGAGAGTAGTGGAGAGGTAACGGGACCCCCGTTGGAAACTCCCACCCTTCGCCGGAAACTATCACGCAGAGAGTCACGAAGGCGCATGTCCGTCAAACAGCTTTTATGTTGGCGTAAATTCCGTAGACGCCCACTGTCAGATTCTACCAGCGACTGATGGAGTCATGCTTTGGGGGCTCCGTTAGTGCATCGGTTTGGATGACCAGCCAAACCCCAGAGGGATCAAGCTTTTACGCACAAGCAGCTCATTATCCCATCACAGCAATCTGACAGTCTTTGAAAGCAGCTTGTGCAAGCAGAAGGCATCATGAGCGAACCAGCCGGAACCGGAGGAGCAGGAGCTGGAGCTGGAGCAGGTCCAAGCCTGGAAGAAAGGTACAGGGCGTTGGAGGTCCAGCTGGCGCTGCAAACGGCGAGGCTCGAGGAGAGGAGGGCTCAAGATGCAGATAAGGGGAAGACCACCCCACTTGCCAGACGGGTGCCTGGACTGGTGCAGAAATTTGGGGGGGGATCCCCGGAACTATCAAGCCTTTAGGACAGAGATGCAATATGCTCTCAATCTACTGTTTGATGACTTCCCCGACGAGAACTCTAGAGTGGCGTACGTGGTTGGCCATCTAGAGGGAGGGGCGAGGGACTGGATTCGGCCCCTGATGGCAGCCAATAATGAAATCTTAAAGGACACAATGAAGTTTTTCCGCGCCATGGACTTGATGTTTTCCAGCGAGATCGAGCAGGGAGTGGTGCGCAGGCAGTTAATGGCGTGTAAACAGGGGAGCCGATCTGTACGTGAGTACTGGACTGAGTTCACCATGCTGATTCATAGACTTGGGTGGGACCTTGCTAGTGAACCTATTCAAATGCTGTTTGAAGAAGGTCTCTCTCCGGCAGTGAAAGATGAACTTTCCCGGGCACCTAGGGCGGAGTCTATGGATCAGCTGACTAAATCAGCGCTGTCCATAGGGGCACGCCAGGAAGCTAGAGCTATGGAAAAGCGGGAAGGAAAGGGGGAACGTTGGAAGGACTTCCGCATTCCAGAGATTCCGGAGCAGCCTTTCCCGCCAGCAGAGCCGATGGAACTTGGAACAGCGCGCGCGCACACAGTTTCAAACACCAGTGAAGGGCGGAAGAAGGAGGGAAAGAGCGGCAAGAGATGCTATCTCTGCCAACAGCCAGGTCACTTTGCCAGAGTCTGTCCGCAAAGGAAGGAATGGCAAGGGATGGCGGGAACTGTTGGGGGGAAGGAGGAAGAAGAAATCACGGAGCAAGTAAAAGCCAACGCCTGGTTGCCAACATCAGGGCACAGCAGCCAGGCCAGGGAGTAATGAATGTGCCCACGCCGGAACCTCCAAGACCAGCGCTTGTGATAGAGGTGTTGCTGGAACTGGCAAACGGACACCCACTGAAGATAAAAGCGCTATTGGATTCAGGTAGCTCATGTAATTTCATGAGCAAAGAGTTTGCAGCTGAACACCAGATACAGACTATCCCATTGAGTAAGCCTTTGCAGGTTACCACGATTGATGGGAGGGAGCTGTTGGGAGGAGAAGTGAGCCAACAGACTGTACCAATGATAATGAGGGTGGCACGACACACCGAACTGATAGCGTTTAACGTAGCCACCTTGGGAGGAGCTCCTATTATCTTGGGTATGAGCTGGCTGGCGCTACACGATCCGCTAGTAGGCTGGCATCAGAGAGTGGTTTCCTTTGGATCAGCACATTGCCTAGAACACTGCAAGGAGGGAGAGGCTCAGGCAGGCGCCAGGGCCACTCTAGCAGGGATGGAAGTGATGGACAAGGGGAGGGTGCCACCACAATACGCTGACTTGATTGACGTATTCAGCGAAAAAGAAGCAGATAAACTGCCCCCGCACAGACCCTTTGATTGTCAAATTACCTTACTCCCAGGAGCACAATTGCCAGTGGGCAAGCTGTATGCAATGTCAGACAGTGAGATGCAGGAGTTAAGGGAGTTCATTGACAAGAATCTCAAGCGAGGTTTCATCAGAGAGTCACGAGCGGTGGGGGGCAGCCCAGTGTTCTTTGTGGACAAAAAAAACACGGGCAAGCCCAGGCTTGTATGTGATTTCAGGGCCCTAAATGCAGTGTCAGAACCAGTGACTTTCCCTATGCCTAGAATTGATGACATTCTAACACAGGTGAGAAAAGGGAAAATTTTTACCAAGCTGGACCTTAGGGGGGCATATAACTTGATACGTGTGAGAAAGGGGGATGAGTGGAAGACCACTATGTTCACCCCCTTGGGGGCCTTTGAGTACCTCGTTATGCCTTTCGGATTACAAGCGGGCTCCGCCTGCTTTCAATCATTCATGAATCACGTCCTGGGGCCACTGCTCTACAAGAACTGCGTAGCGTTCTTAGATGACGTCCTGGTGTACTCAGACAATGAGGAGCAGCATGTGCGAGATGTAAGAGAGGTACTGAGCAAGCTGCGAGAAAACCGGCTGTGGGTGAAACTGGAGAAGTGTCAGTTTCATACCAAGGAGGTGGAATTCCTGGGGTACCGGTTGTCTGACAAGGGATTGGCCATGGATCCCAGCAAGGTTCAAGCGGTACTGGAATGGAAAACACCAAAGACCAAGAAGGACGTGCAAAGGTTCCTGGGCTTCGGAAACTTCTATAGGAAGTTCATCAAAAACTTTGCCCATTTAACAGCGCCCATCACGGATTGTCTTAGTAGCAAAAAGAAATTTGTTTGGACGGGAGAAGCGCAGAGGGCGTTCGAACGCTTAAAGCAGGCGTTTGCGTCGGAAGAGCAACTTTTGCACGTGGATCTACAACAACCAATGAGAGTGGAGACTGACGCGTCAGACCGAGCGGTGGGGGCCGTTCTTCTCCAGCCGGGAAAAGATACGTCTGAATGGAGACCGTGTGCATTCTTCTCGCGGAAGTTGAACAAATCCGAGAGGAACTACACAGTGTACGACCGAGAACTGCTCGCCATTCATGAAGCATTCCGGAAATGGCGGCACTTGCTGATTGGGGCGCAGCACAAGGTTCAAGTCCGAACTGACCACAAAAATCTGGAATACTGGAGAACAGCCCGAGTGCTGAACCAGAGACAAGTGAGATGGGCCCAGGAGTTCTCCAAATTCCACTTTGAGATTCGTTACGTGCCCGGCTCCGAGAACGTGAGGGCGGACGCTCTTTCCAGGAAACCTGAGTACTTAGAGGGGGAGGGAGCGCCTGAGGCAAGGCATGTAATCCCTGAAGACCGCTGGGTGTGTGGGGCGGCATTGGTGGGGCAGAGGGAACTGATAGAGGGTACGGAGAACGATGAATACGCCCAAGAGAAACTCAGAGAGCTCCGGAGGACAGAGGAGAACACAGGGGGGTTCGAAGAAAAGAACGGGGTGTTGTATTACAAAGGGGCACTGTACATACCCGACGGGGAACTGAGGGGCAGAGTACTCAAGCAGTTGCATGACAGCCCCACAGCGGGACATTTTGGACAGCACAAAACCATGTGGTTGGTTACCAGGGAGTTTTGGTGGCCCAAGGTGAGGGAGGACGTACGGGAATATGTCAGGGGTTGCGACAGGTGCCAGCGAGCGAAAGGAGAGAGGGTGGCGCCAGCGGGGCTATTACAACCCTTACCCACGCCCGAAAGGCCATGGGAGGCAGTATCCATAGATTTTATGACGGACCTGCCAAAATCCAAAGGCAAAACAGCTGTCATGGTGGTGGTAGATCAATTAACCAAGATGTGTCATTTTATAGCTTGTTCACATGCAGTCACAGCGGAGGAAACCGCCAAGTTGTTTGTAGAACATATTTTTAAGTTGCATGGCACCCCCTTGAGGGTTTTGAGCGACAGAGGGAAACAATTTACTTCCAGGTTCTGGAGGAAACTTATGAGCTTACTGCACGTAGAACTCAATTTCTCAACTGCCCGGCACCCAGAAACCAATGGGCAAGCGGAAAGGGCAAATGGGTTTTTACAACAATACCTGAGGTGTTATGTAAAAGACAGAGAAAATGATTGGGTGGATAAGTTACCTCTAGCAGAATTTGCCTACAACAACGCGGAGAACGTGTCCACAGGGATGAGTCCCTTCCTGGCAAATTATGGGTGTCACCCCCGGGCATTCCCAGGAGAGGGAGGGGAGAGGTGGAGCGTGCCGGCGGCGGAATATTTTTTTGAAGAGATGGAGGCGATCCACCGTCAGCTTCAACTTAACTTAGAGAAAGCCAAGGAAGAATATAAGAAGCAAGCAGACAGAAATAGGAGGGAAGGTGAAACTATAAGGGTGGGGGACCGGGTGTGGTTGTCCACCCAAGGGCTACCGTTCAAGGGCGGGAGTAAGAAATTGAGGCCCAAAAGATTGGGACCCTTTGAGGTCATACAGCAGGTCAACCCAGTGGCATTCAAACTCAGGCTGCCCAGTCACATGAAATTACACCCAGTATTTCACAGGTCATTACTGTCGCCGTACCGAGAGGGACGTGAGTGGGGGGAGCGTGAGAGAGAGGCCACCCAAACGCCCGTGATAGAAGAGAGAGAGAGCGACATGAACGTGGCAGGAATCATTGATTCCAGGTGGAAGGGGAATCAGGTGGAATATCTGGTAGAATGGGAGGGGGAAGTAGAGTCGGAAAACACTTGGGTACCAGCAGAGGTAGTCAATGACGAGGTTTTAATAGAAACATTTCATCAGCGTTTCCCAAGAAAACCGCAACCCGTGGCACGATTTAGAAGGGAACACTTTGGGACCACCGATGAGGAAGGAGAGTTTGAAGGGTTCCCAGAGTCAGGGGTGGGTGAAGAAGCCGACTCCGACGAAGAAGAGGAAGACGGGGAGAGAGACGGTACGCCGTGGCTAGAAGTGTTAGAATCCTCGGACGACGAGGAGAGTTCCTTCAGGGGCTTTCCGCCCTCACCGCCAGTGGGAGAGGAGGCGGGAGGGGGTGAAGGGGGCCCTGGGGGGGAGGTGGATGTCAGGGAACTGCCATCGGAGAGACAGGTGGTGGACAGGCTCCAGGAGAATAGGAGAGAATCTGCAGCAGAAGAGGGAACCAGCAGGGGGAGTGCAGGAGTCACAGCGGAGGGGAGGCTCTGGGATGCTTCCAGTGAGAGTAGTGGAGAGGTAACGGGACCCCCGTTGGAAACTCCCACCCTTTGCCGGAAACTGTCACGCAGAGAGTCACGAAGGCGCATGTCCGTCAAACAGCTTTTATGTTGGCGTAAATTCCGTAGACGCCCACTGTCAGATTCTACCAGCGACTGACGGAGTCATGCTTTGGGGGCTCCGTTAGTGCATCGGTTTGGATGACCAGCCAAACCCCAGAGGGATCAAGCTTTTACGCACAAGCAGCTCATTATCCCATCACATCTGGCTTTGTGCCAATCCCATCTCCATGACTATAGCAAATGGATAGGAGCCAATGTGGAGATTGCTGAACTAGAACTGGAGGAGACTCGGGTGCAAGTTCTCAATTAGCTGAGAACTTCATAGAGTGACCTTGGGGCAATCATTATCTCACAGGATTGTTGTGAAAATAAAATAGGGTGGGGAAGCACATGCGCTACCTTGAGCTTATTAGAGGAAAAATTGGATAGCAATGTAAAAAAATAATTTATGTAAAGTAAGCACATATGCACAGAATAGTGTAGCTTTGATAACAGGCAGAATTTAGTTTTCCTTGACGCAAAATTTGAATTTTTGGTCTGCAAATCACTGCGCAGTGCTGAATGTTTGGGACTGGTATGTGTAAACATTGCAGTAAGTGAAATCTTAAGGTTGCAATTCTATACCTACTTTCTTGGGAGCAACCCCCATTGAACTCAGTATGTAGAGACTTGCAATTTTCACTGTCTCTAATGTACTGGTGCTTGAGTTCCCAAATTGTGCTCCATGAACTTCATTCAGCCACTCCACAGGGTGCCTGTAAAAATCCAATTAAAATAGTACTGCATCTAGCATGTGGCATTATAATTGTTACAACAGACAGTAAAATAATTAAGTAGTCCACTAAGACCCACTGCAATTTTCAAAGTGCAGTTTTACAGGTGGTCCATGCAGAAATGTTTTTGGAACCACTGTGCTGGTTTCTAAATTTCACTTTAACAGCAACCTTCTTTTTGGAGTTACAAGTGCTCAACGACTGATCTAAGAACATTTATTTCAGCTCAAAGCCTGTTATCAACCAAGCTTGCAGTATTCTCCTTAAGCGAACAGCATAACTGAAGTTATTGCCCAACTAAGAGCAACTTTAAATCAAAACAAAAACCTGCTTGTAGCCAACAGCCCTTAAACTGCTGGACATAATAATAAAGGCTCTGTGCGCAGGTGGCCTGAAAGCCAACTCAAGACAGTCACAAAACAAAAATGGAAGGGTTGAAGTGTTTTCAACTGCTGCTTTGTGATTTAAATTAATTTTCATCTCTCTCTCAGTGATGTTTACATGTAATCTGCCAGAGGAAATTAAATATAAAGCAGAGTTTTGGAGAGAGTGGTTTATTCCCATGCTCTAAAAATGTTTTCCATTGATCTTGGAGTTCATGAGATGGAAAGGGTTAGTGATGGTGAATAGCTCTTGACATTGCAGAATTTTTTTTTTGAATTTTTTTTTTATTTTATTTTTTTTGTAGAAACCTGTCATCACTGGTTTTGGCAGTGTCACTTCATCCTTAACCAGCAACAAAGCTTCTCAGTGTCAACTAAATATAACCTGGCATTCTTCTTGATCTCTCAGTCAACTTAAATGCTGGAACTCCTTTTTGCTTACAAAAATATTCTCTAAACGACCATGCGGATGCTTTCATATTCAGCCTTAGTGATCACACTTGAGTTCAGAATGTTTTGTGACCATTTCGAATATGTTCTCAACATTTGCGGAAGGAAATGCTTCTTCAATAGCTTATGAATGTTTTAAATACAAAATAACAGTGAACTAAACAAATAGGGATGCGGGTGGCGCTGTGGGTTAAACCACAGAGCCTAGGACTTGCCGATCAGAAAGTGGGTGGTTCGAATCCCCGCAACAGGGTCAGCTCCCATTGCTTCGTCCCTGCTCCTGCCAACCTAGCAGTTTGAAAGCACGTCAAAGTGCAAGTAGATAAATAGGTACCATTCCGGCGGGAAGGTAAACGACGTTTCCCTGCGCTGCTCTGGTTTGCCAGAAGCGGCTTAGTCATGCTGGCCACATGACCCGGAAGCTGTACGCTGGCTCCCTCGGCCAATAAAGTGAGATGAGCGCCGCAACCCCAGAGTCGGTCACGACTGGTCAAGGGTCCCTTTACCTTTACCTTTAAACAAATAAGCCATATGTTCTACCAGCAAAAAGTGCTTATTGAGACACTGATTAAGTGGCTTAGCATTTCTGTTATATTAAACATGCCTATTAGAACCAGTGCTATAACAGTTGCCAGTCAAGGTTAATCAGCAAGGATACTACTGGCCCAGAGATGGAAAGAAGACAAAGTTCCAACCAGAGAGGAGTAGCTGATGAAGATAATGGACTATGCCAAAATGGTGAAATTGACTGGGAAAATCAGGGACTAGGAAGAGGAGAAATTCAAGAAGGAATGGGAAGAAATTATAATGTATTTAAGAGAACACTGTAAACAACTAAAAACCTTGGAAGGATTAGAGTAATGCTTGTAATGTACAAAATACAATGGAAAAATGGTTAATAATATTTCTAACAAATTGGAGAAAATAGGATAAGCTGAAGGAAAAAGGGATTGACTACAGAAACCAGGGAAGGGCGGTAGGAAGTCAAGGGATTCTGAGAATCCTAAATGTGAAGGTAAATGATATGTTTAAATTGAAATTTGTTATGTAAAATCCAATTAAGAAAATATTTATGAAAAACAAGTTTTATAATGTGCATTTGCACCATCCTCTGCCTTCCTATAGTCTCTTATAGGATGTGGTCCTGTACAGGCAATCCTCATTTTGCATAAGGGTTCTTTTCTGGATCATCACATGCATAAGCCCGCTCCGCCCCTGTCATGCTCTTTTTCATGACATCTTCACGACGTTTCAGGGCTACTTCCAGGTTCAGTGCCATGCACTAAGCCCACAAACACCCAAACAATGATAGATTATGTCAGGAGTTGCCCTGTTTCCCTTGTGAGCTAACAGTAGCCAGTGCTGAAAGTCTGCACTGCAGGCCCTATTGACCTGCAGCCACCAGCAAGAGCTGTGCTTAGCAGGAATTCTTGCTGACTACTGGAAAAGCCCAGGTGCTTGAAAGGTAGCGATTTTGCCAGCACAAGTTTGATAAGGCAGCTGGAATAGATAGATCACTTTCAGGATGGTCCAAAGGCCCTTGCTTCAATGTAAGTGTCACTGAGTTGGGATTTACATCACTATAAGAGCCATTGGGTTGTCCTATTAATCACATTATACTAGGTAAGAACTACTGACTGCTGTGGAGAGATTACCACTAATACTGGGTGTAAACAAGGAGCAAAGCACATTTAGTGTTCATTTTGCATTTTCTTTTTTTAGTTTGGGGTGCCTGGTGGGGAATTTGTAAAGTTGGGAAATCTGCTTGAGCCCCCTCCCTTCCACCTGCTCGATCCTGTCTCAATCGAACCTAGTGTGGGAGGTTAATGTGCATTTCCAGAGCATGGAGAAGCCAGTCTCTTAAAATTATAGGTCTTTCCTTTCTCTGGTTTGTAGCCCGGTAGTCTTAAGACCCAGCCGTTCTGCACTTGATACATTTCCAGCCTGATATGGTCTCACCCAATTCCTACCTCTTGCAGTTTATCATAGTCTAGAATGAATACATTTGCATGTGGAGCAGCAAGTCTAAATAAGAAATCAGAGACAAAGAGATAAAGCCTCAAATGCAGCAAATATTTGGAAGCCTTAAACAGAGCATTTAAAGTTGGGGAGCCTCTGAAACAGACAGCCCCAGTTGCAGCTCTCCCTTGCCCTACCCCCAAGCAATAGAACTCCTTTTAAACAACCCAAAAAACATACAGGATGAATCCACAATTTTGACTGTAATTTAGCAGAACCATTAGCTTGGAGAAAACTACCAGCTGCTACCTGGCACAAATTTGCCTGCACTTAACACTAACATTCAGGTGCCAGGCTCCTAGTAATTTTAATCCCATCCAAATGACCCAGAGTGACATTGTGAAATTAAAAAACACAAATGCAAATCCGAGTGGGCGGGGGTGGAAAAACCCAACCTAGCCAATATTGTCAGGCAAAGGAGGGGAATGCAAAACCTGAATCCTGAGATGAATGCATTTGAATGAATGCCCAAATTTGACTTGACAGCTATCACAGCATTTACAATTTCTCAGCCTGGCATCTGTGAAGTGTGTCATCGCTGCATCAATTTGTTTATTAATGAGGCTTTGGGGGTGCCTACAGCATGCTTCAACTGCAAGCCGCACACCACATACCCTAGAGAGTTCTATTGCCTTTGATAGGGCTGCTATATTTGATAAAGTTTAGACCCTTATAAGGAATCGTCTATGGATATCTATTTGCAGCTGTATAGCTGAGTCCCCAGTCACAACATCCTTGAATTATAAATCCAAAGCAGATGTGAATGAGGTCTCCAAAAATCCCCCAAGGTTTAAGATCCTGCTTATGCTGAAACCTACCCAGAGGCTCTCAGTGCTTAGGTGCAGCTTCTTAATAGAAATGCAGGCAAGGTTTAGATGTAAAGAGAGGATTGGAGTTGGAACAAATCCCCAAATAATATTTCAGATGCTGTATTTCTTAAGCTAAATGCCCTGTTCTCACACTCCCTTTCTTCTTTTCTCTGTCTCGGGCTAGGTTCGCAGTACCATTTACTCCGTATCCAGTGTTCTCCCAGTGCTAATTTTTGAAGCCACATTCATACAACATTAGCCAAAAACCCATATCGATCCAAAAAACTGGATGCAAAACAAGCAGGAATATTAACGTATCCTAACAGCCATTGGGCAACCACAAATGAGAGCTTAGTGAATAGGAGCTCCAGGGGGCTGCTGGGAGGGGAAAACCCAAAAGGTTGTGTGTCAGGTGAAGACAGCCCCACCCTTCTGTGACGTGAACATCTCCATGCAAACATGGCTTGAAATGCAGTAGGGGCAATGATCTTCCTGTGTTTCCAGCCACTGCTGTGAAATATACTCAGAGTCAGTCCCAGGGTTTAACCAACAAGCCTGGCGTGTAATGAAGCAGACTGGGGACAGCTGGAGCAAAAGTGATGGTGCAGAAAGTGTGAGGAAGCCCCAGTGGGGGACCATTATCAGGTCAACTTGGTGGCCATGGCAGCAGTGAGGAAATGATGCATCTTTGCCATCATTGCATCCCCAAAGCGAAATTAACAAAACTTTAGTGTGCCTAACTCTGGGCTGGATTGGGCTCCTTTATTCTCTCCCTCCCCCTTCCTCTTTGATTAGTGCTACAGTTAAACCCTGCCATTATCAACTATGCAGCACCTCTAAACTTCCCCCATTTCTCTTTGACACAGCTATGCAGACTCTGGAGAACAACAATATCCTATGTGTCTATATTGAGAAGTACGTACCACTTTGTTCCATGGACCTTGCTCCTTGGTGTGTGTGCTTAAGGGATGCTGCCTGCCAGGTGTCCCAGGAATGCTCGGGAATAAAGGGTGGGGAATACATTTAATAAATACATGCATACATCTGATTCACTCATTCTGTTTCATCTCGACTACTGTAATGCTCTCTACTAAAAGGTAAAGGGACCCTTTGACCATTAGGTCCAGTTGTGGCCAACTCTGGGGTTGCGGCGCTCATCTCGCTTTATTGGCCGAGGGAGCCGGCGTACAGCTTCCGGGTCATGTGGCCAGCATGACTAACCAGAGCAGCACACGGAAATGCCGTTTACCTTCCCGCCGGAGCAGTACCTATTTATCTACTTTCACTTTGACATATTTTCGAACTGCTAGGTGGGCAGGAGCAGGGACCGAGCAACGGGAGTGCACCCCGTCACGGGGATTCAAACCGCCAACCTTCTGATCGGCAAATCCTAGGCTCTGTGGTTTAACCCACAGCGCCACCCACGTCCCTATGCTTTCTACTGCATGCTACCAAATCTTTGTTTCTACCTCTTGCCTTTTTCCAATACCAATTTACTTCTTTCCTTGCTCTTCACTTTGGCAATTATCCTTTTCTGCGGGCTCTTTTCCCTACAGTGGCCATTCTAAACTTTGCTTATATGATTACATTAATGTTATCTTTTTCTCTTCTGTTCTCCGCTGCTTAGTAATACTAATGCTTGATGATCTCACAATTTCCATATCTTTCTTTCTGGTCCATTTTTCCTTGAAACATCACCCTCTGCTGGTGTCTCTCTTTGCAGGCACTTGCACCATGAATGTTCTTCTGGAACAGCCTTCCTTATCCTGGGGTCCTTCAGATGTTTTGAACACAACTATCAAGACACCAGGTTGGGATTTGCTGTGACTGAAAGCTGGGGCTGTTTTGCTCATTAATAGTTTGTTAAAACACATACACACATCAAATAATTGATTCAGATTGTAGAGTTGCGTGAAATATATAAGACACTGTCTATGAGTGCCCCCTGATATCTGTGAAAGATCATGCAATGTCCTCCAAAAACTATTACAGTGTGAAACAAATGACCATAGAAATGCAGTTGAATTGAGCACATAGGTTTGCCTAATTTCTCTAAGGGATTCAATTAGCAGGTGGTTTTGTCATTTTCAGAAACTAGATGCTGCCTAGTTAGTAAACCACATGCTACAAATATTCTGACTGTTGCCATAACAAGGAGAAAGGTGACCAAAATCAAAGGCTACAAGGGGGGACGACGACTTCTATAGCATCAAGTCACTTTCTCCTTACATATGTGTAAATTCAAGAATGTTTTTTATTACCCCATGCTACAGCAACATCCTAAAATAATGGCAGAACTTGTTTTGAACAGCTGTGACTAGCATCTAACAAAACAGATGTTTTAATAACATTATTTTCTCCACTCTCCTAAGATGCAGAGTCAAACTAATTCATCCGTTTACTCATAGGAGAAAACGCTTGCGACTGCAATATTTCTACTTGTTCCTAAGATAAAGAAAGTGCATAAGAGGCTGGACCAAATTCTCTTGCTTGATCCTACTTTCCTTGTCAGTTCATATTGGTAGTCTTAACTGTGTTTCACTTGTGATTAGCTAAAAACCTTCCAATAACGTAAGTAAAAAGAAGGCACTGTGGCCTATGCACAACCAAGTAATGAATATTTTTCATTTTATTCTATTATGAAGCACCACTTTCAAATAGATCTGATACAGGATCATTTGCATTTTTATGAAATACATTCCATTCTGGGTGCAAATCCCAGGATGAGAAGCAGCTTTCCTTGTATGGTACTTTGCTTGTACTCCATATATAAAAGCTTCTGATTATTTTCAGGAAGCATAAGAGAGCCAGGCCAGGGGGAAGGCAGGCCGTTGCTGCTTCATAGACAGAAACACTACGGATAATGGGGGGGGGTGAAACAGGAGTTTGGGGGCATGTCAAGGGACCCCTGACCGTTAGGTCCAGTCGCGGACGACTCTGGGGTTGTGGTGCTCATCTCGCTTTATTGGCCGAGGGAGCCAGCGTACAGCTTCCGGTTCATGTGGCCAGCATGACTAAGCCGCTTCTGGCGAACCAGAGCAGTGCACGGAAACACCGTTTACCTTCCCGCAGGAGCGGTACCTATTTATCTACTTTCACTTTGACGTATTTTCGAACTGCTAGGTTGGCAGGAGCAGGGACCGAGCAACGGGAGCTCACCCCGTCGCAGGGATTCGAACCGCCGACCTTCTGATCGGCAAGTCCTAGGCTCTGTGGTTTAACCCACAGCGCCACCTGTGTTCCACAGAGAGACATGGTTAGCTGTTAAAATATCCTGCCCAATTAACCATCATCTCCATGTCCCAGTGCAGCTAAGGCTGCACACACACCATACATTTATATCACACTTCTACCACCAATGAATCCTGTGGATTGTAGTTTACCTCTTGCAGAGCTACAATTCCCAGGAGCCTTAGCAAACTTGTGTATGTGCTGCAACAAGCTCTGTATTAACCGTATCCCCACATTTAAAGCTGCAGCTGCTACTGGGTGAGACAGGGCAGGTAAGGTATATCTGGGTCACTGGCAGTTCCTGAGCATTTTCCAGAGTGTTTCCAGAAAAGAAGTTCCAACAAGACCGTTCCCTAGCTGCAGATAGCTCTTGAACGCACATGAATGAAGGAAAAGGCTGTCACTATTATTTCTATCTTGCTCTTTTGTGAGATTGTCAATGAATTTCTAAAACGAGAAGTTTGGGTTCTGTGTCTGTCTGTATATGACTCCACATCCTTCCCCAAGCCTGAAAGATATTCTCTCAAATCTCAGACTTAATGGAGGTTGATTATAATTACTCCGCTGTGATGAACTCTGCACATGAACAGAGATTTTTACTTCACATTTTCATGACTAAGCCACGCATTTCAAATATGCTGCGGTGTGCCCTGGGTCAGATGAAACATTTATTTGGTCTATTGGCTGGAATATTTTGTTCTTTTAATTTAGAGAAAAAAGTACTTTGGATAATAAGGACCATTTGAGGGGAGGCAGGAAAACTGCATGCAACGGGAAGCAAGTGTTCCTCACGTTTTGACAAAGATTCTCAGACTTAATTAGAGGAAACCATACACACTCCACACATGAGTTCTAGCCAACAGAAAAAATATATTTTAGGAACCTCTCCCAGTGCAAGTAACTAAATGTGGCTAAGGTCTGGTTTATGTTAGAACTGGCACATGGCAACTGCATTAAACTGCTACCACATAGTAACTTTTTCATATTCAGCAGCTTAGGATGTATACCATGAAAAATCCACTTTGAACAAAAACATGCAGTACAGCAGGGACCTTCAGGTGTTTTTGGACTCCCAAGTCCCATCAGCCCCAGCCAGCATGGCCAAGGGTCAGGGATGTTGGGAGTAGTATAAGGCTACAGGTTCTCCATCCATGAGTTGCCTGCGAGGTAAGGTAAGACATGACAGTTCGGTGAATTGTTCTTTTTGCCCAAAGACAGCTTTGTGACTTCCATTGTACATGTTTTTTTCCTACACCCACTGACTTTTTAGATGGTTGACTTCTCTGGGAGAGAAAAATGGTTTCTCCCTCAGCGTGAGAGCCAGTTGGTAGGACCCATCCCACTTGTTAAGAGACAGGAGGGAAGTGTGTACATTCCAGGTGGTGGCTTGATTTATGGTTTTCCTGTTTGTTGCTTCAGTTGCTTGACACTCCTAACGCATACCCAATGTGATTGATTTGTATTTTTGCTATTTTATATTATTTTGACTCATTTACTGTATTTTCATTATATATTTATTTCACAATCTTGTTGTTGTTTAGTCGTTTAGTCATGTCCGACTCCTCGTGACCCCATGGACCTTATTTCACATTAGGAAACATTATTTTAATTTGTTATTGAACTGCTATTGTTCTGAGCTGTCCTGAACTCAACTTGGTTGTTGCAAAAGTGGTTTAGAAATACTTAATAAAGTCAAACTCCTGTGCAGCTATTTCTCTGTGTTTGCTTCTAGAGGATTGGGGAGGGCAGCATTTTATTCAAATAATCATAAACTTCACCTTAATCATCTGTTAAATTGCAAAGAAATGTCTTGCCCCTTCGAGTTTGATGTTTCTTCCAGTAAATACTCTTCAACCTTTTTTGATTCAGATGACAATGCTTACCACTCTCTTTTATATGTTAGTGAGGATAAATTCTGTGAGAAGTCGCCCACATTTTGCACAGTAAAGCGTATCAAACAGGATGTGAAATGTATAATTTTGTATTGGGTTTCATCCAAAGAAAATCAATAAACTTATTCTTTTACTGGAGCAGGGCCTGTGTTCCATGGGGTACACATGAATTTGAAATCACTGTGTTTCATTCACTGTGAATCAGCCTTTCTAATCAGTTGTCTTGTACTTCCTCAAAATTGCAGCAGTAAGGAGGGCTTAGCTGCCATTTATTACAAAATTTGCTGGCCTTTCTATTATAAAAGCCTTTCAGCCATCATTCTGTGGCAAGAAATCAGCATTCCAATATTTGACGCTTTCAGCAATTGCTCTCTTTAGTCCCCTAATTTAGCAATATTTGAGGTGGTGGTGGTGGTGGGTGGAACTTGCAAAAGTAATTACAGCTGGAATGATTAAAGTAATGGTTTGAACAGAACATAGGAAACAAAGGCTTTGGAATAACAAATGGACAGAGAATTAAAGGGCCATGCAAGTATAAGATTAAGGAATGTGAAAGGTTGCAGTGTGGACTGGCCAGCCAGCTAGGCAGGTCTTCCTCCATGATAATCCATTCCATCCCTTCACTCCATTCACTCAGATCAATCTGTGCAGAGTTCATGAGAAGAAAGGGCATAGCTTGAGATTGCCATTTTGAGATTCCATACCATCCGCTGCCATCAGAAATCAAGCACAAAATTGTTTCCATGGCTCATCTGCTGGTTGGATTAAAACAAAATCTTGCCAGAAACATTTGACTACAGTAATAATATTTTGAGCGGTTTGGTAGACCTATATGTCCTTTTGTTTTTAGAGAGTTATTAACATGTCGTCCCCACCCCAGGTGATATTTTAAAATGACAAAGTATTTGTAGAATTCTGCTCCGTTTCAAAAGCATTTGGATAATCCTGAAACATCTTTATCAGTCACGGAATGCCATCTCCGGCAATGATGACTGAAATTTCCAAGAAGCAGTCCAATTGCTCCAGGCTGCTTATTCAAAAGGTTTTTCTAAAGAAATCTCTGGGTACTTGGGAAATCTCCAACTCCTCAGAGATCTGATGTAGCCTTCTTCAGTCATAATCACAGAGAGCAATATAAAGAAGCACCATCCCCTGCTGTTTATTCCATACTTCCATTTGGGGGTGGGGAATCTGTAGCTCTCAAGATGCTGTTGGATTCCAATTCCTATTAATCCCAGCCAGCCAGCAATGGCCAATGACCAGGAATGAACAGTACAGAGAGTCACGAGGTCCTTATCCCTTTTCTAGTTACTATGAGGCCGTCCTGTCCTATTGTCCTGTTCAAATGGCCAGTACCTTACCAGAGTTTGCACCAGCATACAATATTAAGTCGCCATCTTATCCTCAGCCAGCCAGCCTAATTCAAGGACATGATTGTACTGATGCTGCATTCCTTGCAAAATAGTGCAGATGTAATGTTTGTACCATAGAGGGCTCAGTAAATTGCAGACACCCAAATCTTACTCTTGACAGTACAAATAATTGGAAATGAACAAGACTGTGTACTCATGGAATTACATTGCATGGGATCATTAGCACAGCCCAACTCACAGGGCAGGAGATAAACTATAATTGGGGTAGGTTTAAAACCAAGGGCCCCCGCTTGCAGCATATTCTTGACTATGGTTACATTAAAAACTTTTGGTACGGGAAGGAGTCATAGGGCAGCCTGTACTCTGCACGGAAGATGCTTATTAATTTGAAACTGTGAACAAGTTAGATTAGTGTTAAGTAACTCTGCTCAACCCCCCATCCCTTTACACCTTGTCCAACCCCACCCATGGGTCACCCAAACCCTCTGCCCCATCAGATCAACCACCCAACCCCTCCCCTCACAACTCTCCGCTCCAAAAAAACACACAAACAATACAAAACACGCTTCCCCTATCCCAGGGCTCCTCATCACTTCCACCGCTGGCTGGGGGGAGGAATGAAGGAGAGAAAGTATTTCTCCCCTTCACTGTTCCTGCCAGAAGGAAAACTGCAACTGAAAACAAAAAATGAAAGAAATGCTTCTGGGTGTACAGAAGTCATTATCATTATCTAATCCTTCCAAAATGTATGAAGTGTGTGGGAGAAAGGAAAATGGAAATAAACATTTTATATGGATTTTTTTAAATTCAGTATTATGCAATGAAATAATGGCACTTGGTGGGGTTTTTTTTATAAAACATAATTATTATAGCTATATTAATATAATTAGTATACTATAGTATAATTACTATAAATTGAGTAAATGAGCTGTACAGCCCAAACCCCAGTTAAACTGAGCACTGCTCATCAGTGGGCCTATTGTTGAGCCATGATAGTGATTATTACTAATTTCCTTCCTACTGGCAAGTCCCTATGACAACCAGAAAGCTGAAAATTTTTGTTGTCATAAATCAAATGTAATTAATATATATTTTGTTGTTAATTATTAATTCTTAATCATGACCAAGTCCCATGTAAAGCCACCAACTGTTGACTGCGAACAAGCTGTCACTTTATTCTCAAGGAGCAACTGTAGGGGGTTGTGTATACCTGACTGGCTTCAAATGCAACCCAGTGGAAAACCTGGCTGACATTTGTTCTGATGCAGAGGTAGAGATCGGGTTTCCCCGAGGGAAAGTGGAAGTCTGGATGAGCCCAAAGCTGTGTATAAATCCTGCTGAATAAGTAAGTATGTTTAAAAATCATGGTGCTGATCTGAAAAATATCATTCAATGCGCAAAATTCTTCAAGCAAGAGTTTATTGATTATGGTGGGGCTGCTAAGTATCTTGACAGGGGGTTAATAGAAGTGCATTCACTTAATACATGTGATTTTTTTTATTTAAAAAAACAAAAACTGAGCTTTTTTGCCATTGATGAAAAAAATGGAGTTGATGCAAAATCCTCTACAAGTGCTACATTTCCATGAAGCTGCGGGGCTTTGAAGAAATTGTCTGTGCATCCTCTCTTGAAAATCCAAGGATGGTTTTGTGACAGCTTTAGGTTTTGACTTCCAGCATTGCTTGCCTGGATTCTAGACATAAGGCTTTTGCCCAAGTTGTACCCGCTTTACCGCTTTGTAAAACGAATGCAACGTATGTTTCATTCCCAGTAGGATTTTTTAAATGCTCGTTTAAGGAAACTGCTGTGTTATGTAATGCTGTGCAAGAGACAGTGTTGTGTAGTGTGCCTGTTGATCCATGCTGGTGTGATGACCAAGCCATGTCTTGTCATCCTCCCTTAACACACTGTGCTGTGCTACTCAGTTTAACAGCGCCATATGCTGGTCAGATGCAGTAATTCAGAGCTAAGAATTCACACGCAAGGATTCACAGAGGAACAGCTAATTCAGCATTTTATAGCCTTTTCTTTTCTTTCTTTCTTTTTTAAAGAAATTTTATTAAATTTTCCACCATGATAACACAAACTACAAGGCAAGATGAGACACAAAAACATAAAAAGAAAAAGAAAAAAGAGGGGGGAATGGGGGAAAAATAAACAGATAAACAATAACAACAAACTTAATTCTTCACAAATCCAGCCTTTTAACCATCTTGGTTGACTTCCTAAAATCCCTCCCTTCTGAGTTTCCTTGTAATTAAAAGTAACAGCTTTCCAATATCATTACTAAACTAAAATAATTTCCAATTATAGTCCATCTTATTCACTTTTCTTAACATTCTAAATCCCATTTATTTAATTATGACTTAATTTAATCCTAGGCCTATTTGTTTCTTTCAAGTAATTTCTGATTTTTTATATTACAATATTTATTCAAATAGTCCTTGAATTTCCTCCAGTCCTCTTGAAACTCCTCTTCTTTTTGGTCGCGGATTCTTCCAGTCAGGTCAGCTAGCTCCGAAAAGTCCACCATTTTCATCTGCCAATCTTCCACTGTTGGTAATTCTTGTGTTTTCATGGTTTCAGGTTTCATGGTTTCTTTTTCCCAGCCCTAAGTGGAGATGCTAGGAATTGAACCTAGGAACATCTGCATGTAAAACAGAAGTGCCACCGCTGAGTTTCAGCCCTTCCTCTTGCACCGCTGCCCTTTCCAAAAACATTTGTTGGATGCTAACAATTCTTTTCCAATCTGATTTCAAAGCCACCCTTTAAACATCTGTATGTGCAGCTGGATGAGAAGCTCTATTGGCAATTCACTATCATTTCTGATACTACTGGAGCAGCTTTTCCCCAGCAGAGTCTGTGGACATTTGAATTAACATGATAGTTGATCAGATTACTGCTCTGAAGCATGAAACAAAGCCAATGACTGTATAAGATCATTATATCTCAAGAGGATTACAAATGAATCCACTTTGTATCTCCAATTGCATACTTCAGCCCACAGAACAGAAATGCAATAGGCCTTACCACAGCATTAAAAAGGCAATGCAATGCTGTTAAACACTAGTGCTAATTAGTTTCCAACAACAAAGTGTAAAGTTGTTAATTAAGTATTTCTAATGTTTTTAAAAATAATTTATGGAATTATTTTATTCTGACAAAGTCATTCTGGCTAAACCAAGTGAGAGTAGCCAATAGAAATTTACTTCTGAGAACTCTAATGGTCTCCACTGAGATCTTGCTTGAAAATATTGGTTCAGTTTGCATGCAATGTTAAGAATAAATGAGGAAGTATGCTGCTGCTGTTGCTGTACATTTAGAAAATCTCAGCCGCTTTGCTCCTCCTGATCCTGCTGTCGCCACACTACCATTACATGTGGACCCACAGTTGTGGTTTGTCTTCCCCAAAGAAACCACAAGCAGTAAGCAAAACACAATAATGCCTCGTTTACAAATGTCAATTGTTCCGAAATTATGATCTTTCATATAATGTCGCAACAATTGCCTAAAACTCTTGGGAACAACAGCTTGTTCCAATGTTTAATACAGCAGGACTATTAGAGTTCTTATTCTAACACAAACTGCTTTTGAATTCTAAAAGGTTGTTCTCCCAATGAATTTCGCAGGAGAGAACTGATGTTCAAACATCCAGCAAAGTCAGATATCAATGCAACCTGCTAATATCTTTTGTCGCTTCAAAGACTCTGATTCACAAGTGCAAAACAACAACAAAAGTGGATCAGTTGAGAGATAAGGATTGTGAGCAGGGCCTCTATTTAGTAAAAAAAAAAAATTCCACTGCTGTGTTGGCTCACTGTCATGCTCTACAACAGGCTTCTAGTCCTTACTGTTAAAGCTGTCTGTTTTTCTGACGTTTCCTCCTTTCTCATCTTTCTTCATACCTCATTACATTCTGCAAAAATACAGTCAGAATTCCCTTTCTCCCCCCCCCCCCACTTATTTTGTATTATGTATTCACCTTTTCTGTTCTTGATGTCATACCATTCCGTATGTTGGATTTGCATGCAGCTTTTTCATAGAGGCTCAAAACAAAGACAAAAAAATAGGACAACATGAAGTAATGTTTCCAATAGTATAACAGCGTATCGAAAATGCAGTAACATCAGTAAAACAAAAACTATTTAATAAACAATTAAGGCGCTTCAGCAAAAATACATAATTCAAAGTACGTTTGGAACAGCCTTCACCCATGTTTTCTGGCCATCTCTTTCCCCACTTCAAGAGTCATTGCTTAAGCCTTCCCTAAGGGCCAAGCGAAGCATTAAGCAAAGAAAGGAAGGAAAAGAAAACAGTTTCCAGAGCCTACAAATGTAATCAGAGGAACAAGGCAAGGAGCTGTTTAACCTTTCCTTCTCCTCCCATTTTCCAGCTCAAAATAATCCTTGCTCAGTGCCAAATTTACGTGTAAACAAAACAAGCTATAGCTTAGGGTTCCGCTCTCTTGGCGGCCCCCCCCAAAAAATTCACTATTAATATACTTCTTCTTAATTGTATTTCAATTCAACAATTACTTTGATAAAATACATATTTTGTTATGTGCAAATGGATTTAGATACCTATTAGGTCCATAAATTACCATATAGCATATATTCAACACAAAAAACAGTGACAATTTGTTGTTGACAGAGGACAGCTGGACATATAAAGGGCCCCATTACCTTCAGTAGCTCATCAAACCTAAATCCGGCCCTGTCCTTGCTCCCAGTTGTTTTTATCCCAGTCAGGGGGAAAGATACAGGTTCATGTATGACAATGTTGAACTGGACACCTGGGGTGCTGCTGTCTCTGTGAGCCCTTGTTGATCTTCTGGAGAACTGAGAGTTGGTGATGGTGGCAGCAGCAGACAGGACTGCAGCTTATGTTTCTGTCTTGTAAAAGAACCTTCAGGACCATTCTTGAATCAGAAGAGAAGTCAGATATTTCAAGTGTCAGATATTTCGTGTGGATTTTGATTGTTTTCCCCTGTGTTCTAGGGACTTGCTGATAAAATACTCTGCCAGGGACACAGAGCCTTGAATGGCTTAAAGGAGGCTGGCTGGGAGGTGTGATGTCTGGAGTATGTCTGAAGCAAAGCAAACCTGTGGAGGGTTAAAAAAAAAAGCCAAACAACAGGAAACATCCATGAGTCATAGCGCAAAGATTAAAACGCCTGCAACTCAGCCACATGTTTCATGCCAGCAGCTTGTCTTTTAAAAGCCTTCCTCGATACTCTCCGCTTTACATACCAATCAGCTGCCTAGCAAAATTGACTGAATATTAAAACATAAATCCTCTCCTCTTTGGAATAATCAATCAGTATTTTCTGCACCAGTAAAAATGCAATCCTCAATTTAATAATAATGATGAATTGTCCTATTTAATTAGTACATGTTCCAGTAACTGCATGGGCATAATTCAGACACAACAGCAAAAACAATCCCAGCGATGCTGCTGATGGTTATTCTATGACCAACTTTTTCACTTTCTTTTCACGATCAACAAGATCAGTTGGGGGGAATTGGAATTAAATCAAGATAGTTTTGGACCACAGTTCCGTCAAACTGAGCAAACATAGCCACTGCTACTAGAGAAAAAATACTCAGTTCTACCCAATGAAGTGATTCTTAGGATATCATTGTGTAACAAAGAGGGCTCTTTCCCAAATCCTGCCCCCCCCCCAGCTAAAATGCCTTCTCAATGTCTACATCACAAATCAGGGTACAAAGATGCCTAATGAGCTCAGTATGCATGGTGGCTATGGTCCCAGTAAGAACATGGTGGCTATCGTCCAGTGCTGGATTTACGTAGAAGCTAAACAAGCTATAGCTTAGGGCCCCACTCTCTTGGGGGCCTCCAAAAATGTAAAGGGGGAAAACAACCTGGATATACATTTCCAAAATATAAGATAAAAAACAAATAAAATAAAACCTACATACAGCAACAGTGTTTTGTATTGTGTAGGCTTCTATGGTGTAAGTAATGGGCCCCGCCTGCTAGCCTGCTCCCTAAAATATCACTATCACTATTAATATACTTCTTCGTAATTGAATTTCAGTTCAACAATTACTTTGATAAAATACATATTTTGTTATGTGCAAATGGGTTTAGATACCTATTAGGTCCATAAATTACCATATAGCACATATTCAACACAAAAACCAGTGACAATTTGTTGTTGACAAAGGACAGCTGGACATATAAAGGGCCCATTACCTTCAGTAGCTTAGGGCCTCATCAAACCTAAATCCAGCCCTGCTATAGTCACAGGAAGAACTTGGAAATAACTAACCTTTTCCTTTGCGTTGTCAGGAATTTTAGTTTTGCCTGCTGTGGTGAGAGAGAGCCACAGAAGTACAGGGAAAGGCATGAGGCCACTTCCTCATCCTCCAAGGACACAAAGCAGGATGAAGGAAATGAGTGGAGTAAAATGGGGCTTAGAATGAACCTGTAGACTTCCAGATGTTGTTGGACTACAACTCCCATCATCTCTGACCACACTGGCTAGGGCTGATAGGAATTGTAGTCCAACAGCAATTGGAAGGCCCTGCACTGGAACTGTTATTACAGTAGAAATTTGGAAAGGAGAAGGTTAGTCAGCCCGGGAGTGCTGGTGGCATCTGCCATAACAGTCCTAGCAAAATGCCAAGTACTTCCTTTGATAGGGAATCTTCAAGTAAATAGTACACAATGAATAGTAAATGGTTTCCAGAGGAGCAGCTGTGTTAGGAATTTGTAACTACTAATAGTTGAAGGTAAGAACCATTTTGCAGGAAGAACACACCCTTCTCCCTTCCTGCACACCCTCTCCAATTAAGGGTGATGTAGTCTAGGTATCTGTGAAGGAAACAAAGGATGGAGGGCTAGGCAGTGCAAGCATCTTAGGGGGTTGGCCATCTCCCAAAAGGTCTGATGTGGGAACAGTGGACATTGCCTGCCTGTTGAAGAGTTTAAAGTTTTCCTCCAACCGTGATCAATTTGTATAGTTGTAAATAAACCACAGTAAGCCTCCACTGGCATTCTTCCAAAGGGAACTGCTATGCCTCTGGAATGTCTCACCATTCAGAGAAGTAGGGTGAGCCTATTACTATGTATAATACATACTATACTATTCTGTAGAAAGCAAGTTCAAGAAATGAGTTCTTTCTCCAGTTTCCATGCTTTACCCTTCTAGAGAACTTCAATCCTAAACAGGGATATTTGGAAGAAAAAGGCACTGAAATCAATGGGAGTTATTTCCAAGGACATGTCTTGGATTGTGGTGTCAAGAATGTAATGTTTACTGTGAATATTCTTAGAACAAGCACAGGCCATAACCAAAGACTTCCACTGCTTTAATGTTGTCCTCTAACTGTCCGTGTTTACTTTTAAGGCATTTCACACTTTGCTCCCATAACATCCCCATGCACAACCATGGCATGAGAACAACGAGGAGTATGGAGGAAAAGGAGGAAACTGTGCAGGCAACATGTTTTCCCTTCTTCTTAGGGCTGCCACTTATTCATCACCAAAAATTAGGAAATGATTAATCAAAGTAGAGGATGAAAGATGACAGAGATTTGTATGAAATCCACATATGCTAATTCATATGTATAGATGGATATTTATACCATGCACCTGACCATAGTCCAGTGTGCTGGGTCATTCATGGGCAACTTCAAGGCCCCTGCTCCCTTGTTAATTTATTATTGCAATTATATCCCTTTCCCCTATATATCCTCCTACTCCATATTATCCTAAAAACAAGAAAGTCAGGATTTGAACTCTGATCTCCTAGGCCTCTAGCCACTACACCATGCTGCTCCTTATCTCACAACTATACCTCTTTTCTTCATCTTTAAGCTAGGCTTTGTCTGGTCAGTCATTCAAATAGAGGATGCTTTCAAAGAGAGGGCTGTCATGTGTAAAGTAGGGCACATTGCCACTCTACCTCTAAGCTTAGTTGGAACTGAGGGAAGAACTGCTAAGCATGTGATTCCACAAGCGCCTTCTTTCCTTAGGATAGCTTTCATGCCAGTCTGGGGCAATAGCCCAATGTAGCAGCTGGGCAATGCCTCATCTGTTGCAGATCTCCAGACATGCTGGAGCCAGCTCTGTTGATCTGCCTTGTTGCCAACCTAATGATATTTAGATAGGGTTTGGTAATAGTTTATTTAGTTACACTGTCAATTTTCTTGAGGAAAATCTAACTGGGTGGTTCGTCAGAGTCCAGATCTGTGGCTGAGTTTCCTAGATACTGCAGTATTTAAACACATAGCCATTCTTACTGTGGCAATCTTGAAAACTATTAGGACATTTACCTGATAAAGCATAGCAGTTGCGGCGAGAGGCCCCAATATCACTGTCTCCAGCTGCACAGGATTGTTTGGGGTGATTATATGATTATATATATGATTATATGATTATTAAATGCCTAGTTATTACATGGGTCTTTGAATGCCAATGAACTTCCCAATGGGTGTGTTACAAAGCAGCTCCTGTTATTATCACCCAAACTACTTCAACACAGGCAATGCAGCTAGAGAAGCTGCATAAATTTTGTAGGATTTCTTCCATGCTTTTATCCACGGATAATCCATGGGCTTCCTCACGTCCCTGAAGGTAAATAATTATTACCTTTTCACAGCTGGAAGCAGAAATATGCTGGAGATAAAAGGCTTCTGGTTCACAACCATTACCGTGAGGAATCCAAACCTTGCTGATGGCAACGGGACTTTATACAAAGAATGGGTGTTGTTTTAAAATTACAGTGGTACCTCGGGTTAAGCACTTAATTCGTTCCGGAGGTCCGTTCTTAACCTGAAACTGTTCTTAACCTGAAGCACCACTTTAGCTAATGGGGCCTCCTGCTGCCGCCGCGCCACCGGAGCACGAATTCTGTTCTCATCCTGAAGCAAAGTTCTTAACCTGAAGCACTATTTCTGGGTTAATGGAGTCTGTAACCTGAAGCGTATGTAACCTGAGGTACCACTGTATTTCCAAACTACCTAATGTTTTCTATGTGCCGAGAATTAAAAACAAGAAAGTCCCTGCCTGTGTCTCCAGTTATCAAGATTTCACACAAATTCAGCTTTATGTTTTTATGTGCATGAACTCCACAACTGCACAGGTTCTAGACTTCAGAACACAGTTTCTTTTCAGATAATAATCTTGTGTGTGTGTTGTACACCGGGATGTATGTTTGCAGATGTTTATGAACTGAAGCCATGTAAACAAGCCAGCCTATCACAAAAATCTCAGATTTAGGCAGAGTGTCAAGGTTATTGCCCTGCATTTGCTATCTTCGCCCATCTCTGTGTCCTAACACAGTTTAGATTACAGGCAATCTTAGCAATGGACATAATAGCAATACATAATGATAATGTAACTACATCCATTTTGTTGTTATTAGCATTTTTATATTGGTTTTCTCCCCCCCCCCCAAAAAAAAAAAAATCCAAAGTAGCTGTGGTGTGGTGATACTGTCCCAAGTGGCAGTAGTAAATGGGTGGATTTGCCCACTTCAGTTGCTTCCAAGGCTGGCTCAATACACTCTGCTGCCTGAGGCAAAGGACAAGGTGCCTCCCTTCTGCACCCCATTTGATACACAAAAACTGACTGGACTAGCAGTTGAGGCTTACTTCAGCTTTCTTCCATGGCACCTGAAGGAAGCAAGGGATTGCAGCCATGCAGACGCCATGGTGCAGACAACTGTAGGGCTCAGAAGGCATGGGGGAGAGTATGTGCCACCTGAGGCACCTGCCTCATTTTATCTAATGGTAGGACAGGCCCTACCGGCAGTGGAGGTGATGTGGATGCTGTTGCTGTTGCTGCTCATTTTGCACTATGGCTTGCAAAAGATTAAGCGACAAAGCAGGGACACTTCCATCAAGATAAGGGGAAGGCGGAATTCATGCTAGGCAAATCCGTATAGCAAATTGTTGTAACACGAGTATATTTAGAAGTCCTCTGTGATGTGTATCACTGAAGACAATGCAGTAACTGTCAGAAAATGAGAAAACCGTGAGATGGTAAAAAGACTTACTTCTCCCACTCCCTCAATAAAGAGCTATTTGCACGAGTAAAAACATCAAGCATTTGACACAGCAACAACCTAATGCAGAAATCCAAAAGAGGTTCAATGTTTTATTTGAGACCCAGCTCCCCCTTTTCTGCCAGCACCCGCCCAACCTTTCCTAAGTCTATTTCCAGTGGTCAGAACGCAGTAGGAACAGCAGGGCTGGGGTCATGTCACAAAGACCACCAGTTCTGTAACAGATGTCACCATATTTTGCAAGCCAAGAAGTAAATCACAAGCTAATCTTTTGCTGTCACATCCTGTCACTCTCTAGTGCAGGGCTGGGGAATCTCTGTGGTTTGCAGATAATATTGTTAGACTCCAGCTCCCATCAGCCAACATAGGTAATGGTCAGGATAGTTCAGCAACATGGGGGGGGGGGGGAGGCATAGTTTTCCCAGCCTTGGTCTGCTGTGCCTCTTAAAAGCAGAGCCCTAGAAAATGTTGGAGAATTGAGGCTGCAATCCTTTATCTGCTCACCTGAGGGAAAGCCGCACTGCACTCAATATCCTTTACTTCTGAGTAGACATGTGCTGTTAATCAAGCTGCTATTCATAAGCTGCTTTCTGAGGCCACACAGTGAGACAGATAAATTCAAAACAAGATGTAATCAACAGCATTTTCATATGCTCAAAAGTCCTCATTTTCTGTGTGTCCTGTGCTGAAGCGCAAATGAATAAGGCAGAACAGAGTGGCATCCCCTTCCCACAAAATTTGATCCATTTCCCCCTCCTCCTTGCTTTGCACCACAATACAACCTGAGGAAGAGTTCTGAAGAACTCAAATGCTTGATCCTATTTTGTGACAGTCCTAATAAAGACACTGCTAATGTGGACCTTTACCTTAATGTGGACTTTGGAATCTTTTCTTCTGGACTGATATGGGTTTACTTTTCAAAGGACCATGCATTATCTTTCCTACAAGAAAATAGGAGATTCTGGAGTAGGATTTGGAGGCAAAAAAGAATAACTAAGGCCACGTCTACCAGATACAGAATAGGAAGGGGCCATCTGATGACAATGGTGGTGAAAAGGACAGGCAAGGTTTGACATGTGGACTGGCAACACAGGATAAAATAGGTGAAAAACCAGACTTTATTTCACCTGGGTCAAAGACCCAGTTTGACATCCCACACACAGGCTGGAAGCCTCAATGGTGCCCCTCTGGAGACCTCACCTGGGCCAAAAAAAACCTGGCTACCCCCCCCCCCCAATAGCTACAGCTCTGGATAAGAGAAAGCAGTTGGGGTTCAGGATTTTTTAACCTGGTTTTCCCCAGATAGAAAAAGGAAATATTTTTACCCACAGCAATTTATACCCAATTAAAAATCTATCTCTATGATGCTAAAACTGGTGAGTACAAAGCGCTAAGCTTGAAACAGATGGAGCTGGACCATCTCTCATTGAAGCCATTAGTTTGCTTTTGTTTTTAAAAATCGTTTTCAAAACCTAATGCAATTCAGCATGGAAGCAATTATTGTTTTATCTCCCCCAAGGATTCATCTAAACCGTATGGGGATCAAAGTTATTTTTCAGGAACCTTTAATTAAATCCATCTGTTCAATGCAGCTATTTCAGTTTGCTTAAGAGAGCTCTGAGTGGTTTTTGACACACTCTTCAGGGGTTTCCAGATTCTAATAAACCATCATAGACAATAAAATCTGACTCTAAGGACTGTATTTACATCTTATTTTTACAGGCTTAACTTTTAATTATATTTTCTTATACAAGCAAGCATAATATACAAATTTTGTTACAAACAGGTCTGACTCACCAAGCCCAGAAAATAGCATTTTAAAAAGAGGGGGAAAAAGAGCAAGCCACAGTACTTATCACATTTCCCATTCATTTCTCAAGTGATGGCAGCTGTTACGTTCCAGTATATTATGAAAAACACATGGTTGTCAACTGTCATAAATTCACAGTTACCTAAGGCCAAGACTTAAGCAACATGTGATAAGTTCATCAGAAATTTCCTGCTCATGGCTTCAGGCAGTGGTCATTTTGAATAACGTAACCCAACAGGCCGGGGGGGGGGGGATTCAAAATTTGGCGTTTAGTCAATTTTAAGTCAACATAATGATTTTTGAATAAGTGTAATTAGCAACCAAGGAAAAGCCTGGAAATGAAGTGCAATTTGATTTATCCAAATAGTCTAATGGGAACATGCGTGGTAATTACAAGATGAGATCCTAGTATAAATATTAGTACTGTTTACATAAGCTTACATAATGATGTGAATTGATATTGCTAAACAGATGAAGGATTGATAGGGGGTTCTGCTCTACTTCAACAGTGACTGAAGTTGTGAGAGGTGAAGGGGTACCCTTGGAAATGGCCAATTTCAGTATCTGGAAGGCTGCCCTGTTCTCCATTCAATGTTCCAGGGCCTGGAAGTACATTGTTCTGCACACAATGACCCTGTCTACACAAGTGATTGTGCTGCATGAACAACTTGGAGTCATTTCAGAATATAGGCTTAAAAATTATGGAGCACAAGCACTTAGGTACAACAATTCAGACAATTATATTACATGAACAAACCCAGATAACAGCTATAATGTCACCATGTGGAAGGTCTCTATTTCTCACAACACGAAAAAATATTAGTGTGAATTGTACGCAAACTTATTATAATAACTTAATGAAGATTTAGCAGATTCAAGGACTAGATGAAATGTCACAAGGACTACTTCTGACTTGCAGGCCATCCTTGGTGCACAAAGGGAAAAGACTATAAATTGCTCCTAATCTGTATCCAATTTTATGACAGTGAGATAATTTTCAGATACTCGGTGGACAGGGAATACGGATTGAACCAGAAAGACAGAAGGATGCTTGAAGGATGAAAACTATTTTCTCCATGGGTGGATACCGCAAACCATTTTATCAAACTGTGTTCTACTTACTGGACCAAAACAGGAAGAAGTAATGTGTAATGAACTTGATAATGACCCTAGTGGTGCTAAGGGTGAACTAATAAGGCAGAAGTCTGCATGAACAACACTAGACATTGTTTCTGAGCTGTTCTCAAAAAAAATCCTTGTATTTACATGGGAGGAGCCTGCGGGGCCTGTCCTACCATTAGGCAAAGTGAGGTGACTACTTCATGCAGTAGATGCTAGGGAACAGTCCCCTGGCAGTTCCACCTAGGCCTCTCAGCTATTCCTCTTGTTGGACAGAGCTGTGTGTGCTACACATGTGTCCTGCCCCGCCCGCTCCACTCATCTGCTGCCCTCAGATGCTGTATTTAACAGGGTTCTAGCCCTTCACAAGTGTTGAAGTAGGATTGAGCTTTCAGTCCAGATGTCTTCTGTATATGGAAACAAGACAGGGCGCCATTTTGTCCTTTGATTCAAGCACCAAAATGTTTTGGGCTGGCCCTGGTTGTCTGACCCTTAAAAATGCAATTTCAAATATATGTGGATGATACTGTAAAGATGAGAAAAATAGTAAAATGCAAGGGAAAAGAAAGGGGATAGAAATCTGATAATAGATATCATGAGGAAAACACACACACCCAATAATCAGCCATTCAGGACGAGAAGGCTGCGGTATATCTGTACAGAATATTGAATGCTGCCTGCCACAGTATAGATCCAGCTCTGAATATCCTCAGAACATTATGTACTGGCTAGCTGAGGACAACAATGAATGACATCTGTTTTGTCTGTATTGGTGCACATTATGTATTCTGCTCCAATTCATTCAAGTAGTAAGGATTTGCCAAAGAGATGTCTGAAGAAAAGGAAAAGGTCCAAGTGAAACAGCGAAAAAAAACTAAATTCTATGTTTAACAGTTTATCTAGAAGCAAATCTGTTTGTGTCATAAACCCTTTATTCTCCTTCCAGTAGCACCTTAGAGACCAACTAAGTTAGTTATTGGTATGAGCTTTCATGTGCATGTGTACTGAGAGTTTTTGTTCCAAAATCCAAAAGGCATGAAGAAATAGAGTGACTTAGAGGTTTCTGGGTGTCATTTGTGTGGGCTGAATTGTCACGAAGCCCAGGAACAGCTTTATTTCAGAAAGTAGATTGAATCTCTTAACATGTCGGTTATTTCGCAGGCAAACTACGCACAAATATACACAGCAAAGTCCTGACAGTTTGTAAAGAAAAGCAGCCCAAAATAATTGAAGTCTTGAGCAGAGGATCAGCAAGGCACTTGGGTCTTTCCCAGCCAAATAATTTTTAGCTCAAAATCAGCTCCCAGTTTATTTCCTTCACCCATGTGATTGGTTCCACATCCATTTAACAGAAAAAACAGCCTGTGGGGAAAGGGTTAAGCACCACTTTCCTCCTCCTGATGCTCGTTTCATATATTTTTTAAAAAAATGAGGGCCTTTAATGCAGACATTTGCCTGAAATGCAGACCTTTCCCTCAATACTTTTTTTTTTTTTTTGCATTCTTATTAATAACAGAACAATCCAGCACAAACAATAGGTTGCAGATTGTATGCCCCAGAGTTATATCAGCCACACCTCAAAACATATGCAGCCCTTAGAAGATCGGAACATGTAAATTCAAGTGTTCCATGCAAACTGCACCAGGTCAAAGAGTCTCTCCAAAAGGAGCTCTGAAGATCAAGAGGTCTGAGCTCCTCTGACCTGCAGTCGATCTAGGAGGTCAAAGACACCCAGTGTGCACCAAAAGTATTCTGTGTGCTTTCCTTTCTAGCAATCCTCAGACTTTATTATATAGAATATAGAGACTGAGAATGTAAATGATAATATAAATGAAAAAGGTGTTCTTGAATGTGTTTGGTCCTCTCCCATGACAACACCAGGCTGCATTTCCTCCCCTGAGGCTTACTCATGGCTCACATTTTCAGAACTTTCTAGCATGGGTGCAGGTTGGATTGTGTGTGATAGTAAAAATAAGAATGAGAAGCCTCCCATTCTAGAGTCCTCCTTCTGACAACCTTCTCCACTAGGTGAATCCTGCTTTGGTTGATATGCATTTAGCAGCAAACCTTCCCTTTCCCAGCTTATACTACCAAAACTCACTGTTGGTTGGGGTGGAACTCCACCCTGCTCCTGTCTTCCAGCCATGTGTGGACTCTGTAGGGAATGGGGTGGATCATTCCAAGTGCTCCAGTTCCTGGCATAATGAGGACTCGAGTTCCTGTATCTTATAGATTCATAGAACTGTAGAATTGGAAGGCATCCTAAGAGTCACCTAGTCCAACCCCCTGCTGTGCAGGAATCTCAACTTAATCATACATGACAGGTGACCATGCAACCTGATTAAAAACCTTTAAGGAAGGTCCACCAACTCTCCTCTTCCACTTTCTTTTTTTTTTAAAAAAAATAAATATTTATTAACATTTTAAAGACTGCAAAAAAGACAAAGAAATAAACAAAACAAAACAATACAATACAAAAAGAAAAACACCACACAACACCAACCCCCAAACATTAAATTAACAAAACCAAACAAACACAATTTAAAACATATCTAATAAGTTCAGTATCTTAACTTTCATTTACTTGTTTCAACGACCTCCTCACACCTCCCTTTTTGTATTCCACTTTAATTCCTGTTTCAGCAATTCCTTTCCATCTTCCTCTGTTTTCTGTCCTGTAATTTATCTTAATGTATTCTAACCTTATTTTTCCCTTTAATATATAATTGTCTTAACATATTTTAACTTTATTTTCCCTTTAATACTCTAATAATCTATTTGTACTTAATTCCTTGTAACATTTCTAATAAAGCCATATAGCTCCTTTCCAACATTTTTCTAACACTCATTAATTTTACAATATTTTTATAAATAGTCTTTAAACTTTTTCCAATCTTCTTCCACCGACTCTTCTCCCTGGTCCTGGATTCTGCCAGTCCTGTCCGCCAATTCCTATAGTCCATCAACCTGGTGATCTTCTTTCCGATGCTCTTAACTCTTTTCCAAGTCCCTTCTGCAAGTCTTCTTCATATTTATACATGAACTTTACTTTGTCTTCCACTGATCTTATTTTCATTTTCCTTCCTTTGAGGCTAAAGAGTAGATCTTGGGGAAACTCCCACCTAAAGATGATTTTATTCCTTCTCGACAGGGCAACCAAATCTCCGTAGTTAAATCTAAGATCCGAAAGGTATTTCAGGACGTCTTTCAAAATTTCCACTCTTGACTGTTGTTCTTCTAAGTTCCTCTGGTATTTCCAACAGTCTCTTATTTTGTTCTTCTCTTTTTTCCCTCCTCTTCCAAGTCCGAGAGCCCTCACAGTTTTAATCTCTTCTTGACCCAAGTCCCGGTCCCAAAAGTCATCAAATTCCTGTGTAAGGAAATCTATCAAACTTTCCTTCTCCAGTTCAGATAGGGCTCTGATCCTCGAAATCTGATTTTCTTTAAATTCAATCATAGCAGGCATCAACTTTTGGTCATCAAATTGCATCTGTAAGGCTGGGACTCTCTCTCTCTCTCCAATTGTGTTACTTTAGGTTCAACGGCAATAACTTTCTCCCTAGCCTTCTCCGCAGTTTGCCATGTCAAAGTAGATTCCTGTGTCAGTTTCTGAATAGTTTCTATATTGGTGTTCACTTTTTGTCCCAAATTGTCAATTTTGGTAGTTACCACTTCCACCTTTTTGTGAAGCTGTTCCAGTGAGTCACTTATCTTACATAATACAACCACTAAGGCCTCTTCTGTCAACATTCTTAACCGATTCAAGGTCCCCAGAATCTCACAGGTTTTTATCTTGCAGCTGGAAATTCCCCCAGCTCAACTCTTGTGACAGTTTCAAAAGCTTCCTCTAGAGGGAAACAGTTCCTCTAGAGGGAAACAGTTTCTATTTGTGTTACTTTAGGTTTAGAACTAACTTAGTTGGTCTTTAAGGTGCTACTGGAAGGAATATTTTTAGTTTCTATTTGTATTAGTCCTTTTAAACTCAATTCAAACAATAAAGTTAGTTTCAAATTTCTGTTACTTTTACTCCTTTTTAAACGCAGACGGAGACCATGGAAACAATGTATTCCTCTTATTTAACTAACTGTCAGTGAACGTTCTAATCACGGTCAGTCCTGTTGGCAGCCCGTTTCCAGGATCGGAGCAGTGGTATATTAACTCTGTTCGCTCTCTCCTGCAGGTATACTCAGTCCAAAACTTTCCCCCCTCTTCTCCTGCCACCAAGGGGGGTTTAGTATTTTTTACTGATGGAAATTTAGTCCTTTACAATAGGCTTTCCGAGACTTTAGCTTGCATCCTCATTGCTTCAATCTATTTACAAAAGGGGAAGGTGGACTTCCTGTTTTAGACCTCCCCGTTTCGGCACCAAATTAAGACGTTTAAAAATCCAATTCTCCGCTCTACTCACGGGTAGTTGCTTTAAGATCAAATTGTCCACAGGAAAAAGTCAGCGCTCTCCGGCAACAGCTATGCGGCTTCGCTCCGTGGAAGAAGCAGTCAATTTGAAGTACCGCGCCGCTCACCCCACATCGCTCCAGATCCCCGAAACCGGGTTTCCCCGCGAGTAGGGGAGGCGCAAAAGGCGCCAGCCGAATCCCACGTTCACAGGCTTCACCCGCCTGTGATTTCTAGTGGGTCTCCGCCTTCGCCGTGGCGGCCAGACCCGAATTCCTACGAAGCAAATTCCTCCCGATCAGAGGAATTCCGCCATTACCGGAGGCGCTAACCCGGAAGTCTCTCCTCTTCCACTTTCAAACAAGAGGTTGTAATTTTGCCTACTCACTGACAAGAAACCTTTTATGAGGATTGCCAATAATGCCCTTCTGCATTCTATGTAGGATAGACAGGCCAGTCTCTATGCAAGAGAAGAAACAGACACAAATCTGACATCAGAAATGGCAGTATACCAAGAACTAGGGGCACATTTCTCTGTAACTGAGCTTAAGGTGGCCACCCTGGAGCTAAAGAGCAAAATCCATCCAAGAGGTGAAATGCTACCATTGGCATGATGGATTATTATCAAACCACAACATGCGGTAATTGGCTCTGGTGCCAAAATGCCTGCTAGCAACCAACTGTTTTGTGAATCAGCCCTAGGGTTGCCACCTTTCTTCTGGCAAAATACAGGGTGGGGCGTTGCAACTTTTAAATTATCTCGTGCTGTAGTGACTTCAAAGCGATCCATTACAACCTATTGCAGCCTAACAGGATGGCCCCTCTGGAATTCGTTAATCTGTCTGTGCTTGGCTACCCAGAGCTTAAATGAATAAACCTTCACACAGCCTTTCAAACACATACATTTGGAGAAGATCCCTAACTTGGCAGAGAGAGAGACCTGAAATACAGGACAAAATTCCATCAATATAGGATGTAGCATTTGAAATAGGCGACAGCCCTGTATTATATAGGACTGGCGGCAACGTTATCCCTGTCTGTGCCTTTCCTGACCTTACTGCCTGCGCTCCCTCCCCTCGCGCACAGACGCAACCCGGGCTGACACTTCATGCAGCTGATGGAGCAGTCCCGGGAAAGTTTACGCCAGATGGAATGTGTTAGTCTTTAATGGCTCCAGGAGACCATCGCTTGCTTTCGCTTAGCGGGAAGCGCCCGGACCACCTGCACAGCGCCTGCCCTCCCCCGAGTCCATTTATTAGCATGCCTTCCCCGTCGTTGCGCAGCTCTGCCTTTCCCGGGGTGGGACTCCTCGGAGAGAAACTGCGGCGCTCGGAGAGGGGAGAGGCGACGCCGGGAGGGGCGGGCCCGAGAGAGAGAGAGAGAGAGAGAGAGAGAGAGAGAGCGAGCGAGCGAGCTTGGAAGCGGGCTCTGCGATTGGCTGCCCGGACCGCGGCGCGCTGCAAGTTGGGCGGGAGACGGTCGGGCTGCCCCACTCTCTCCGCGTGCGCCCGGCCGCCATGGAGCGCAACTGGAGCGCCGTCGGGGGGCCGGGCAATGGCTCCTCGTCGAGCGCACCCGGGGAGGCGGCGGCCGCGTGGGCTTTCGGCGCGGTGCTGTCGGTGATGTATGTGGCCGGCGTGGCGGGCAACGTGTACACGCTGGGTCTGCTGTGGCGCTCGGGGCGGTGCGCCCGCGGCGCGCCCTTGTCGGGCTCCATCGCCAGCCTGGCGCTGGCTGACCTCCTCTACCTGTGCTCCATCCCCTTCATCGTGGGCACGTCGGTGGCGCAGGACTGGTACTTCGGCGAGCTGGGCTGCCGCGTGCTGCTCAGCCTGGACCTGCTCACCATGCACGCCAGCATCTTCACGCTGACCGTCATGTGCACCGAGCGCTACCTGGCCGTCACCAGGCCGCTGGCCACGCGGCAGCGGTCGCGGCGCTTCAGCAAAGCCACGGCCGGCGCCGTCTGGGGGGTGTCGCTGCTGCTCACGCTGCCCATGATGCTGATGGTCACGCTGAGCCGCAGCAAGGACGGCAAGCACATCTGCGCGCCCACCTGGAGCCCCGACGCCTACCGGCTCTACCTGACGGTGCTCTTCAGCACCAGCATCCTGGCTCCGGGGCTGATCATCGGCTGCCTGTACGCGCGCCTGGCCACCACCTACCTGGAGTCGCAGAGGAACCCTCCGCGCAAGAAGGAGCCCAAGCGCTCCCCGCGCCAGAAGGTGCTCATCCTGGTCTTCACCATCGTGCTGGTCTTCTGGGCTTGCTTCCTGCCCTTCTGGATCTGGCAGCTGGTGCCCCTCTACCACGGGCCCCTGGGGCTCGCGCCCCACACCCAGAAGTGCATCAACTACCTGGTGACCTGCCTGACCTACAGCAACAGCTGCATCAACCCTTTCCTCTACACCTTGCTCACCAGGAACTACCGCGAGTACCTGCGCAACAGGCACAGCAACTTCTACCGCTTCACGTCGTCCTTCCGCAAGAGGGGCTCCAGCCTGCACTGCTCCTGGAGGCGATCCACCTCCTCCGGCACCCACGGCGAGTCCGGGTCCGAGGCCCTGAGTATGGCCACGTTAAGGGACTGCAAATGAACTCTCTTCCCCCGGTTTCTTAGGAGCAGCTTGCAAACACCTCCGAGATCCAGGTGGGCCTGGGCAAGGTAAGGCCTCCTATGTGTCTGACTAAAGTTTGGGAGGAGTTGGGCCCACTTCCAAGGAGGGACACTTAAGTAAAGAAAGGCTTGTGTAGAATGAGCCTAGCTTTGCTTACTCAGAAGTAGATCCTTTTGATTTCAGCCAGACTTGTTTCCAAGCAAGTACTGCTAGCCTAACTGTGCCAGCTTCCAACAGTTCCATTAAGCACTGGTGAAAATTTGGAGTAAATATGTGCAGCATTGTACAATAAGCTTGTTAATTCAGAAGTCTTCCTTGATGGCACTGCAGCCCAATGCTGTTCATATAAAATGGAAACTCCCTTTTGAATTTGGTGGGTTTTACTCCTAGATAGGCGTGCATAATCATGCAGTCTTAAATTAGATCATGTCAGTTGTGAATCTTGTTAAAGTGGACTAAAAATAAAAGGTATGCCCTTTTTAAAGTAGTTGGGCATCCTGGTTCATGTGTGATTTGTCTTAGCAATGAAAACCCGGGATTTTTTAGATTTTTTATTTGCTTCTGTCAAAAGCCTATTCAAGTATCACTTGTGTAAAGATGCTTTCAATCTGGCATATCTAAACCTATCTCTGAGTGGTCCCTAGGATCAGCAGTTGGCAGAACCTCTGATTGTGCCCCTCAAAGTTAAGTCCACAGGCTGTGCAGTTGTAAAAAAGGGGGAAATAAATTTGGGAGCTAGAACAGATGTAGAAGAGACCTGCTAGCAGGCTGCTAAGGTGAAGCACTGGTCCCTCACACTTGCTTCTCAGAGCATCTCTGCTCTGGCAAAACTATTGCTGACTTGGGCCACAGAGGAAAAAGTGGCACCAACCCAAATATTCTAGTCCAGACAATCCCAACTTCTGATCAAATTCTCTCCCCCACGTCTTAACAAAAAATATAAAAAGGCCTGGAATGACACTGGAGTCCCTTCAAACATTCAGAATGAAACAGAGCACTTGGTACAGTTCTCATAGAACTACAGAATTTCAGAATTCAGGTGGGGGGGGAGGAGTTACATGATTTAATCCTATATCAAAAGCAGTGGCGTAGCGTGGGTTGTCAGCACCCGGGGCAAGGCAAGTAATTTGCGCCCCCTAACCCGTGGATTTTAGGTAGGGGCAGAGAGCTGCGAGTGCGAGCGCCCCCCCCCCAGATGTTGCACCCGGTGCGGCTGGCCCCCCCCTGCACCCCCCACGCTACGCCACTGATCGAAAGTTTTATGCTTGAGAAAAGCTAGCACATTTGGGAAGAGGATTTAGCTGGCTTTCTATGGGAAGGGATTTTTTAGGTGGGGAAACCATTGAAATACATGTCACACACTCAGTCCTGCATCCTTGGAAGTTTATTGCATACTTCTTTTCTGAATGTTTGTCAGGTTCATTGTTTTCTTACATAGACTGATCAGTGAGGAATGCTTTTGTGCCTTCACTAGATCATTCTTAAGCTTATTTCAGACCTAAGGAACCATGATTCAGGCTGCAGTCCTATCTTTGCTTACTTTGAAAGCAAGTCTCATTGAAATCTGTGGGACTTCTGAGCAGGCATGTTTAGTATTGCACTACACAAATCTTCATTTTCCACTTGATTGTTAGATTTGACTTGCAATACTTACACCTGTCCGAGAACACTGCACCATTCTGCTTTGCAAACAATATGCATTAGCTCATTGTTGAAGCCAATGGCTGTGACAGCTTTAGTTATACAGTGTCAATGGCCTTCATAAATAATCTTTCTTTAGACTAAGGTAATCTTTTAAAAGAGTGTCATTATGAAAGACTTTTGTTTCTGGATAGGGTTAGAATTGGGCTGAATATGAGTTTTGCTAGTGGATCTGGAGTCTGGACCCAAATAAAAATGCAACTGAACTAGGCCACCACTACCATTTTGTTTTTGGTGAATGTGGTGAAGGCAGAAATTTGAGAGGAGGAGGAGGAGAATATTGAGAAGGGAGATGAAGATGTTCCATATACCTGAACAGGTTGAAACCTGCTGGCTTAGAAGAATTTAATTTTTGTATCCATACAGAATATACACCCTTCTTAATTAATTTCTACTATTAATATAGCCAGAATAAAAGTCCATTCAGACAGTGATTTCTTTAATTAGGGTTGGACAAACAATGTGCAATCACAGGTTGTTTTTACTGGTATGCCTGAAGCTCCAGAACACCTTACACTAGTTTTGATTTTGAGGCTGATAGTCCCTGAAAAACATGCAGTCTCTGTAGTTTTTCTAAATGGCCAATGCCCCTCCAAAAATAGTCTATATGCCCAAAATCTGCCTTTTGGATACTAAATGATAAGTGGAAAGTCTTTATCTTTGTTTGGAAGCTAATGCTGGAATAGTTTGAAAAAATTGCTGCTTCTGCAAGGTCAGGACCGTTTATTAATACTTGTTTTTACATTCATCTATGTAGAAAAGTCCAGTGTGGGAGGGGGTGTTGCTACATAACCCAAGCAATAGGATAGAAGTTTTAAATATATATGTACTTTTCCTGGGAATAAAGTGTGTTTTTGTCCGTCCATCCCCCTCAACATAATACACCTTGGAGGAACAATAAGGAATGGTAAGGAAAACTCAGGGTAGTCCAGAGTATGTGAAAGCTACATTCTAAATAACTGTTAGCCTGGAATGAATGCTGGTGAGAAGTGAAACTGCTCCCACTATAAATGATATCCAGGAGCTGAGAAATCTCAAACTCTTTGATCCACAGCAGTCCCACAGAAATAAATTCTGTGGGTTGTATGCAACACAACCCTCAGGCTAATGTTCTACCAGCACCAGGATTTCTCATTGTGCCACAGAATGAGAAATCCTCTCCTACCACACACCCCTAAATCTGTTCTGGGAGTTCCTCCAACCCTCTGGAGCGTATTTGGGGGTAGAATAAGTCATTTTGCGATAGCAGTAATCCTTGCACTCACTCGGTTATTTAGTTGAATACCATCCTCTGTAAGTACCCTGACAATTACTTTCCACAGACACTTAAACACCTGCTTACCCACACTTTAAAAGGCTGTCGATAAAAGAATTGGTTTGTCGAATCATTATGTGAAATTCATTTCAGCGCCATGAGCCTTCTCCTCCTGTCCCTTGGCTCTCCCTGCCTCCTTATGGCTGAGCTGTGATGAGAGAAGCCATGTGGAAAAATTCTCCACTCTAACTTTTAATGATACAGGAGTCTGGCAACCCTGTGGCCTCTTGGTATTGTATCCCAAGGTGCCCAAGCCTCATCCACAGCATTCTTGCCTCCTTTCCTGATGATTGTATGCAATTCCCCACACCTAGGCTAGGAGAATTTCCCCTGCACACTCTTCTCTTTGGTCCCACCTTTTTTCCACCACCCATTTCCTTAGGCCCCTGATCTTAAGCCTACACCTTCCAACAGGCTTTTCCTCCTTACGCTGGCCAATTCCTTGTGCCACACAGAGTGTTCAAAATTAGCCAGGCATTTTGCACCAGGCTTTCAACCATTTGTGACCAAGTGAAGATGCCCGGTCACTAGGATGGCGATTGACTTCTTCACCATCTGGGGATCATTGGATCTGGACCGTTTTCACACACTAATACCCCATCCTGTAGAATTCAATCAGTTATATTTTATCTGCACAGTCAGAATGAATTTCGGGAACCAAGATGCTTTTTCTGTGCAGCCTGAGGAGGAGCAGTCACTGTTAAGAAAAAGAGGTTGGAATAGGCCAGTATATATGTGGACTGTCCTGGGATCAAGTGACTTTTCTTCTTTAAGTTCTCAAAGCTCTTAACCTAGCTCAAGGTTGTCATCTGACCTAGCCAGATGTTTAACTGAGAATCAATATCAGTCAGTCCGTCTTTTGAAGGATAAGACTTTAGAGCCATCTTGCCAAAAAATGGTACCTAGACATTCTGTTTTGGTGACTGCAACCTTGATTTAAGGAGCCATTTGGCACCTAGCTTATATATTTGAGTTTCTAACACTGTCCACATGCACTCTCAGAAAGCTGCCTTGTCAGATAAAGGGAGAATGCTCCTGTTTTTCCTTTCAGTCAACAGCCATTTCTGCCTTTGTGCTCTGAGTAATGCTGGGTCCCCACTCCTCAGCCTCCTTTCTTATTGGCGCTTGACTTCTTGCTAGGCCTCTTTCTCCTTCACCTGCTTTATCCTCAGGCTTCTGTCTCTTTGCACCTTTCACTCAGTGACCCATGTCTCTGGGCTGCCTGTTCCTTCATTTCCCTATTGCCTGGGATCTCTCCCCCCTCAGCTTTCTCATTGGTGGTGGTCAGATGGACTTCTACTTCCCTATAAAAACTGACCTGTTTATCACCTTTCTGTTATCCAGAGCTTATCACCTTTCTGTTGTCCAGAGCTTATTTAGCTTAGCACAGCAGGCCTGTTCTTAGGCTTCTGGTCTACACCTTCACTGTATGAGTGGCAGGATAGTTTGTGGCCACTGGTCCCACTCACCTGCTGACCCAACACCCAATCTCTCTGTTGGGTGGATTGTGAGAACGGATCCGGTAAGCGCACAGCAGTATGTGCAAGTAGGCTTCCCAGCTGTGAGAGCAAGCACTATTATGGGTCATGTAACCCCTGTGAACCTCTGCTTCTCTGTGAGCATTCTGTGACATCACAATAGCTCACCTTGTCACTCTTGGGAGTTTTCTCCAGCACTACAAATCCCTTAACACAAAACGCCAATGCTTTTGGGTTGATACTGCTTAATGGTCCAGGGCATCTGAATGAGACTTAATGAGGCAAATTTGTTCTTGGTGTAGTGCTCCTGAAGTCATAATGATCCCATTTCCCTGCACAGCCTAGGTAATGGCAAATTTCCATTACAGATACTTCATAAATATGTTCTGGAGAATTACGTCTGTAATAAGAAAATGAAAGGGGCAGGCACATTTATGGCTTGTTCTTGTAAGGTAGCAAGTGTTCTAAATAGCAGTGCCCTGGCATTTCAGAAACATCCATATTCAATTTGGTATGTATTACTGCATTTATACGTACCACTGCGTGGCTTAATTTGGAGAGGGCGGTGGATTGCATTCCGTCCTCTACCCCCAACCTAATTCATTGAGATTCTGCTGCTGACTGTTGCTGTAAAGATCAAGGGAATATTTCCATGCACACATGGACCCATGCTGCTCTCCCTTTCTCTTATAGGGAACTAGGGCTAAGTGATTAAGCGTTTTCCTTCCCAGACGGAAGACTACAGCAGTCAAATGTCTGCTGACCTTCCTATACTGAAAGGCACAGCAGCTTGGAGTTAGTAAAGTGTCAAAGCTAGTTGTGATCTTTTTCACCTTAAGCCATTTAGGACTTCTGCATACATGATGGCACCCTATGAGATGGCAAAGAAACCCTTCTGCACGCTGGCCTATTTACTCAATAAAAGGAACAACTTTCAAAGTGGCCCGCCACCACTAAGACTAAGCAGCGGTGGAATGGTGTCACCCCTTTATGAAAGGACAGGTGCCGCTGGTGTTCTGATTACAGAGGTTATAGCCATGGTACAAAACCGCCATTGTATGGTGTCCTTGATGCGGCTGGCATGATACGTGAACCAGCCTTTGGGTCAGCGTTCAAAATTCGCCAGGTGCTAGGAGCCTTTTGCACCTGGCTATTGGCCACTTGCGACCAAGTGAAGAAGGCCAGACGCCAATATGGTGCCTGACATCTATACCATTTTTCAAAATACGTTTTTTTGGGGGGGGGGTCTGGATTTTTAGCCCTCCCTCTCTTAAAAAAGAGAGCTGGCCCCTTCAAGCATATTTAGAGAGTTTTTATCCTTACATGCAAAGAGGAACACCTTTGAATCTGATGGGTTTCTGCTGATGCTTTGCTTTTTAATGGAAAGGAAAACACACTTTTTTTTTGTCCATTCTGCCCCCCGGTGTTTTAAAATAAATGTTCCTATACATAATTGAACATAAAAACTGTACATTTTTAATGACTTGCATGATGCTTCAAAGCTAGTAGCACACGACATGTGGGGATTGGCAGGTTCTTGGGTGTACTGAATACTTGCTGAATCAAATTGCTCAGAGACTTCTCAAGACGAGGTTCTGTGCACACTTCCTTGGCAGTAGTCCCCACTGAACTCAGTGGGACTCGCTTGCGCGTAAACAAGCATAAAATTGTGCTGCACGCCATTTCTTATAACTTCAGTCTATTTAGCCGGTCTATTGAACAGGCTGATATTAACATTGGAATTAGGATGAGGGGTGGATTAGACCTGTTGAGTTAATCAGGGCAGAAAAGAGGCAAATCATCCAAACCAAATATGAGATAGCAGCAGGAGGAAGGAACCCTTTGAGAACTCCCTTTATGATTCTCGACGGTAACCAGTTGAAATGAAGACAGAGCTCTTCCTGCACAATGATTGTTCAGAAGAGGGAATTTCAATGGATGTTGTTTATCTTCAGCCCTTCATAATAAGCAGTGGCTGTCCAAATTCCCTCTTTCACAGAACTGTTAAATGCACCAGAGCGCTGCCTTGTTGTTTTTGCTTGTTTGTTTTCAACTGGCCGACTCCTGAGAAAACGTACACCATTGTTGATGATTTTATGTTACATAGATCCTCTGGGAAACAAAAACTCCTCTTTTCCCATTTACCAAATCTTCTCAGCCTGGTTGCCCTAGAGCAGGGTTTCCCAAACTTGGCTCTCCGGCTGCTTTTGGACTACATCCCTAGCTAGCAGGACCAGTGGTCAGGGATGATGGGAACTGTAGTCCAAAAACAGCTAGAGACCCAAGCTTGGGAAATCCTGCAATAGAGCAAGGCTGGGAAGCCTTTATAGCATCGAGGGCCACATGCTGTCACGAGCAACCTTCTGGAGGCTGCATTCCAGAGGTGGGCAGGCCAGAGACAAGAGTGTGCGAAGCAGTGGGTGTGATTCTTACTGCTGGGTGGTAGAACATATTCCAGCAACACAAAATCAGAGGCTTCTGCATACACACCTCTCCAACCTTTATGCATCCAATCAAGCAGAGTGACTTGGCTAAAGGACACATTGCAGCTATGCAAAAGCAAGTGAGGAGGCTGCAGATCAGAAGCAGAAAGGCAGTTGTCCTAGGGCAGGCTTCCTCAACCTCAGTCCTCCAGATGTTTCTGGCCTACAACTCCCATGATCCCTAGCTAGCAGGACCAGTGGTCAGGGATGATGGGAATTGTAGTCTCAAAACATCTGGAGGGCCGAGGTTGAGGAAGCCTGTCCTAGGGAGAGTCCTGGGAGCCCAAATAGAGTAGAGGACAATTCTAACTTCTTTCAGGTGACCAGTAGCAGGGGGTGGGGTGGAGCCACCCTCCCGACACCAGTCTTGCTGCTACTTTTCTAGATGGGATCAGGTGGCAGCGGCAAGGTCAGGGCTTCATAAGTGCACCAATGGAAGCCTCACACACTCCTATTTCAGGAGACAAGTTGAAGGGATATCTACAAATCTGTGTTACTGCAGTTGAACACTTTTCAGCAACAAAAGCACAATAGCAGAATGCATTTTCTCCACGTATGGCTTGGTAGAGAAACCACACTAAGGCAATGGACTGCAAAGGAGATACTGAACTGAATTTCAGGTGACTGCTTTTGAGCCTGCTGTGCTAGAGACAGTGGAGAGAATTCCTGTGTTTCCAGGAAGCCTTGTTTTGCTGTGTGATGATTGGAATTCATTCTCTCTCGCTTTGATTCTTCTGTAATTACAAGGTGTTAATTTCATAACTGAAGTACATTAAGACTGCAGCTGTGCAGTTTCCCAAGAAAGTACCCTACAGAGTGTTGCTTTTCAGGCTTGGGAATAAATGCATTGCTTAGTGGTATACATAGTTTATTTCAGTATAGCATTGGCACTTATGGGGATCATACATCAGAATCAGGCTGGCTATTACTGCAAATTAACCAGAGGCAAATCTTTGAGAAGGATCCTACAACTCTGTCATTTCCCAATTGTTGAATTTTGTAACCAGAAAAGATGCCTACCAGGTTTGCCAACTTTTTCAGTGGCCACTGTAGCTGTACATGATCATGATTACTGCTGAGGTGTGAACAGCTTCGTCTGCTAACTTCTAAACAGCAAGCGGTTCTTAAAAGGACAAGAATAGGCTATGCCAGTTTTGTTCTGATAGGTTGGCAACCTTAATAATAGTCCCCAATGCACATTTTCAAGCATTTCATGTTGCAGACTGGAAACAGTTTCCTTTTTGGCTGCAAGGCAAAATGGTGGTGGAAGCAAAAGTAGTTTTACAAATACAGTACAAGGGAGAAGTGCCAACTTTTAACAGAAACAGTTGGGAAAGTTCTTCTCATACAAGCATAAGAATGTAGCAGATCTTCTAACAACACGACAGCACTAAACTGTGTTTGTAGGTCCATTTCCTTGGCTCGCAGTGTTAGAACTGAGAAAGAATCATCTTCCATTAGGGTGGCCAGATGCAGAATTGGTAGAGGGCTTCTGCACCCTTGAATAGTTGTGTAGAAGAGGAAATTCCAGCAGGTGTTGCTTGTATGACAAGCTACATTGCATGGGAAGTTCTTGCTAACATGACCACATTGAGCTTTATCAGTTGGGATTTTTCTTAAGAAAGGGTCCAGGGCCTGCAAACTTTGTCATGATCTGCAAGTGTTTGTGTCCATGCAATTTTATGAAGGGAGGAAGAGAATGCCGTACACGGCAATCCTGTGCATCTGGGGAGAAGCAAGCTCTCAGACTAGTGTGTGTGCATATTTAGAAACTGGAGAAACTTGTGGGCAACACACCGCAACCATGCTCACATTGTAACCTACTGGCCACAATATAATGCTTCTTTCGAGGCTGATTTCAGTGGGGAGAGGGGACCCTGAGGGCACCAGCAAAGGCTTCTGAGTGGGCATCATGTTTGCAGCCACCAGTGTATATACATAGCAGCCTTAAGTTCCTTAGCACACAGCAGTTGTCATCTTCACATCCTCTTCAAGTCCGCAGGGAACGCTGCGGGAAGCGCCTTGCTTTCAAAGCTACAGGCCTGAGTAATGAAGTTTGTAAAGCGAAGCTTGTCTCCTGGGGAGGGAGTTCATCCATTAGTAAATGAGGCAGGATGCTTTTAAGGGGGGGAGCATCTTAAAAGCACTTCATTACTCCTGTCAGGACATGTACAAGGAAGCGGGGGATTAGATATATTTTCTTCATGCTGGAATGTTCTGTTAGTGAAACCATGGGAATTTTATCTTATAAGTGAAGGCGTGTAGGAGTGTGGGTAGTATGCAGAAGAGGATTTGAAGTCAAATTTTTGCTACATCATGGGTGTAAGGGAATGGACAAACCAAACATGAATAGTGTCATGCGCTACTTTACATAAGTGCCTGTTTTATTTTGATGGCCTATTAGAAATCTAGGGTGGAGTCCCCAATCTATTTGGCTTAGGGACATATTTGGAAATGTGAGAAACTTTTCATGGGCACAAAAACCCAGTTATTTCACAGAAGAAAACTGCTAATGCTCTGAACCACAACAACCCCAGCCCAAACACATGCCTAGCCCCTCCCCCCCCCCAAAATAGGCAAAGCACCACCTCAGCCAGACAGCACAAAAAATCCCTTAGGCAACTCTAGCAAAGAGAAAAGACAAAACACCCCAAACAAAAAAAGTAGGTGACCCCCCCCAGCACAACTCAACAAAGAAAGCAGGCAAATCCACCCCCATGCCAATACATATATCATAAATATATGATAATTCATATATATATATATATATATGCAGGTTTTGGTGTCCTCGGGTGTCTTCCCGTGTAAAAGTTGGGGTGTCTAGGCGACGTTTCGACGAGGTCTCACTCGTCATCTTCAGGCTGGTGCTTTCGGCTTCTTGTTACTGGAACAGAGCAGGATCTCAGTGTTTGAGTTCCTATAAATACTGTAGAGGGGGTGTGGTGTATAGCCTCCAATGTTCTGGGCAGAGAGGAAGTTCCCAGGCTAGTGTGCCTTTTCTTCTTTTGTTCCTTAATTACTTGAGAGATATCTTGAGTGATTTCTTGAGTGATATCCTGAGTACCACTTAGGTGGGTCATTAGGTGTGGATTAGTTGTTAAAGTCTTTGTGTCTTGACCTCTTGAACTTTGTGAAGAGTTTTCCTGAGAAGATGGCTGTACTGTACTTAGTTGTGCTCTGGCTTGGCTTCGTGTATAGGGGCGAGCTGTGGTTTTGTGGCTTGTGTCAGCCAGATCTGTGTAGGGATTGCAGGGGGGTGCAGCATCCGGAGGTGCCACCATGGATTGGCTACTGGATGGTGTCTGTAATTCATCTGTGGAGAGGGTCTGGGTTTGGGTCTGGTGTGGTTGATTGGTGTTGGCGTTCTGTGTGCCTCTGGATCTGGTGTCAGTTTTTGTGGGGAGGGCTAATTTCCAGATGTCTGGCAAGCGGGATGTGTCGTCACGCTTGTTCATGTTGTGAGGGTGTTTCTCTATCTCGATGGCTTCCATGATTATTCTCTTGTGGTGATGTTCCGTGTTAAAGAGCAATTTGGAATCTGCAAAATTAATTTCGTGTCCTGTTTCTTTCATGTGTTGGAAAAGAGAGGAAGTTTTTTCTTCTTTTTTGACGGCATTCTTGTGTTCTGCGATACGTGCATTTATTCGTCTGTTTGTTTGTCCAATGTACGTGGCTGGGCAGACTTTGCAGGGTATTTCATAGATCCCTTGGTTTTCCAACAGGATTATATCCTTGGGGTTTCTGAGGATATTGGCTATTTTTTGGTTGGTGCAAAAGGCTGTTTTGATATTGTGTTTATGGAGGATTTTGCTAATTTTATCTGTAGTGCCCTTGATATAAGGAAGGAGGGCCATGCCATTGTTTTCTTCTGTGTCTTGGTTTTTGGGGGGTGTTTCCTTTTGGATTAGCTTCGTAATCCTGTTTTGCTGGTATCCATTGGCAATTAACACGTTTGAGAGATTCTGTAACTCAGTTGTCAAGTGGTCTTTGTCAGCCAGGCGTTTGGTTCTGGAGATGAGAGTCTTGGCTACGGAGTTTATTTGTGCAGGGTGGTGGTGTGATTGTGCATGTAAGTAGCGGTTGGTGTGTGTTTTTTTCCGGTAGATAGTGTGTCCTAGGGAGCCATCAGGTTTTTTGTAGATTAGGACGTCAAGGAAGGGAAGTTGGTTGTTGGCGATTGTTGACATCTGGAAATTAGCCCTCCCCACAAAAACTGACACCAGATCCAGAGGCACACAGAACGCCAACACCAATCAACCACACCAGACCCAAACCCAGACCCTCTCCACAGATGAATTACAGACACCATCCAGTAGCCAATCCATGGTGGCACCTCCGGATGCTGCACCCCCCTGCAATCCCTACACAGATCTGGCTGACACAAGCCACAAAACCACAGCTCGCCCCTATACACGAAGCCAAGCCAGAGCACAACTAAGTACAGTACAGCCATCTTCTCAGGAAAACTCTTCACAAAGTTCAAGAGGTCAAGACACAAAGACTTTAACAACTAATCCACACCTAATGACCCACCTAAGTGGTACTCAGGATATCACTCAAGAAATCACTCAAGATATCTCTCAAGTAATTAAGGAACAAAAGAAGAAAAGGCACACTAGCCTGGGAACTTCCTCTCTGCCCAGAACATTGGAGGCTATACACCACACCCCCTCTACAGTATTTATAGGAACTCAAACACTGAGATCCTGCTCTGTTCCAGTAACAAGAAGCCGAAAGCACCAGCCTGAAGATGACGAGTGAGACCTCGTCGAAACGTCGCCTAGACACCCCAACTTTTACACGGGAAGACACCCGAGGACACCAAAACCTGCATTCCTGTACCCGTGAAAATCTACGAAAGCATATATATATATATATATATATATATATATATATGAATTATCAGGCAGTAGCAGGACCTTTTTCCTTTTCTCTTCTGAAGAGTTTCAGAAGTTTGGAAACCCAAGGTATACCCTGCAGCTGTGGAGAAAGGTAAGAGGGTGGAATGGCTGGATGCCGACACTTTGCTGTTTTTAACAACACTCCCATGCTGATGCCAATCTGCTTCAGACATGTACATAGCAAAGTACCAGAGGCTACCAAATGAATTAATGGAATAGAATGTAGACCTCTTGAGATCTATAAGCCAAAAGCTTCACTGTTGTTCCACTCAGTAGAAGTTTCTCTTCCATATTTTGCTGCAGTACATTTGCTGAGTTGGTTTCCCATGATCAATTGTTCTCACTATGTTAAATTTGGAGGAACAGGAGCTTCTCCTCTGCCTACATAAAGGAGGTAGTTACTTGACTGCCCTACTTTGCCCAGAGACAACACAAAGAGTTCTCCTGGATTCAGTGGGGTTTGCCTGGAAGTTTGGTTAGAATTGCAGCCTAAAATGGCAATGATTTCAGTAGTGGTTATGACAGTGAGAAAAGAGAATGATGGCCAAGACTTCAAAAGGCTTAAACTGGCATTGCTTCCATTCCAGAATCAACAGGAGAAAACAGTTGTATATTTACCAAATGATTGATCAGACTCATTACCAACTCAGAGCCAAATGGGTATGTCAATGGGGCAGCTACCTTGGTATATTCATGTGTAATTTTTGCACTAAAAGGTATGCCAGAGTACAAGATGTCTCCCATTGCTTCAGACTTTTCTTCCAAGCCTGGCTCACTGCTGTTCTGTACCAGGAGAAAACTCCCTACGGTGAAAAGGGACAGGGGCGAAAGAGAGAGAGAAAGTGAAGCTTCGCTCACCCATGCATACCTTCTGTTACAAAAATTAGGCAACCCACCCTTCTCACATTTGTACAGTGGTACCTCGGGTTAAGTACTTAATTTGTTCCGGAGGTCCGTTCTTAACCTGAAACTGTCCTTAACCTGAAGCACCACTTTAGCAAATGGGGCCTCCTGCTGCTGCTGTGCCGCCAGAGCACGATTTCTGTTCTCATCCTGAAGCAAAGTTCTTAACCCGAGGTACTATTTCTGGGTTATCGGAGTCTGTAACCTGAAGTGTATGTAACCCGAGGTACCACTATATATGAACAGAACAGAAACATAAATGTGCAATGTTTTATTTACATTTCCACCCTGCAACAGGTTCCTAGGGTGGCTTACAAAATGCTTTTAAAAATGCCTCTCGGTTCTAGGTTGCCCTCAACTTCCCTGCTGCTTTTGGCCCTCAGGTATTCCCTATTGTACTTGGAAGTACAGTGGGCAAAATGCTCAGTTTGGACATGTTAAGCTTCTATAGCTGGGCTCCCCTGGTGGGTGGGTAGGTGGGTATTTCCTTCGATGGGTTTCCTGTAATGAATTAGCTTGGCATGAAAAGTTTGGCTTTGCTAACTTGCTGCAGTTTTGTAGCTGGGAGGTTTGGCTGCTTGCAACAAGAAAAGCCTCTTGGGCTACAGCGGAAGATGCTGGCCTGGCATAGCGACATCAATAAAAAATGGATTTCAGCTTCCTTCAACCAAAATAAGCAATCAAGCCGGCTGCTTTCACAAGCGGAATTAGAGTGAGTTCAAGTGTCACCCACGAAATCATTATTGCCAGCTAGCTGCCATGTTTAGCCAGTTCTTAAAATAAATAGCTTGAGACATCAGCATTTCTTGCACTTTTATTCCAAAGCTGAACTTACATTCCGCTGCGATACAGCCACCACTAGCCTGCAGGGATTCTGGCATAAATTAAGTTATCCTCTTACTGTTGCACTCTGTATATGTTAACATGCCATCATAAATGGCCCAGCAGCAGGCTTGGGTCCTCCCCCCTAACTTCAATATCAGTCTTAAGGGTTACAAAGCATTAGTTAGATCATGCTATTAAAAGCAGTTCTAATCATCAGTGTTTCATTTCACTGTTGTTGTTTTTTGTGACCCACTCAAGTTAAGCCATTTTTAATCTACATGAAAACAGAACCTCTTTAATGCTAAAAAGAACCCTCCTCTTAATTTCAAGGAACAAATTGGTTGGTGAGGAAGAAACACGTTTGTTTCCTCCACTGGGTCTGTGTGCTGTGAAGCATCAGTTAAGTGTTAAGAGGAACATCTAAACGGCACACAAATTTTGAGCAAGTTGATTATGATTTTTATGTGTGCCCATGGAATTTATACCATCTGGAATAGATAATGGTAATGACACGACACCAGTGTTTGCTGTTGTTGTTGAAGCAAATTAAAATCTATTTAGAAAACAATTTTATAATATAGGGCACATGGGTATATGAAAAGCTAAGTCCTGAACCCAGTAGAAAATGAGAAGCATTCAGCTCAAAATAGTAAATATTTCGCTGGTACTTGGGTGTCTTGCTGAAAGGCAACTTAGAGCAGGAGGTAAATATTCCAAAGAATGCCAAAGAAGACTTGATTTTAAATTTAGAAGCCTATCCAACATGTTTCAGGATTATTACACTCTTCTCCTCTTCTTCCCCAGTTAAGTTTCTTTTCTGATGCTTTTCACTGAAAAGAGGTTCTTCTCTCTTTCTTTTCTGCTGCAAACAGAACACACTGAGTAACTTGCTACAAGTCTCCTACAAGCACATTGAAAAGTTTCCCTACTTCCGCACCCTGTATACTGGTGAATCGCATTTTCATTTTTCAAAAGAAAGTTATTCAGATGACGAATAACAAATCTTAATGTACATTTTACCTCTGTGAATACTTAAAATGCAGTTTTACACAGAACCATGACAAAGACTACCACATGGGTTGTATTGTGGATTATTTTATGTGAAATGCCTGGCAAAACATACCCCACATTCTAGAGCCCTTTCTGGCAATAGCACCCTTTATTAATGCCTATCTTGAGCTTGGAGTTCAAGGAAATTCTGGGTGGGAGAGTGCTGGTGGAAAATATTGTGTATCATTGTATGATCACCATAGTTTGCTGGTCAAAGGGGGGTTCGGCAACAGGAGGATGCCTATCTGTCATCACTCTATGCCCTCCCCAGGCTTGACAGGAGATGGGTCACTCCAAGTCAGTGAACCTAAAAACCGCTTCCCCATCTCTTTTATTCACCCCAGTAGTTCTTTTAGATGAAAGCCTTGTGCTTATCCAAGGAGGCGGTTATGATTTCAGGTCTCTTAGAACATCTATTCTTCAACACTTAGGACAGGTGCTTTATGTGCTGTTATTTCTGACTGGGCACAGAGTTGGTTATACTGCTCCCTTTTTCATCCATCTTGTAGAAGATGAATGGAATGTAGCCCACTAGGGCTTGCTACTTCATTACTTGGAAATCTGTGTGATGTAAGAAGTTTGTGTCCTCTGTGCTAAAACGGCATGCAAAGTGACTGGTTACCCAGTGATGTTTCCAACTTAACATTTTCTTACACAATTTGATTAAAGTACATTTTCACAATTGTACAAAACTCTTGAATCAATTTTTTTTTTGCCTATCCTAGATAGAGTTTTCCTAAAGTTCATCCAATTTCAATTTTACCTAAAGAAAACATGGCTCATTATTTTTGAAGCCCTGCAGGATTTCTTAAACTTGGATCTCCAGCTATTATTAGACAACAACTATCATCCCTGACCATGGGTCCTGCTAGCTAGGGATGACAGCCCTAGATTAGCTATGAAATTATTTCAGACTCACTTTGGTAGGTGAATAACTAGTACGACAAAGGCAAAGAGTTCATAACAAAGCAAACTTTAATGGATCCTGAGATCACTTGAGTATTCTCCTCCTATCTGACCATTTGAAGCCATCTCTCAGTTCACATACAGTTTTGCACAGAACAGTCCATTCCAGTAGTCAAAGCACATGTTTTGTTTCCAAGGAGAAACATTGCAGTAACATTAAAGAAAAACAACACTTGACACATGGATAATGTCCATAAAATTCTGTAGTTCTGGGTTATATGTACATAGAATTTGAAGCATGGTACTCTAGTGTGTATAAATGTGTGAATGCTCAAGACTGTATATTGAATGCCTCACTTATTTTCCAGAATTTACATATAACAGAAGAAAGGAGGGGTGGGGGATAGGTGGGGAGGGCAACAAAGCTCAACAGGTTTATTAGAAAAGTCTTCCTTCACAACATGTTCCTGAGTGTTTATCTGCCCACAAACTATTCCACGGGACTCCCCAAATAGTGCTTTTGAGAGCAACAACCGAAGGGAATATTTGAAGTGACTACATTTTGATCTTCGGTGTTAGAGGAATGACAGTGCATGTGGCATGTTCTGCAGTCTCTGAATTCTGACGTGCCCTTAAATGTGTGGGGTGAGGGGGGGCAGTTTATGACTATTACCTTGCAAAAAGCAAAATGGTTACAGGAGACTTAGAAAGGTGATCCCTAAGGCACTGTTTGCAACACTTAAGAGGGAGATGAGTGTGAGAAAACGGCTCACATTAAATAAAGTTTAGAAGGATCTGTGGAGGGGAATTTACAGGTGAAGTTAAAACTCCCCCCCCATCTTCTGCACAGGGCTTTTGTTGTCAATCCATCTAGCCACTTGTCCCATTATGTTAAAACAGGATCCCCGATACCGTGGTCCGGATTGCAGGTGAAGGAAATGGTGATGGCGTAACGGGTGCCCCAGTGGACCTTTTCCACATGATGGAGGTTCTCGGAGCCAGAAGTGAAGAAGGAAACCCGGCCTGCAAAGAGAAGAACGTACAGTCAGGAGAGCGAAAGGATGCATGCTGTTTGCCCAGTGGCCAGTACTTAGGATACTGCTATCCCATGCCTACCCTGGGACATCTACAGATTCAAGATTTGAATGCTATCCGAAAGCATGGTACCTGGTCCCCAAAGAACAAGATCATGCTACTTAAGATGCACATAGACAGACCGCAATATGAAAGACTGCTTTATTTAATGGATTTATTTATTTCCATATAACCATACTTTGTTCTAGAGGGCAGAGGCATGCAGTAACACAGCTGCCATGGAGCACAAGGTCTAGTGGATGCTGCTGCTATGCAGATTACTAGTAACAGTCAAACCCCGGCTGTCAGAAAATGAGATTTTTGGCTTGGCTATTTTCGATCATTCTTGAGTTCTACAGACCAAAGCTGTTTGACAGCCGTTTCGGTAAGAAATACCACCCCTCTCTACCAAATGAGTGACCAAGCTTGCAGTAAGAAAACCCAGAAGTGTGCACTATACGGTATGTCTAAAGAGCTTGTTTATTTGATCAAAGGGCCCAGTAAAATAAAGAATCTGCCCTAGCCTACTGCATAGCTCACAGTCATGGCGAGGCAGACAAAAGGCCCCATTGCTATGGGATGCACCCCACCCCTCTTGTGTGTCATCTCATGAGAGCACGAACATCATCCTAAAAGGGAAGCGCAGAAAGATAAAGGCTGCTGCCAGCACTGGTGCACCAGCCACAACTCAAGCCAGCTACTGAACTGACGACACATTGTGAGAAAACCCAGAGGAGCTTGCTCTGCACGAGTTCCCCCATTAGCTCCTCCGCTGAGCAACCCAACACTTTTAAAGACTGAAATATAAATAAACAGGAAAGCTGTCGTGAGTGCTGAGGCCATAATTAGGTTTATACACCAAATTCCCCCTGAGCTGAAAACATTTCTGCACGTAGGCAAGCGAGCACAGAGCACATGCACTTTCATAGCAGAACCTTCTCAGGTGCCCAATTTTGCCAATTAAAATGCACAGTGTTTGAGTTTCTTTTAAAAATTGCGGAAGTGCACAGCCAACATCTGAAAGTGGATTTCACACCTGGCTGTTTAAGCAAAGTTAACTGTTCAGAGTCAGTAGGGCCAAATCTTTCTGTACAACATGTTGCTAATACAGTGAATTTTTGAATGCACATTCAAGGATTTTAGTTCCATCTACTATTTGGAAAAACCCAGCAACCACAAAAAATAAAGAGCTGGCATGTTTGAACTCAGGATGTTGTTGCCATTTTTGGTTTCAGACAATCAACCCACAAGAAACAAATGCCTGAACGGTGACAGAATTTGTAATTTCAGAAGAATTGCAGGTTTCTAAATTATCTGTTAGTTTACTTTCTTCACCAACGGATACAAACATTGCCAACTGGGAAGGAGGACTATATGGGTGAGGTAGGTGGAACAAGGCATATTGGGCTTTCCAGGTACTTAAGAGTGGCATAAGCATTTGCCCAAATGAATGTTGTGCTGAGTAGTGGCCAGCTTTTTACTGACTCTTAGAACAAGGGCAGATGTCTGGAGCTGCTTAAGCAAGGAAAATCTCTTTCCTAGGCAACAAAGGGCTGGGGGAACTCTCATATGGCTGAAGTTGCATGACTGCAGCACGAGTATCTGGTTTTAAGAAGTGCTCTCTGCCATGCTACTTGTAAAATGTCCAGCTATTCTTTCATTGCTTCAAAACAGTTTATGCCAGGGCTTTATTAACTACACTCTTAAGGTCTTATTCACATTCCAAAATAACAATTCCCTAACTATAAAATGCTTACTAACACACAAAGTATAATGCCTATATTATACTAAACAAGATTTCAGTGCAATACTTCAATTTATTTATTTTTTTAAAATGTGTTTATTCAAGAACAGCAGCTTTTATACGGAACATGAGTTATTATTATTATTATTATTATTATTATTATTATTATTATTATTACTATTATTACCCACAGGTCTCAGGGCGGTTCACATGATAAAATCAGAATATAAACCCACAAATGGTTTATGAATGTTCCTTGTCTTTGGGGAAGGTGCGACAAGCAAGCAGCTTTACTTTCTGCTAATTCATACTTTAAGATACATTAAAGTTTGGAAGATTTTCGGCATATGGCTCGGATCCCATTTTTGCAGGGTCAGAAACGAAAGGATCCACCAACACCTCAAGCAGGCCAAAATGAATATTTACAATCACTATAGAAACTGAATGATTGCTTGAGGACAAAAGTGTGTTGCTAATGTGTAAGAAAAGGCAATTTGGCTTCAAACTTGGTAGCTGATACAGAAACCCCACAGGACTCCTGTAGCTCCTTAAAACATAATTGCAAACACAATTAGCAGTGAGGTGCCTTATTCCCTTTCTCTCTATCACGCCATTTATTATAGCAGAGGTCTCCAACCTTTTTTGGGCCTCGGGGCCACATCTGGAGAACTGCCATAGACAACACAAATAACCCATTTTAACAACAAAAAACGCTGGTGATGCTCAGAACCACTATCACCCTGCCTCTGGACAGGTAAGAATGCACCAAAACAAATAAGAAGCACCAAAACAAATACACCAAACAAATACACCAAATACACCAAAACAAATAAGAAGCAGGCAACCTCCAAAGAACCCCCCAATGTCTTGCCTCTAGCCCAATAAAAGCCTCATTATTTTGAAATTACCAGGACAACACAAATGGGTGCAATTTGTTGTTGCAAATGGAATTAGTAAGCTCCCCACCCCACACACCACCTCTAAGCATGCAGCTTATTTTGAATCTTGGACATTGTGATGTTTCAGCTGGTAAGCCTTGGTTATTTTTTGATTAATGAGGCAGATAATCAAATTGTGCATTCCAATATTCAGATAACCCATGTTCTTGGGCTCCAGCTTCCATCAGCCCCAGTCAGCTGATGGGAGGGAAGATGAAGGCTCCCTCCCCCAGACTTTCTCCTTAACCATTTTTCATTACAAAAGCAAGCTTTCCTGTCACTCCACAGTAATGGCAGGAGGAAGCACACCCACTAACATTGACCCTGCTACATCCCTATTAAAAGGCCCAAGGGCCTCCCTTATACATGGAGTTGAATTTCAGATACTTTGATAGCAAGCCTGTGCAGCATACTTAAAAAAAGATCCTCCATAATGAAGCAATCAAAGGTTTGTTTTTAAGACCAAAATTCCAAAGCTAATCAAATTTAATAAAATATGCAATGAAATCATGCATCTGGTCATAATTGGGTGGTCGCAAACAGAAATGACAGAGTGCAAAACTAGATTCTGCAGCCACCATTTTCATTTTTGCCTGTAGCTGTGAAGGATTATACAGGCAGTCCTAAAAAAAATAATATCAAAACAAGCTGAAGGTCTTCTTGTCACTTCTGGCTGATAAATATTTACCAAGAAAGCTACTAGATCATTATCACTCTGGAGAATTCATCATAATATGTGGTTGCTTCAAAGCACAACAAAGCTACAAACTTGAAAAGGGTAAGATATACTGTTGTTTATTATTATGAGTTTACCTATAATATAACTTAATGGATTTTGCATGAAGCAGTGCTAAGATGTGGCTTTCCTAAGATGTGAGCTTGAAAGGCAAAAATGCTGCTTTATTATCAAACATCCTAAGGAGAATTATCAGTTGGTGCTTTGAAACCACAAGCATTAAAGAAGGGAAACTGAACAGCTGGAGGAAGGCCACTTTGTCAGATCTATACACAGTTCTTCCTCCCAGGATAACAACATCTAATTCAACTATAATGATAACTTTAGCACATACACACACACTGTAACAGCCATAGCTTCTCCATAACCATGGGAAATGTCTTATTTGATCAAGTGCTGATAATAAGTAATGTCTATCGTCTTACAAAACTACAATGCCCTGCTGAGAAGGATGACTGTAAAACTAGTTTAGGACTACAGTGTGTAGACACTTCACAGCATGCTACGGTATCTGTGGTAAAATACACATTGGACTTCTCTAAACATGCTGGTATGGTTTGTAATCTTCTACTCCCTTCTAGTGACTAAAGTTTTGTAAAAGATGCTGGATTCAATAAGGCTGGCACTGTTATGGGGGAAAAACTGCGCAATAAGGCTGGCACTGTTATGGGGAAAAAACCGTTGCGTCCCACGCAACGCAGCTGGTTAGTAAAACATGCAGCTACCTTTCTGGCAAACTGAATTTCAAAGTGGTAAAAGTGCTTCTTGTATTGGTATCAGCAACAGGCCAGTGTGAAGTATTGTACAAGTCCGGAATAGCTTTTAGCAGATTAATACAAAGGCTTCCGAGTTCCTCACTTGACTGCATTTACAAGCTGTAGGCTAACTGTCAATGGTGCCAAAGTACCGACAAAAAGCAACACTAATGCCTATCCATGGTAATTAACAAAAGTTAGTTGCACATAAATCCCACTGAAATCAATGGGTCAAATTAGTAGCAACAAACTTTAGTTCTATAAAGCATAACTAACTTAATCAGATTGAGTCCAGTGTCTGCTACAAAACCCTTCCAAACACCCTTCTGAGAGAGAGGCCATTATTGTGTTCTTTCCCATATTGCCAAATCTTTACAAATAATTCCTGGCCATTGCACTTTGACACAATAGTACCTGCTTTTTATTTTAGAAAGTGTATTTTTGCTTTCAAGGAAGAGAATACAGGAAAATGTGTGTAACAAAATATAGACACATTCAGGGTTCATATTAGTTCACGTATATCCATTTCGGAGTATTCACCAGAAGCTTTTGAGCTAACAAACTCCAAACATCACATTCAGGTTAACACGCAGCCCCCAGTTCTTTCAATTTTAAATCCACAGGGTATTCCAGAGAACTTGAATGCAAACCACTACTCAAAGATCTTACTTTTTTAAAATAACAGCAGAAACGTCTGCAGAAGAAAATGTTGCAACTGCAGATTGCTTGAGAGAACAGTGAAGTAAGAATACCTTGTGTATTATTCTGAACTAGACACCTGTCTTTGTAACAAAATGTTCAAATCCTACACCCAAGGAAAGTATCAGAAATTAAGGATAAGTGAAAGCTTATGAAGCAATTCACAAACAAAAAACATACACACCGTTCTGTATACAATTGCTACAATATACAAATATCCAGGTTTTTTCAATACTCCTAATTGCCCACATCACATGCAAGTGGAATTGGTGCTGATGCCAGATATCTAAAATCACTGATTAATCCAAGTCTCTTCAATTCATCACTTCCCAAATTTTGCATGTGCTTGCTTACTCCTGCCCTTCACCAGTCAATTATGAAATAGTTAAAAGTACAAATACTATAAAACCTATTAACACAAACCACAAAATAGCATAGTATAAGTACCGTATCTAATTAACTCACAGCAACTTAAAATAATTCAAAACAACAAAGTGGGTACCAGAAGAGCTTCTTTTAATAGGAATATGTGAATATTCAATATGCGAAGTACATCTTCATTCCACCAGGTTCTTATAATATTCCTAGAGCTGGGCTTTTAAGTAACTATTACATTGTCCTAATTTCAATGTATTTTAATTAGAGATCTCTTAAAAGTTTAAGAAATGTGTCATCCACATGAATACTGCTAATGCCCATAAAAGAACTAAATCAGTTGTATTATTAAAAATAATTAGTTTTTAATTTGCATGGTTCTTTTATTGCCTATAATTATTCTAAAACATGTTTTTAACCTTCTAATGAATCAATCACAACTGAACTGAAAAAAATATCAAGACAATGAACCACAATTTCACAAATTTGCACCTAGCTCCAAGCCCTGTATATTAGGGTCAAGCGGGTTTCAAAAAAATATTACCAACTTCCCAAGAACTACATTCCACAATGGTTGGTTTGGTTTACTGAAAGCCACAAATACATATCATGGTAGTTATTTTGCAACCACTCAAATGTATCTACTAAGGAAATCCCTTGCCTTTTTGTTTGTAAAGTCATCCACCAAAGTAATTCCATCTGCACAAAGAATTCCATCTGTGCAAAAAACCTTTCTTTCCCATCTCTCCCTGCATCCCACCCACCAGCTTCAGGGGTTGGGGGAACCCCAGAACTGTTTGGTGAGGCACAGGGAGAGGAAGTCTCATTGCACAGATGCAAGTTCTTCAGCTAACAGGATGGATTTATTGGATACAGCCTATTATTACAACAAGCAGGTAAAGTTCTATATTTGATAAAATGTATATAGTTCACTCTCAAAAACATGTCAGTCAAAAGTAACACTGGTGTCTATCAGAGGGAAGCCTACTGATTTCATCAGCAGTAATATAGCAGATGTAAACAATGGATATGTACATATCCCTGAAATTCAAAGCCGATAAACATATGTAAGACATGTGTATTTACAGATACTTCTTCATAAGCCACAAGCTAACTCAAAACTATTATTCACACTACTGGGAGAAAGAGTATTGAAACATATCCAATATGTACTATGCAGGACGAGTTTAATTAATCCAATTATACAGTGGTGCCTCGCAAGACGAAAAGAATCCGTTCCGCAATTCTCTTCGTCTAGCGGTTTTTTCGTCTTGCGAAGCAAGCCCATTGACAGCTTAGCGGATTAGCGCTATTAGCGGTCTAGCGGCTTTTAGCAATCAGCTGAGAAGCGGCTTATCAGCGGAACAGCTGATAAGCGGCTTAGCGCTTAGGGAAAGGGCAAAAAAAAAGCGGGGGGGAAACCGCGGGAACTCGCAAGATTTTTTCGTCTTGCGAAGCAACCCCATAGAGAAATTCGTTTAGCGAAGCGCCTCCAAAACAGAAAATCCTTTCGTCTAGCGGGTTTTCCGTCTTGCGAGGCGTTCGTCTTGCGGGGCACCACTGTATTTGCATAAGTACTTTCTATTCCTGAAAAAATAATTCAATAAATCTTGCACCACATAAGACAATGAATCAAACTCTACTTCTGTGTTCTTAAACTAATTTTAAACTGTCTATAGAGAACCCAACAACAACAAGAGGTCACAGTCACTGAACTTTAGAATGTTGAAGCTGGATTCAGACCCAGAAATTAGCTCCATGGGTTCAGAAGTGCTCAGCTGAAAGGAGCACTGGAAGCTGCTGAAGTCTGCTCCAGCTTGGATTAAAATTCAAACCGGAGAAAATTTCTCAGTTTGTGCCCTAGTTTAAATGGCTGCACCTGACAAAACTGCTGGGCAGCAAAACTCCTGGGCAGCAAAAGCCCATTATTTCAGTAGACCACCTTGCCACAAGAATCTCTTTTGACTAACTGGCATTTCAGTAATCCTATTTTAGTATTCCTTCCGAAGAAACAGAACAAATCCTGAAGATCATTAGGGAAGCACCATTGTGATTTTACTCAACTCCCACACTGGCATGTTATCCTGGTGGAAAAGCAGTGAAAGAACTATTTACATCGTTTAAAAAACTGTTCTGAATCCAAAGACCTAATTACCGTATTTTTCACTCTATAAGACGCACCAGACCATAAGACGCACCTAGTTTTTGGAGGAGGGAAACAAGAAAAAAAATATATTCTGAATCTCAGAAGCCAGAACAACAAGAGGGATCGCTGTGCAGTGAAAGCAGCAATCCCTCTTGCTGTTCTGGCTTCTGGGATAGCTGCGCAGCCTGCATTTGCTCCATAAGATGCACACACATTTCCCCTTATTTTTTAGGAGGGAAAAATAGAGCAAAAATTATAGAGCAAAAAATTTATAGAGCAAAAAATATAGAGCAAAAAATACGGTAATCAGAAGCAAGTTTCTATTTCTATAGGAACCATAATCACTGACAGAAGTAGTTGTATCCAGCAAAGGTCAGGGTGTCAAAAGATCAGACTAATTACCCAAAGTCTCTTCACTCCCATGCCGCAGAAAAAAAATTAAGAGTCCTCCACCTTGTCTTCTTCCTTGCAGCCTCCCCTTCCCATTTCATTTCCCCCACTTCAGATAACAACCTCATCCTAGTTACAGGCTCATTCTACTGCCATCGATGGGCAGCCTCCGCAGTGCTGTTAACCTAAGTATGCATGGCTGAGCTCTTCAATACATTAAGGTATGTCTCCCTTGAAATGCCTTGCAGAAAATTAATTTGAGAGTACAGCCATCTGGAATGGTTTTGCAAGAATGCCCTTTTGCTGCATATCTAGGTGTGCAAGAACCACCTGCAAGAAAAAGGATTCAAATTTGCAGCCCATAAGGTCATTGCCCTACTTGGAACATCTTGGCCAGGCAAAACACAGAAGGTTTAGAAAATCCTGTGGTGTTTGGAAAAAAAGGCAGAGTTTCCTTTCATTTGTATAGCAGCTTGGAGAACCAAAGGGTAGGCTGCTGGACCCATCTAATTCAGCATTGTGCTCTCACAGTAGCCAACCATACGAATGCGGGAAACCCAGCAAGCAAAATATGAGCACAAGAGCATTATTCCCTCCTGTGGTTTCAAGCAACTGGTATTCAGAAGCATTGCTGCTTCCAATTGTGAAGGTAAAGCATAGCCATCATGGTTAGACTTCTGTTTCTTGCCTTCTCCTTAAAGGTAAAGGTAAAGGACCCCTGACAGTTAAGTCCAGTCATGAACGACTCTGGGGTTGCGGCGCTCATCTCGCTTTACTGGCCAAGGAAGCTGGTGTTTGTCCGCAGACAGTTTTTCTGGGTCATGTGGCCAGCATGACTAAGCCGCTTCTGGTGAAACCATAGCAGCACACGGAAACGCCATTTACCTTCCCACCGGAGCGGCACCTATTTATCTACTTGCATTTGATGTGCTTTCAGACAGCTAGGTTGGCAGGAGCAGGGACCGAGCAACAGGAGCTCACCCCGTCGCGGGGATTCAAACTGCCGACCTTCTGATCGGCAAGCACTAGGCTCAGTGGTTTAGACCACAGTGCCACCTTCTCCTTAACAGAGTGCAAATAAAGAAAAATCTCTGCCCTGGTGCTCCCTCAAGCCCGCCACACAAGCCAGGGGACTTAGAAAAGCCCAGTGGTTGGCAGTGAGGACAAAAAGGCTTAGCTAGTAAGCCAGGTTGAGATTTGGGGACCTCTGTTAAAGCCCACTGACTTCAGCATTAAATATTCCCTGTAGATCATGAGGAACAGCACTACAGGATCCAGTTTACTTTGAACAAGTGAGCACTAGAGACTTATGGGGCTGGTTCAGATGTATTGTTAAACCATAAAAAAGAATTTGCTTTAAAATGATAGAAAGTGCTTTAGAAACAAATCTCATTTTGTTCAACTGCTATTTTAATCAAGACAGAAGTTGGTTCAATTTACTTTTCTATTTTCCATTTCTATAGTACCTTTCAAAAGACTACACAAAATATGTGATGTTGGGATTGTCTTACCTATATAGAATCGCAGAATTGTAGAGATGGAAGGAACCCTGAGGATCATCTAGTCCACCCCCCTGCAATGCAGGAATAGGCAGCTGTCCCATACGGGGATCAAACCTGCAACCTTAGCAGTATCGGCACCAAGCTTTAACCAACAGTCAATGCACCAGTTTTTGCGTGTTGACATAGCCTTTTCCAGTTTTCCTTCCAACAGCGGAGAAGAACTTGTTATTACTGTAAGTTTAAATAACTATTTAAACATGTAGACTAAAAGGACAAAATGAAGTGAATGAGCAGAAGCATTCAGCTTACAAAAGCGATTAAACTCACCAAGGACAGAAGCTTTGCTGGTGGAATGAATAGCGAAATGTGCAGATAAAAGATTAGTGTTAATGTCTGTCTATACAAGAACACTTACAGATAACCTCTGAAACAGAAAAATGTGCTATATAAACATGAGTCATCAATGGGATGAACAGGACACAAAAGCTGGTGCTCTTGAAGGATGTGAGTATTGTTTCCAGGGGACTAGAGGGAACAGCAGTATTCTTTGGAAAGACCTTGTGTGTACTTAGGCAACAGCTTTCACAAAATAGTTTGGCCAGCTCATGGGATCGCCAACACAATCCTGGAAGCAGGCATGTGCCTGCAGAGTTCCATCCATTACCACCTCACCCCACCCACCCACCCACCCACCCTGCCTGTACACAACACCCTTCACTGGCATTAGACAAAGCTTTTTGAGGGGTTTAACAGCTGGGAAGGAGTCAACATTTTCCTCCACAGCTGCACATTCAGCAATCACACTTGATGTACAATATTTCTTGGAATACCATCTTCATAAATTTTCTGTAGCATCTTAGACTGCTTCTCTTCCACTACCACTCTCAATGGCATTTTACAAAAAGTAGCAATTGATGAGATAACCGCCCCACATTTACCCTTGCAAAGACAAAAAATAAGGACTTGAGCCTCCTATCACCAAATTAGCGCCATATTTCTAAAGAGTGAACCATAATCAAAGGCACCAAAACAGATGCTCAGCAGATATTGCTGGTGAAATCCTTGGATAAACAGCTCAGAGCGGAAACAACCAAATATATAGGTTATGTGAGTGTAACATATGTAAGATTCAAGTATGAACTACTGGTAGTTATACAGTGAAGATAACTCTAACCTGCTCGGGGTTCTACAGTCCTGTTTGCCCCTTCATCCATAAAGACAAACCGTCCTCCTCCAAAGTCTTCTGTGTAGTCTGAGAGGTAAAGCAACGACGTGTAGTCAAAAGAGCCGTAGGTCACCTAGGAAATAAAACCATCAAATAAAAATATCCAGTCCCATAGGGGTTTCTCTGTGCAAGTTTGAGGATCTTGGGAGTTATCATCATCACCACTGATTTATTAATTGCCTTTTAACAACCAGGCAATTTACTCTTATTAAAAAGTGTTTAAATTGGGGGGGGGGGACCACACAAATAAATTTAAAACAAGACTAAAACGCTTGCAAAACAGACAAAAGTTCTTCTAGGGATATTATACTTAAACAACAACTTAAGGCGAAGAACATCTCAAACTGGTTTGTAATTGTATTTGTAAATAAATAAATATTTGTAGATATCTATTTCTTGAGAACCAATCTTGTCCAACTCTGTTGGACTGCATCTCTCAGAAGAAATGGATACGACTTTGAGCTCTCACACCCCTGTGGAGACATATCTAGAATCCTAGAACTGTGCAGCTATATAGCAGGGTCTCAGACTGTTATCTAGCCAAATCACTTACGCTATGTGGAATTTTCTGCATCATGCTGGCCCCATGTCAATACCTCAGCCAAACAGAACTAAAATAAACGCAACTAGGAAATGTACCTTCGTATAGCAGATATAGATCCAAAAGGTACCTAATTTTCACTTCCTTTTTCCAATATTTTAAATCAGAAAGTTTCATTTTGTGACATTTCTTTTACAAGTATTGGGATATCAGCAACACTCAATTCCCCTGGTCCCCACAAAGAATTTGTGCATTCCTGTCCTTTTACTACTTCATTTTTGCAACATTGCTTATTATTCTTTTGATCTGATAAACACTTTCCCCATTTGACAAGCATTTACTAACTGCAACAGAGTGGGCGAACTGTATTTACAATTACTGTTAAAGCAAGCTTGAAATCGTCCCAAGGAAGAAAATCCATTCATTGTGCCATCTGAAATGACGCCTTTCAAATCCCCTGCAACATTTTCCCTATAGGTCATGGTTGGCAACCTCTTATAAAATGCTGTATTATTCAATGTTATTGGAGCACTTTAAATGGAATTCTGAGCAAACAACAGAATGTTTCCCTTAGAAATTGATTTTTACTTCAGCATAGGTCACAGTTTCATATTTCAGATATGAGAGGACCTTTTGAACGTGGCTGATGCAATGTAAAATAATGTTTTGTTAATTTGCTAGAGCAGGCATAGGCAAACTCGGCCCTCCAGATGTTTTAGGACTACAACTCCCATCATCCCTAGCTAACAGGACCAGTGGTCAGGGATGATGGGAATTGTAGTCTCAAAACATCTGGAGGGCTGAGTTTGCCTATGCCTGTGCTAGAGCCTCACCCACAAAATAAACAAGAATTTTCATTCATGTCAGGATTTAGAATTCTATACCAAAACCCCCAATTCCCCGAGTCCTAACCCTAACCTTTAAAAACAAATACCAGGAAATATATTTAGCGTTGCCAAGATACCACCACACAATTCTGGGAGGGAAACACAGAAGAAATAAGTTCCTCAGGTGAAAATCAAGGGAGATTTGAAAGGCTAACTTGAAAATTCATGGGGGGGGGTGGATTCCATAAACCAGCATATGCTTTTTGGGATTACTCTGCTATGTTATTTATTTGGTGGAGCAAAGGGACAGACAGCGTGGGGAGGAAAAACAGGAAAAGTGGGAGACACATTTTCTATCTGTCTAGGGCTCCAACAGATGGAAAAGTGACTCAACAAAATATTTTGAAGGAAAAGGACATTCCGGAAACGTGGAAAGAAGCCTTTATTACATTTATTTCCAAGCAAGATTCCGATTTAACACTAGTTAAGAATTACAAGCCGATTTCATTGTTGAATACTGATTATAAAATCTTTACGGGAATATTAGCAAAAAGATTGAAAAAGATATTGCAAGAATTTATTCATGAAGATCAAGCAGGTTTTCTTCCTGGCAGACAGATGAAAGATAATGTGAGAAATATAATTAATACTTTGGAATATCTGACTGCTAGGAATGAGAAGCAAGCTATATTGATGTTTGTAGATGCAGAAAAGGCCTTTGATAACATATCTTGGGAATTTATGTTAAAGAATTTAGAATATATGGAGGTAGGAAAAGATTTTTATAATGGAATAAGAGCGATTTATACAGAACAGAGAGCAAAACTGATAGTGAACAATGTAATTACGGAAGAAGTGAAGATATTGAAAGGTACAAGACAGGGATGTCCTCTTTCTCCACTACTATTTATAATGGTCCTGGAAGTCCTTCTGAGTTCAATTAGACAAAATGAATTAATAAAAGGGGTGACAGTAGGTCAGAATGAATATAAAGTTAAAGCCTTTGCTGATGATCTGGTAATAACGATAGAAGATCCATTAAAAAGTTTAAATGAAGTGCTGGAGGAGATTGATCAATTTGGTAAGGTGGCTGGGTTTATATTAAATAAGAAAAAAACTAAAGCAATTGTAAAAAATGTGGACCATAATGTAAAAGAAATAATGCAACAAGAAACAGGAATTGAAGTGGCAAAGAAGGTAAAATACTTGGGAATATGGTTGACTTCAAAAAATATTGATTTATTCCAAAATAATTATATACCGGTGTGGAATGGAATTAAAAATGATCTGGAGCTATGGGGAAGGATGAAACTCTCTTTTTGGGGTAGAATCTCAACGATCAAGATGAGTGTACTCCCAAATATGTTATTCTTATTTCAAATTATTCCTATAATCAAAGGGACTATGATTTTTAAAGAGTGGAAGAGTAATTTCAAGATATATCTGGCAGGGTAAAAAGCCAAGAATACAATTTAAGTTATTAACAGATGCGAAGGAAAGAGGAGGCTTTGCCCTGCCAGACTTGAAATTATATTATGAAGCATCTTGTCTCTGTTGGTTGAAGGCATGGATAAAATTAAAAAATAACAAATTGTTAGATCTAGAAGGATTTGATAACAGATTTGGATGGCACTCGTATTTATGGCTGGAGAAGAAGAAAAGTCATAAGGGTTTTGAGAATCATATCTTCCGGAGATCTTTAATTGAAATATGGGATAGGTATAAAAATGTATTAGAACCTAAAGTCCCACACTGGTTGTCTCCATTAGAGGTTATGAGTGTAAAGAAAATTAATATGAGAGAGAATTGGATCACATAATTAATAATAATTAATTAATTATTATGTAAAGAAAAAGAAGGATCATTTTATCATATGTGGTGGGAGTGTAAGAAAGTGAAGGGTTTCTGGGAAATGATATATAATGAGTTGAAGAAGATGTTGAAATATACATTTGTAAAGAAACCAGAAGCCTTTCTGTTAGGAATAACAGGAAGAGGGATAAATAGAAGTGATTATAAACTTTTCCAATACGCAGTAACAGCAGCAAGAATGGCCCAAAAATGGAAACAGGAGGAACTACAGACTCTTGAAGAATGGAGGATGAAACTCATAGACTATGCAGAACTGGATAAACTAACCGGGAAGATAAGATATCAACGGGACCACAAGTTCATCAAGGATTGGGGAAAATTTGCAGAATATCTGAAAAGTATATGTGACGAACAAATAACGCTAGTGGGATTTAAAGAGGCTTTGTGAAAGTGAGAGGAGTATTGTCAAACAGAAATAGGACAGTAAGGGTAATTTAAAAATGCAATATTAAATTTAGAAAATGTGTAAAAATGGAAAAATATGGGTGATTGGCAGAGAAGCTGATGGAAGTCCAAAAAGTCAAAATTTGTGAAAATTATTTGATAAGGCAAATTTGTATAATGGAAAATTTAATAAAAACTATTTTTAAAAAAGGAAAGGTGACTCAACAACACGCAGTGACTGCATCATTCAAAAGAAAAACAGAGATACGCCAGTCACTAAATTTCTGCTGCTAGACTGTCTAACACAACTATTGTGCTAAAAAAAGCAGGAATGGGGAACTCTTGGCTCCCCAAAGGTTGTTTGGCTCCAACACACATCAGTCCCAGCTAATGTGGCCAACCGTCAAGGATTATGGAAGTCATTGTCCAAAAAGCATCTGGAAAGCCAAAGGTTCACCATCACTGTGTTAAAGTGATGCACCCTGATTAATTTTTCACAACATGAAAAAAAAAATTCAGGAGAGAAAATCCAGTACCTGTAGAAACAGTTAACTTTTCTAAGGATTTAACACTGCTTAGAAAGATACTTTCACACAGTTGTAAAATATAAACCCAATAAAATCACTTTAAAGACAAGGAAGTTTATAAACACTGGTGTTATTCAAAGGAGGAGCAACATTTTGCAAATACTAAATCGGGGTGCATGTTCTGTACACAAACATACATGCCTAAGTTTCAAGATTTCTTGTAGCTGTAATTTATTTTCCTGGAAGTTCTTACATAAGTACAAAACAGTTCGACTGTTGGCCTGTTATCTTTCAGTTTCTGTTTTGGCCCTTTTGCTTGCTTGTTTTTACAGCTACAGCCACAGACGACCAAGTATGGTAAGCCTTAACTGCTCATGTATTACACAAATTTACAGTCCCCACTATACAGAAACATAAAAAGCTAAAAAGGGGTTTTTCCCCCAATCTTACTGCTAATGGAGGACAAAGAGTTACAAATGTTGAAATCCATGTGATACAGCAATCTGAGTTTATCTAGTAGATTCTATTCTGGAAGGATTATGAAAATCCAGCAAAATGTATGAAACAAACCAGACAAGCAAGACCAATGTGGGCAGGAAGAATATATGATTTGGACAAGGAACACTTGGGTTCAAATCTCTGCTAAAGAATTAATTTGCTAAGTTTATCAACTGGAAAATGGAATTAACAATTTAGCAATTTAGATCCTATACACATTTACTCAGGAGTTAAACTCAGTGAGACTTATTTCTATGTAAACATACTTGGAACTGAAGTATTAATCACAATAACTTGCTGTAGTAATGCAGTAATTACTGTTCTAGTGTCTACATTTACTAAGACAATAGCACACTATAATTAAAGAACAGATATGAAGGGTTATTGGAGTAGAAGGGGAAAAACCCACTTACCTTATCAATATGTGGGTGCCAGTATTCATCATGAGCTGTCTTGGCTTCTGAGTTGTTTATTCTAGAGAAGAAGGTTGGCTTCGTCAAATACATGGAAGAGGAGCTGATACCAAAAGTGAGAGCTATTTTTTGTTGGATTCTCTGCCTCACATCACTGCAAAGGAGAAAACAGCATCTTAAGTGACTGGGAGGCTGTACAATGGCATAGGACTCAACAGTATTTTCTTTCTATAATAATGCTTAAGCATTTATACAGCGTTTTCAAAATGCTTCACGTAAATATTTTCAGGAATCCTTAAAAAAAACCACAACTCTGTGTGATGCAGTCCACTAATATTATGTATTGCAAATGGTGAGCTGAGAGTGTGTGGCCTGCACAAAATCACCTAGTGAGTCCTCAGCAGAGGCAAGATCAGAATCGGACTTTCTGATTAGTACTCAGCCATCAAACAACATTATTGTCTATACTGACATGAGGACTCCTGAGAAAAGTGAAGCTGGGTCCTGCAACAAAATATCTGACTAGGTTGCCCCAGCCACTCTGGGCAGCTTCCAGCGCATACAAAAACATAATAAAACATTAAACATTAAAAACTTCCCTATACACGGCTGCCTTCAGATGTCTTCTAAAGGTTGTATATTTACTGATCTCCCTGACTTCTGATGGGAGGGCACTCCACAGGGATTGCTGACCTGCTCTCAGCTATGCTACAGAACCACCACTCTATGGCCAAACAGTGATACTACAAATTCCAGCCCACCCAGCATCAGGTGACGCAAGGAACCAAGAGGCTCCCATCTGGCCCTAACAAAGCAGCAGACTCTGGTTGAGATCCTCTGACTGAGCAACTCATCACTCAGAAACAGACTAAACTGCTTTTCTAGCTGCACTGTCACTTGCTCAGCCACCTTTGGAAATATTCTCTGGCCTTCCTGACCTGATTGCACATGTGGCAGTTCATCTGCGTGCCTACATTAAATCACTCTGCACTGGATAAGCTAGTAGAAGAGTTTCATTCAAAATAGGTAGAGAAGTTGCTCTACATTAAAGAGCTCAGGTTGCAAAAAGAATACCTCTTCCTAATGCCTGCATAGATAGATAGATAGATAGATAGATAGATAGATAGATAGATAGATAGATAATACTTTATTCGGCTATAAGCTCACAAGGTAAAACAAATCAATAGATAAAATAGCATTTTACAATCTAAAATATCAACTAAAATATTTCAACGCATAATCTCCATCACACTACTTACAATCTCTAGATGTACCGTATTATGGCCTTGAAGATAAAGATGGTGACTTCCTAATGCCTATTACTGGGATAACATTAGATTCAGCAGATCAAAGGAAAGAAGAATATACTGCCTTTTAATAGACTTAAGCCCAGCAAGGCTCTGTACCTGGTTATCTGGCAAGCTGTCTCTTTACTGGAAAAAAGATAAGCAAAAATGCTGCTTCTGACTGTCCTAAATTTCCATCAGTGAGAAATTTAGAAGCAAATAGCCAGTGCAGTAGACCCACATATTTGCACATGCGCAGCTTGCTATACCTGCTGTACAGGTACCCTGATGTGATGACCTTCAGAAAAGTGCAAGGCTCATCTTATTGAGCTGGTTTATGCTGGTACTACTTAGCTTGCATATTTTTTCGAAGCAAGACAGAAAGACTTCCTGAAGATATTTTCGGCCAGCATACCTGGTGGGAATAACAGGACCTAGCAGGAAATATGGCCAGCTTCCAAGCTGCACATGAGTTATTATAGTAATACGGTTTCCATCTGTCACCAAAATGCCACTTTCCTATTTCTTAGGTCTACCAGCCAAGGAAAATGGAAGTTCATTCAGAAGGAAAGCTATTTTTACCCAAGCAAATCAGTTTTTTAAAGTCTCAGGCATTTTATTTCAATAAGTGTTGCAGCTCATTTTGAAATCTTGCTCGGTGACGACAGCTTCTGTGTGCACTGTCTGTCTCTGAAAAATCAATCCAGCCATTCAGGTAGACAACAAGCCTCTTTTGCTGCTGTTCCCTTGAGCTATCATTCTGCAGACCAATCCACCGGCTGTATTGTATTGAGAACTCCTTTTTAGAATTTATCCTGCGCTCTATGCAATACTTCTCATTATATCTATAATGAAATGGCACTCCTTAATGCAAACCATTTTCATTTGATATGATGAAAATGTATTTTAATATCAACCCATGATTTTGATGTTATGATTTTTCCAGCTATTCAAAGTATAAACCTTTTATTGCATCAGATATACTAAAATGTAGCTTTTGATAATGTAAAAAAAAAAACCAAACCATGCGCTGCAAGCAAAGGGTGGTATTCAACAACATTTCAAGTAGTCTCATTGAAATTAAGGTATCTAATAGCATTGTCTTCATTTATTTCAATGGATCTACTCTGAATAAAACTTAGCTGAGTAACGCCCTAAATAATTACACTGAATTCATTAAAGTGGTTGATTTTAAACCAAAAGCATCCCTCCTCCTTACTATGTGAAGCAGCACAATACTATAACCAGTGCAAGCATTACCCACCTTGAGCATAACACAAGAGAGAAGTCAAACTATATTTCATCACCACAAGCAGCTGCTGTTTTAACAGAGTTTAAAATACACATTCACTAGTTCGGAATGTCAGCACTACTTTGCTGCCAGAAAATGCCTGGAATGCTCAGCAGTGCTGCTTCTTAATGAGCCCTCAACAAGGTGTTATTTTTGTGAGTTTGTTTTTTTAAGTCCTTCATAGCTTAACACAAGTAAGTCATGATGAAGAGTGTGTTTAGCATAAACCTTAAGGTATGCAAGACACTGGGAGAAAAGTGTTGCCATTGGGAAAAGAAGATTCAGCAGAGAAAGCCTGCAGGTTTTCTCTGGCAGACAAACATTTTCTCTGCTACAGAGTCTAGATCAGGCATAGGCAAACTCGGCCCTCCAGATGTTTTAGGACTACAACCCCCATCATCCCTAGCTAACAGGACCAGTGGTCAGGGATGATGGGAGTTGTAGTCCCAAAACATCTGGAGGGCTGAGTTTGCCTATGCCTGGTCTAGATTCAATAATGGTAGTTTTGTTTCTGTTAAATATCACACCACCACCACAAAATACACAAGTCCCATGAAACACAAAGGCAGAGGTCCAAGCTGGATAACTAGAATGAGCAGAGACAGTGGCTGTCTACAGTAAACAGGAAGGGCTGGTGAAGATAGGTTTCTGGCTTTCTGCTAACCACAGCAATTTAACTGGGAACTAGTCTAGGAAACCTCTGCTCTGTCATCTGCCCTCACCCCCCCCCCCCGGAGTAAAACTTTTTTTTTTAATGAATATTTATTAGGATTTTCAATAACAAAACAAAAACAAAAGTAAACAAAAAAAATGACAAAAATACAAAACTTAAAAACAATTAAAAACACATAGAATTTCAATTGCTTATTTCCCTTTAACTTGTTTCTCAGACCTCCTCACACCTCCCCTTCTTGTATTCCAATTTAAATTATTAGCTCAGCAAATCCTTATTACTTATTTCTCAACTTTACTTAATAATTTATTTTAACATGTTATTATTTTACTTTTTCTCTTTCTTCCATTTCCTTAATTTATTTTTGCAAACCTTATCTTCATTTAATTTAGACCATTTTAGAGACCAGTTTTAACTTGTCCAAACTTAAACATCAATACTTATACATCAGTACTCATTCTTAAGCATTTTTCCTAATGTCGACCAAACTTCCCTTCCACGACTTTCCCAATTTTCATACCAATAGCAAAACAATATAAAAACAGAACGAATTATAATTGTATACCCTTTGGATTCCCAAATTCCACCCACCCCTTTCCCGGTTTCAGTCCCCAGCAAGTGTCCATCAGTCTCAATATAGTATTAGCCTGGAGATCTCACATCCGAGGCTCTTAAATCTCTCTCAGTTCCTCTCTGCCAGTCTTTTTGATAGTCCTTAATGTTAAACCCCAAATCTCGAAGAGGCTCCGGCCCAACAGGATCTATGTTTCTTCCAGCCAGACCTCCATACTTAAAAATAAAGCCTATGGGGTATTCCAAATCTTGTTTCATACTCCTTTCAAGTCCAAATGTCCCCAAAGCTCCAACTTCCGCCTTAATCAAATTTGTAATCCTTCGGTCTTCAGATCTCCACATAAGGAGATCTCTCAATTTTCCAGTCTCCAATTCAGGCCAGGCTTTCCACATCAAGTTTTTATTTTGCTTTGTTGCCATCATGTCAGCCTCAAATTACAGCTCTCCTTTAACATCTGCAAAATTACAGCTCCTCCTTCCTTTTCTTCAGGGGCAACATATGTTTCCTTCTCCATATTTTCAAAGCTCTTAGGTTTCTCTATTTGTCCAATTGAATAGGCTTCCTGTTTCAAATCCTTGTAACTTTCCCAAGAGAACAAATACTCTGTCCAATTCCGCCTGGATTTTCCCTCCTCCAGCCATTCTTGTAATGTCCCTAAACCCCCTCTAGGGGGATTTTGTTTCTTTAATGTTCCTTTCAGCTCAAATCCAAAAATCAAGTTAGTTTGTATCAGCCCTTCCTTATTTTCAACAAATTGTAACAAATATAACCAGCAGAATCAACAGCAACAAAGTTCTCTTTTTCCCTCTTGACAGCTAACTTGACAGCTGTCAAACTCTTCAGTATTTCATCAACAGGCTCTCTTGCGGAACTCTCCCGGGTCCGGGGGGGTGACACTTCAGCTCCCAAAATTAGTTCTTTATCCTCCAGTAAGATTTCTTGTAAAGTCAAACCGTGAAGTTAAAATCTTTTACAAAAAAAAAAGAAAAGATTCTCTCGACCTTAGTTAGCAGGTCCTTTGCTTTGAATTATTTACAAAGGGGGGGGCGGACTTCCTTTTTAAACCTTCCCCGCTCGTTCCTAATTCATCAAAAATTTCTTTTAAATTCCAATTTCCATACTACTCACGGGTTGTTGCTTTAGAGTCCAATTTTTCAAAGAAAAAAGTCAGCGCTCTCCGACAATGGCTTGCGGCTTCACTCCGCAGAAGAAGCAGTCTACTCTCAGCACCGCGCCGCACCCCGTCCCCGTTCCGGAGCCTTTAAAAAGGCTCCTTCGCAGATCAGGGGGGCGCAAATGGTGCCCGCCGAGTCACCACGCTCACAGGCTTCTGCGCCTGTGATTTTTAAGGGTCCCCGCGTCGCCGCCGCGGCAAGACCCGATCCTGCGGAGCCGATTCCCTCCGGAGCTCGGAGGGAATCCACCATTAGTCAATGGCGCTAACCCGGAAGTCTCCCCCCCCCCGGAGTAAAACTGCCACTCTCCCACCTCAGTATGAAAGACCATGAATAGTGCTGACCCTCACTCCTGATTTTTTATTCTAAATTCTTAAATACATTGGACAAATCCACAATAAATTCTCTCGACCTTAGTTAGCAGGTCCTTTGCTTTGAATTATTTACAAAGGGGGGGGCGGACTTCCTTTTTAAACCTTCCCCGCTCGTTCCTAATTCATCATAAATTTCTTTTAAATTCCAATTTCCATACTACTCACGGGTTGTTGCTTTAGAGTCCAATTTTTCAAAGAAAAAAGTCAGCGCTCTCCGACAATGGCTTGCGGCTTCACTCCGCAGAAGAAGCAGTCTACTCTCAGCACCGCGCCGCACCCCGTCCCTGTTCCGGAGCCTTTAAAAAGGCTCCTTCGCAGATCGGGGGGGCGCAAATGGTGCCCACCGAGTCACCACGCTCACAGGCTTCTGCGCCTGTGATTTTTAAGGGTCCCCGCGTCGCCGCTGCGGCAAGACCCGATCCTGCGGAGCCGATTCCCTCCGCAGGACCCGAGGACCCGCAAGACCCGATCCTGCGGAGCTCGGAGGGAATCCGCCATTAGTCGATGGCGCTAACCCGGAAGTCTCTCCCCCCCCCCGGAGTAAAACTGCCACTCTCCCACCTCAGTATGAAAGACCATGAATAGTGCTGACCCTCACTCCTGATTTTTTATTCTAAATTCTTAAATCCATTGGACAAATCCACAATAAATTTAACATTGCTAGCTTCTTCTTTTTAATGGCACCCTGTAGATGTCAAGAGTGGTTGAATTGTCTCCGTCCTTTGTCAATGAACAGAGCTAATATGATAGGGTAGAGAAGTACAGATACCGTTGTACAATGCAGAAGGCATTCCAGTGAGCTCACATTTAGAATAAAACATCCTATTTTGGTCACATATGCCTGAGAAGGGTTAATGCATGTAGAACTAAGAACTAGACTGCTGAAAGGAGTAGAACAATTTTTCTTGCAAGCAGAGTTCTTAAGAAAGTTGGGGCCTTTCCACTTGTTTTAGAAGTGGTACCACAAATGAGGGAGGCAGGAGAAAGGCAGCTACGAGTAAAATATGACAATATATTAACATGATTTTGGTTAGGAAATAGAAGAAAGTGCCTAAATCTTAGAGATGTGATCTGGATTGCATAGTTCCAGTTACAGATAGGTAGCCGTGTTGGTCTGCCATAGTCAAAACAAAATAAAAAAAATTCTTCCAGTAGCACCTTAAAGACCAACTAAGTTAGTTCTTGGTATGAGCTTTCGTGTGCATGCACACTTCTTCAGATACGCTCATACCAAGAACTAACTTAGTTGGTCTTTAAGGTGCTACTGGAAGAAATTTTTTTATTTTGGATTGCATAGGTTAATGGGAGTTTAACCTTTGATTTAATAAAGGCTGAGCTACCAATTTCTATGAAATGCAGCCAGTGCCACATGCCTCTTTTTCCTACACTATTGAAGGGTATGTTTGACTGTTAAGCAGTCTTCTTAGCCATCTAACAAGCAATATATCTCATCAGCAGTTCAAGTATCATGCTGCATTTAGACACACCTCTTCTAAGAGACACATTACAAATTGTTCTCATCCACACAATTAAAGTTGTACAGTGGTACCTCTGGTTACGAACTTAATTCGTTCTCAAGGTCCGTTCTTAACCTGAAATCGTTCTTTACCTGAGGTACCACTTTAGCTAATGGGGCCTTCCGCTGCTGCTATGCTAACGGCACACAATTTCTGTTCTCATCCTGAGGTAAAGTTCTTAATCCAAGGTACTACTTCCGGGCTAGCAGAGTCTGTAACCCGAAGTGTTTGTAACCTGAGGTGTTTGTAACCCGAGGAACCACTGTATTTGACAGCAGTTTGGAAGAAAATAAATACCCTTAATGGTGTTTTCTTTTCTTACCGATATAAATGAAAATCTTCTTCCGTAAAGGTATCATGGACTTTATCACTGAAGTATCTGTGGAGGAAGACAATTCAAAGACTGAAATAAATAATACAAAGTGCAAGTTAAATCCCTGCAGCAGCTGGTGCTTAACTTTTCTTTGCAAATTAATTTACTCAAACCAACTTTATCCCAAGCAGTTATTAAAGATTAGTAAACAAGAAGCACTCTGATGACTTAAAGGATGCTATGGTGATAGGAAAACTATTAATTCTGCAGGAAAACTGATCACCACTTGAGGGCACAAATTATTTTGCTTTCTGCATTACATTACAAATCTAAACTGTGGTGGGAGAAACTCTTACATCCAGCATCTACTGAGACAGCAAATATTTATATCTCTCCTACAGGCCCAGCTTAACACCACTTGCTAACAACACTTAGTATCACAGCTTTTTGCAAAGGCCAGCAAACTGCTGAAGAATCCATTAATTAACCTGCAGCATCGGAGCTTTTTCTCTTCCCCCACCCAAATGTCTATTCCATCCTGAAGAACCTAAGAGCACTAAAATCACCTGTATCCAAGGCACTGAATGCCAAGGTGCAACTCTACATTACCTGTACATGTTAACAAAATGCTTCCCCAAAGAAAGAGCTCCAGAGTGCAAGTCCAGAATTGAAGCCTGGGAGGGGGGGGAAATCCAAACAAGAAGAAACAAATCAGCAAAAGGAAGACTATTAAAAGGAGACTAAGTCTCTGTTCTGTGCAATCTCAGATGGTGGGTTGTATCCAACGCTCCACACAAACTGCTTGGCTGATACAACAGGACTTCTGTTTCCTCCCCCCACCGTGTACTCCCACAATCTGCTCCAGGGGACAGGAGATACAGCACTCTTGGTTTAAAGTCATGCTAGTTTATATATATATAAGAGTCAGAAATCAAGGCACAATAGACTTATCCAGTGTTAACTTTCCCTCTTCAGCTATATCTTCCCCTAGAATTCAGTGGTGTATATTCATGTTTCAGGACCTGGCATGCAAATATTCGAATATTATCCATAACATGTTTTTCCTGCATTGATTCCTATATAGTTCTAAAGCAATTCAATTTACCACTAAGGCTGGGAGAGGAGGGAAAGATGAATCTCTTATGCTCATGCATGACCAAGAGGTCATTTTCAAGGTTCTTCTTTTGACCTGCAGAAAAACTGCTGGCCTTTTTAAACCGCAGTCATTACAAAAGGCCATACACTTCACACTATCCTGTGACTTGGCCAGTCCCACATTTCCACTGTTTTAGCAGCTAAAGAAGTGACCTTTCTGCTTTCTGAAGCAGCACAAGTTTGGAGCACTGCAGGGGAAAGAAAATTATTAAGGCAATTATACTGGAAGGGTAGTTAATGGGACTTCAGGAGCTTGTTTTTTAAAAAAACAAACAGCAGCAAAACCACACAGACAGGAAGATACTCTGCAATAATGTAGGCCTAAAGGGTAAATGCTTAAGATTTAAATGTGCTGGAAAATGAGAGGTTCAACTTCAGAATAGGGGAACTAATTAAATGTCAGGTGCTGAATGGACCACAGTAACAAGAGACTGTACAGTGGTACCTTGGGTTAAAAACTTAATTTGTTGTGGAGGTCCATTCTTAACCTGAAACTGTTCTTAACCTGAAGCACCACTTTAGCTAATGGGGCCTCCCGCTGCCGCTGCACCGCCACCACACTATTTCTGTTCTCATCCTGAAGCAAAGTTCTTAACCTGAGGTACTATTTCTGGGTTAGCAGAGTCTGTAACCTGAAGCGTCTGTAATCTGAAGCGTATGTAACCCGAGGTACCACTGTATTTGCTAAATAGCTGTGCTGAAAAGAAATAAACAGCAGTTGCTTTTGCACCAAAAAATAAAAAATCTCACAGCAGATATTTTTGGGTCCATGTTCTATTCCTTGGTAATGTGGACCAAAGGATGACAAATTCACAAAAGCCTCAATTTTCGAATCAGGATTTGTGAACTGTCACAACTGCTTAGAGTTCTTGATGCTAAAGTTTTTTAATAACAAAATATGTCCAGTGAGGCTACCAGCTACCCAAACTGGACCTTCGTAGATGGAATGAAATTCAGCATCACAAAACAGGAATGTGCTTCCTTGACCCTTGTAATTGGTAGGCTCTAGATCAGGGATGGGGACCACAATACCCATAATTCCTGACAATTGGCCATGTTGGCTGGGATGGATGAGAGTTGGAATCTAGCAACAACTGGGGTAGGGGGCATTTCTGTTTTGGATTATTCTGGTCAAACACTAGGGCATTGATCTTCTGCTCTGCCTGGTCAAGGGAGCAGTACTTAGTGCCTTCTGCTTGTTATGATTTACCCTGCAACTTCTACTTTAATGACCTCAAGTATCTTTAACTGTAGATAGTTTAGACCTAGATTTGGGTAAAGATGCTCCCAGATGGCCTTGGCAACAGGACAGGATATTGGGCAAGCCACAGCTATTCACTTGGGAAGAAAGCCCTTGGATGCAGAGAGAGAAACCCTCCACCCCTGGATTTCATCATCAGATGCAACAGTAAGCTATGGTTTAGCATTATGTGCATAGTTGGATTCCAGTTTTAGGACAAACTATGGTTTGCAAACCAGTTTCTGAAGCTGAGATGCAATGGCAAACGTCATCCCTCTTCATTCTTGATGCCATTGTCACAAGCCCACCCAGCCCTGCACTTGAGGCAAAGGTCTGCAGGGGGAGTGATTGCATGAGAAAGTAATGCTATGACTGTGCTGTACTTTCGAGAATGGGGGGGGGGGGGAGGACACCCTAGACTGCTGCAGGTGAACTTTCCTCTTTCCAGGACCAACTACCACTAACAGTCCATTGGAAGGACTCCCAAGAAAGTGCAGCTGAAGACATCAGGACCTGTTCCAACCATCTATTGTGAGCTGCCCTGCAGGAAGGTTCCTGTTGACTTGCTACATGTTGATATTGCTTATTGTGTTCATATTTAAATGCACATTGAAGTTACTTGTCAGTATCAGTATCCTGAAAGGTGGATCTAAGCCACTGTAATAAATAAATGTTTGCCTTCTGACTTTTGAGCCTACAGTTACTGTCAACTTTTTCCTCTGAAACCTAAGGGCTTAATCCTAACTTTTTTCTTTAAAGTTGAGATTGTCAAGATTATTTCCTTGGCTCTGTTCACTGCACATTACAAGCCACAAACCATACACCTATTCTCTATAGCCCATTGGTTTCCCAAAGGCAACACATGACTCACTACTAGGGCTTGGAAAATTGCAGCCATGACCATTTTTATCCCATTGTCTCTTGAAATCACCCCAGCACATAAACTGTGCGACCGCTGGTAATTTCTTTGAGGCAGAAAATCTACATAAAGATTGTGAATCTGTCTCTGAAAAGCAGTTGCCTCTCTATTATGGTGGAAGGAACCTACCTGTGTTGAATGAACCCCCAAATTTAAGCCTATGATAATCCCCCATGGTGGACTAATGTTGTAGCAAGAGAAGATTTTGAAATAGACTGAAGAATGCATAGCCTTGACAAATTGCTTGCCATCAGATTTAGTCAAGGCACATTTGCATCTGAATCAAGTGCAGAGAATCAAGGACCGTTATCTTGTTTTGACTCCTACCCTTTGCTCGCTGCAATGAAGTCCTTCGTGAATTATTCAGAATGGAGATGTACAATAACAAGAAAACAGAGAACAAAAGCCTCATTCATTTGATTTCTTGAAGTGCTATTAGGAGCAGTAGCATCCTCCATCATCATCCTGATCAAAATATACAGGTGCCATTTAGGTAGCTGCTAAGGTTAATTTTGAAAAGCACAGGCGAGACAGCCAGTTGTGAATAAACTAATTCCATTAAGGTGAAACTCTTAGACTCTGCAGAAACAAAGTACAAGTGACTCATAGCAGAGGGAACACGAGCAGCAAGAAACAATACAAATGTCAGAAACCGCATTCACTCAGTCCTTACACCTCTCATAAGTAGGATCATGCTGGATAGCATCAATATGGAAAGAACACAATTTGCATATGGAAGAGCTGGAAAAGGTAATGGAAGACAAGCCCTGGATTGAATGGCTTCACATGGTTTGCCCCTTTTAGATAGAGATGACTTGGCCACAGTACTCCATGCTCTAGCAACTCCCAGACTGAAGTATTTCAATGCACTTTGCATGGGACTGCCCTTGAAGATGACTCAGAAACTTCAAGTGGTCCAAACTATAACAGTCAGATTACTGGCTGGAGTTCCATTTTAAACCCTCATTTTAAAACAGCTTCACTGGTAGCAGGTTTGTAGCAATGCCATTCACTTTCTTCTCATGTTCCAAAAGTATATTCACTGTTAGCAAAGTCAGTAAGATAATGTAGACGGAGTCCAGAGAGAAAAGTTCTGATAACACTTTACTGAGGAAACTGAGCAAAACAGTGTATATTTTGAACAGAAATACACAGAGGCTTTGTCTCTTAGTTCAGGTCTTGTACAAAGCAGGGAGACCTTCAACCAAACATGCAGAAGAACAACTCCCATAGAACTACACAGCCAATCAGAGCACATGCTACCTCAGGAAAGTTCATGCCATTCTGACTGGTTGCTAAGTAATACCACCACAAGCCCCTTGGGCCATTGACTAGCACTAATAACACCACCGTTAAATAGCATGCAGAACGATTTCTGCTGTTGCATTTCCAACACTCACAAGAGTCAATGAATTAAAATAAGCTCCCCTCCTGTTAGCCCCAATCAGAAACTCCATATCTTCCCAATTTTGGCTCTACCATCATGGAAGGGGGAGCTTTAGAAACAAACTTTTCTATGGATCCTTGGTGCGCAATTATTTTACCACCTGTACTTACTCAGAAGGTAAATGGAATTTTAGCTCCTTATATTACAAAAGTAAAGCAACATAAAAGGATAGAAACTGAACGGAAAATTGTAAAACTTGCATTCAAAGGCTAAATGCAATTATGAGCATTTATGATTTCAAAGCCGGTCTGATGCATTTGGGGGCTAAATTTTGGAAAGTCATTTTCATTGCACCTTTGCAAACCATAAATCAAAACTTCAGTTCTTCAACAGACTAGCATTTTAAATCTACTTTTGATTTCTCTGCATCTGGCAAATGGTCCCAAGACATCAACACGATTTACGTCACGAACAGTCCATGGCCAATTGCAGAGACACCTGTCAATCGAGCTGATTGGATTGCACTCAAAGCAATTACATTCCATATTGAACAAAGAGCCGCTTCAGCTCTCAGTAGGCTACAGAATGCAATGAAATACAGGAATAGTAAAAAGAACGTCCTTCTATTGAACAGTCGTTTACTGTGAAAGACTGCTGCCTGTCTCTGTGGGTAGAATGGAAAGGTAGCTCACTTTGTATTGGTGGGCTACAGGAGTGCCAACTTGGTCCTGCAGCCGTGGGTGTCCGGGGCTGTGGGTGCCATGCAGCATGCATCGACCTGGCACCGAATTTTGTGGGTGCCCAGCCTCTTCATGGGGAATTTTGTGGGTGCTCGGGCACCCAGGGCCCAGGGAGTTGGCACCTATGGAGGCTGCGAGAGTGTTTGAAAGAGTGTTCACTGGGACACACAGCACTGAGAGGCCCTGGGGCACTGCAAGTACAACAGGGCACCCTGATTTCTGGTTGGGTATGCTGCAGCTGAAGAAACACTGAAGCTGGAGCATTTACCTTTAAGGTTATTGAGACCTTGGTCTCAAACCCTTTTACTTGAAAGTGCCATAGAAAGCAAGGGTGTTTTCTCCCAAGCAAATGTATTTAGGATTAAGGGATGACACAACTGAGATGGCATATAGTCTGTAACACAACTTTTAAAAGCTTAGATACAAAAATATTCTCTCTTTTTTTTTTAAGTATACCACCTTCACTTATTTGACAATTAACTATGCAAAGTCTGGTGATGCTTCACATTCTACTGAAGGATGGTCACATTGATCTTCCATCCCATACTCCTTCTACATTAGGCATCTTTCCTCAAACTCTTTTTTTTTTTTCCTCTGGAGGATGCAGATTTTTCCTCTGATTGCTCAGGCATCTTCCACGATCCCTCTCCAAAAGGTCAAGAGAGATAGATTAGACTGAGTGGCAATGTCTTGCCAATGACTACCAGTTGAAGGTTATGGCCAAGCTGGGATTCAGGCCCATGGGAGAAATTCACCATTGTTCTAAGGCAAATGTTCCACCAGCACAAGATTTTCGGCTTGTCAGATGGAACAATCCCTCCTCTCCTACCTGCACTCCACTGCACTGTTTTGGGGCTTCTTCCTCCCCTTCCAGCAATTTCAGGGGGGCATGAGGGGGGAACCACTTTGCGCAAGTGGAAGTCCACATGCAGGGTTCTGTGTATGGAATTAGGTGAATCCTTCCCCATGTTTCCCTAGACGTCCAACACCCAATCCCATTAGGATACACAAAATGGGAGGCCTTGTTGGCGTAAAGGGGGGGGGTAAGGAAAACACAGGATCAGAAACTACATGAGGATACTTTCCCTTGTGAGCAAGTGGAAAAGGTTCTTTTTTGCTCTGCATGCTTCCTTTTCCCTGACCCAAGCTGCTGCCCAACTCATTCACCACCCACCATAGTACAAATGCCTGCCCCTCACTCTCAAAGCACCATGTATTAGTTCCTCCTCTTCAAGCTCAGCCTTGCCCAAAACAATCTTAATTTGCAGTTAGGAGCAATCAACATTGGAGCAGTTGAAGGGAAGTCTAGAATAACTATAGACAAGCAAAATGTATATTTTGCCACACGGGGATGAGGGCAGAGTCCTACATTTCTTCCCCATTCCTGACACTCCTCCCCAAAACCCATTTAAAAAACAAAAATCTAAAGAATCTTGCCTGGATACCAGAAGAATGTAAAAGGTAACAGGACACTGCTCACCCCTCCGTCTGATCCTCCAAGGGAGAGTCCCTTCTCTGCTATTCTGTGGACGACACAACAATTTCAAATCAGAACTGCAGCACAGCCTTTTACCGTTTAATGCCACTTGTCAAACCAGACCTGTCACAGTTGACACAGGAGGAACAGAAAGGTCAACTTACACTGGCATAACAGTGGGCAAATCAGAATTCTTCACACACAGAACCCAGCTGGGGGGGGGGACAAGGGCAGAGCATTTCCTAGCAGAAAAAAAGTAGTCATATTGCAAAGCAGAGGTGGCTGACCTGTAGTCAGTGAGCTAAATCTGGTTCCCTCAGATCTGTAATTTTTAAAAATGCTACATCCACTTTGACACTTTCTGGTGGGTTGACCATTGCTCAGTGCAGCCCTGTGCCCTTAAAAGGTTAGCTGCCTCAGTGCCTAGGCGTGGCAGACAATACAAAGCCCAGATTTATCCCAATCATTTCCAGGCAATGGGAAGAAGTGAAAGCAAATGCTATTTTTCTTAGTCCAGAAGTCTGGGAATTTTTGCTAATGACAAATGACCAAAGTTAAGACCATTTACTCTAGTTGCAATGAAATACTGCTCTTTCAGGATGCAAAACCCTGCATGCAGAATGAAAGAGTTTAATGACTCAGTTGAGGTGAAAGAAGATTCCCCACCTTACTGCAGAAACTGCTGCAAAGTGGGAACACATTGAATTAAAGTAACCCCACTTCTTCCTATTGCTAACTGCAGAATATTTACACAATGCCCTGGTTCAGATGCACATTTCCCAGCTTTCTGAACCATAGTTTAGCAGCCAGGAACAAGCACTTTTACAGTCCGTTCCCCCCACCCCACCCGCCTCCACAGGATGCCAGTCCCAGTTAGCTTAAACTTCTGGTCCCCACTGTGTTTAAAATTAGGCGCTGTGATTTAATGTCAGTTTACTAACCAGAATCTTAAAATTGGAGTTTACACATAGCTTAACATCCTGGTAAGTAAACTAACACTTAAGGAATTTCAGGAATAGCAGGTAACAATAGCTTTAGCTAATCAAATCACTATGTCAAGGTTGGATGTGAGCAGAAGGGGTGAGAGAACATACTAAACGGCTATTCTTGGTCATGGCAAATACTTGGCCTAGAGTGAAGGCAAGCACAACACCATACAGAAGCTTCCTAGCCTGTGTATTTGCAGTAAACACTTGTAAAGCAAATGCATATTTTGGTGGAAAACAGGCTTCTAGAGACCTGGGTTCCAGGCTCTCAATTGCTTAACATTTGGGAGTGGGATGCAAAATTTGGAGCCTTGGTTTAAAACTCTGAGTAGACTTAACCACTCATAATGCTGCTGCCAACATACCACTTAACTGTAATTAAGGCAATTGGTAAGAATTCACAGTCCAAAAGCAAGCGTTAATTCCATGGCCCACACATAAATTGCTTATCCATGATTAGGCTGCTGGGAGCCTTACATCTCCAAAATCCCAATTTGCAAATGTTCCATGGACTCCTTGATCAACTTGTTCTCTCACCCTCAGCCCCCAATTTATAAATGGGAACAATGACCCCTCTCACAATTGCATTGAATGCAAGCTCACAATAAAAGCATGAAACATCTTTCCTATTAAAAAGCTCTACAGAAGTGCTCACTAATAATTAAGAGATGCATGAACTGTAGGAAACTTGCCTCAGATTAACTGAGATATTACCGGAAGTCCCTCCCCCCCGCCGAAAAAAATGGGGGGAAACCTAGGTAACTCCAAACCAATGAAAGCCTTAAACAATTACCTTTCCCAACCTGCCCTTGCACCTGTCCTTGCAGCATCTTTCCCACCTCACAAACTAATGGAGCATAGCAAAGTACTGTATGTGGGTAAAAGGTAGAAAAAGGCTGCAGGTCAAAAACCAGGAGGGCAGGAAGGGAGCTGAAGTCCCTTTGTGTTGGGGACTAGACTCTTATGATCTCTGAATTGCAGGGGGTTGGACCAGATGTCTCTTTGGGTCCCTTCCAACTCTGCAATTTCCCACCCCCTAAATTTGATGCTGCAGCCTCCTCCTACTTCCCACCTCCACTAGAAGCTATTTCACTAATTTCTATGGGGACTGCAAGGAAGCTCCCAGAGCAGATTCAGAAGGCATGTATCCCCTTTCTAACCTTCCCCACAGAGCCAAATGGCAGAGGTGGATGGCATTATCCTTCAGGTTGGATCAAGTTCCAAGTGGGATGGGAGTTTGCCCCTAAATTTAGTTTGAGCCTGACTCAGGCGACTTTCACCTACTGTATACCATCATCATAAACTTTATTGCACTAGCCAAAGGCCATGGCATCATTCACAAAGGAAACAAACAAAACAAAACAACAACAACAATAACCATAAAAACATCAGGCACTGCAAATACAATAAACCACGGTCACGTCTCCTAGAAATTATTTGTTGAATACGATAGAATAGCAGGGGGTTCTCAGATAGAATGTGCCAGCTTAAATGTCCGAATCACCTTTGCAATTGACCGCTATTTTATCTAGTTCTTTTCTCCTGATCTTCTCAGCTGGCCACGCATATAGTGCTACTTTATAAGTCATCAGTATCACTCAGCAGCCATTTCACCCTTTCCACCCTATTCGAGTGTGTTCCATTCGTAAGCAGGAGTTTTATAAATCGGTCTCTTGGTTCTATATATAGCGGGCATTGCAACAAATAGTGGTACAGGTCCTCTACGCAAGGTTGCCCACACAGACAAAGTCTCTCCTTGTACTGTACTTTGCCGTACCACCCACCCACCACCACCAAGGGCATCAATTGGAATCGTAATTCTGTAAAAGTGATTCTTAGTAAGGCAAGTGGGAGCTTTGTCAGATAACTAGCTCAGATGTGCTCCGTTTTGATAAGTGGGAACCATGGTGAACTTTTGGTAGAGGCAATCATGGTTAAATCTCTTTCTGCATCGGACCTGAGGAGACCACCCCTAAGTGCCTCTTATCCATCTTCATGATCACCTGAAGATCTTGTAATTGATATTGGGTCAAGAGGTGTTGGATGCACTTACTATATACAGGCACCCCTAACCATTATCCTGCACAGAAGCAGTGTCCACACTGGCTGTGAACCCCTGAAATATAATATGGCAGAGAAAAGAAAGGACCCTGCCGGGATATAAACACCCATCCTTTCTTCCCGTCTGAAAGGCACAAAAATAGCAACAATGGTGTCAACTTTCAAAAAGGAAAACAAAAGCATTATCCTAAAGCCTTTAAGACGATTTCTGAAAAGAAAATTTACCTACGGATTCTCTCAGCTTCCTCCCTGCTGATTATGGCATCTGTTATCCCTCTTCCACACTTCCGAGGAGTGCAGCCTAGAACAGACATATAAGGAGAGAGACAGAAAAGAAAGTCCAAACATCCATCACCTTCTTCATCTGCTTTTACATGTGCCATAACAACAACAACAACTTCTACTCTCTCAGGAAATTTACTAAGATTGTAGTGCAAAGCATGGGATCTGCTGTAGTTTGTAGAACATCAGTGATTTAAGCTACCAATGATAAACATGTTTCTAATCCTCATGGCTGGAGAGTAAACCTTGAATCAAGCCACTGGAAATGACCCACAAACCTGAGCCACAAATATGGGACTTTTGCATTCTATAATTCTTCACATCACCATAACCCTGAATTCACGTTTCCTTATAACCAATAGTTAATGATATGTTCTTTGTTTCTCTCCTTGCCTTCTTTCAACAAAGAACTTTACCCCCCCAAAAAACCCCAGAAGTGAACGTTACCTGATTGCAAATGCTGAATTTTTGGTTGATGAAAAAGTTTCAGTATGAAACTTCTGACACCCACCCATGTCATTACAGTTAATATATTCACTTAATTCGCCCAGTGGTTCTTATATGTCATGGAAAGCAACATTACTTCTTTTTTGAGTTGCTTTATTGTCTTCTGGCTGTTATACTTAAGCAAGAGACTGTGGCATTCTAAGTCCACGGTTGGAGAAAGAATGGCCTTGCAGATGGTGTTGGATTCCAGCTCCCATCACCTTTGATCCTTAGCTATCCTGACTGGGGCAGATGGAAGTTGGTGTCCCGACAGCTTTTGGGGAGCAAAAGTTCTCATCAGACATACTACAGGGAAGCCTGTACACTTTGAAATGATTAAGTTTCAAAAGCAAGCATGCAAATTCTTACATATATATATTCCTTGCTTTCCATGAAACAAATCTATTATCTAATCCATCAAAAGAAATAGACTTGATACACTTGGGGGAATGTGCAGCTTGCTACAGATGTTTGCATACAGAATCTCTGGAAGAATTTTGGATTACTTAAGACCTCTAGCAGATTGGAGGTTCTTGCCCATAACAGAGTTTAAACTGACTTTGAAAATGATAAAGACGGTTTGAAACCAATTTACTCATCTTTAATCATTCCCTCAATCCTGGAGAAAATAAAATGTACGAAACACCCAGAAATCCACAGTAGAATCATAGAATTGGAAGAGACCACAAGGGCCATCGAGTCCAACCCCCTGCCAAGCAGGAAACACCATCAGAGCACTCCTGACATATGGTTGTCAAGCCTCTGCTTAAAGACCTCCAAAGAAGGAGACTCCACCACACTCCTTGGCAGCAAATTCCACTGTCGAACAGCTCTTACTGTCAGGAAGTTCTTCTTAATGTTTAGGTGGAATCTTTTTTCTTGTGGTTTGGAACCATTGCTCCGTGTCCGCTTCTCTGGAGCAGCAGAAAACAACCTTTCTCCCTCCTCTATGTGACATCCTTTTATATATTTGAACATGGCTATCATATCACCCCTTAACCTCCTCTTCTCCAGGCTAAACATGCCCAGCTCCCTTAGCCGTTCCTCATAAGGCATCGTTTCCAGGCCTTTGACCATTTTGGTTGCCCTCCTCTGGACACGTTCCAGTTTGTCAGTGTCCTTCTTGAACTGTGGTGCCCAGAACTGGACACAGTACTCCAGGTGAGGTCTGACCAGAGCAGAATACAGTGGCACTATTACTTCCCTTGATCTAGATGCTATACTCCTATTGATGCAGCCCAGAATTGCATTGGCTTTTTTAGCTGCCGCGTCACACTGTTGGCTCATGTCAAGTTTGTGGTCAACCAAGACTTCTAGATCCTTTTCACATGTACTGCTCTCAAGCCAGGTGTCACCCATCTTGTATTTGTGCCTCTCATTTTTTTTGCCCAAGTGCAATACTTTACATTTCTCCCTATTAAAATTCATCTTGTTTGTTTTGGCCCAGTTCTCTAATCTGTCAAGGTCGTTTTGAAGTGTGATCCTGTCCTCTGGGGTGTTAGCCACCCCTCCCAGTTTGGTGTCATCTGCAAATTTGATCAGGATGCCCTTGAGTCCATCATCCAAGTCGTTGATAAAGATGTTGAATAAGACCGGGCCCAAGACAGAACCCTGTGGCACCCCACTAGTCACTCTTCTCCAGGATGAAGAGGAACCATTGATGAGCACCCTTTGGGTTCGGTCAGTCAGCCAGTTACAAATCCACTGAGTGGTAGCATAGTCAAGTCTGCATTTTACCAGCTTCTTTACAAGAATATCATGGGGCACCTTGTCAAATGCCTTGCTGAAATCAAGGTAGGCTACATCCACTGCATTCCCTTCATCTACCAGGCTTGTAATTCTGTCAAAAAATGAGATCAGGTTAGTCTGACATGACTTATTTTTCAGAAATCCATGCTGACTATTGGTGATCACAGTATTCCTTTCTAGGTGCTCACAGACTGTTTGCTTAATGATCTGCTCCAGAATCTTCCCTGGTATTGATGTCAGACTGACTGGGCGGTAATTATTTGGGTCCTCTCTTTTCCCCTTTTTGAAAATAGGGACATTTGCCCTCCTCCAGTCTGCCGGGGCTTCGCCTGTTCTCCAGGAATTCTCAAAGATGACTGCCAGTGCTTCTGAGATCACATCTGCCAGTTCTTTTAATACTCTTGGATGCAGTTCATCTGGCCCTGGAGACTTGAATACATCTAAACTAGCCAAGTATTCTTGTACCATCTCCTTAGTTATTCTGGGCTGTGTTTCCTCTGCTGAATCATTTGCTCCAAATTATTCAGGTCGGGCATTGGTTTTTTTATCGGAGAAGACTGAGGCAAAGAAGGCATTGAGGAGTTCAGCCCTTTCTGTGTCCCCTGTTTGCATTTCACCATCTTCTCCTCTGAGTGACCCCACTGTTTCTTTGTTCTTCCTTTTGCTACGAACATACCCATAAAAGCCTTTTTTGTTGCTTTTAACCTCTCTAGCAAGCCTGAGTTCATTCTGTGCTTTAGCTTTTCTGACTTTGTGTCTACACGTGCTGGCTATTTGTTTGAATTCCTCTTTGGTGGTTTCCCCCCTTTTCCATTTTTTGTACATATCCTTTTTTAATCTTAACTCAATTAAAAGTTCTTTAGATAGCCACCCTGGCTTCTTTAGGCACCTTCCATGTTTCCGTCTCATTGGTATTGCCTGAAGTTGTGCTTTTACTATCTCCCTCTTAACAAACTCCCAGCCATCATGAACTCCCTTTCCTTTTAGTATTACTGTCCATGGGATCTCACCCAGCACTTCCCTAAGTTTTATGAAGTCGGCTTTCTTAAAGTCAAGAAATTGAGTCCTAGTCTGCTTGGCTGCTCCTTTCCGCTGTATAGTAAACTTCAGAAGAGCATGATCACTCGTGCCTAATGATCCTTCCACTTCTACCCCACTAACCAGGTCATCAACATTGGTTAGGACCAGATCTAAAATGGCTGTTCCTCTTGTTGCTTCTCCACTTTCTGGACAATGAAGTTGTCTGCAAGGCCAGTGAGGAATCTGTTTGACCTTATGCTCTTGGCTGAGTTTGACATCCAGCAAATATCCGGGTAATTGAAGTCCCCCATTACTACTATCTCCCTTCCTTTTGCATGCTTGGCCATCTGTTCCAGGAAGGCATCATCTATGTCCTCCGTTTGGCTTGGGGATCTATAGTAAACTCCCACAATGAGGTCCCTGTTATTCTTCTCTCCCTTAATTTTGACCCAAATGCTCTCACTTTGGCTTTGAGGTTCTAAATCTTGGATCTCTTCACAGGTATACACATCCCTGACATATAACGCCACTCCTCCTCCTTTCTTGTCTGGTCTGTTTCTCTGAAATAGATTGTATCCCTCCATTATTACATTCCAGTCGTGGGACTGATCCCACCAGGTTTCAGTGATGCCTATTATGTCATATTTAGTTTGCTGTACCAAGAGCTCAAGCTCATCTTGTTTATTACCCATGCTTTGCGCATTAGTGTACAGACATTGAAGTCCATTAATCATTCCCCCGTGTCTCTTATTTAAGGATTTTTTCCTCCCACCACTAGGTCTGCGTGCTGTTTGCTCCATTTGGTCTATGACATTTGGATGATCATCTTCATCAATTGATAGACTCCTACCTTCAGGAGCACTGTCTCCCTCCCCCACATTAGTCAGTTTAAAGCCCTCCTGATGAGGTTTCTGAGATTTTTGGCAAAAACATTCCTCCCAACCGTTGTGAGGTGCAGCCCATCGCTTGCCAGAAGTCCATCTTCAAGAAACTGCAGTCCATGATCTAAGAATCCAAACCATTCCTGTTTACACCATTTGCGAAGCCAGCTGTTCACTTCCACTATTTTTCCCTCTCTCCCTGGGCCACGTCATTCAACTGGGAGGACAGATGAGATGACAATTTGTGCATTTAATTGCTTCAATTTCCTGCCCAGAAATTTCCTGCTTGCAGTGTCATTGGTTCCCACATGAACCAAGAGGAAGGGGTATTTGTCAGTGGGTTTTATGATTCCTTGCAGTCGTTCAGTTACATCTTGGATCTTAGCCCCGGAGAGACAGCACACTTCCCGAGACATCTTGTCAGGCCCAAAGATCACTGCTTCTGTTCCCCTCAGTAGGGAATCCCCTATCACCACTACACGCCTCCTCTTAGGTTTGGTCGGGGTTCTTCCGTGATCTGTCCGTTCCAAGGTCGCCTGCACATTCCCTGAGGACTGACTTTGCTGCTCGTCTTCATATACCTGATCGACTGTAACGAGGGAGAGATCCTCAAATGGAGTCTGCTCTTCGTCTTCCATGCTAGGGGAGAGGACCTCAAAGCAATTGTGTATTTCTAAACAATCAGAGCGAACCCTGGGCCTCCTACTTCTTTGAGTCACGTTTCTCCATATATCTGGCTCCTGTGTTGGTGAACTAGCCTCCTTCTCAGGGGAGTCCCCTGTCTCCTCCTTGGTGGAGACAGTGTGCTCTGTTGCTTCCAAGAAGAGCTCCAGCTCTCTAATTCCTTGGAGCGTAGTCACACGTTCCTCCAGTTGCTGGACTTTGTCTTTTAAGAGGGCAATCAACATGCAATTGCTGCAGGTAAAGCTGCCTGCAACCTTTGGCAAGATGGCAAACATTGTGCAGGAACCGCAGCTGTTCCCTCACTCTCCATCTTGAGAACGTGTCGTTGGGGCTGGCTACAGTGGTCCTCCATCATAAGAAGCGTGCAGACAGGACAAATAACTCCCCCCCAAAAAACCCTAGGTCTCCCCCAACAAACGTTTGAGACTAGCTCCCCTAAATCTAAAGATGGATCAAACTGCCCTCAACATGTACATAATATGTACATAAATACCCTGTCTGAAATATTCCAATCAACTGAACAATCAAGACAATCATCTTTAACTTAACAAGTTTTCTTATTCTGTGCAAGTACTGCAAACAGCTCATATTAGTAATCTGTTCTGCCTACTTATTTTTACATCTTTGACATCTACAACACCATCTCAACATTTCAGACAGAAGCAGGGGAATAAATATTGATTAAACTTCAAATGAAGTAAGCAACAAATACTGAGTTATGAGGTTGATATTTGGGAATAAATAAGACCTCTGAGAATTAAGGAACCTTCAGGCTGAGGAAAAAGTTAAGTGTAAGAATGACATGCTGAGATAAGATGGCGCCCGGCACACTTCCCCTGTGCCGATGGACGCCTGTGCCGATAGAAAAAACTTGAGCTCTCTTAGCAGAGTCCTTAGCAGAGTTCTGCAGCGGTAGAAAGTGTTGCCTTGTGTGTGGATAATAAATCAGACTGAACGCAGGCTTCTTGCTAATCTCCAACAGCCTTTAATGAGAAAAAAACATCATAAATCAGCCCGGCGAGAGAGCGGACATCCTTTCGTCTCTCAGCCAAAAACGAAAGGAAACTCACACACAAAGAAAGATTCCCGTATGTGAACCAAACCATGCCTCAGAATGTGAGACGTCACACAGAACTATTTAACCCTGTAAGTTCTGATTCTCCTCACATGACAGAAGGAAAAAATAAAAAGGAATATACTATTAAAACAGAAAACCATGAGTTCTATTTTGTTTAAGTAAAAAGTGACTCTTAACTTTGTAGGACCATTTATTACCATTCAAACATTAGGCAAGAGTTAGAAGTGACTTCTCCCCTTCAAATTGAGGGAGGGGGCTTTTTCTGGGTGCATGTGAAGCGGTTGACCCTCTGCACCCTCTTATCTGCTTGCCAATTGCCACTAGGGAGCCAATACATTAAAAAAGCAATGGCAGAAAACTCCGCATCCCCATCATTCAGGAACAAAAAACCCTTCAGGTGTTCAGGCTGGGATGGAGAAATGAAATAAAGTTATGCTTATGACTGGGCAAAAGGTACATTCTGATGTTAATTGGAGGGAATGGTTGGGGGAGGGAGAGAAATGGGGTAAAGAAAGATGCCAACTGCTAAAATATTGGGGGAGAAAGAAGGAATCCTTTTCTGCTTCTTAAGTTGGAACCATGATACCAGTAAGGTGACAGGGAGATGTATATTTCTTGCCATAAAATGTGAAATAGCCTCCCAATAGCTGTTGGTCTGTCCCTTCGCCTTTGGCCATTTTAAAGCAGGCATATAAGATTCTATGATTCCAGCAGGCATTTTCTAGCCAAATAAAATGATGGTATGGTCCATATGGTGCTGTTTTTACTTCTCCATGTATCTTTTATTTTATTGAGAGGTTCATTTAAAATTTCATGGTGACTTGTGTTTTTAATTTCTAAGCCACCTTGATTTGGATTTTAATCATGTCAAAATCAATGAATAATCTCAAAACAGTGTGCTAACTAGCTTGCACCAGTGTGGTAATCTCATCAAACAGCTGCACTAGACACGACTACACTGTGACACCAGGCAAGAGATAGGAAGCAGCACTGATCCAACAATTACAGCAATGGATCAACTCTGAAACAGGCAGGATATAAACTACAACTGCCATGCCTCTCCTCAAGAACACCATACTGGATTAGATCTGGGCAATCACCAAGTTGGACACAAAACATTTATCTAGAGAGATAATCAGAAGCTTCCTGAAAGTGCAGAAAGCTCTCACTTCCAAGAGCAGGATACATACAGAATAGAACATCATAAAGCATCTCAAGTGTGCCCTCAAGTGGGAACTTGGTAACACAGGACAGAGAAAAGCAGCAGAAATGAAAAGCAAGGACAGAAGAGTCCTGCTGGATCAGACTGAAAACCTACTTAGTCCAGCATCCTGTTTCCAACAGTGGTCAACCAGATGACTCTAAGAATCCCGTATGCAGAAGATGAGGGCACTCTCTTGCTTTCATTCCCCAGGGACACCAATTCAAAGCAATGGTGCAATTGATCTACATACTACCTCCAAGATGCATGCCATATAGTAGTCAATTGTAAGGCTTATCCTCCATGAATCTGTCTCATCCCCTTTTAAAGCCATCCAAGTTGGTGGCCAGCACTACATCTTGTGACAGTTAAACTATGGAATTTTCTCTATGTGCTGTGTGAAGCAGCATTTCTGTTTGCATGTCCCAAAACACCCACCATTCTATATGCCTGATAATCGTACCTTTAACAATGCTTTCCACCAGTTTACCCAGAGATGTAAATTTGACCAGCCCATAATTTCATGGATTTCCACTTGTCCCTTTAAAAAAGCCTGGTCAGTTTCCAGTCCTCAAGTATGGAGGCCAACTGTGAAGGTCGAGTTTATGTTATAACACCAGCAATCTCCCATTTCAGTCCTTCATGAACCACCTGAACTGTTTGAACCACCTAAATTTGTTAATTTTTTAATTTGCTGGTAAACTGGAATTTAATCTCGTCTAAGTATTTGCCTCAACACTCCTAACCCCTTCTTGGAAATCTCTGTTCAAGCACAGGTTATCTACTGGCAAAAGTATCCACCCACCTTACATCTTACACTGTGAAAACGGATGCAGATAATTCATTAAGCTTCTTTGTAAACTTTTTATTTTCCTTTAGGACAGCTTCAACCTCCTTGTTGTCTAGAAGTCCCACCTACCCACAAACTGATTTCCTGTTTCTGAAGTATGAAAAAGATTGGGGGGGATATATTTTTAGGAATATGTTCCTAAAATTGCTACCCTCTGATTATTATTGGCTGCTTTCATTTCCTTTGCTAGTGTTTTGTTTGTTTGTTTGTTTGTTTACTTTTTGTTTCCCTCATTTATTTGTGCAAAGCTTTCATTTTTTTTTGTAGGAAGTTTTCATTTTCTGGCTTCCTTGACTCTACTCATGAACCATGCAGACATCCTCTTTGATTTGGTAGTAGCTTTCCTGACTCATGGTATACATTTTAGCTGAGAATCCATTTCTATGGTTTTGAGCAACACCGAAGCATTGTGCAGTTTTTTCACCCTACTGACTTTCCCTTTCAGTTGCCTTTTTACCAGCCCCTCATTTTTCTGATGTTTCCCCCTTTGAAACCAAATGTGATCAGTTTGGATTTCCATGGCAACTGTCCACTTAGAAATATGTTGAATTTGATAGTACAATGACCACCCATTTCTCATTGACGCAACAACACTGCCAGATCTTATGTGTCACTTGGGATTACGTCCAGGGTTTGCCTCCCCTCTGGTCGGTTCGATTTTGACATTCTTAATTATGATCTCTCTAACCATCTCCTCATGTGCAATAGAAACCTCAGAAAAAGAGGCAAAATCTAGTCCAATTGAGGGGACATCAATGCAGGCAGGAGAAGAAAGCATAAGATTTATCCAGAATTGTGTCTTTCCTTCATTGCTCAAGTAGAAGGGGGCAGATGTACAGTGATATTACAGCAAAGAGCCTGTGACAGCTATTGCTTCTGAGGTGACAGGAGACCTGTGACAGTTTAGAGTTACACTTCGCTGTTTTTTGGCAAGACTTCTGCAGCACTGCACTAGCACAAGTCATGATGCACAAATACCTTCAAAACGTTTGTGGCTGTCATAGTCCTCTGAGCAGGGTACTTCAATGAATTTGTATTGTAGGCTTTCACCTTGATGGGCCAGTACTTCGGTAACTCCATCTTCACCAAGCAAGTAGCTGCCACTCAGGAGGTAGCCGAGCATGGCAGATGACAGGAGGAATGCCACTTTCAGCCACTTCCGGCGTGAGTCTTTCTGGACACTGCCTTTCACGCCACTGAAAATGAAAAAACAAAACAAAATCCCCTTGTAAGAGAACAGCAACTCCAACCACGGTGTTGCATTTTAATAAAGAGGTATTATTTGGGGAGCAAGTCCATGCTTAATCCTCAGCTGCAGAAATGAAGGCTATTGGAGCAAGTGAAATGGGCACTAGCAAGAGGAACATGCCAGTGATCTGACTTAAGAGTGTAGACAGAGAGCTAGATTCGACTAACCCAGGGTCTAGCAGAAGCCAGCACAAGACTCTTGCTAGTGTAATGGGGATTCTCCCCACACAGACATGGCCTCCCACAAATCCAGTATGGAGGATCAGAAGAAACCCCAGAACAGTGCATGATGGGGGAGGAGGGACACCTTTCCATCCTGCAAGCAAACATTCTTGCACTGACAAAATGGTCAATTTAGTATGACAAATTCCATTCCAAGCATCTATAAATCTGATTTGCAACATGTTCTTTATAAATGAAGGACTGAAAATCTTACTTTGTGGGTCACCTCTGCAGTCTATTAAACAGACTGTGCACATTAAACAAAAGCCAGGCAAAAGGAGTTCAGAATTCATAGTATTTAGAAGTTGGTACTTACTACAAGATTACCTAGGAGAGTACTGGCATGTCATCATTTCAGCCATTTACAGATCTTCACCCTCGAAAACAGCAGTGGAGAACCTCTGGCCCTTATTAGGCCTGCCATGCCTCACTACTTGGTCCATGCAGTCATTTCTGCCAAGCTACACTCACCTAACCTATACCTCATGCCATATATAATGTCAGGTGTAGGGCAAGTAAAGATGCAGCTGGGCCAAAAGAGCTGATGAATGATACCTACAAGTGCAAAGACCTGTGCAAGCCACTGTATACCCGACTCTCCATCCATTAGCTGATTGGCATGTTTTGTGGTGTGCTATGCACCAGGCTTTGGAAGCACTGACAGTCAGACTTTGAATTCAAATTGCATGTGCCAAAGTTGGTCACCTGACATCAGGTGATTGACAGGAAGGTGACCTGTTAGGATCTCTCCCCCCCCTCTGCCCGACCACTGCCACATCCCCACCCTTGTTCTAAACACACATGGGCACAGAAAGAACCAGATGCCATGGGCCAAGTACATGTGAACTCCAGCACAAGCCTATCAAAGTACAGTGGTACCTCGGGTTAAGTACTTAATTCGTTCCGGAGGTCCGTTCTTAACCTGAAACTGTTCTTAACCTGAAGCACCACTTTAGCTAATGGGGGCCTCCTGCTGCCGCTGCGCCGCCGGAGCATGATTTCTGTTCTCATCCTAAAGCAAAGTTCTTAACCCGAGGTAATATTTATGGGTTAGCGGAGTCTGTCACCTGAAGCATATGTAACCCGAGGTACCAATGTATACCTTTGACTCAAAAGCCTTGTTCAGATGGAGCTCCAAATCCATCATCCAATCTCAGCTGTGAGGAAAACAGCCTGAAGCTGCTGAAAAATTCATCCCAAACAATTCACTCTTCATTAATAAGACATGCTTTACTATAAATATCTGCTCCTCTGAATTCCATAGAGACTCTGAACACCTGTGCTCCAACTGTTCTCTCTGAATCAACATAATCAGTAGTGGAGACGGAAAGGGTGTTTTTATATGAAATGCTGCATACCCTCAATGCTTTATTGTGCCGTCCTTCCCCTTGAATATGGGGTTGAATCCAATATTAGTTATACTCAGAGCAGATCCACTGAAATAGATGGACATGCCTAATTTGTGTAATTGCAATGGGTCTATTCTGAATAGAGCTTAGTTAGATGCAACCCATGGTCTTCTCTTCTTTCCTCACAACAACTTGCAAGACAGATTAGGATGAACATCTGTGACTGGTCCACAATTACCCAGTGAGCTTCAGGCTTCTCCCTTGGTCTAAAGCCAACACTGCAACTGCTGCTACTAGGCAATAATTGAGTGTGTGTTAAAGAAAAGGAACATAATGACCCTAAAGTAATGCAATGAGTCAATGCTAGCAAGCTTGCTACAGGGGTGTCAAGTCCAGGAAAGTACTATGTGAAGAATACTCAAGAAAATAATTAACACTCAGCAAAAAGGGGGGGAGGGTTAGTTCTATAGAAACTTCACATTCAGTGTACTACTAGTTACACACTTTCCCCCCAATGTATCCATCTGTAATCTTCACCCATCACACTGAACAGAAGTACAAGGTATCATTTCACTACAAGTGCTTGTGTGAAAGTGTGTACATTTGCTGGTTTTTACTGCTCTATTATTATACACAGACCCTACACTCATTGAACTTTACATATGGACATGTATGGCCCTGTAGTGTTTTCTACATGTGGCAGGCAACTGAAGGCCACGCCTTCTAAGATTCAGGCATCAACTGGGGGAAAAGCCAACATTCCTGACCCCACGCAGCAAGGAATAAGCAAGCTCCACCGAGCTCAATGGATCTTTCTCCAGTGAGTGTCATAGGTAAAAAAAAGGTAAAGGACCCCTGGACAGCTAAGTCCAGTCAAAGGCGACTATGGGGTTGGGCGCTCATATGGGATTACAACGTAGTAGTAGAAGCCGTATTTCCTGCTTACTGTCCCCTGCCTGGGCCTGAGACCACAACTTAGGATGGATTTCCCCGCGCCAACACGCAACTCACACCCCAACCCCATGCACACAGGGTTACTTGAAAAGCAGCCCCATTGAATTCATCTGAAGATTGCTCCTAGATTAGCACGCTAGGATCGCAGTCACACACTCCGAAGCCAAACCAACTGGTAAAAGTGCCTCCCTACCATCACATCAGATTACTGATATACGGGCCGGATGCTGGCATTGATGAGGACCAAGCGTTTAGCATGGTTTGAGGGCGCTCTCCCGGGAGGGAGAGGAGGACAAAAGACGCGCGCAACCCTCCTGACTCTGCTTGCAACTCGCAACCCCCGGTCCCCTCCGGCCGTGGCCACGCGGCGCTCGCCGGACAAAAGGAGGTACCTGCTGAGACGGCGGCGCTCCTCCGCCCGAGCCCCTGCGCCAGCCCCGCCGCTCTCCGGAGTGCGGGAACCCGCTCGCCGCTGCGGAGCCATCGCGCGGGAACTGAGCAGCTGCGCACGGGGCGCGAGGATGTGTCAGCCTCAGAGCTTCCACTCCAAGCAGCCGGGAGCAGAAGGCGGCGGGGGGGGGCGGGGGAGGGAGCGCGCGAGAGCGAGACACCGAGGAGAGGGGGAAAGGTGGCGACCAATCGGCATCCTCCTTTCCCGGAGCGGAAGCTACAGAGGGAAGAATGTGCAGGCAGGAGCAGCCGATGACGGAAAGAGAGAGCAGCGCGGAAGGGCAGGGAAGCTTAATCGAGGCTGCAGGAGGAATGGAGCGCGAAGGAGCGGAGGTGAGAAGGAGCGGAGTTGTTGTTGTTGTTGTGGAAGAAGGTGGGCTGGCGCGCGCGGCGAAGAGGGGCAGCTCCCCGGGGGAGGAGAGGGAACCCGAGCCGAAGGATGGTGGGGCCTGAGCGACCTGCGGCAGGATTTACGTATAAGCTAAACAAGCTATAGCTTAGGGCCCCACTCTCTTGGGGGCACCCCAAAAAATTAAAGAAAAAAGAACTGGATGTACATTTCCAAAATAGGATAAAAAATAAAATAAAACCTACACACAGCAGCAGTGTTTTGTGTTGTGTAGGCTCCTATGATGTAAGTAATGGGCCTTACCTGCTCCCTAAAACATCACTGGTTTGCTCTTTTCTATGTATAGGGTGCCTACATTCTGCATGTGCAAATGGCTTTAGATACTTATTAGGTCCATCAATTACCACATAGCATATATTCAACACAAAAACCAGCAACAGTTTGTTGTTGACAAAGGACAGCTGGACATATAAAGGGCCCCATTACCTTCAGTAGCTTAGGGCCTCATCAAACCTAAATCCGTCACCTGCCCCAGAAGCAGCGACTATTGCTGTGGTTGCCGTTTCCCATGACGTGTCTCGTGGCTACTGGGCCACATCTGGGAAGGAGAGGGGGGGTCACGTGTGTGGCAGCTGGGAGGGTTTGGCATTTTTGGTGGAAACTTGTTTTGCTGCCAGGGTGTTTAGCCAGTAAATTGATGGGTGGTGGGGCAAGGGGTCTTTTCAGTCCCATGTGCTGAAATTGACCCCCAAACGGAACGGGCAGATGCCACACTGTCTTGGCCCCTGCATCTTGAATGAATGCTCGCTTGTCATCCTGCAGTCAAAATTAGCAGTTTCATAGATGGATACTTAAGTTAAGGGTACATTTAAACACAGTATCTACCTGCATCATCATACATGGACTTGGATTTATTGGTGACCTTCTTGTTGCCTGTGCATTGTTTTAAATATTTCCTCTTTTGAGGATGAGCCATAGCTTAGTGCTAATGTAGATGCTTTGCATGCAGAAAGCCCCAGGTTCAGTTTCTGGTATCTCCAGGTAGGGACAAACCCTCTCTGAAATTTTGAAGGATCACTGATAGTCAGTAGAGACAATGCTGAAGAGTGTGTGTGTGTGTGTGTGTGTGTGAAGGAGCGTCTCCACCCCCATCGTTCTACCCAGACACTGAGATCTAGCGCCAAGGGCCTTCTCGGTAGTGGCACCCACCACTCGGTAGTGGCACCCTCCCATCAGATGTCAAAGAAATAAACAACTATCTAACATTTAGAAGACATCTGAAGGCAGCCCTGTTTAGGGAAGTTTTTAATGACTGATGTTTAAATGTATTTTTAATCTTTTGTTGGAAGCTGCCCAGAGTGGCTGGGTAAACCCAGCCAGATGGGCAGGGTATAAATAATTTATTATTATTATTATTGTGATGATGATGTGTGTGGTACAGTGAAAAGCTATGGGACCTTCCTTCCTTCCTTAAATGTCAGTTTGCAGCTCAGATTATTTTGACATGTAGGGATCACTCAGAAAGGCTGAGGTAAGAGAAAGTGCATATGCACCTCTCTTTCATGGAAATGAACAACATCCATTAGAGTGAATAGGGAAGGATGAAATGGTGCGGAAGCCATGTGCACTGCCTTGAACTCATTGGAAGAAAGGTACAGTATACATGTAATGAATAACTGTGTGTATATCACAGTAGTGATTATTGCCTATATGAAAATAAAGAATATGCAATTTATAAGGAACCAGATTTTCATCTTGATTCCAATTATTCCATGGGAGGCTTCCATTTTTTTATATTCTTGTTCGGTTATGTGAGTAAATAAGTATCTTCACGATTTTCCTTCTTCTCCAGGTATAAGCACTTGGATTTGCTACTCACATCTGGAACATGGAAGAAAACAGAGTGGTGGTTTCTTCTCCATTTGAACTGCACCTGGTACACTTAGATCTCAAGGGAGCCCCACCAAAGGTCTCATACATGGCAGAGGTAACACAATGTTGGTCTATGTAAATCAGAGAGTTGAACCTCTTCTGATGTTGATTTGGTTGAAGTTAGTTGCATCCAGTGAGTTTAATTTTTCCACTGCCTTGTGCCATGTAGTCTGAGTTGTAGGTTTAATTGCATTTCCGTCTTGTTCTCCAGCATGAAAAGATTCAATTGCTTCACCCCCTAAAGCAGGGGTATTTATAACTGCCACTTCCTGATAATGCCTGCTGTGAAAACTAAGGTGTCTTACTGCATAATTTAAAAAAAAAATTAAAAATAAATATTTAAGGATGAGCAGTAACAGGTTTTAGTGGACTACCCTAAGGAGGCCTACAAAGAAAGGGCTCTATTCTATGTCATACAGATTCTAGTGTTTCAGATACGGCAAAAGGATTGCATTTATTGAAGCATTTTTACCCCAGCCAAAAAAAAATAGGTTCCAAGAATGGCTTACAAATGTCAATGCTAAAGCAGTCCCTGCCCTCAGGCCTGTAATCTAAAAGACATGACAGGAAAGAAAAAGGGATTGGAGCAGTGGAGTACGCTTGGAGCAGGGCTATCTCTCACGCACGAGAGCAGGAAATAACAATATAATCATTCCCTAAGATGTGTTAATGTTTTACAAAACTAAATTCCACACTAGCTGGATATTTCACATGTTTTGTGCAACCAACAGATCTTCCCATTGTTCCATGCCCTGGGTGCAAATGGCATTCTCCTTGAATATGAGGATATGTTCCCCTATGATGGGGAACTGAAACCACTTCAAGCAAATGATGCATACAGGTAAGGTAGATAGTAAGGTTTTCTAATTGCAGTTGGCTGGCCAGAATAAAAACTGCCCTGCACATAAACCCATGAACATATTTGCCTGTAATTTGGAATGTTTAACCTGTGCTGGGACTGCTACTGTGCCTGTAAATTTCACCCATACCTCCCTCAAGCAGGGGGCGAGGATCCATAGCCATTTTTTAAATTTCCCAATTTTGGGGTGGGGATAATAAAGCAGATTTCAATATGCTAAACCTCATCAGTCAGTTGGACCAAGTTGGGCTGTGTTCCAAATTGGGATCTTAACTGGATCTTGTGGTTAGTGCACATCCTAGATGTGTGTGTTTGTGTAGGTGGCGACCATTTTGCACACAGCAGATTGATGTGCAGCCTCTGACACACATGTCATTTTTTGCCATGGAACAGGGCAGAATGGGCTTATGTGCATAATGACCCAGAACGGAACCCTCGCACAAACAGGGAGTTGCCTGTGTGTATAAATAGTGAAATTTTTAACATGTTGAAATATAGCATTGATAACAAAGTTGTTTTTTATTGTTTTCTAGTTCCTCTGAGATTAAAGAGATTTTAAAGCTGGCAAAGTTACATGAGCTAGAGGTTGTCCCTCTGGTCCAGACCTTTGGACATATGGAGGTAAATGCCAGGATGTCAAATGTCACACACACTTGAATTTGAGGGGGGTTGCTTTGGGTAAGGGGGGAGCTGTTTGTTTTGCTGCCTGTAGTGCAATAGCAACCAATGTAGTGGGGCAGAGTTGTGGGACACAATCTGACTTCAGGTCGTGTGATGGTACAGTAAAGGGCTTTTATAATTCACCCTACTTGGCCCTAGCTTATTCAGCTGGGGCATCTGTAAACACTTGCAGAAGTCCTTTGCTTATGTCTTTGGTCACCCTTTTTGCTTCAGTTTAGTGACCACACCCATTACGTCTTGCTTCTCCTGCAGTTTGTCCTGAAGCACAAAGAATTCTGTCACCTACGGGAAATGGCAATGTTCCCCAACAGTGTGAATCCCCATAAAGAGGAATCCCTGAAGCTGGTCAGCACAATGATAGAACAAGTGGTAGCACTGCATGATGATCTTCGATGGTTTCACATCGGCTGTGATGAGGTATAGTATGGGACCTGGGGCTGGAATCATTTCCAATGCAGTCATGATGTCTTCCTTGACCCTGGGCATGCTGGGCTGTCAAATTCTCTTAATCACGAGATAAACATCATCATTGCATGATCCACACTGGCTTATTCAGATGCACAGAGGTTGAAATTCTTTGGTTCTTAAGTGTTTGTGTTTAAATCCTTACTATGAGTTTTTAATGTATCAGGCCTTTATAGCTCTGCATACTGGACATTTTTTTTTAGTAATTACTATAGTTAAAAGATAACCTTTCTACTTGTGTGACTGCTTCCTGATGTTTTAATGATAGGGAAATAAACACAGATGTCTTACAAGGGCTCCCCTATGCGTTCTTCAGCCATCACTGGCCACTGAAAGGAAAAGAGAATTTGGCTGACTAGAGTACAGAGCAATGAGTGAATCTTTGGATTCATGATCTGATTTTAGCTCATTTGTACTTCCTAGCTTTGGGCAGTTGTTTTATATTGTCAGGTGTTTCTATGGGAATACAACGCAAAATGGCTCCCCTGGGGTGATTGATCCCCACCCAGTGCTTTGAAGCACATAGCCCTCATTCCACTTGCCTAGCAGGCATGAAGACTTTCAGCAGGGATGGCTGAATGCACAGTAAGTGCTTCTAAATAGTATGGAGTGGGCAGTTTTCATTGACATAACTTTAGTAACTGCTTTGTGTGCTCCAGGCCAAAGTCTGTGATAGCCATCATTGGAGCAGGAATATCCTTGTGAGAGAACTGCCTGTATTTCTACTTCATATTAAGCCATAGATCAAAACAAACTGCAAACGAGCAGTGTGGTGGTTCACATTGTTGTGCAGTACTCAATATACAGTGCTCTGCTCTTTATTTTACGGTGCCACCATGAAACAAGCCAGAGTCTGGCTTGTTGTGACGTCCACACCAAGGGCCATGGTTTGTTTCTCTCCAAACAAACCACAAGTGGTAACCAGGGCTTTGTGTGTGTGCTTTGAGGGAAACAAATCACAAGCTCAGGTTTGGACAACATGACCAGTCAGACTCCTGCTTGCTTCCTCCATGGCACAGTAGGAACTGGAAATGGGAAAGGTCCAAGAGGGAACTTGACAACAGCATAAACCATCATGCTGCTTGTTGACATCAAACCATAGTTTGTTTTAAACTATAGCTTAATGCGACACGTGAATCAGGCCAGTAACTAGTATGTTGTTGGTGCTGAAAAATAAATGAATTGCTAAATGGCACTTATCAGAATAGCAGTAAACGAAGAATGCATTGGTTGGTGTCTCCAGGTGTATTATCTGGGTGAAGGAGAAGAGTCCAAACAGTGGCTGCAGGAAGAAGAAAATACGATAGAAAAACTGTGCCTGTCCCACATGAAAGCCGTGGCCAGCCATGTAGTCTCAGCCTACCCTACAGTGAAACCTATTGTGTGGGATGACATGCTGAGGGGAATGAGCGAAAAAACACTGAGAGGTATGTTGTCACCAGAAAGGGAAAACAAAACAAATTCCTTCCAGTAGCACCTTAAAGACCAACTAAGTCAGTTCTTGGTATGAGCTTTCGTGTGCATGCACACTTCTTCAGATACACTGAAACAGAAGTTTCCAGACCCTTCTATATAGTAAGAAGGTGGGGAGGGGTATTACTCAGAAGGGTGGTGGGAATGGGTGATTGGCAGATAGCTGTGATGAGCCTGTTGACGACTCTTAACGACTGCAATAGGTCTTACAGGAAAAAGCAAGGGGTGAAAAGGTGAAAAATGGCTTTGTCATGTATAATGAGATAAGAATCCAAGGTCTTTGTTCAGACCAGGTTTCTCCATGGTTTTAAGTTTGGTGATAAGTTGTAATTCAGCAGCTTCTCTTTCCAGTCTATTTCTGAAATTGAAGTGTTCTCCTACTGGTTTCTCTGTCTTGTGATTCCTGATGTCTGATTTATGTCCGTTTATTCTTTGGCGTAAGGTCTGGCCTGTTTGTCCAATATAGAGAGCTGAAGGACACTGTTGGCATTTTATGGCATACACAATGTTAGACGATGAGCAATTAAATAGTCCCGAGATGGTATGTGTGATGTTGTTGGGGCCAGTAATGGTGTTGTCCGGGTGTATGTGGCAGCAAAGTTGGCATCTGGGTTTATTGCAGGCTCTGGTGCCAGTGTCTGTGTTAGGTGTCCGTGTTATTGGACAAACAGGCCAGACCTTATGCCAAAGAATAAACGGACATAAATCGGACATCAGGAATCACAAGACAGAGAAACCAGTAGGAGAACACTTCAATCTCCCAGGACATTCTATACAAGATCTCAAAGTAGCTGTTTTACTACAAAGGAATTTCAGAAATAGACTGGAAAGAGAAGCTGCTGAATTACAACTTATCACCAAACTTAAAACCATGGAGAAACCTGGTCTGAACAAAGACCTTGGATTCTTATCTCATTATACATGACAAAGCCATTTTTCACCTTTTCACCCCTTGCTTTTTCCTGTAAGACCTATTGCAGTCGTTAAGAGTCGTCAACAGGCTCATCACAGCTATCTGCCAATCACCCATTCCCACCACCCTTCTGAGTAATACCCCTCCCCACCTTCTTACTATATAGAAGGGTCTGGAAACTTCTGTTTCAGTATATCTGAAGAAGTGTGCATGCACACGAAAGCTCATACCAAGAACTGACTTAGTTGGTCTTTAAGGTGCTACTGGAAGGAATTTGTTTTGTTTTGACTATGGCAGACCAACACGACTACCTATCTGTAACCAGAAAGGGAGTCTCACAGAAAAATTGAGCAACATAATTCATTTCTGGCAGGTCAGAATTCATTGTGGTTTCAGAGTTAGTTTCAGATGTATTGAAAGGTAGACACCTTTATTGGGGAGCGGATGCTTTTAAATGCCTCAAAGAAGCACTTTGAGCATTTAAAATAAAACACTCTATAACCAGGGCTTTTCTTCAGCTGAAACTCACCAGAACTGAGTTACGGCACCACTTTGGTGCATACTGGCAACCCTTAAGGTTGGGGCTGTGTGGTGGGAGTGAAGAAGAGAAGGTGGGTGCTCCCCTAAAATTTCAGAGCTCAATAACATTGGGTGGGTGCTCAGCAAGGATATACTTGCTGCAATATCCTCATCCAGTATGTCCACACAGAACTGTGCTGTATTTTGGGGGATCGAGATCCTCAGACAAAATTAATAGGTTAAAAAAACTAAGTGCAAATACTAATTTTAAAAAGCCGTGCCAGGTCAAATTTCTGTGGTTTGAACTTTAATTATTCGGGGGAAATGAAAAATTCAAAAAGATATAGAACTTGTTTGCATTAAAATTATAGGATGTAAACCTGTTAATGGTTATAACCAACAATGGAAAGATTGTTTGATGTTGATGTTAATTAATTATTTTCCAAATATATACATATTAAAGTACTCCAGTTTAAAATGGCAAGGAAGAAAAGGAAAATTTACAATAGAAGCTTAGCGTAGCCTAATTAAATATATCTGAATAAGATATAAATGTACCAATGTTTCCAGTTTTTGTGTTGAATCACAGGGAAAGTTATGTGCCAGGTTAATAATGAACTGTGGGATTGGACCTCATTTAAGGTCTTATTAGTGTACTGCTTGTTCTGGGCTTTATCATTGGCCCACTACATTAGGAGGGACTGGGAATTTGATACATATTTTTTCTTAAGTCTTTGGGTGTTGTTTGAAATTATCACCAACCAATTTCCTTTATACATATCTCTACACAAATACAACTGAGAAATACAATCAGTTATATTTCTGTTTCTTTCCAGAGTCTGGGATAGCACAGCTTGCGGAGCTGATGATCTGGGACTACTCCCCGGACCTTGATGTGGATAGTAAAGGTTTGCATTGCTTTGTGACTTTGCTTGAAAAGGGGAAATGTGTTCAGTCATTGTCTGAAGTATAGAATAACTCCTCTTCTCACAGCGACCAGCCAGATGCCTATGGCAAGTCTGCAAGCAGAATCAGAGCAGAATCCAGCGGTCTTCCCACTTGCGATTCGCAGCAACTGGTACACAGAGGCATATGGCCTTTGACAGTGGAGGTAGAATATAACTAATGTACATAGCTGTCAACTTTCAGATTTGAAAATAAGGGATCAGCAGCCTCGAAAATAAGGGATCAGCCTCACCAGCAGTCTACGGGATATCTACCAATCCAGGATAGCAGCGGGAAACAGCACTGGAATAAGGAAATTTCCCGCAAAAAAAGGGAAGGTTGACAGCTATGCTAATGTGGCTAGTGGCAAAGTTTAGGAGAACGTAACAGCAGACACTGGAAACAGGAAATAAGCAATGTTGAGTCTTTTAGTAAATTGTAAAGGAATGAGAGTGAACCTGTCTTCTTATCTGAGGAGCAGCCATCTTGATTTAAATGTCAAGACCATACCAAAGTTGGGGTACTTGGGGGGGGGAGGAGTAAGGAGTGTTGATTGGACATTCTTATGGGTACTTTGAAAAAATGATAGCTATGTGGCATGAAGTCACTCCAGTTTGGTCATGTGGAATGTACTTATCACAAGCTATTTTTATTCATATTCCGAACACACAATTTTGACATCCAGCCAAGTGATGTTTGACTTTCCTCCTCACTGGCTTATTTCTTATCCTGAAGACAAAGGAGCTTCGACAGTGCTAGCAGATATTCTTCAGCGCCCAAAGAAGGAATTGGGGGGGGGGGGGTAATAACAAAGCAGAATTCTCCCATTGAGACAATAGCATAGGACATTTTTATCATTTTTAATTTAGGTCATTTGATTTATCTGTTTTAAACATGAGCACACCAGATAAAGTAATGTGTGGACAATTATCCATGTATTACTTTCTCCAATGTAATTGAAATCTGAGACTGGTTCAGCATTACCTCACAATAAATAGGTTGTGAGTAGTTTTAACTTTTCTAGCTAATGAGGCTGACCCTACGAAACGTACATTATCCTTATGTGAGTCTTACTAGCAAATATAGTTGCGTTTAGGAACATTGTCTTTTTTTCATCACGAGTCTGCCAGTCTCTTCTTTCCACTTGGTACAAGTTGGACCCAGTCCTGTATCAGCAGAAAATTGTTTATACACTGCCATTGAACTGTGGACTTTCCTGTCTCTCCCTTTACTTCTAGCAACTCTCATAAAAAAGTACCAGAAGTGTAACTTCTCAAAGCTGTGGTTTGCTAGTGCTTTTAAAGGGGCCACAGGAGTCAACCAGTGTCTGACCCTCATTGGACACCACCTTAAAAACCATGAGCAGTGGTTGAAAGTGGCTGAAAGCAGTCCTGCCGGTATCATCCAAGGAATCATCCTGACTGGTTGGCAAAGGTAATGAAACTTTACACAAGGGGATTAAGAGAGCGGTAGCATTATGAATACATTGAACACTACAGAATCTCTCCTCTTAAGAAGGATTCTGAAGTCAAGAGTTGAACTTGGACAGCACACACTTTTTTTGAGACCAAATAAATTCTGAGGCGAAACCTTTAAAATGCAGAAATTTCAGAAACAGGAGGAGACTCATCAGCTTGTGGAGGAACTTTTCCTCTCACCATTGGCTTCTGTTGTTTCTGCTTCCCACCCCATTGTGGATCCTGCCTTACATTTTCTTTTCTATGTTTTCCCAACTCCTTCCCCACCTTCTTCAAATTAACTAAAGTCCCAGACTTCCTTTTTCATTTCATCCTAAAAGAATGAACGGTTCTGCAAGAGGAACAGATCATATGACTCAAATTCAGTTTATATACAGGTGCATAATTTACTCAAACTGTAGATGTTTTCCATGCAGCTATATTCATTACATTCTGTAGGCTCCATAGATTGGTCTTAATAAAGTTCCTAAAGTCTCTGGGGCGACTGCAGATGCCTGCACTGCTTCAGTCCCTTGCTTATATTGCCTCTCACTGAATCGCTCTGCATTTTCTTCTCTAGGTATGACCACTTCTCTGTTCTGTGCGAGCTTCTGCCTGTAGGAATCCCATCATTAGCCGTATGTCTCCAGGCACTAAAGAACGGTATAGAATTACTCTCTCCTCAGTCAGATCTAAACCATGTGCACGGGATCCTGAAAACACTGCAAGATTATTAGCATCAGAATTTGTACATTCCTTTGGAATAGCTGCTTAACTTAAATTCCCCCTAATTGCCCACGAATGTATTAGAGCTATACTCTAGAATGGATAGCCAAGTTCCTTTACTTCATACATTGTCTCATGTCGTGATTAACAAGAACCTGTGAGGTATTCTTTTTTCAGTGGCCAAAGTGATTCGCCCTGAAGGAGTCCAGGACTCTTCATGACCTTCAGCCTTTCACATCTGATATCAATACTGGTTTCTAGATAATAATAGTTGCTAAGACCAGTCAAGCATACTTCATGACTAATGCCCATACATAACAGAATTAAATAGTTAAAACAGTTCTTTATACTTGTGTCCATTCCCTACCTACCCACCCACCCACCTCTGCAAGCTATAATCTCTCTGTCTATTAGAGATTCCATTAAACATGGCTGGTTCACCTAAGGCAGAGGTGGGAAATGTCAGGCTTGCAGACTAACTTGTCAGGAGTTTCCTCTGAGAAAACTTTTTGAGTCACAAGCACCAGGCTATGAGTGAGTTGCCACAAGGTGGCAACATTGAATAGTACAGGCCAAAGGAAAAGCTTCAGAAGGTGCGATGCTGGGCGGAAGCTTTTTGTTCCCCAGTTCCATCAGCTTTATTGCAACTTGATTTCAAAAAAAGTATGCTCAGGATCACACCCTAAATCAAAACCCACCTATCTATATAAAACTAGGCTGCCTTTTCTCCATTCTAAATAGCTGGCTGGGTTCTGAGCCATCATTAACTTATGAAACCTATTACAATGATTTCCATCCCACCCTTCATGACACAAATCCTTCTAAGACCGCTAGGAATCGCACTGTGTTTTTTAAACTTGGGTGACCTAGGGTCATAATTTCCTCCTTTAATAGCGGTGGGTTTTATACATGCAGGAACACACACACACATCACTAGGCCAGTTTTGTGTCCCGTTTAAGGTTTTACACTTAAAACAAAAGCAGCAATTCCTCTCTCTTTGGTCCTCCCAAGGTGGCTATTCAGAAAAGGTGAAAGAAGATGTAGAAAAATCCCTGGGGATCTCCAGTTTGGAAATAGACACTTATATGAGGTAATAGCCCCAACTTCTAGATTGCAACAGCATTTCTGGAAGCAATATTATGGGGAGTGGGGAATGTGCAAGCCCCTTTTGCTTTCAGGCCCCATGGGTATCAGGCCCAATGGGTTAGGGACAAAGTTCACTCTTGCCCAATTCTCTTCTTGAACAGTGACATCTCGGGGACATTCCCTGGAAGTGAAATTCTCTCGCTGGTGACCCAAATTACATTCTACCTCAAGCCCTCAGTGGATGAACTTCTGGAAAACAACAGGTGAGGAACAAAGAGGAGGAGCTGACACTCCATCATGTAGAGCTATAATCGATCTTATTGCCACATAAAATGTTTTATCTTTTTACTGTGTATTAACTTAAGGCAGTGTTTCCCAACCTTGGGTCTCCAGCTGTTTTTGGACTACAACTCCCATCATCCCTTGCTAGCAAGACCAATGGTCAGGGATGATGGGAATTGTAGTCCAACAGCAGCTGGAGACCCAACGTTGGGAAACACTGACTTAAGGACTTAAAAGTTATTTTTCCTTGCATAAGCAAGAACTGGGAGGGGGGGGGATTCTACCATATCATTTTAACCATCCTAACTGCACTTGTTACTAGATGCTTACATGGTGTTAAAGAGTATACTACTCTTATGTTCAATCTTACAGTTGGATTTACAGTATGTGATATCTCAGTCTGCCCTGTAGCTTTTCAGTTCCATTCACGCCCACATGTTCTTTAATTATTTTTGTATTATTATTTATTAAATTTGTATACTGCCCTTCATCTGAATATCACAGGGCAGTTCACAACATAAAAAAATACAAAACGAGAACACAAGATACGTAATAAAAATGAAAACAAACCAATACTCGCCCTCCCACATCTATTTATGGCTTATCACTTTTAGGTATGTCACAGGCTGGTTCAGCCCCTACCACAGAAAGAGGAAGAAGATCCATCCTATAATGATTCATCACTTTCAGCCAGATGCACTAAGGTAACAAAAATCTCTGATTCCTTGCAAAGTTTGTGTTTTGAAGATTATCTTAGGACAGGGAGATTAAAAGTTCATGATCTTATTCTCAACCATTGGCGTCAGAAATTTCTATGTTGAGGATGCCGTTTTGGACAGTGCATTTAAGTACCTCGCTCACTCAAATTCACAAACGGTCAAATATTCAATCATTACTTTATTAGAACACCAACAGCACCAAAGCAAGGAAATAGATCTGAAACCTTATTGTTTTCCTGCCACTCCAGCCATTGGCTGAACTGCTGTGAAGTAATCTACGGCTGGTGTGTTGCATGTAGACCATAAAATTAACCTGATTTTATGATCACAAAAGGTGCTATGGTTTTAGCTGCTGGTGACTTTGGCTAATTTGGCTGTAGGTTTTTGTATTTGCAAAAAAAAAGAAAAATTAAATACAGCAACTATGGGCAATAGTAGGCTCTTATTATACGTGTCTCAAAAATACACACACACACACACACACACACACACACACACACGTATGTATTCAAGTAGTTTTCCTTACTGGATTTTACCCACTAGCTCTCTGCAGTATTGTGAAAGCCTCCCTCTTCCCACAGGATGTAGAAGTTTTAAATGTAGTCTTCAGTAACTTTTAACATCTCTTAAGAATCAACCTGATCTTTGGTTTAGTTAGGTCTACATCACATGGCAATATATTAAATTCTGCTGCCGATTTCTTTTTAGACTTTTGACGAAGTGGACTACTGTGACGCAGGAGCTCCAAACAGCAATGGAAAAGACATTCTTTCTATCTGCTGCAGAAGAATGGATGGAGGAGAATGTCCAACCCAGCCTGCAAAGACTTCAGGGAACAGTCGATGATCTGGACAGAGCAATACAGGAATTATCCTAATACTCTTACAGACAGCTTTGCAGATTTGAAGCCCAGCATGGTACAGCTAGCATCATGCAGCTAGATTAGCATGTGTAAGCCGGGGAGATGCTCTTCAGGTGCAGAGATGAGTCTGTTGCGCTAACAGGCTTGGAATTAATCTTAAAAAGAAATTTTGAAGAGATACAGACTGCCTCGGGTCTTTCCCTTTCTTCTGAAAATGAACCAGCAATCACACTGTGTGCATAGGGTCACACTGGGTAGAAGTGAGAGCGGGCTCCAAGATTTCTCGTGGATTTGTTAAGATTGATTGCAGACTTTTACAATTTAAAAACCTGTGCACAGACACTTTAAATAAATCAAAAAAGTTGCACAATCCATTTATTAGTGTGCTTTGAACATCTCCACTGGTATGTTGGGGAAGCCTCATTATGCCCTCAAACAGATTTCTCAAGAAGGAAACAGGAATAAGTTGCCCAAAGCAGATAAGAAGCAAATGTTTTTAGTTTCTTCATTCTGGCCCCAACACCTGCTGCTGCCATGAGAGCTGGGCTGCAGATGGTGTTGGCTCTGCACAGCCCCTGCTGCTGGATGGTTGTTTTGCACACTTAAACTAATGATCCCACAGGTACCCAGTGTAAGGTGGGAACACAAGTGAAACCACAAGAGGACATCTAAGCTCTTGTCTAAAAGTAGCCAGGAGTTAGATAAAAGCATCTTTTTGCTGCTAAGAAACAATCTCAGATTTCATCAGATGAAACACCTTATCCCTCACATTTAATATTTTACATGCTACCAAAACATTCATTGGTCTAATTAATGGTTTAAAGCTTGCCGACAGAATCAAGAGGAATGGATCAGATCGTAAACAGTGCACTTTGCAAGCCAGAACATTAAACACAGTTCAGCAAAGGTATTTGCACTGCAATCCTATGCACCTCTCATCAGAAGGAAACCCCACTCAGTTCAGTGGAATTTACTCCCAGGTAAATACATGTAAGCTTGCTGCTGCTTTGGTCGGTGGCATGGTAAAATAAATCAATTCCCTCTGGAATGTCATATGTACAGTGGTGCCTTTGGATGCAAACAGGATCCGTTCTGGAGCCCCGTTCGCATCATGAGCAGAACGCAACCCACGTCTGCGCGGGTCGCGATTCGCCATGCCTGCGCATGCCAGCATTCTGAGCATCTGTACATGCACGAGCGGCAAAACCCGGAAGTAACCCGTTTCGTTACTTCCAGGTCGCCGCAGGATGCAACCTGAAGATTCAACCTGAAGCAAACGTAACAAGAGGTAAGACTGTATTTCTATATTTCTACACAGGCACATGGTGAAGAGTAAAAGGCTTCCTATGAGAAAGTGGTCCTTGGGAGTTCAAATAGGATTGCTTATTTATTTAAAACTGCACTTCTAGGGCTGGAATGTCAGAACTCAAAGCCTCAGACTTTAGGTTGTCTCCAGCAGCATCTTCTGAAGGAAGCGCATACCTACACAGAGTGCCTAGTAGTAGGAAAGCCTTCAGCTGAGTGTCGGCATCCAGGGGTCGAACGGCCAGCTGGCTAGCCCCCGGCTGGATCATCTTCTTCCAGCCGTCACGCTGCGAAGATCCCTCAACCTCTGGTTCCGACATTTATCAGTGACCAAGGTCTGCTGACATGGGCACTTTACTTAGCGGAGCAAACTGCACAAACAGAAGAGGCTTGAGGCTGTGGATACATACTATAACTACGGGTTTATTAAACATAAATCAGGACAAAGAAACATGTCGTCTCTCCTTGCTGTCTTCTCGGAGAGAGAGTCAAAAGCAAAGAAAAAGACAGCGGAAGTTCCGCTTATGCCAGCAAACACTGCTGGAATGTAAACAGACATGTGACACGTAACAGTTCCATGTCTGAACCAAAAGGTGGAATGGAATCTCCAACAGAGAAATGAGGACCAGAATTGGTGGAATTGCTTGCTCCAGATACTACCATTACAACCTTAATTTCCAGATGCAACTGAGGCTCCATCATCACCCAAAGACCATGAATCAAGTGTTTGGTGAGACACCACTTAATAGTGAAACATGACATTATAATTGATTTAAATTAAAATTCCTTCTATCTACTGTAATGATAAAATTGCAATACAACTGAATATAGCCTCTCAAATTTTATAGAATACTTACAATTACACGTATTATTTTAAGAGTTACAAGCTTTGTATACTTAAATGATGCATTCTTTTTCTCCATTCATTGTGCCCTATGTGAAATGTACAAGTACCTGCAGGAAGCTTTTTTTTAGCTTCATACAACCTTTGTTAATTTAAAAGCCAAATATACATATACATGTTATAGTTAAAAGGAAATATAAAAGAAGAAAGTTCCATAAGAATCAAGGATCCAATAAGAAATATTAACACTGATATCCAAACAGTACAGGAAGCTTTACAAAAAATTGTATAAAGGCTGAAACGCCACTTTATAAAACAGTTTTACTGTTGCAATTGACACCTGAAGAATACTTAAGAGTAGCGGGAGTGATCAGAAGTAAAATTTCTGCTTGACGAGCGTTTACAATCTTCTACCCTTAGCTGCTCATAAATTATCTACCATGAACAGGAAAACAAAAGGATACATGTAAATCAATACATTTAAAAGATCTTATAAAATGAGGTATATATTTTTGAAAAAAACTTAAAACCAATGGCAGATCAGGGAATCCTCTGAATGTTCCTGGACTCCCAAGCTCCTAACAGCCCCAGCCAGCATGGCCTTGCTGGCAAAGGTTTGTTGGACCTGGAGTCCTGGAAGATCCAGATGGGCACAAAATCCCCACCCTGGCATAGATCTTAATACTTTTTCATAATAAAAAAAATCTTACTGTCTAAATCACTTTGAAATTTCCCATCTTCCATTTTTTTTAAAAAAGTAACCTCTTGAAAGGCTGGACTCGTACCTACAGCCCAAAATGCAAAAAGCTCTTCCATTGTTGTGTGGGGTTTCTTAAATTAAAAAAATCCATAGTTTGTATATCTTATTACTACACTGGAAATTTCCTTTGAAAAACAGTAAAAAAAAAGTTTAAAATGTTCACACATAAAAACCATACTTCTACAGCAGTAATAGAAAGTTCATCTGCTGTCACCAAACTCGTGGCAAAATATAAAAATGAAGATACTAGTCTCTCACCAATGAGCTAACAAGTCTTCTGAAGACATATGTGTAAGGCAACATAAAGGTCTGGGTTCGAGAGATCATCTAAACCATGGTTTAAATTATCAGGAACAAACTGCGGTGTACCTTGGGCTCCTCTTGTCCCTCTTCTCCTTCACACCCAAGAGGAGAGTGAAAGCTTACACTTAAAACCACAGGTCAACATTATTTATGAACAGTGCTTTGTTCTAAAAAAAAACAAACCAACACCAACAATCCGGCTCAAACCATAGTTTCAGAACAGGTCACAATTCCCAATGCAATTCAAAACTTTGGTTTGTTCTAACATGAAAACAAAAGCTTTCACTCCTCTCTCGCACACAGAGGTAAAGTGGAAGTGCTCAAATTCAAGGCTGTCCTAGGTGATCATCTAAACCAGGCCAATAGCTTTGCTCAGTTTTGTTTCTCTAAAACCACATGTAAGGAAATTCTAATAAAAAGATTCATTTCACTGGGGATGAAAGGAAGGCTTTAAAAATCAGGTTCTTCTGGTCCCTCTAAACAGCTGCTACCGTAGATTTCTGAAAAGGGTTCCTCTTCATCACTGACATCTGTTTCACTGCTGTTCTCAATATACTTGTCTGCTGGAACTTTGTTCAGCTCCAGAAAGCCAGTAATGAGCTTGGCCACAGCTTCTACATCACTGTTGAAAAGGCACAAGCAAAAGTTAGCAATTCATGTGCCCACTTGAGGTGGTCACAAAAGTGCACAAAATATACAAAATATCACGGGGTGGTGGAGGCAGCAAAATTAAAAGTACTCCTTAAGTATCCCTTCCACTCAGGCCCGACCACAGAGCAGGAGAGATGCTGGGCTCAGGGCAATTCACACTGTGTTCCCCATTAGCTTCATTACTCCCCTGGCGATGGTGGCGGTGGTCCTGATGGTGTTTATTAAGCTCTCAGACTGGGGTGCGTACTCAAAATGTGCAAGGCTTTTGTGTTCTAATCACATAGTGGCTGCATGCAGACAAGCATATCTCCCTTAGTAAGCGAAGACATGAGCATGCCTTGTTCCCCCACATGCAGCTGCTTCACTCCTCCCTTCACACAAGCAACCAAACAAGCCGGGAAGTCTCAGTTAGTTTCCCTATTATGTTTGAACCAGCAAATTGTGATTAATGGCTTTCAAACCAGCCAGGATAATTAAGCCAACATTAAAGCATGGCTTCTTATCCTGCCTTGTTTGGAAGCCATAAGCATGCTTTCCTAGTTTGGATGTTTTAGTTAACAGACACCCTGCCTTGTTTCTTAGCTCATGCTAAGGGAGCAGTGAAGGAGCTGTGGGTGCACAAGGCTTAAAAGGCATTTAATATGTATGGTGCTTTCAATGGTAGCTACTTATGTGGCTCCATAGCTCTTAGAATGATAACTTCTATCCAGAGAGAATCTTGTCCTTGTATACAAAGTTCAATAACAAGACAACATAATAAAACATCCAAATTATTTTTGATGTTAGAAGATTTAGGACAAAAGAAAATATTTGTTCAAACAGCATACAGTTGAACTATGGAATTCACTACCTGGATGGCTTTAAAATGGACTTGGACAAATTCAAAAAGGATAAAGCTATCAAGGGCCATTGCAGGCTTCCCATCAGCATCTGGTTGGCCACTGTGGGAATGGGACGCTGGCGTGATTCAGCAGGGCTCTTAAGTTTTCTTTTTTAAACTCAGATTTTGAAGAACTGTCTCAATTTATTTTTTTACATGTCAGCTTCAATGTTATCCACACCTAGGGTTCATAGTGCCAGAACAGTATGCATGCAACATGTTCATCAACTGTAGTTTAGGTTAGAATGTACTACAATCATGAAAATATACCCCAGCTTGTTAAATACCAACCAAAATATACAAGTTAGTAGCTTCGTGGCATATTTCAACAGTGAGGAATTGGTGCAGAAGAAGTTGCATGCCCCAGCTACAACTGAGGCCATCGTATACAACTCAAGAAAAGGTAAAAGTAAAGGATCCCTGGACTGTTCAGTTCAGTCGAGGCGACTATGGGGTGCGGTGCTCATCTCGCTTTCAGGCCACAGACAGCTTTCCAGGTCATATGGCCAGCATGACTAAACCACTTCCGGCGCAACAGAACACAGTGACAGAAGCCAGGGCACACAGAAATGCCGTTTACCATCCCGCTGCAGCAGTACCTATTTATCTACTTGCACTGGTGTGCTTTCGAACTGCTAGGTTGGAAGCAGCTGGGACAGAGTAGTGGGAGCTTACCCCGTCATGGGTATTCGAACCGCCAACCTTCTGATCAGCAAGCCCAAAAGGCTCGGTGGTTTAGACCACAGCACCACCCGCATCTCACAACTCAAGAACTGTAAGTGGCACAAGGTCAACTAATTATTGAAAGTCATATTGTCTGCCTAAGGTTCACTGATGCTTTCTCACAAATCCTGAACCATCACAGAAGAGAAAATTCATACTGTACCTCCTGCAGCCCATCACTGCACTCTGCGTCAAAGGGTGTGAAAACCCAGTGACAAATCTCAGGACAACTAGGTAGCCCTTCCCAAAGTAGCGTACTTTCTCCTCTTCCACATTCACAGCCCGAATTTCATCCAATGGAACCACCACTATTTGACAAAGAATCAGATTATTGTTAGCACTGTGATTCCAAGCAACACTTGCTGTGTTCTCTGAAACATTACACTCCCATATCCTACACTTACAGTAGTAAAAACAGTCCAGCCTTCCTTTTATGCTACTGCCAACTGCCTATCATTATTTTAAGGACCAACAGAACTAAATGAAAATGCAGGCAATGGAAAGTTAGGTTTTCCAAATCCTTCACCAATAATTAGTGGCACAGAATGTTTTTTTCTTACCACCTCAGTCTCAACATCCATTAAAAACAATAAACCCAACGTTTAACCCTTATGGCAGTAAAAATTGTTTGTTCAGAATAATATATATATAAACCATTCATTAAAAAACCCTCTAAACAATGTACATAAAATATAAAACACTAATCAGTGATACAAAGTTAGAAGCAGCAAATATTAAAAAGTGTGTAAAACTCAATTATGAATCTGGATAGACTTGCTGAAATAAAAATCATTTTTATCATGAGTCTAAAATGGTCTAGTCAGGGTGCCTGCCGAACGTTAAAAGGCAGTTCTAAAGCATTATGCATGTGCTGTGACACTGAAAAATTGGCTCCACAACGGGTTGTGAAAGGGTGGTGCTTCAGAAGCTGAATGAGACACTGAGCTTAGATTCCCAACATCCTGGTGCTAGCTTCTTCATTATCCAGGATAAACTCGTCACCCTTCCCCATAACTAACAGATTTTCATTAGTACAGTGTACACACAGTCCTGGACTCGAGACGGTATATATTTGGTTGCTGCACAACACATGTGTCATACAGCTACATTTGTGGCATTACCTTGTTCGTGACCTGCCCTTGACAGAGTCAGCAGCTTCTTGTAAAGGTTGAATGTCTTTAGGAAAACTTTTCCTGAATCCTTTTGAAATATAGCTTCCTATGCAGAAAAAAAAACAACAACCACCATATCACAGCATAGAATCAACTGTGGGAGTGTGGGAAAATAATTGCTTTTTTGAAAGGCAAAGATAAGGGCAAGGATAAGTATCCTACCATTAACATCAATTATTGTAGCAGTTAAGTAATAATGACAGATGTTCACTGCTGTCCCATTATTGGATTACACCACATAAGCTTGTTCCCAGGTCCTTCTCCCAAAGTGAAACCTACCAAATCTCACATTTTTCACAGGAAGGCTTAAGATGCTTTTGCTTTCTCTCACGGCATATACTCTGGTAGATTAACTGAGAATTTGCTTTGGCCCTTTTCTGGGATACTGACAAGCAACATTAACAAAGCATTATGGACAAAGCAATCTGAGCAAGCATTTGGCTAAGGCAACCAAGGCCCCTATTCCTAGCACGCTGCTTACCTCCCACTCCTCCAGATTTTGCACAGCTACGAAGAGACAGCCGGCAAGATAAAAGAGTTTCCATCCCAAGCTGTCTGAACAGAAAATATTTCAAATTAGTTGCAAACATCTAATCCACACCCACCCTTAGAACTGGTATCTTATTTCAACAATCCTTCTAAATCGAGCTCTTTATCTCATCTAGTATCTGTATTGAATATTTGTGTGCTATTGTTTTAAACCAGTTGAACCTTGGAAGTCGAATGGAATCCGTTCTGGAAGTTCGATTGACTTCCAAAACATTCGGAAACCAAAGGGCAGCTTCTGATTGGCTGCAGGAAGCTCCTGCAGCCAATCAGAAGCCACAGAAGCCCCATCAGACATTTGGCTTCCAAAAAAATGTTCGAAAACCGGATCATTCGCTTCCGGGTTTCTATCGTTCAGGAGCCAAGACGCACAAGTTCCAATGTGTTCAACAACCAAGGTACGGCTGTATAGCATTGTTTTTAATTGTTGTATATATGCATTTGTTCTAAGTGTTGCTGTATATGTATATTTGTACATATATTTTTACTATTTTGTAAATTGCTTTGTGACACCTCCATAGGAACAGATTCATAAATAAACTCAAGAACAGTAAAAGCAAACACATTTTGTAAACTATAGAGGTCACCTGTTTGGTAATGAAACAATTATTTCAGTACGTTACACACACTGTGCCAGGCAGAGGAATTCAACTGTCAGCTACAGCTTTGCAGCAAATGCAGATATCCCCCTTTTAAGCAAGATCCTGCTTTTTACAGGCTTTCAAAGCCTTAATGTTGGAGTGCTCTGAAGCTAAGTGCAAAGAGACATAGCCTTTTTCAGCTGTGATCCTGCCCCCTCCCATCTCCCCACGACAGAAGGCCCTCCCCATGAGACTTACCCAGGACCGAAGTAGATGTCCTTTCAGCCCCAGGCAAATATTTTATTTAACCAACTTTATTTTCCAATCTGACATATAAACTGTTCTTTTAACTACAATTATTTTTATTAGCTACTGCTAGGTTTAATCATGATGCTTGGGATTTTACTGTTCAGCTGTTTTCATTGTTTTCCTCGGTTAATTAAGTAAGATCCAGCTATAAGCTTCTAGCAAAATTATTAAGCTTTACCTTCACTATAGTAAGCAGCAGCCAGACCTACAGAGGAGATCCCTAGAAAGAGAAAGGAGATATATGAATTTAGAATTTACTTTCAGCTACTTAAATATTCTTAGCACTTTGCTCTTAGAAAAACAAGTTTTATGCATGTGCTGATAGGCCTTTTAAATTTCAGTGTTATTTTTCGTAAATAATAATAGCAATACATTTGAGTTAACTATTCCACTGAACGCTATAACAATGCTCCATTTAGGCAAGTGAGAATAAAATCTTACTTGAAATCCGAATAAGGAGCCAGATATCAAATTAGGCCAGTTGTGTGACATCACTAATGACTCTAAGTCTGTTATATCATCATGAAACTTTCAGAACGCCTTCAGAGTTTTTCCAGTTGTGTATTACAACTTGTTATATGTCTGATCCCCCTGTGGTCTTTTGGAAGACCATTGCAATCTGTCTTGATTAGGCTTAGAGGACTTTCTCAAAGATTACAATGTGTTTAACATGGAAAGACAGCTGGAAATATAGTGTGATGCCAATAGCAAACCAAATGCATTCATCTGCAACAACTGCATTATCTTACTGGCTACTGAGGATTTCCAGAATCAATTGCAATTACTGTTGGTGGGAGTGGAGCAGAAAAATACTGTGGGGGGAAAATAGGGTTGTATTCAAATAACGTTTCTTCAGGGTAGAACCACTGGAATCCAAGGGCCTGAGATAGCCATGATAATTAATTCTCATTGGTTCTACTCTGAATAAAGGATGGGTGGATACAACCTTAGGTTACTGAGCTTTGGACCCCCTTTACATTATGAAATATTGGCTTGCAACCAAAGTAATATTCCAATCAATATGTAAAATCTAATCCCACCTGTTAAAAGTTCCTGCCCATCACATGAAATCGAAGCCTCACTCTCTATATTCACCACAGATTTCCCTGACCTAAGAGGCCATAAAGGCAAAAGTAAAATGTCCTCTCCAGCAGTAGTGGCCAGTGCAGCGGCAAAGGAGGGGCACTGCTATTCTCCCGGCTTCCAAACAGAGCACATTACTAGTGCTTACTGGCCTAACTAGTAATGGTTGGTGGCGGATTGGCTCCGGCACACTGAATCTGGATCCTGACACCTCTCCCTTCAGTAAGTGCTGGGAACAGACTGTGTTTGGAAGCCAGGAGGGCAGCAATGTCCCACCTATGTCACCACACCGGACACTATTGCTATTCAGCAAGCTTTTAATCTGGATTTGTTTTAGTAGAGGTTTGTTTTAACTCATTTTTTAAAAAAGGGAGTATCAGCCTATACAAAACTGAAGACTTACCTACAAGGAGAGACCAAGATCTGATACCAGGTGATCTCGTCAAATGAAGAACAGAGTCTGAGTGGTCTTCAACCAACATATACATCTTGGGAAGTGGGGGCAAATCTACAGAGCTCCTGAAAACTCACAGAAGCCACCTACAGAATGACAGGGAACAAAACCAATTGAGACACTGTTTACAGACCCTTGCCCTTCATACTTTGAGGCGTACCTCGGTCCCGTGTTAAATTTATGTGGTGTTTTATTATCAAGTGCAGAAATTCTGTGAAAAGTACAAATGCATATACCTAGTAATAGGCCAATCAAATTTGTGTACTTTAAAGCAGAATGTGCACTCTCAACATCTGAATAGGTGAAGTCAGTGGTAGCTTTTTCAGTCATATGCTTATTTTAACTTTAACAAACAGAACCTACATTCAATTTTCCAAATTTTAAAACCAAAGTTTAAACTTTTGTTTTATACCTTTCTCAATATCTAAGCCCTAAGAAAGTCGGACAAGTGAAGGGTTATTCTTACATGTGGAGTTAGGAGGAGGTCCACCACACACTAGTTTCTCAGGTCTATATTCAGACAACGCTATGGCATGTAGTATCACAAATGAAGTGGGTGCGTGGGTAAAGGAAGCAACTAGCAAGTAGTCATCCATCTTTATCATCTATAATACCCCCAAAACAAAAACACATCCACCAGAACCAATGTAAGATCACACTGTGGCAAAAACAGGAAGCGTACGGCAATATTATAAAACAGAGGCAAATTGCGACTTGGCAACCGCACCTTCTACTTATAACACAAGCAGGAGACCAGAAAGAGAGCTTTCCAGTTTCGTCAACTTCATTAAATGCAAAAGCACTTTGTGACTTTTTTTTTTCTTTTCTTTTTTACAAAAACCCACCCCACCAAAGCACTTAAGAAATCTAAAGTTCGCTTTCTGCCTTGTGCATAATTGCATCGCTGCGAGTATCACTACTGAGCAGCGCGCACATGATTTTAAAAGTGGAAGGGACAAAAAGGGAAGTGTGCGTAGGCATTTACCCCCCTCCACTGACCATTTGTGTGTGTGTGCTATGCAGTCAGAAAACAGTTCTGGGAACTGGACCACACCAGGTCCCCCCTGCCCAGCCTCCTCCTCCTCCTATGCAAGAGACGTTCCCCCCTCTCTCTCCCCCGTTAACAAGCCCGTTAGCGGTCTCCGGTCCCGCTCCCCCGCCCCCGCCCCCATCTCGCCCTCTCGCTCCCACTAACTGCCACCCCCTTTCAGTCTTCGGCCCCCTCCTTTTCCGCCCCACTCCCGATGCTCCCACCGCGCAGCCGCTTCCACCCTCCCTCTCTCTGGCTCACCTGCTAAGACGTCGCTTCCCAATTTCTTTTCGGGCGGGAAATGCTCCAGTACCATAGACGTAAACCAGAGAGTCCTACACAGTCAACCATAGAGAGGACAGGGAAAGAGAGAGATAGAGCGTATCCCTTGAACACCATAGATCTATATCTATTAGAAAGCTCTCACGGAGGAGAATCTTCTTCCTCTTTTTAGGGTAGATGTGCGATTGTTTCGCAGCACCGCAATGAAAAGCAGCCTGTGCCTCGCCCCCCCCCCACCTCACTGTTGTTGCATATGAGGTTTTTGCATGGGCTCCTATGTCTCCTTGTCCCACACGAGAACACGCACAAGAGAAAACTACGGAGGCGGCGTAGCTCCTTGCTCGTCTCGAGGAGGCGTTTCCCCCTTGAATCATCGTTGGTTAGTTCATTTGAAGTTGGGCATAAATACAGTATTAAAAAAATCATCATCATGTAGTTTCTGTACTGAAGAGTTTTTGTTTTAATTAAATTTGAATTCTCAGAATGACAGAACAAAGTACTGTACCTAATTACCTTTTAGCATGCATTTCCAGGAGACAATATGAAGACAAGCTGTGTCCGCTAGAGCAACTATAAATGTGCTCAGGAAGCTATTTGCGGCACACAGCTTGCCAGACACACTGGTGAGTGATAATGGGACTGCTTTTACTTAGGCAGAATTCAAAAAAATTGTAACCAAGAATGGAATCCGCCACATTCGTTCCGTTCCTTTTCACCTGGCCGCTAATGGCCAAGCTGAATGCATGGTCCGTACTACCAAAGATGTGCTTAGGCGCATAGTGCATGGAGACTGGACTCTCCGTTTAGCAGAGTTCTTATTGGCCCATCACTCCAAGAGCAGTGGCTGGTGGGAGCCCTGCGGAGTTGCTTATGGGGAGGAGGCTCACTACCCTCCTTGATCATATGCACCTGACCGGGCTCTTGAGCAACAGCCATCCACTGTGGTGTGGGGGACTCCAAGAGGGTTCTCCCCGGGGGACACTGTATGTCTGAAACTATGGGCCCAGACAGGGTTGGTTCCCTGGTATCCTTACCCGTTTGTACAGGTCCAGTTTCCTATGAGGTAGGGTTGGAGGGGGGACTGGTTTGGAAGAGACACCTCGACCAGATCATAGCCAGGGCACCTTCGAACACGGAACTTCAAGCGGAACCAGAGGGCAGAGAAATGGGTACTTTGGGAGATTCTGTGCCCAGGCCAGGGTGGGAACCAGACGGGTTGCCGGTGACTGAGTTATCCCAACAGAAGACGATTTCAGGCTGGAATCCTCAGTGGCTCCATCAGCAGTGACGCCTTCGGAGCCGGCCTCGCTGACCGTACCGGAGGAACTTCCTGGGTCACCTACTTGGGCACAGGAACGGTCCCAGCAGGAGTGGAAAAGGCTGACACACCTTGATGACTATGTTTGTTCCTTTTGTTAGGAAGGTGGGGGGAAGGAGTGTTATGTATTTTGGTTTAACACATTTTATGTTACAAGGTGGGTTCTAACCAATCGTATAAGCGTTGGTAGACGAACATTCTAATGGCAAGTAAGCGCATGCACTTTCAACTGTCAATAGTCAGTTCATGCTCGGCATTGTGTTGTCCAGTCAGTTCAGTTCTTGTTTTCCTATGAGTGAGCTGTTGTCACTCCCAAATGTTGAATAAACGTAGTTGAGGAACTTATACTGCCTTGGGCTTCTGACTTTTTCTGAACATTTAACAAATTAAATTTGAATTCTCAGAATGACAGAACAAAGTACATAATTACCTTTTAGCATGCATTTCCAGGAGACAATATGAAGACAAATACTCAAGTAGCACACTTGAGTTCAAGCCATTGCATGGAATAAGAGCAGCACCGGATTTAGATGAAGAGGCCCTAGGCTATTCCACTTGTGAGGCCCCTCCACATCCCCCACCCTCACAACTAGAAGAAAATGGAAGAGTGTTATAAACAAAATTGAGTGAAGCCAAGGATGATGACGGGTATTTAAAATTCTACAATTCACCTATACATAAATCCGGCACTGAATAAGAGGCATCAATTTATATAATTAGCCAAGGCATAATGCTTTTATCCTTTTATTTAGGGGATTTCTAACATCAAGTACTGGAATCCAGAAATGCGTGGTGGTTCACTCCATTGTAATCATGTAGTATTCTAGCCCTTTCCAGAGAGAGAATAATGAGTCAAACATAGGTAACAGTAAGGGGGGAATCTAAGCTACATTTCAAAACTTTAATAAAGCAAATTGTGTCATGATCCACAAATTACAAATTCATGGGGATAGCTAAGCAGGCAAGCTAGGAAAGTTGTTCAGGCTGCCATTGATCTTACTTGCCACAGGTCAACAGACAAGTCTAGCCCCTTACAGGGATGCTGTGCTAATTACTGCAGGAATGCAATGGAAGTGTTTTGATTTCATTTGCATGCCTGAGATAAGACAACATTATCATCCTTGTATTCCAGTAGCCTCCCCTCATTTAACACTATTGCTGTACAATTAGGAAACCAATTAACCCATCATCTGTTTCCCCAGCATGCACTAAGGCTGAACAGAGAGTGCCTTGCACCCAGCAAGGTTAATGACTGAGGTGAGATTTGAACCAGGGACTTATCATAACACTCACTAGTTATATTCTTGGCAGTAAACTTCAACAGCTTGGTCCAGATTACAGTGGTGCCCCGCAAGACGAATGCCTTGCAAGACGAAAAACTCGCTAGACGAAAGGGTTTTCTGTTTTTCGAGGTGCTTCGCAAGACGAATTTCCCTATGGGCTTGCTTCGCAAGACGAAAACGTCTTGCGAGTTCTTGCAAGTTGTTTCCCTTTTTTTCCCTTTTTCTAAGCCGCTAAGCCGCTAATAGCCATGCTTCGCAAGACGAAAAAACCGCAAGACGAAGAGACTCGCGGAACGAATTAATTTCGTCTTGTAATGCACCACTGTATCTCAAGGAGCATCTTTCCTCCATAGCAGAGGGTGAAGTAGGCTGCTTCCGATAACACTGGATGGGGGAATAGATGACGGCACTAATTGGCTTCTAAATGATGCAGCAACAGTTTTAAAAGTGTTGCCTTGTAGCAAGTGAGGGCACTGGAATCTGTTTCTGGTAGTAAAGTGCCTTGGGCTGGCATTGCTTTTCCATTTACACCCTCCTTCCCATTAAGGTCTGCTGTCTTGAGACCAAAATTGTTCCTTTAAAGTAAACATTCATTGCCTTTAAAGCGGATGCTTCTTTTTGCAATCTGCATGCAATCTAGGAATGGTAGGGCTGCCAGGGCTCAACATCCTACAGGCCACAGCCACACATTGCTTACAGATGTATCTGTACAATGGAAATATTGGCATGTGATCAACCAGACTGTTGTTCAGCATGCCATAAGGCAGCCAGAGAACACGTGAGTCCAAAGTGCACCTGCCTAGAAGTGCCTGTTGAGCAAAGGTTACATTTAACAACACTCCCAGCCCGTTTAAGCAGGTGAACCAGAAGACATCAGGAAAGAAAGAAAGAAAGAAAGAAAGAAAGAAAGAAAGAAAGAAAGAAAGAAAGATCACCAACAAATCTAACTTGGAGAAAGTGATTCCCCCCCCCCAAGCATTTCTTAAATTAGATCACAACTACTCTAATGGAGAGCTTGATGCAAATATGAACTTTATATAGCATCTCGGAAGGGCTTCTTCACATACAGCCGATTAGAACATAACAGGATTGTTATAATGTTGTACAGGGTTTCACTAGCTCATTTAATAGCTCTACAATTATGCACAATGAACAAGCAATTCCAATTGAATTTCCCTAAGTGTTCCTATTGATGAGACAGAAAAAAGTAAACATTCCTATTTTTGATGTTTTATATCAGCCTCAACTTAGCCTCTCCGTGTCAGAGCAGCTCAAGGTTGTTCAGAAGCTATTAATCTGGGGTTGCTATCCTAAGTCAACAACCCTTGTTTACACTTGGAAATCCAGGATGTTTTAGCTACTCTCCCTTGTCCAGCTCCTTTGCACTCCTTGGATGGTTGTGTTCTTGCAGAAAATTCCTCAATCCCTATATAACATTTTATAGGATACTTCAAGAGATATTCTACCTTTTAGGACTCCTTACTTTCAACTCACTTGAGTCTCTGATTAAATTCTTACCCATGTAATAAAGTACAGCATGCACTACATGAAAAGGTTATCTCAGGGTCACTGGTCATATAACCAAAGGAAATGAAGTCCTGGAAGTCAAATAAAGAAATGCAAAACATCTCTGTATATATGTAGGATGGCAAATGCCCATTAATACCTACTGATCACTTTGTGAATTTAAAACATGAAATCTCAAAACAGTAGTTCTCAATAGGTTTACTGAAAACGATGTTTTGACTCAATGCTATGAAGAACAAATGCGCACGCTTACATTTTATTTATTTATTTAACAAAATTTATCTACCGCTTGTTTGTAAAAATGAAACAAAATACCTCCAGACAGTTTACAAAAGTTGTATCATTACTAGTGAACAAAATCCAATGTCAAATTTTCAATCTGCTTTCCTATCAGTTTTGTTTTGTTTTGTTTTACTTTATTTTATCAAATACAGTACTCATGAACCCAATTCCAAGGAACACAGAAGTTCCTCTGCCCAGTTCTGTGTTGGGAAACAGCATTAAGCAAGGGCAAGATGACAATTAAATGATGGATAGGTGGATTCTTCTAATGGCATCAATCTTCCTGATTGCCATTCCTGCTTTGTGTTCATTGAATTTCAACTACACATGTAAAGATGAGGATCAGCAGAACTTGGTTTAGGCTGCTGTTTTACCACTTCTAAGTATGTTGTTTGCATGTTTCAACTGTATTTTGATTCTTTGGAGGTTGCCCTGGCAACATCTTAGGAGACAGGATAAGCCTATTGCAGAGGATGAGGCTTTTAATGGTTACTAGCCAGGATGGCTATCACCCCTGTCAGAGGAAGCATCAGAATATCAGTTGCTGGAAACGCACTTGTGGGGAGAGTGCTATTATGCTCATATCCTTCATGTGGTCTTTCCATAGGCATCTGGTCAGCCACTGTGAGAACAGGATACTGGACTATGTGGGCCTTTGGCCTGGTCCAGCAGGACTTTTATGTGTTCTTGTGATAAAAAAGGTAAAGGGACCCCTGACCATTAGGTCCAGTCGTGACTGACTCTGGGGTTGCGGTGCTCATCTCGCTTTATTGGCCAAGGGAGCCGGCATACAGCTTCCGGGTCATGTGGCCAGCATGACTAAGCTGCTTCTGGTGAACCAGAGCAGCGCACGGAAACGCCGTTTACCTTCCCGCCGGAGCGGTACCTATTTATCTACTTGCACTTTGACATGCTTTTGAACTGCTAGGTTGGCAGGAGCAGGGACCGAGCAACGGGAGCACACCCTGTCGTGGAGATTTGAACCGCCGACCGTCTGATCTAAAATGTATGCATGGGGGACATGCATATTTCCAAGTAATTTCTTCCACCATGTACACCTAGACCTGCATCAGATAAGTGCCAATAAGAAATAATACCCTTAAAAAAAGGAGCCTTTCTAAAGAGCACAACAGCTTTGATGCTCAAATGTTAGGCTAAAAGGTAAGGATGTTTGGGGTGGAGTGGGGATAGTCAGAATCTAATCCTGGATTGTCTCCAGAAGAAATTAAGAAACTCAAGCTTTCAGGCCTCTGGCATTGCCATAGGAACTGACTCCTAGGCGCAAGGTCCCTTTGCCCTCCCAAATAAAATAGCCCCCCTCCCAAGTTGATGGGCATTGTCATTCAAATGGTGTGCATGTGCCACTTCTTGTGATGGATTATGCAGGGTATATTTTTTTCAAGTTGGTACCTCTGGGCATTTGCTATTGGTTGGCAACAGCAAGCAGAGGAAAAGACGGAGCATCACAAGCATATGAGAGATGGTAAAGCCATCTGGGCAAATTCCTTGAGCTCAGCAGACAGGAATATTCTGCACCTGAAGCATCCTTGGCGGCTGGCAGTCTAAAATAGATTAGTTTGATTAAAATAAAAAAAAAGCACAGGAGAAGCCGACAGCAGAATGCCAGAACGGAATTTAATGGTCGGGGGGTGGGGGGAGAGAGAGATCAAAGTCGGGCGTGAGACACAGCTGCTGTTGTTGGCATCATACCGTAATCCTCGGATGGACCACCCTCCTGGCGTTGCCAGCTAGGGAGAAAAAATACCATAGCACGGTGCATGAGGACATATTGAAATTGCACCTTTCTGCCGCACGGGGGCGTCGCCCCCTCCCGCGTTTCCACCCAAATGCTTGGGACTACGTGACAGCTCTCAAGTCTACAATGAACGCTTGCAAACGGCGGGGGAGGAGGAGGGAGGACAAACAGGACTATCCCAAAAACAGGAAGAAAGAAGAAGAGCTCTTTGCACCTTACTTAGGAACCGTTCAGGACCCCGCGCTTGTGTCCTGGGCCTCATGCACCAGCCTTTTGCCTAGCCTCATGCACCAGCCTTTTGCCCTGGCGAGGTTTCCTTTCTCCTAGGGATGCCCTTTGTGACTTAAGTGAGTTTTGCAACAAGGTACGGTGCCTCTGCTTTTCTCCCTCTCCCCCCCCGCCCTCATTCCTTTGCATGGTGGTCGTCCTGCTGTTGCAGCGAAGCGCGGCTCCTGCTCATGTTTTAAGGGGTTTCTCCCCCCCCCCCCGGTTCTTCTGCATCTGCAGCCGCGAGAAGCAGTGCCTGTCTGCCGGTTGCTTAAGATGTTATAATTGCTGGTTTTTATGCGGAATTTGCCATGATGACGATAATGATAAGGAGTAGATTGCTCTGAATTTGTGCCAGTCTCCATTAAGGAGGATCAGAACCCGGGACTCCCACAAACTGCCACACACGCAGCCAGTCTCGTTATGTAATCCCTGAGATCAACTGTTAACCAGGCTTGGCTATTCTTTTGAGGCAGCTATTAAATGCTTAAACCGAAAAGGAGACCTCCCCAGAACGCAGGAGATCTGGTTTGATCATGGGAGGCCCGTTAAGCTGGGATCCAAAGCATGGTTTAACGGCTCTTTACTTGCAGGTAAACGTGTTTAGGGTTGGGCTGCTGAAGGCAGGGTTGCTTTGTCGTGCAGACAGACTGACGTGTCTTATGCATGCATGTGGGTAAACCCCGCTGGTTCCCATGAGGACATGTGGCATAAATAGCCCTCGTTATTAAGGGAACCAGGGCAGGTTATTCTGCTCCATATTTCCGAACGTATGATGAGTTTGTGCACCAAATTATGTTTGCATTACGGATGGGTTTTCCCCAGAGGTATCCATTGCATCTACCGCTCAGTTGGTCCAGGTATCTCTTAACCTTGGCTATTGCTGGCCAGAGGTAAAAGAGACTTGGCCAGGGAACAGCAGATGATATTGGTTGTAGCAAACAGGCAGGTACCAGCAGCCCTGGTACCCTGGGAACGTTTATATTCCAGTGGGGGTGGGTGTAATTCTTCACTTAGGTACCTCCCACGTGCTAAATAAATGCCGGCAAGCAATGAGTTGTCATAAATGACTCTTACCACCAACCAACGTTCCAAGATGATGGAGACTGCTGAACTGTACTAGATCTTCCCCCTTCGTAAGGTGGGGGGGGGGGTGTGAGATTCTGAAATTAAGGGCATCAGACATTTTCTGTGGCAGAAGGGATACCTGGGAATTGTAGCCATTGGTAGCATCAGCTCGAAACGCACATAATAGAGAACCCTTTTAAAGGCAGACGTGAAGCGCAATTACTAGCCTGGTGCTCTGAACCCTTGGGAGAGAAAGCAGCTGCTGTAAAAACATGCCAAACTGAGTGGCGGGCATTTAGTGAACTCCCAGAGATGTCTTCTTGATTTGCATTTTTCACATCCTACATTTCGAAAGGAAGCTGTGCTATCCATATGGGAGAGGGTTTGCCAAGTTCCTTATAGTCCCTGAGCAAGGCAAAGTTGTATATATCTGAGGTGGTGTGCACACACAAACTTGTGCATCTTCCTGACTCACCTGTGTCACCCTGTGTCTCATCCATGCAGTGCTCCTGCCACGATGTCTGAAAACCATCTCCTTTCTCTCTCCCTCTCTCTCAGCTCCAGAGAGACATATTATGGCTATCCAATTAAATATTTGTCTTGGTTTCATGGCAAGAGAAGCACGTTGTTGCCATTGTCTATATCGTACAATAAAAACATGCCACGCTGGAGCTAATCACTGATAGGACACGAAACATATTGTGTTGTGATCGCCTTTCCATGTCAGATAAGTTGACTGCAAGCACTTAGTGCCCTTTAGTCAGTTCTGCAGTATTGAAGGACCAAAAACTTCCCCCTTTCAAAAGCGAAAGAGGTAGGGCTGTCAGCTGAGCAGTCAAGACGTCCCTCTTTCTCGTTTCTCATTGGTTCCAGGAAGCCTTGTTCAAAAAGAAGTATTGTTTATAAGAGGGCTGGAAGGCAGTGTAAAGTAAAGGGCAACCACCATCTCGCTTCTTCTCATGCTTTTTTCTGTTTCAGGCAGGTGAAAAGCAGAGGCATCTGCCTCCTCTTCTGCATCTCTTGGATGCAAATATAAGAAAGCGATCCAGCAACATTTGGCGTGAGGCTCGGCTTAGCAGCATATAAACCACACACCAAAGAAAATCGACACAAAGAGACCTACAAATGAAGTGTGAAAATTGCACCAAAAAGGTGAGTCGGTCATTTCCTTATATAATTCTAAGGTTGCACATGTGCAGAGAAGTAGGTGCCCTTGAACTGTGTGTGACTTGTTCCTGAGTAAACATGCCTAGTGCTGGGCTTTGCAGTTGTAATCCTGTGTACTCTTAACTTGGGGAAAGCCCCACAGAACCCAGTGAGACATATTTCCAAGTGTGCAGTCAAAGGATTCCAGCAAGTTTCACAGACTACTTGGATGTAAGGGTTTTGTTTTGGATTCCTCACCTTTTGCTTTATCTAAAAAGCAAAACCTTATTACTAGGCTGCGATGAGGAGTGCTATCACGTCAACACTCAAATAAATTAAGATTCCCTTCTAAATTAAGGCAGTCCTTCTACATACAAAGGGAGTTTGGGAAAGTCACAATATTTTTATTTTTTTTAAAGTATCAGTACTATTGAAAATACAAAAACAGGTATATATCGTTACTGTTGACATGTTCTAGTAAGAAATAAGAGTCCATTTTTCAATCAAGTTGTTTGCCTCACAATTTCAATGAAATATGTCAGTTATGTCTGTCCATTTCAGAATTTTAAGCAATCACCCTCTTATCTGCAGGAGAAAAGGTGTTTCCGGTGTCAGTCCTACACTATCTTAGCAGCCAGCCGTGCTCTATTATAACAAGTTTTTAACAGTATTTTAGGCTATTTCATTACTATTTCTGTGCCCATTTTGCTGATTCTTTCCAAATCACCTTCTTAGTTACTTTATTATCAGTTAGCTTTGACAGGGCTGAGTGTTCAGATTCCTAGATATACACTTATGTGCTGGCTTTGCATTTTGTGCCTTTGCATTTTGCCCCGGGGCCTCTCGAGAACCAAACTTGCTCACAAACAGTACCTCTGTGTATGTATGGCTTAACTTTGAAAATATGTACTGTGCACGCAGGAGCTCAATAGGGCAGCCTACTTTGCACCACCTTCCTCATCTTGTCCAGCCACCTTAGGAGGACAAATACCCCTTTTCGGAAAGCTATGCCTTAAGTGTTTAGAGTGTTTTTATCACCCAGGAATAATAACTTATACTTTGCAGAGGGGGTAACTATATTGGTTTGTTGCAGCAAAACAAACAAAAATGCACATTAAAGATTTGCATTTATTATGGACTGGAGAAGATTGTCATAATAATAATTTTGCTGGCTTAAAGTACACCAAGAGTCTTTTCTCTTTCAACACAGAATTTGTTACTATTATTATTCAGGACTGTCAACCATGAATGTCTGAGTTCTCTGCTTCTCTGTTTTCACTCATTTCCACTTTGACTTGCACCTAGACTTCTAATTAGACTGGTCTTTTTTCCTCTGTCTTTTCTCCCTTCCCTCCCCCGCTCCCCCTCTCTGTTGAGATTAGGGGCACAAGCTTATCTTTTTTCTTTTCTTTTTTACTTATGTAAAGCACCCTAAATAACCACAACAATGATCAGACATGTCAACTTCTACCTGTCATTTGGTCTAAGCATACAGTGGAACCTCAGTTGTCGAATGTAATCTGTTCCGGAAGACGGTTCAAGTTCCGAAATGTTTGACAACCAAGGCGCTAAGGGAGAATGTCAATTTCAATAGTGAAAATTCAAAAACATGTTGCGGAAGCCATTCTACTTCTGAGGCACGTTCGAAAACCAAAGCAATTACTTCTGGGTTTTTTGCATTTGAAAACTGAAACATTTGGCTTCCGAGACACTCGAAAACCGAGGTTCCGCTGTACTGGGAAAATGTAGCTCCCACAAGATGAGGGTAGGCGTAGCAATGTTCCATCCCATCTTGTTCTGGGCAGCTGTTTTGATAAGTGATTTTGTTTGTTCGTTCCCAACTAAAGTCTATGATTTGTTTCAGGAATGTAGTAATAAACAGAGGAATGAAGACCGGCAAAATACACCAGCTGATGTTCTCAACTCAAATGATGAAAATGAAGAGGTAACACTTTTGGTTTAATTTTTAGCAATATAATCTAAATGTACATGTCTATTCAGAAGTGAGCACCTTTGGGTTTAATGGGCCTCACTCTCAAGTGTGTGAGGATAGGATCCAATATCATGTTGTTCCCAATCCTCTTAAACTTAGACATGATGAGTTTTGTTGTCTTGGAGCTATTGTGGGTCCCCCCTGTTTCCTTGCACACTGCTGGTTTCTGGAAAACATTGTGTTTTTTTGGTTAGATTGTGTGCTTATTAGAGTGTGCTTTACACTGTTGAAATGTTGCAACTGTTAACATCCCAATGATGAGATGATCCATAAGGCAAATGCACATTCCAAAATGTTTAGAGGATTTACGATTAAGGTTCCACATTTTGAGTTCCCTGAATAACACTTATGCTAGTTCGGGTTGATGGGAGTTGTAGTGCAAAACATCTGGATGGCACCAGGTTGGCAAAGGCTCACCTAAACCATCTAAGATGTCATTTCCTCAGCTCCTCGCACTAAATTAATTTGGAGAGCTTCATTGACAACAGTACTTGCTATTTTAATAATAATAATAATAATTGAAACATTTCTCTATGTACAAAACAATCTGTTACATAAAGGAGGAGCTGCCATTCTTATCATCACAGGGTTACAAGCTATCCTTAATGCCAGCGGTGCCTCACTTCTGTATTCTTGAGGGCCAGCCGAACCCCACGCATTTGTCTAGGGGCTAGGAGTGTATTTTGCTGAGCAACTTGCCCCCGTCCCCGTATCTGCCACTTAGCTGTAAGGGCCTCACAGGTGTAGAGAAATCTGTACTTGGGCACATAATGGTATTACTGACAAATACAAGAGCTATATAAAAATGCTAAGTATGGCTGCCTTGTATCTCTTGAAAATAGTATTATTTTACTTATGGGTAATATGCTTGAGTGACAGTGTGATGTGGAGATTCAAACCCTCACTTAGCCACAAAGCTTACTGAGTTATTTTGGACTGATCACTAAATCTAGGCCTAACCTACCTCACAGGGTTGTTGTGAAGGTTAAAGAGAAGAAAAAAACACAGTAACCTGAATTACAGGGCAGAGGGGACTCTGCCTTCTTCCTTTTTGTCCTGGCCTCATAGCAACTATTTTCAGAGAACCTTTTCAGAAGCCATGACTGACGGTGAGGACGGGAGTGTCAAGAAGAGGGGCTGGTTATGGATTTTATTATGGGCTCCTTTACCTTTTCTACCACAATTCAAGCATCACCCTCTAAGCTCCTACATATGTTGGCAAAGCCTTCCTTACCATTTTGAGAATAATTAAGCTAGCTCTGTCTTTGACTTACTGCTGTTTTTCCTTTTCAGAAAAGTGAATTCCATAAGTTGGCTAACGCTAAAATATTCCTTAGCGATTGCTTAGCTTGTGACAACTGCATAACATCCGATGAAGCAGTCCGAGTGTTCCAGCAGAATCAGAAAGAGCTCTTCCATGTACTGAACCTCAATAAGGTAAAAGGAATGGTGCTTGCAGGTACATGCGTATAAAGAAAACATGCTATCTTAACATGGAAGATGGGAACAATTTCTTGTTCCCATGAATCCCCCCTTCCTGTTCCCAAGTTCTCTTGCTCCATGTCTTCTGCCTTTATTTCAAGACATTTTAATCCTCTGAGTTCTTTATTCCCAACTTTAAAGGTCTTCTCACGTCTTCTCTACTTAACAGCCTCTCCTTTTACCTATTTACAAAACATCTCCTGCCTGTCTTCTCCTGTTTTAGTCCCCCCCCCCCCAAAGTGTTGGTCCCAACTAGATTACCGACTTCCTTTTTAAGTCTTAGAAATAGTATAATCCCTTCCTTTCCCCAGGCACATGGTCTGGGTGGCATTTTTCATTCTCTCCTTTTTCCTACCATAGATCCAGCTTGTTGCTCAGTCTCATTGGCTTCCATTTTCTAACCATCCCAACACCCACCTTTTTATCTGACTACTACAGTTCTTGTTAATTCTCTATTTCTCATCTGGGTTATTGGGACATTATTGGTCTCAACCGTCTCTGATCTAAAATCTTTGGCTTCCATCATAAGTTCTGATGCCTTTCTGGTTTTTATTGTTCATTTCCTTCAGGTCTTGACACTGCTTCCCTCTCTCTTCTGGCATTCAGCTGCAGATAACTTAATATCCAGATATTTTCATTAATTGCGCCACCCAGTGCTTTTTCCCTAGAAAAAATGGTGCCGGAACTCACCATGAACACCTTCCTCATTCTCTTAGAATGGCAATAGCGCCCACCTGAGAGGTGCCGGAACTGAGTTCCTGTGAGTTCTAGCTGGAAAAAAATGTCCTGGCTCTGCCTTACCTATCCTCTGCATAGTGGAACTTGCCCTCCCTCTCCTTGCCCTGTCCCGTCCCCTCGCTACATCCCCTACATCTGTTCTAGATGTTCCCTCAACCCTTTGGAGCAGATTTGGTGAGGGTACATGCAGGGAGAGGAGGGGAAAGTAGAAATACTTGTGCTAATTGATTCCGGAGCAAGTGTATTAGATATTGCCCGATGTTCACCACCACCACCACCTCCACTCCTTGCATTTTTTGCTTTGACTGCTCTTTAACTTTGGTACTTGTTCCTTTCTGACATCCAGACAGCTCTCCCTTGGTTATCATTTTTAAAAGGCCTATTCTCCTTCTCCATCTTCTCTGCTTGATCTTCTTTTTCTCCTTTTCTCTCCACGATCTCCTATTGTTTCTTATCCTTAAATGAAAGTCTGTGGCAAGGATTGCTTCATACCTTAGGCTTTGTAGGTGTACGCTTCAGATACTCTAAGTGTATACCTAAAAATAACAAATGTGTATACTTGAAAATATATGAACTATGCAAACACAACCAACACATTTTGCAGGCGCAGGTGTCATACAGGTGCCGTATTGACTACGCCTTTCAATTAAATGTACCCCAAAAGTGCTATCATTTTAAAAATGATAATAATAATGAAGAATTAAATGCCCTATATATTTTGAGCAGACTGCAAACTTCAAGAGATTTTCTTATTCAGTTAAGACATGTGACAGATTAGATCCTTCCCCTTATTAAAAGCTCTGTTCTATGTAAGAGGGCAGCAATTTTTTAATAGATTCCTGAGACAGCACTTGTGACTTCTGTTCTCTGGCTGGTATTCTTTCCTGCTGCAGCAATAGTCCTCTTTATTTTAGTGTGATTTCATTTCCTAACGAGTTGTGGTTGGAGGAAGCACCATGCGGCTTTCCAGCCACAAAACTCACAGCTCTGTCTAGCTGTTTGCCTTTAGCTCTCTTAAGGTCAGAAGACAGAGGGGGCTTCCAGACAGGTGTTTATTATGGGATTAGCGCTGCTCATGCGTTCAAGGTTTTCGCAGCATCCGCATGATGATGTTGGCATCAAAATACTAGCCAAGATCCTTCACGCTGGAGAGTGACGTATCTAGAGGGAAAGAGGGCATCATCAGTTCCATCACCAGGCCACTGCACTGTGTCTCCTCAGCTGTGTGAACTTGACTGCTGTGTGCCCATTTCAGGTTTTAAGGCAAAGGGAGAGAGCCAGTTCTGAAGGGGTCCTTCAGCAGAGTAGCCTCTTCTAGGCCCCCTTCTACTTTGGTAGGCCTCTGGCTGCAGGCTTAACTGGTGGTGGTAGGAGCAGTAGCAACAGCAGACCTTCCGAGTGTCCCTTTTTCCTTCTCTGATTTAGAGAAGCCACCGCTGTTTCTGATTTGATCCCGGAATGTCCCGCTTTTCCTTAGGATTTCCCTATATTCATTGGATATATATTGGAGGGTATGGAGTTATCCAACCCCCAAGCTGTCTGAAGGGAATCCTGTATAGCAGTGGTTTTCAACCAGTGTGCAGTGGCACCCTGGAGAGCCTTGAATGATGGTCAGGGGTGCCACTAGCCTCTGTCCCTCTTTTTCCCCCTCCCTCCTCTAATGCCCTCTCATGTCCCTGCCTCCCAAAAACTTGTGTAGCTGTTTGTTGTAGCAGCCCTGCTGCCGTCACTGCTGCCTCCCAAGGTAAGGTCTCACATTCACCTTTGGTAAAGCTAGGGGCATCCTCTGCCCAGATCCCTGTGGGGCAGCGTGAGGAGGTACCTGTCGTTGCGGTGTGGTGTGGTGGGGACCTCAGAGATCAGGGGCGGCTGCAGCGGCTGTCCAGGGGACTCCCAAGGAGAGGGGAGAGGAGAAGAGGCTGAGGGAACACTCCACAAGGGAGGGTGTTCAAAAAAGCATGAGAGACTGCCAAATCGGCAGGCAAGGGGTGACATAACTGGGCTCCTGAGCTCCACAGGGGTGCCATAGAAAGAAGGCAGTTGGTCAAGGGAGCCGTGGATTCAAAAAGGTTGAAAACCTCTGCATATAGGGAAGGTTTTTTTAAAAAAAGTTTAATGTTTTATAATGTTTTTATATATGTTGGAAGCTGCCCAGAGTGGCTGGGGAAACCTGATAAAATGTGCAGGATATAAATAGTAAAATTATTATTATGGAATGGGACATCCCTATTTTCATCGGAGAAATGTTGGAGGTTATGCAACGGTGAGGCTTACCTGGTGGTAGCTGGCTATTTGAACTTACCTGCAGTGCCTCCAATATAGCAGTGCTCCAGAGGCACCATGGGAAATCAAAATATCAGCCCACAGTGGGGATACGCCATTTGAATCTCACACAGTGCCCCAAAGCAACATTCTATTGGGGCATTATGGGAAATGAAAATGGCCGCTCACTGCTACCACCAGCAGTTTGGGAGATAGACCAGTTGCTACTGTAACATTTGCACTGTTTCCCTGTGTGAAGAAACAATTTGCTATATTGTAGTAATTGCCAGTTAAGGTGTTCTTCCTCTTTTCTCCCCTTTCCTTAATATTGGAGGTGGGCGAAAGTAGTGCTTCTTCAGCACAATACTCCATTTCCCACAAAGCAGGGTGTGGGTGGGAGAGGGAGACATGAGATGGAAAATTGCCCACTTCCTTGAAAGCTTTTTTGAGAAGCTGGATTAACCTGTGTCAGAGAGCAACTAATACAATGCAAGGGAGTCATCTGATGCAAAAACTATATCCTGAACTGTTGCTGTAATGCACCTGTATGTTTTGTTGTGTATTGTTTTCCAGAAATGTGATACCTCAAAACACAAAGTGTTGGCAGTGTCTATATGTCCTCAGTCCTTGCCTTATTTTGCTGCAAAATTCAGTCTTACTGTTACCGAAGCAGCCCAGAGGCTATGTGGTTTCCTCAAAAGTCTTGGTAGGTTTGTTATGGTGAGAAAAAAACAAAAAAAAAAAAAGCCAAACACAGCGTTTTTCATTTATTTTTGCATTTTGCTTCCTTGGCAAACTTTTACAGCATGTGTCAGCTTGGTAAAATATAGGATTGTGAAACAATTGAGCAAGGGATTCGTGGATGGGTGTGTGACCTCAGTCATTAACACACTGTGATATAACAGGGCACTTAGGAGAGTGAAGAAAGGGTGAGAACAGAACATAGCAAGTTTTTTGTGGGTATTGCTTATAAACAGGGAATGTAAAAGTCTGCTATGTTGCAACTGAGTGAGGGATGTGGAAAGAAGCTATCTCTAGTGTGGAATTTAGAATCCGCACGAGATTCCTGTGCAGATCATCAACTAGTGCAGGGATGTACATTCAAGAACACAGGAAGCTGCCTTATATTGGGACAGACTATTGGTCTATCTAGTTCAGTATTTGGCTGCAGTTCTAAAGGGTTCCAGACAGGAGACATTGCCAGCCATGCCTGGCGATGCCAAAGATTGAACCTGGGACCTTCTGTGTGCAAAGCAAATCATCTACCATTAAGCTATGGCTCTTCTCCTAGAGGGAGAAAGATCAGGATGGTATCTGCTGCCTCCACCCAACCACCTCATCAAACCTCCCTCAGTTCAAGGAGACATCTGCAAGGGGGCCTTGTATGCCTTTCTGTGAGATGCAGTCCTCCTCTGCTGCTGTGTTATAATTCTCCAGCACTGGTGCTTCAAACACCAGAAGGAGAGGGATTCCAGAGGTCAGGAATGAGCTTCTGCCTCTCATGCACCTTTGTGTTCTTGTGCATTATTCCCATGCCAACTCAGTATTTAAGGACCAGATCTCAGTAGTGGAGCAAGGGCTCTGTGTGCAGAAGGTCCCAGGTTCAGTGCCTTGCATCTCTGGTTGAATAGGTTCTCAGACCACAAATTATGGGAAAGAGCTATACAGTGGTACCTCTGGTTGCGAACGGGATCCATTCTGGAGGCCCGTTCGCAACATGAAAAGAGCACAACCTGAAGCGCTGTATCTGCCAGGTGCGCGGCGTGATTTGGCGCTTGTGTGCATGCACGAGTGGCGAAACCTGGAAGTAACCCTTTCTGGTACTTCCGGGTTGCCGCGGGACGTAACCTGAAAGAACATAACATGAAGCAAACGTAACATGAGGTATGACTGTAACTCTTTATTTTTAAATATGATAAAAAGGCTGGAGAACGTATAGAATTTATGCAAGGCAACAACATATCTATTTCAAAATGAATTGTTTTTTTTAAACAGTAACATGTTCTGAAAATTAATCTGGTGATGTTTTATTGTTTGCCTTTCTTACCCGTTTCCCTCTAGGAGTGCATTATGTCTTTGACACTACAATAGCTGCTGATTTTAGTATTCTGGAGAGCCAGAAGGAGTTTGTGCAACGGTACCGCCATCAGAACCAAGAAGAGCACGCCATACCCATGTTTGCTTCAGCTTGCCCAGGTGAGAAAGGCCATCTTAGGCACATTGTTAAGTGTTACAGAACAGTGAATCCACCATCTGTCCCTAACCCTGTCAGGTTGAACTGGCCAGAGCAGAAAATGGGCTTGTTTGTTGGATAGGGTGGGAGTTCTTCCTTCTTTTTCACTATGCAGCTGCTCCACCTCCACAATGACTCATTTGAGGCCTTTTTGCTTGCTGCTGCTGGCCTGAAAAACACCACCACTATTACTATTATTGACATTTGTGTACCAGCCTAGTTCACGTTCCCATTTCATCTTCACAACAAACTTGCAGCGAAGGTTAGGCTAAGTGTAAGTGACTGGCCCAAGGTCACCCAGTGAGTTTCATGGCTGAGTGGGGATTTGAACCCTGCTCTCCCAGATCCTAGTCTGATACTCTAACCTGTCTTCCAGCCAGGTGCTCAGCCAGCCATTGGTAGCATTCTGCCAGCCAGAATATTCCTGGGGTCTCCACTATGGTAGAGCCCACTGGCTAAAACTCCATGTTAACTTGTGCCAACCTCCCATCATCAATATGGGGCTAGAGGGTAGGGCTGAGCTCTTTTCAAGGGGTCACAGTTCAGATGGATGTTGTTTGGCTCATTTAGGCATGCTGAAGACACGGAGGTCTTGAAGCTTCATTTCTGCTTTTTTGAATCTACTGCCTTCTGTGTTCTGGGTCCCTGGATTATACTGTGGCCAGGAAAATCCCCTGCCTTTCCATTACGAAGCATGGGGCCAGTTTCACTTCTGCAGCCAGGTGGTGTGCAGCCCCAAACTCGTGACTGATAGAAAGTCTTTTGCTGCTGCTCCACTGTGCTTACGGTGCAATATATATCTCACCATCACCCCCACCCAAAAGCATATCTATTACTTGCATGTGTTGGTTTTACTGCAAGACAATCAGGGAGCATGACTATGTGTTCTGGTTTCCTGTCATCTTCCTAGGGCCTTCTTTTTTAAAAAAATAAAAATCTAAATTAGAAAGACTAGCACGATCTTGTCAACCCCCGATCAACACATATATACCATATCCGTGATGTTGACATTGGCTCCTTGATTGCCATGGCAGCTCAACAAACAAATGTGCCATTATACAACACCGTAATAAAGACATCATTTTGTAAACACGCCAGAAATCTAGTTCATCTGGAAGGAGGTTTGCATGTTAAAATGTTCCTTAATTCCGTCCGGGTCTCACTCTCCAGATGCAGATGAAATGTACTAATTTTCAGCAACGTATATTTGCCTGTCATGCCACAGGAAGCACCACACAGAAGGAAATACATTGACTCTACTCCACTCTAGGTATATTTTGAAATAAGGGGGAGCAGATAAAGGAATGAAAGGCAAAGACTGTAAATTACATCCTAATTTGCAGATCTGTCTATGCATATATTTTTTCTTTTATGGTTCTGCATTAAGTTGCGGCTGGTGAGTGAAAACCACTTGCCTACTTTGGGGCAGATAAACGGCAGTGTTTCAAGCACTGCTAAGAAATCCTGGTCATTTGAACGGGACCTATGCAGAAACCGCAAGTGAGTGATTGCCTGGAATAGTCAAAGCTTTATCATCCACATCACAAAAAGAAGTGGGTGATTCCTAAAAATCTGAGTGTCTTTGGGGGAAGATCCCACTCCTGCATGCATAGTACTGCTGTCATTATTGTTAAGAATCCCTCTGAGTTAGTTAATATTTCCTTGTTACACAAAAACTGAGGTCACATCCACACCATGCAGAGCACTTCTATGCCATTCCAGCAGTCATGGCTTCCCCCAAAGAATCCTGGGAACTGTACAGTGGTACCTTGGGTTAAGTACTTAATTCATTCCAGAGGTCTGTTCTTAACCTGAAACTGTTCTTAACCTGAAGCACCACTTTAGCTAATGGGGCCTCCTGCTGCTGCCGCGCTGCCGGAGCACGATTTCTGTTCTCATCCTGAAGCAAAGTTCTTAACCCGAGGTACTATTTCTGGGTTAGCGGAGTCTGTAACCTGAAGCGTATGTAACCCGAGGTACCCCAGTAGTTTGTTGGGGATGCTGATAGTTGTTCAGAGACCTCTACAGAGCTGTATTTCCCAGCACCCTTAAGAAACTGCAGTTCCCAGGAATCTTTGGGCAAAGCCATGACTGTTAAAGAGGTATAACAGTGCTTCGAATGAATGGATTGTGGTCTTAGATTGCGACTTCCATGCTGAATCTCCCCTCTCCTCTTTCACTCCCAGTTTGTCTGTGTGTGACTGTGCCTATAGCAGCAGTGTGGGGCTATGGGCAAAAGCAGGAGGGCTCTGGTTCCAGCAAGTCCTCTGCACTCCAGCTTCCCTGCAACTGGATTTTTCAAGTTCAGCTCTTTAGTCAATGACTGTGCAGAAAGGGCCTATGCTAGGCGTTTGTGTGGGGAGCAGATAAAAGTCTCCTGGGGCCCCCCGTGGCTCATGCTCCAAGTCTATTTGCATATCTAAACAATGACTAAGGCAGACTGCGAGGCTGGAGTTAATTGACTGAACTCTGTCTGTTTTTCTTCCTGAAAAATAGATACGTGGAGGTCAACCAACCTATGAAATGACTCACGCTATAAACAGGAAAGCTTAGCTTTGGCTCATTAAACTCCACCAAGGTTTGTTAGATTATAACACACGTTATAATAAGGCACAGAGGGTTTTTTAAAGAAAAAAAGAAAGAACCCAGCTTCATTGGCACAGCACCAAGATGAGTTGTGCTGCAAATGGCAGGACCTGATAGTGCACTAATGGAGACCTGTGGTCTAAAATGACACCAGCCAGAAAACAATTGTCTGAATTCATCTCACCCTTGTTCAGGGGTTTCTGTGCGTCTTAACATACAGCTATATATCCGGACATGTCAGAGGTCAAGGAATTCATTTGCCTGTAGATATGGGAGGCTGCAGCCAAAAAGGACTAGGATGAGGGATAAGGAAAGCAGAGTGTGGTGCTCAGATAAGCTGCTGCTGACTGTTAATCGTAGCTTTCACAGCAGCCATCTCTGACCTGGTCTCCTCCCGATGTTCTGGATTTCAGCTCCCATCAGATCCAGCCAGTGCTGTCACATGAGGGGGATGGCTCCATTGGTGGATAGATTCTCCCTTCCACAAAATGTTAATGTTCAATAATCCAGCAGTGAACAGGTTCCAGCTGCCATGTTAGCCTTGCCATGAGTTCCCAGAAGTTAAGCCATTCTGGAGCTGGGTGGGAGGTGGCTGCACCATAGAAACACAGCTGAAACCACTCAGCTGTGCCACTTTTTAAAGGTACAAAATTGTTTGTTTGTTTTTTAAAGTAAATCCTGGGCAGTTATCATGGTGGGTCCTTCTGGGGCACTGGAGCCCCATCATCTACCTGACCCTACTTTGCTGTGTTCTGGTAATAGGAGATGCCACCATTAATGAGACAACCAAACCTGCACTCTCTGTTCCATCATGGTGTCCTGCGGCAATGGCAGCAACAGACTGCAGAGAGACAAGATAGGAAAATGTTAGCCTGGCTCTTGTGCAATAGGGACAAATGCTTTCCACCCACTTTTCAGATAGAGAGCAATGCAACTGATAGATCTGATTGGCTATGTCACGCTGTTGCATCATGTTCACTATGTGGTCCCTGATTATGTGGGATCTTGCAGTGAAGGAAGAAGAGGCCCTAAGAATTGGTACCAAAGGAGCAGTGGATCAAATCTATAAACAGGCATGGGGGAAATGTGAAAGATCACATTTCTGGGGGACTTGCCACTCCCCTTGTAAACAATTTTTTCACTCCAGAGTGTTTGCAGATAAAATTTAGCACAGCCCTAATCCTGTCACTCTGTGGCCATTGAGGATAAAAGGCCACTAGAGGCTAGGAAAGACCATGTAGTTTACACATCCTCCAGAAGCAGGTGGGGCACAGGGGCAAAGGCTGGGGCACTTAAGAGGAGGAACCAGAGGACTGCTGCCGCCGCCCCCCAAATATCTGCTGCCTGACGCTTTTGGCTCACTTTGTCCAATGATAGAGCAAAACATAGCAGCTCTTTTGCTTGGGATGTACTCCAAGAATAGCTGGTACAATCCACACCTCACCCCAGTAGTGTACAGTGGTACCTCTAGTTACAAACGCTTCTGGTTACAAACGCTTCTGGTTACGAACTCTGCTAACCCAGAAGTAGCTGTTCCTGGTTGTGAACTTTGCCCCAGGCAAAGGATGCGAATGGAAATCGTGCACCAGAGGCCCCATTAGCAAAAGTGCACCTCAGGATAAGAACGGTTTCAGCTTAAGAACGGACCTCCGGAATGAATTAAGTTCGTAACCAGAGGTACCACTGTACCTCAATAAGCATCCACAATTGATTTGTGGTGGAGGCATACCTCATTTCCTCCCACAATAGTCCTTGCTTATGTAGGAAAGCACTTCTGCCCTTGCAGTTTTTTTGTCCCGAAGGTTCAAATTGGGCAAACCGGATGCACTTAACACTGTACTTCAAACGTTGACATTTGTACATGTTTTTATATACTGAGGTTCTATCATGGGGTGGGTGGGGAGTGAGATTTGAAGTCCTTCTTAAAAGTGAACAAGGCTATGTAATGACATTGGAGATAAAAAGTTATGGAAAGCAAAAAAAGATTACATTCCACGAACCTCATTATCAGGTCAGCATAATAAAGTGAGTCAAGTGAGGAATTTTCTAAAGCACTGGCTAAATGTTTAGTCAATAAGGGAGCTCATGTTATCATTCCTCCATTTTTCATTATTTATCCTGCTTTGACTGATGAAGTTTCTGCTATAATTCTTAACCTTTCCTTCTTTTGGTTCTGCTCCCTTAATTCTAGGCTGGATCCAGTATGCCGAGAGAGTCCTCTCCAGTCTAGTGACGCCACACATTTGTACTGCAAAGTCACCACAGCAGATCATGGGCTCCCTTGTCAAAGGTTATTTTGCCAGGCAGCAGGTAACTTAACTATTCCTGGTATTCTCTGGACTGATAGGTGTGGCATTGCATGTGTTGTGTGACGGGTGTCACAGCTTCAGCAGCTGGCTCCTGCAGAGTGCTTGGCCTCCTCCAAACTCTGCAACATACTCCAGGCCCCCTCAGTCTTGGGGGCCTCCTGGCGCCCCTGGTTGTGGCACCCACACTATGTTCTCTGAACTAGCCCTCTGTTGTTGAGCAGGTGAGAACCTTATAGGAGAAGGTGTTGTTAGTTCCTGTTTTGCCACTGAGCAGCTGCTTGGAGTCACAGGACTCTGTTTACATTCCTGGGATTCCATACTATTGGAAGTCTCACGGGAAGGGAGACGGGATGTGATGTTAGTGGTTTCCGGTTTCCTTTGTTCCTTTGTTCAGTTGCTCTCTGCTTTCATAGAGAGAGGATGTGTTTTCTGTCTGCGTAGCTTAGAAATAAAACTCTTTGCAATGTAGCCCAAACCTCTTGTCTCTTTCCTGTGCTGGAAACTCTGCTGACTTGGGGAACATGCCTTGGAGCCTCATCAAAGGCTCAGGTCGTTAAACACGTCGGGAGGCGATTCTGAAGGCTCGGCTCAGAGGAAGATGAGGCTTTATCAGCTAGGCCAAGCGGAGATTCCGACAGGTGTTTCCCCAGGCATCCCAGACCATGTGCGGCCTTCAAGGTCAAAACCAGCACCATGGATTTAGCCTGCAAACTGACTGGAAAAGCAAAGGAACTGACATAAAACTGGGTTATAAGTGTCCTATGAGCAACCTTATGCAAAAGCGGTGCCACTGCATTCCGGATCAGCTGACTTTTCTAGAGGTGCTTTGATACAGTTTTGCCAGTTTCACTTCCACTAGCAAAAGCAGGCTTTTTATTATAAAAAAATCCAGTTTGAGGAAGTTGTGCTCTGAAGTGTTAATCTGTGAAATGCATGGGATATTTGCTTGATTCTGGTTTTTTAAAAAGGCAATGTTGCACTTCAAAGAAAAAGATAAAATAACCTTTGGTTAACCTACAAAATAAGGGAAAGGAGAGTGTGTTAATAATCCTCATCAGTTACATCACTGAGGCCACAGATACAAAAACCAAATATCTATACCAAGATGGTCCAGATTCTGTACTAAGAAGTCAGCAATCAACTTGTGACATACCACTGTACATTCACACAGCCCTGCTATAGGTGCCTGTGAATACCCCCTTAACCAGTTGAAACATGGTTATGGCAAGAGTCTCAGATAAGTTAGTGAGGAGGCAGAATTGCATTTTCCCACTGATAAATTGTTTTATTAATGGGAGCATGTGATTTCTCCACAACAGATATGCTGGCTGAGAGAAAAGACAGTTGGGGTACTCCTATAGCAGCTGAGTAACAGCTGTATGAGGAAACAGTACTCTGGGAAGGCACACAAAGTTCCAATCTAATATGTCCAAACTGTGTGAATAGCATCCTGGAAAGGTGTTTTTAATCCAGTGTGTCCCCAAATGCTTTTTGCTTTTCTTTCAATATGTTTGTTTTCTTCATCCATCAGAATCTGACCCCTGATAAAATTTTCCACATAATTGTGGCACCTTGCTATGACAAGAAGCTAGAAGCCTTGCGAGAAGATTTCCACACCCCTCTGTACAATTCTCAAGATGTTGATTGTGTTTTGACGTCAGGTAGGCATCTTGCATCCAACATGCTCCTGTTGCTATTTTATTCAGGTTTTTTCCTCTCTCTTTTTTTTTTTACACAGGCAATGAAATTAAAACCAAACATGGCAACAGAGCCACCTCCACAGCTGGAGCAGGGTGTTTGGGGAGGAAGCTGAGAGGCACCAGGGGAAATATGGGGAGGAATGCCCCTGTTGTGGAAAAAATGTGGTAGATCTTTGTAGAAAACGAGATGCTGGACTAGATGGGCTTTTGGTCAGATCCAGTTGAGTTCTTCTTATGTCCTTAGCTAATATATCAGAGCAGATCTAGAATGTCTGGAGTGTCACATTTACTGCCTCTAGAAAACTGATTCTCCCCCACATTCCTGGTTGTATCTCTGTGGGCTTAAGCATATTTCCCCTCTACAGGTGAAGTGTTCCAGATAATGGAGCAGAGCAAAGTATCTTTGAGAGAAATAGCTGAGGTGGCCTTTGATACCCTGTAAGTAGCATTTGTGAGATGCTTTTGTTTTGCTGAAAACATCTTTACATTAGTTTAAATATATATGCATACATAAAATCATGACCACTTATCACATTTTTTGACAGGCTATAATTTTGTGATCTTGGAAGGAGGAACATGGCAAAGTGGTTTTCTTCAGCCTGTTATTGTAAAACGGCTGTGTATCCACAGAGCCAGCTCCAGGTTTTTTTTGTGGCCCTGGTCACGTTGACTTGGGTGACTCTGTCTCCCACTGCCAACCACCCCCTGTCATTTGGGCTCCCCACCTACAGTGCTGCAGCAATTCTATTCCCTCTCTGTGGTTTAGTAATATACTTAAATGGTTTTAGTTCTTGGCTGGTAACCACTAGAGCACAGATATACACCCATTAAGCTCTGTTGCGTGATCTCCATTTCTTCAAGGTGAGCCTGCTCTTCACCTTCTTGCTTTCCTCCCTTATTTTATGAGGTTTGATGGGGTAAAGGAGGCCGAGTTAATCCGTCATGATGGAAGGAAGTCTGATGGTTACCTGGAGCACATATTTAAATATGCTGCCAAGGAGCTCTTTGATACCGAAGTGAAGGATGTCGTATACAAAGCGTTAAAGTAAGTTGCACATCTGAATTAAGTTTATCAGAAAAGCTGATTCAGAAAATTGGCACACTTGGCCTCTGCACATGTTGCATTGCAACAAAGGTAGCTTTTTACAACTTTTACACATGGCAGAAAATGATGTCCTGTCCTGGTGCGTGGACCACTAAGGGTGTATCACATGTCAGGGGAAGACCTTCCTATTTAACCTAGGCATTTAAACACTTATATATACAGTGGTACCTCGGGTTAAGTACTTAATTCATTCCGGAGGTCCATACTTAACCTGAAACTGTTCTTAACCTGAAGACCACTTTAGCTAATGGGGCCTCCTGCTGCTGCCGTGCCGCACAGAGCACAATTTCTGTTCTCATCCTGAAGCAAAGTTCTTAACCTGAAGCACTATTTCTGGGTTAGCGGAGTCTGTAACCTGAAGCGTATGTAACCCAAGGTACCACCGTACTGTTGAACCATCAGTGGTGTCAGCCATCAGTGGGCAACCCTGTTATCAAGGGCCCTGCAGTCCAATCGTGGCTATGTTCCAGGCCGGACAAAGGCAGCCTTTTCCCCAGATAAAAAGTATTCCTGACCATCAAGGCCAGACGCAGCTATGTGAAGTCCACCCTTTTCATCCACGTACCTGCGGCGACCCCCCTCTCTGTGTGGAAGACCCAGCCAAGAATTTCCAGCCGTCCCCCAAACTAATGCTGCAGACAGTAGCATTGAGCATCTTCTCTGTGTGCCTTTTCAGAAACAAAGACTTCCAGGAGGTCACATTGGAAAAGGATGGCGAGACGGTGCTACGCTTTGCAGCTGCGTATGGCTTTCGAAACATTCAGAATATGGTCCTGAAGTTGAAAAAGGGGAAGTGCTCCTACCACTTCATAGAAGTTTTGGCCTGTCCTGGAGGTAACAACAAATCTTAAGAGATTAACCGCCCCCCCCCATCCCTGCAGGTGTACAATAGACAGGTTAAGGTTCTAGCTTCTGTCCTTGGTTTTGGATGGATTGCAGGTTTTTCAAAGACCCTGCTCAAAGTCAAAACGCTGCATTCTATCTTCAGCTGGGACCTGTAACAAAGCGTTGCAGTGTGGAGTGTTCCTGTCCAGCCAGCCAGCTGAACCCTTTCTCAAGATACTCCAATGTCCCCCTCTCCAATTCTTAATATTCTATAGTCACTGAGCATGCTCAGTCCTGGTTGGACCCTTTGCAGCTTTGTTTTGTTTTTTGAACCCTTAGGGTTTCCTCCCCCCTAAATATTTTTGGGCAAACTTTGGACTCCCCACCCCCTCTCATTTCTCAGTAGCCCTGGTTTGGCCACAGAGCACTCTTAACTGAGCACCAGATTTTGCTATTCACATATATTATGATTCCTTTGCTACATGTTTTGTTGTTGTTCATTTTTAAAAAATACCTAGAATTCTATTTTACTCAGCGTTTGGGCTGCTGTGTGCAGTGCCACTAAGTGGACACAGCGTTGTGTGGTGGCCTCATTTATGGCAAAGCAATAAAAGAACAGCATCTGATATACTCCAATACTAAATTTCCACTGGGTTTTGGTGCTGGAAAATGTAGAAAGGTGGTTGATCAGTGTTCCCCATTTGTAATGGTAGATGATTTGTGGCAGCTGGTTTGGCATGATTTTAATACTGGACTTCTTACATTGTGCTTTGTAGGATTTTATCATTATAACAATAAGTTTAAGTGTGTGAACAGTCCTGAGGGTTATTTACTGTGAAGGGTGGTACAGAAATGTATTGAATAAATAAATAAATTTATAATAAATACTGTATTTACTTGAATCTAATGCTCAACTTTTTTGGCCAAATTACATTGTGAAAATTAAGGTGTGCATTAGATTCTATGGCACATTTACACTCACCAGCAAATATTTTTTTGGTTTCAAGGTTCTGAAAACTGAGGTGCGCATTAGATTCAAGTAAATACGGTAAATGGGAAGAGATGGAAAAGAGGAGAAGAGGGAAACTGCTTTAGGGAAACCTAACCATTGTCATTATTAAATCAGTAAAGCTTAGTTTCTCCAAAAAGTGTGCTAAAGGTATAAAAGGCTGGAATGAACGATGTCTGCTGCTGGTTTGTAGACATGATGGGAAGTGAGACCCTGCCTTCCTTCCTCACCCATCTATTACACCTGCCTCGCCTGCGACATCATTAGACACCCACCCAAGGGTGTCATGCTCAAATAAAGGCCTATGTGCATAAAGTCCAATATACATGGGCTCGGATCATATGGTCGATTCCTGAATTTTATTTGGGCTATACAGCACAATCTGAGACTGTTCATATTGGATCTTGGGTGCAAACCCCCTTTGAACATGACACCCTCATGTGGACATTCAGGGATGCCAGAAGTGCAGGTAGACCTAATGCATGGCCAAGGAAGGAACCCTCTTGCTCCCCACCATGCCAGACCAGAGACGGCTGTTGTCTGATCCAGGCCGATGTGTTTCTCTACCTAAGCAAATCAATTCTCTCTCCCGGCTTTGGCCTTCCACTCTTAGGGTGCTTAAATGGAAAGGGTCAGGCTCAGACTGAAGACGGAAAACCAGACAAAGCCCTGCTCAGGCAGATGGAAGATGTCTACGCCGCAGTTCCTGTCCGACTTCCTGAAACCAATAGGAAGGTGCAGAAGCTCTACCAGGAATGGCTGGATGGAATGGACTCCATGAAGGTCCAGGAATCATTACATACAAAATATAGCACGGAAAAGCCAGCTGCCAACAATTTGGATATCAAATGGTGACCAATCAAAGGACAAGACTTGCAGTAGGTTTGTTGTACATAGAGCACCGGCAGCTATTCTATGCAACTGGAGACAGAGGTACTGCTTAAATATGTGAACATTACAAAGAACTGGAACTGCCTTTGTTCTCCACTGGAATTGTGTAGAGTTCAATTGTTGCTTGAGTCTGTGTATATTTGGAATGTCTTTATTTAATCGGAGCCCGATACTGCCTGTGTGTGCGTCTGAGGACCTTTTAAGAGGCACAGCGAGTCTCTAAACTCCCAACAGAGGTACATAGGTATAGAATAAATTTACCAGAATCAGGGCATGTTGCAATGTGCTTTGATCCTGACACTTAGTACGCAAATCTCTATGCCAAGAATCCAGTGCCATGGATTTTACTGCTCTCAGAAAGGTGTTGTGTTAGGTTTACAGTTTATCTAAGGCTTTTTATCATTACCAAACATCATATGCTACCAAAATATGACAAAACAAACTAACCAGTGATGCCATTTCCTACCGCATCACCTCTGTTAACATTTACTACTTTGATGCCAGTCAGATTGGGTGGCAAAAAGAAAGAAACTTTGCCCCCTACCAGTAATTAATTTCCTTTTCATCAGCTTTAATGTTCTCTTGTGTGATTCCTTTGAAAAAGTAGAAACTGCTTCCTGTTCTCTCATTTAATTGCCTTGCTTCTGTGGATATTTCTGGTCTGCTTTGGAGATAAAATAGGGATCCTGGTCATCTAGAAAGAGCAAGGCACATGGGTGGCTGAAGATGGTAGCAGTCATGGGGGAAATTATCAATCCAGGTGGTCAAAAGGTAAGGCAGCAGGTTCATATAGGATCACTGGGCCAAAGTTGCAGAGGTGAGCAAGTCTAATCCAGTGGAACTAGAGATTAAGTTATTCAGACACAAAGGCAGCCAAGTCCAGTCCAGGAAGTTAATAAACTTTTTGGCACTCAAGCCTGCCTAATAGCAAAGTCCTATGTGACACCTAAGGCAAGGATGTTTCAGCAACTTCTTACACTGGTATTAAACCCACTCATTGGCAGATTCTGCTTAGGTCAGACCCTGATATCTGTCAAGACTAATCGGATTACACCTATGAGATTTCTTGATGAGTGACTAAGGCTGCCCTTCTTTGGGATTCTCATTGAACTCAGTGTGACTTACTTCCTAGTAGACACGCATAGAATTGTGCTGTAAGTAACTACATAACTACCAAGCACTGCCAAAGTACAGCCTTTGAATAAATGGGGGAGACCAATGCATGATCACTGAAATATATGGAGGCTGTACACCAGCAGTACTTGACAGATCATGCCACAAAACTGTAATTCTAAACAGTATCCTTATTCTGCTCTGGGATACAATTTCCTCTCTTCCTGCAATATTATCCCACTTGGTTGCACTGTTCAAAAACAAAACAAAAGATGAGGTCTTTGTCTGTACTTCCATTATTTCTTTTATTTTATCAAATATTTCAACACTGATCGTCCCCCCACCCGTCTCTTAAGTTTTTGCTATAGCTTTGGCTTCTTCCATAGCTCCTCCTTTGTTTAGTTTTCCAATCTTAATACACAAAAATACGGGTATGCTTTGTTGTAATTTTTACAGAGAAATGCAAATCTTTAATGACCATCATGCAAAAAACCCACACAAGCAAGATGAGACCTTAAGGCTCTGATCTGTGCATGGTAAAAATATAAACCTCTGATTAGAGGACATTGGTGCTTCACTCCTCTCAAAGTGTCTGTCTGAATTCTCAGCCTGCCTCCCAGGAAAAGCAATGAAATCCTTGAGCCTGGGAGACGCTGACTAGTAGAGAGGTGTGAGATATGTTGTCACGATAAATGGACTCAATATCTGACATGGGGCAGTCCTATGATTTGGACATTTGGGTCTCATCTCCTTTTGCAGCATAGAAGAGGTGTAATCTGTGTTCCGTGTGCATGGATTTGAATACATACACAAAATAAGATTGTATATATCTCAATCATCTTATAGTTGCGTCTGTATAAAAAGAATAAAATGAAGCTTAAAACTGGTGCAGAAGTAAAACACTTCTTGAAACCTACCTCTGTGCTAGGAAAGGCGCTCAGAATGGCCGAGGGATCCTGGGCATGCTACTGCATTAAAATAGAAAAGGTGTGTCCACATGGCACATTCTCAGGGCATCAGATGCCTTATTGCAGTTTGTTCCCTTCAGTATCTCTACACACACACACACATACACAATATTTCTGCCTATTGTGATATCAGGGTGGGCATGCAGGATGCACAACTAGCTTCCAGTTTCATCATGAGGGCATCCTGGAGGGGGATAGATAGTGGCCTTTCCTAGGGATATTTTTCTACATACCCTGTTGTGGTCTGCCATGCTGAACAGAAGCAAGAGAAACTTCCATGTGGATGTACGCACAATGTCCAAATTCCTGTAGTGAGGCATAAGCACAGCCTTCAGTGTCTTCAAGTTACGCTGACAATGTAATTTATTTTAATTTTGCTTCATTCATTAGGATGCCCTCAAAATGCGCTGAGCGCAATTCTAGCCTTACAAGTCCACTGTATAGTTTTTATTTGTAAATACACATGGAGGATATCTTGTGTTAAAATCCTTTATCTTTTAAAAAAAAATTCTTTTCCCTGCAGTTTTGTATACAGTCATACCTTGTGTTGCCTTTTGCTCTTCTTACGGACTTTCAGCTTACACTTCCGGGTTCACCACCTGCGCATGTACAGAAGCAATCTGCGTGCTTCACAGAAGCACTAGATTGCACATGCGCAGAAGAAGCGCTCTAGTTGCAGACTTTTCAGGTGCGAAACGGCACCCCGAAACAGATTAAGTCTGCAACTAGAGGTACCACTGTATAGGTTTTAAGTTGTTTGTGAGCAATGTGTATATGTGACAGACCTTGAGAAATATCATGCTACTTGGTATAGGTTTTGAATTTACTTTTACAAGCCCTGTGTTGCCTCCCCTTTAGGAAAGAAGCTAATTTTCTGTGCCAAAATGGAAGCTTCCAAGTGTGTATGTAGTGGTTAGAGAAAAGTTCCACCTATGTTCCCAAGCAACCTTTTGCAACTGGTTAAAACTCTGCATTCTGGCAGCGATACCCATGCTGATCAATAGTCACAGGAACAAGATGTTAAAAGATTCTAATATACAAAAATGCACTCTCCTACTTTTATAGTGGAACACAATTGGATAGGTATTTTTTTTAAAAAACACACACAACACTTCTCGCCATTTAAACCATTTGGTGTGGCCTTTGTGCTGATAACACAGAACATGGCCCTGTCTGGAGACCAAACAATGAGAAGGATTCTTCAGGAACTTCAGGCTCAAAGCTCTAATTTGACAGCCCCTTGGCAGATAGTAGAAGCTTTAGTTGGCCTTCGCTCCACACACTGTGGGGATGACCTAAATGTAGAAGGACCATGCCACTAGTTTCACTTATCTAGTCTCATAGAGCTGACAAAGAGCTTTTCCATTATACACACACACACACACCTCATTTTGGGGTATATTAATAATGAAGCTGCAGAACTTAACAAATTTCCAATGGCAGACTCCAAATTCTGCACAGACCCATGTGTCTTGTGGCATCAGCACTCATGAAAAAGGTGGGAAGTCTGTCAAGGACTGAAGCCCTGAATAACCTTATGGTCCACCTAGGTTAGAGGCATGGGAAGCACACACTCATCTGAAGGTGGACCCATGTGGGACCCAAGCCACTTACCGTACTTGAAAGCAGCTCCCTTTGTGGTCATTATAGTACTACCAGGTACTTGATTACATGATTGCAATGTACTGCAGAAGGCTCCCACTTGCCAGCTACGGATGCAATTCATTGTGACAGGGTGTTTATGGAAGCGCTGAATGCTCAACAGTCACAAGTAGGTATAATCTGGTGTTTTTTTGGAAAGTAGTTGTCCCGTGATTGTAGTAACTTAATATGCTTCCCATCTTGTAGCTACTGCTTGCTGTTTCGCATCCTGTTACAGCCACTGTGGAAATCCAGCCATAGTGATTTGCTTCTCATTTGAATGTTGTTTTGGTACAGTTCCTTTCTGGACACACAGAATGTGAAGAGTATGTGGATGGGCTCATGTACATGAGCTTTTTTAAAAAAGAGGTTTTCTTAGATATCAAAGAGATTAAAACTCAGTCTAGATGTTTTGGTGTCTATGATGCCCTAAAATATGCTGTCATTGTAAATGCCAATCCTAGGCATGCTCACTTGAGAAACCCATTCCAGATTTAGGGGGACCTTGCTCAGTCTGTCCATGGTCCCACTCCACTTTGACCCCCTGATAACCGCAGGACTGCAAAATCGCCTTTGTGCATTAGGCAAGTGGGCTACTCAACTCCCCAGCCCATTGTAACACCACTGCTGTGTAAGCCCAGGAGGGTAGAGAAACTGCCATCTTCTCCTTCATGCATGGGGCTACATTACTGCTGCCCCATTATCACTGGGTAAGCCACAAGCATGGCACCAGAGCAGTGCCACAGCTGCAGCTCAGTGGTAGAGCAGTGGGTACAGCAATAGCTCAGTGGTGAATTTTGCATGTCTGAAATCCTGGAGAGCTGTTACCAGTCATTGTAGACAGACTTCAGCTAGATGTCCCAATGATCTGACTCCATATAAGGCAGCTTCCTGTGTACGAAGAGGGAGGTCAAATAACAATGGGTACTGGAGCGAGCAGGTAAGGTGTCTGCCCAGTATGGTGGGTGTTGACTGCAGGCCTGTTACTCACAAGGTAACTCTCCCTGAACTTAATGGGATTTACTTCCTGAGAAACATGCATCCATGAAAATCAACAGGATTTATAGGAATTTATTACGAGGTTAGGAATGAGGCCTGGTATAAAGTGAATAATATGCTCTGAATGATGGTACATGCATCCTATTCTAGAAGTTTAGTATGGAGAATATCCAGACTATGTATTTATCCACTTGGGGTCTTTAAAAAGGGAACAATAAATATTACAGAAATTTTCTGATAGGACCTCAGAGCCAAAGGATATTGTAAAATTTTAACATAAGATGTTTGCATTGATCTCTGCCTTTTCAACATGATTGTACCTGGACAATATTCAATAATCTAATAGAGTATGAATTTGAATGGCTGAAATAAAATGAAATGCAACAGTATTTTATATTAAGTATGCTTATTGCATTTGTTTATTTCCATTTGTGAGTTGCTTCCTGTGAAACATATTGAAACAATTTAACAGTAAAACTTCCAACAATAAAAACTTATGTAGAGTCATATTTAAAATCAAAGCTATTTCATATATAAAAACAATTTCAAATCCTTTGCAAATACAAACTGTGATAAAAAACACCCTCCACCTGAAAGGCTTGTTGAAGGAGGAAGGTGTTCAATAAGATGCTAAAAGGCCAAAGAGGCAGCCTGTGTCGGATGGGTAACAGAAGTTAGTCCCAAAGAGTAAAAGCTGGCACACTAAACACTAGATTCCTACATGGAATGAAATAATGCCCCTCCTGATGTTCCTGCAGAACACAGTGGTAGGTGATGCAATATTTATTGTTGAATACCAGAGACAGAAGTACTTCTATAACAAATAGTCTGATCCTAACAGTGGTTATTCAAAAGTAAGTTCTAGTGTTTTCAGTCAGGCTTCTTTCAGCATCCATGATTGACAGTTTGCTCTCTTTCATGGTGCCCCAAAATTTGCTGCCTGTGCAAGGCTACTAATGGTGGGACCAACTCATCGCTTGTTACATCTAGGCTGCCTCATTCCTCAGCTCCTCATCGTTTAAGAGCTTCTTTCACTTACAAAGGCACTAAGGCTCCAACACTGGACCTGGGAGAAGTACCATTAAATTCAGCAAGTGTGTCTAGGATTCCATTGTAAGCCACAGGGGTAGCAGAGTGCCCACCAGAAAATGTTGGACTCAAACTCCCATCAGCCCTAGCCACTATAGCCAATGATCAAGGATGATGGGAACTGTAATCCAACATTTTCTGGAGTGCACCACAGCTAACTCATTTGAAAGGGCTAAATTGTACTAAAAGACACCAGTCAGGCCAATTAGACTGGTGCTAATGTTGCCACCTCCTTTGGGACAATTCTTATAACTTTTGACTACAAGTGAGACACTCAGAGGATGCAGCACTCTTCCTCCATCTCACTCCCCTGCCTTATGTGGATCAACATTATAAGAGCCCTGCTGGCACTGCAGATTCTCATAGCGGCCAAGAGCATGTCAAGATATAGGTTTGACCCAGCACAATGCATGTGACCTTTGCTTAAAAAGCTAAAAACTAAAATCCCCACAAATTGTGTGGTGGAGCAGGATTTCAAGTTTTAAACTCCCAGATCAAGTACCTGCTACCTCAGAGGGAGCGCAACCCCATCCAGAGACACACAAATCCACGCCCTGCCCACATCTGTGATTAGCTGTGCTTCCTGCATTGCAGAGGGTTGGACTAGATGACACTTAAGGTCCCTTCCAACTCTACAACTCTATGGTCTTCCCCATTTGAGGATTATTCGGGCGATAATTCGGATTATTAAGCAGAGAAAGGGACTCCTGCATAGCTTTTGCTCGTCCCATTTCACCACGTGGCCTTTGAGGTGAGGAAATAAATATGAAACTAAAAGGCTCTGGAATCGGCAAGACGGATGTTTCTCCTTATATACTACAGAGAAGCGTCCTGTGAAAGGAAACTACGCCTCTTCGGATTGATTGGGCAGGAAGCAAAAAAGAGGAATGGTTTCGCACAGGCATTAATTTTGTTTTCCCTTTGGAGTCCATCTTTCTGCTTCTACCCATCCATGCACTCCTGACGAAATACGGGGCGGGCAGTTTGCTCCCTGGAGACACTCATTTTCTGTCTGACAGCGTAGATTTTTGTATATTTTATTTTTACTCAAGGCAAGGGAAAGCGCATTTAATCAAAACCGGCGACCAGCTCTTTTAAATCCTACCCGAACAACGTGGTTCCCCCCACCCCCATTCCTCAAAACAAACTGCACCTTTCAACCACTCCAAATATTATTATTTTTTCAATAGAGAAGCAAAAATAAATAAATAAGGGGAGGGAGGTTTTTTTTAAAAAATATATATGTTAGAAAAAGCTAGGCGTCTCTAAAATGTCACCTGGGACACACACACACAGGTTCTACCGAGATTTGAACTCGGATCGCTGGATTCAAAGTCCAGAGTGCTAACCATTACACCATAGAACCACACGGCAGCCCTGCTGGCTGAAAAGTTCTCTACTAGCACGTTCCCAAGGTTCTCTTACGTTCACATTAACGCGTATGGATTTCTGCTTCATAATTATTATATATATTATTGTACGGGGGACGACGACTGTGAACCTGTCATCCGATAGCTCCTAAATGCCCTTTTGTAAGACCGACAAGCTTCCGATTACATATATAATGGATAATCATACATTCTGAAATTATAGACGTTTTAAGCCCCTCACCCCCAGCAAAACGTTACCATTATGTAAAAGCATAAGCCTCAACATAAAGAGAAAATAATGGCGCATTCCCCTTTCTTCCTCGTTCCCCCTCCCCGCAAAATATGTTTCCCGTATTTTTTATTTATTTAAGAAACCTTTGAGTCTCTTCCGCCCACCACCGCCGCCGCCAAAATACTAGGAGATCCGCAGGTTCCACCGAGATTTGAACTCGGATCGCTGGATTCAGAGTCCAGAGTGCTAACCATTACACCATGGAACCAGTCGTCCCGAACTGGCGCTCGTTCAATACTTATTCACACTAGCCTACCAAGACCCTCTCTTAACCAACTGAGTCGTTTTGCTCTTTCGAAAAGATTTGAAGGAATAAGTCTTACTTACTGTAAGGAGAGGGCGGGGGGGGGGGGACACAAGGCTCCAGTACCAGAATAACTATGATCATTTTAAAACCGCGGCGGCGGCGAATAGTCTTGATTTATGCCCCCCCCCCGAAAAAAACACGTTAGCCGATTAGCGACCACCTATCTCTTATCCACTTATTCCACCGTCTCCCCAGAAATCAGCCTCCTCACGGTGTTACCACGGGGCTTCCTGCCCAGATAACGGGATACACAGAATCGAGATATATATATCGATTCTGTGTAGCCCCTTATCGTTTTATAATATATAATATATAATTTATTTATATATATAATAAATACGAAGGTCGGACGCTGGAGGGAGCGCTCGGCTGACAGATCCTTCGCACTTACGAAGAAAGCCCAGCAGTTGGGCAGAAAAAGGCGCCGTTATTTGGATAAGGGGAGGTGGGGTGTAAAACAAGAGCGCCTCGTTTCGCTGGCAGAGAGGAAAAACTTCTTTGAAATTTGCGTTTTGCCCGAGAGGGGCGACCTTTCAGGCAACCTTCTAAGCCCGGAGCTCCGTCAGGGAGCAGGAGCATGAGCAGACGCCGCCGTCTTTGAAACAGGCGTATTAGAGCGGCGGCCATTTTGAGGCAAAGGAGACCTAGCGCTGAGGGAGGAGCCGACGGAATCTTCCCGCCCAAACGGGACTGGCAGGCTTCAATTCCTAAATGGGCCACAGATTATAAAGGAAAAGACTATATAGAAAAGAGGGGGAACACATCCAGAGTGAGAGAGAGGCTTTCTCTCCCTCCCCTTTGTGTGCCGGAGAAAAAAAATGAGCAGCCTCTTTGCATGAGAAAGACTCTTGACATTACATATTTAGTACTGCAAAAGCTCTTAATGCACCTAGGCCTTCTTAATTATATGCCAGCCTCCATTAACGCCCATCGGTAGGGAAGGTGGTAGCCCATTGTGACTCTGAGAAGCACTGGACACCAGCCTGTTTTCTGGGCTTGCCGGTCAGAAGGTCTGTGGTTCGAATCCCTGCCACGGGTGATCGCCAGGTTCTCTGTCCCAGCTCCTGCCAACCTAGCAGTTCAAAAGCACACAAGTGCAAGCAGAAACCGTAATTTTTTGTGTATAAGACGGCCCCATGTATAAGATGACCCCCATTTTTTCTAACCCAAAATAAAGAAAATGCACTATGCACTATCTGTGTGTAAGATGACCCCTTATTTTAAACTTCAAAAATTTAGGGAATTATACATGGAAAAATACGGTAAATAGGTACTGCTGCGGTAGGAAGGTAAACGGCATTTCTGTGCGCTCTGGCTTCTGTCAAGTTGCTCCAGAAGCAGTTTAGTCATGCTGGCCACATGACCCAGAAAGCTGTCTGTGGATAAATGCTGACTCCCTCGGCCTGCAAAGCGAGATGAGCGCCGCAACCCCATAGTCACCTTTGACTGGATGTAACCGTCCAGGGGTCCTTTACCTTGTTTTTACCTTACTTACGAGGAAGACTACCCCATGTCGCAAAAGAGGGGAGTTGCAAAGAATTCCAGAAGACAAACTCCACCCTCCTTTGCAACTGGTGTCCCCCAAACAGGAAAACCGAACAGAGGAGGGCAGGGCAGGCTTCAGGGTCGCAGGACCTGAATTGCATTTTCCTGGAACCCCCAAGAGCCACCATCTGGATCTAGGTGCAGACACTTAAAACTAAAGAACAGGGTGTCCTCTGAGCAGGTGCTAAGGACAGGAATTTGCTTTGAGTATCCCTGAGGTCACAGTCCTTCCACGCAGCAACCCTTCCTGTGATTTATTTCAACCATGTAATTTATAAGAGGAGGGGAATTGCGTTCCTCTCCTGTTTCTGCATACACAGACACAAAATGAAGCTCTCTCGGGAAGGTTTATATGGGTGGGTGAGCAAAGATATTTCCATTATGGTGAGGAGAAAGGCAAATACTAACAGTGGATAGGGCACCAGTTGCCCCTTGCCTTCATCTTTGCTTCATGTGGGCCTCATGATTACATGGCATCAGAATACAAATCCATAGCAAAGGTACACAAAGGTACACAAAAGATGGCCACTCTGATGAGAAGAAGCCTCTGTGCTTCTCTGTGGCCAAGTTCCTCCCCACAACTCTCGTATGCAGCCAAAAAGGCAATGGGTAGGATTCAAACCCACACATGCAAAGCACAATGGATTTCAGTTCCATCACATTCTTCTCTTGGCCACACCAAGAGCAGCTTTTCATGTTCCCCAAACAGCCCATGCTGGACAGGAGTTCCAGACATGGAGGAGCAGATGACTCACAGTCCCTTCTCAGTAGTAAAAACACAAACAAGGGTGATACTGGAACCCACTGTGCGGAGTCCAGTGTATTTCCAATCCCTTGCCTTCATTGCTCGTCTACATCATAACCACAGCCAGCCACGATATCAGGATCGAATTGAGCCCATTACCTGTGGTGGTATTTGTGTTTCCTAAAGGATTTTGGAGCACATAACAAAGCAGGACAGTGTGTGGTCTTATCTGTGTTAGATCGATTTGTGAAACACTTTCCCAGAACAGGACAGATTTTAAGGAACAACATCCTGCTGTCTGGCAGCAAGGAGCCCTAGAGGACTCTGTTTCAGACCTGAGACACATCTGAGAGGTTCTAGGCACAAATAAGCTCTCTGAATAAGCTCTTTATCCCTCAGCTGATGTTTCCCACTTGGCAGCAAAGCATCAAAATAAGTTTTTAAATATATGAAACACTTCACAAATTTGTGTGCTATTTAATATAAGAAATATAATATAATATATAATATAAATATAATATAAGTCATGCTGGCCACATGACCCGGAAGTTGTATGTCAGTAAAGCGAGATGAATACCGCAAACCCAGAGTCATCCGCGACTGGACCTAATGGTCAGGGGTCCCTTTTACCTTTAATATAAGAAACAAGGCTCCTTGGAAGAGTTTAAATAAGAGTTTAAATATTGGAAGAGTTTAAATAAGAGTTTAAATATTTTTCCCTTTCAGTGAGAAGGAATGGGAAATAGAAACTGTGGAGGGGGACTGCCCCTGTCTCACACCAGGCTCTCGACTGCATCTTTATTTCATCTGGGCCCTGCACTTGTAACTCCTTCCTCTGATGGATGATGGATGGAGCGGAGCATGCACAGCACAGAGGAGTTCAGTACAGGACAACGGACAAGGCCTCCATGATGTGCCAGTTAAGTTCTCACCCGGGAAACTCTTATGTGAAACCAAAAGGTCAACAAGGATGGGATTCGAACCCATGCATGCACAGCACAATGGATTTCGAGTCCATCGCCTTCACCTCTCAGCCACCTTGTCCACACTGGTGGCTTTTCACAACTCCCCAATAGGCCATGTTGGGCAGGGGCTTCCAGAAAGAAGGGGCAACAGACAATTACCGGTAGTCCTTCCTTCTTGCCAGTAAAAACACGAGGTTGGGATTTGAACCAACTTGCTCAGAGCATAATGGATTTCTAGTCCTTGGCAATCACCTCACAGCCACCTCTAACTGTCTGCCCAATGGCAGGATCTCTTTGCAGCAGTGAAGGGGTTCGGGGGCTGTCCCTTAGGAATCTGTTATAGAAGACCAAAAGTCTGATGAGTGAAGGATTCGAACCCATGCGTACAGAGCACAATGGATTTCTAGTCCATCACCTTTACCTCTCGGCCAACTCATCCACACCAGCAGCTTTTCATGAGTTTCAGATAGGACGTTTTGGGCTAGGACTTGCAGAAATGGGGAGCAGCAGATGACGGAGTGGTGCACAACTTTCTCTGTACTTGTGCAGGGACCACGCTCATTTTCTGTGTGTTCTTTCAGTTTTAGTGTCACTGAAGTCGGCCCAAGAACAAGCCTTCTTGGGTAGGGCCATCACCAAAAGAAATTTCACCTTTTTATGAGGAAAGGGAACAACAACCATAGACAACCTACACCCTGACCTCTCCCAAATCTCTCCCTCCCCTTCCCCACACATAACCAACAAAAATCTGTGTGATGCCAAAAGACCGACAAGGGTGGGATTCGAACTCACACATGCACAGCACAATGGATTTCAAGTCCATTGCCTTCACCTTTCAGCCACCTCGTCCATGCTTTTCATGATTTCCAAACAGGCCATGCTGGATCAGGAGTCCCAGACATGCAGACTATCAGCCCTCCCTCGTCAGCAGCAAAACACCATGAGGGTGGAATCTGAACCTATGCAATCAGAGAAAGCGCAAAGGATTTCTAGTTGATTGCCTTCATCACTTGGCCACCTTAGACAACAGGTGACCATAGCAGCAAGTCCTCTTACGCCTTTCTGGTCTTTCCTGGATGCTCTGCAGTTGTTTGTGCATTTCATAAACAATGTTGGAACATTTGCTTCCTCCATCACAAGACAGAAGGGTCGTAAGAGGAAGAATCTTGGGGAAGTTTTTTGTTTTTGTTTTTAAATCAGATTGAGGAAAATTCTAAAGATACGTTGACCCACTCTCCTCTGGCAGTGAGAAGCTCCAGGGGACTCAAATCCAATACAGCAGACCAATGCTTCATGACAGCAGCTGTCAGGGTTTTAGGGAGAGAGGAGACAGAGAGCGAGGGCGAGGAGGAAGAGGACGACAACGAGCCGAGGTTGTCCCAAAGTCCGTCTAGCGAATCAGAGGATTCCCAGAAAGGAGCCCCCCTGGTCAGGCCAAGGGGCAATAGAGAGGGAATCAGTCAGAGAGAGGGGAACGAAGAGGGAATCCCCAGTGGGAGTGGCAAAGCGGGACCAGCTCCCCCGTCGGAACGGAGTAGAGGGGGGGGAGTTGCCAGTGTGTCAGAAAGAGCAGGACAGGAAGGAGGAAGGGGGAGGAGTTCGGAGCAAGACGTCCTGCCTGAAAGGGAGGAGTGTAGTACCGAGAGCAGCGTAACTGTAGAAAGGAAGGTCAGAGGCAACGTACGCGCGCCAAGTTCAAATATAGAGGTGCGCGGAAATGAGGAGAGCTCTGAGGAGGAGCCTGGTGCCAAAGCACGAAGGAGGGGGGAGCAGGCGGGAGAAGACTCAGCCTCTGGGGAGTCCCGGAAAGAGGGAAGACAGGGGGGCAGGAAGACCCTGCGGAAAAGGAAAGAGAGGAAAAGGTGGAGCAGTACAAGCCTCTTAAATTGGTGCAGGGGAGGGACGGACTCAGAGGGGACTTCTAACATCTAAGGGTAACAGATGCGGAGCCACGGAGTTTGGATGTAATGACGACAATGATCTTCAATAAAACCTTTTGTATATAGCTTGGACTGGACTTTGGTCTCTTGTGAGCTGGGACCCAGGGTGGCTCTGACAGCAGCCATGAAAAAAGGTTTACAAGCTCCTATTTGCTCAGCAGGTTTGTCCAACCCTGCAGTGAGATTTCAAAGAATGGTTATACATGAACATGCACACATATATGGCACATTTCATGAATTTCCATGTCATCCTTGTGCAAGGCCATGTTAATCTCTGTATCATTCCAACTCCCGTATATTCAGTGGCGTAGCGTGGGTTGTCAGCACCCGGGGCAAGGCAAGTAATTTGCGCCCCCTAACCTGTGGATTTGCGCCCCCTAACCCGTGGATTTGCGCCCCCTAACCTGTGGATTTGCCCTAACCCCAGATGTTGCGCCCGGTGCGGCCGGCCCCCCCTGCACCCCCCACGCTACGCCACTGCGTATATTACCAAAGTGAGCACAAAAAGCAGCCCTCTAGGAAAGGCATAAATGGGAGGTTACTCAAGGGTATTTCATCTAACAGAAAGAAAGTAGATAGCAACTATGGATAGGGCCCATCTCTAGGTTCCTGTTAGACCCCTTCCATTGCCTTTGTTTCATTTGGACCACATGCCAGTAATTCCTTCCTTTGATAGTATTACACTGGAATACAAGTTACAGCAAAGAATGATGGGGGAGAGGTGCACTGCACAGAGCAGCAGTGGAGGTGTCAGTGCTCCGATGGCTAAGTGCCCCTCCATTCTATTCTATAGGGCCAAAAGACCGATGAGGGTGGGATTCGAACCCACGCGTGCAGAGCACAATGGATTTCAAGTCCATCGCCTTCACCTCTCGGCCACCTCATCGTGTGTTGTAATGAGACTTCAAAGAAATATGGATATTCTTCCTTGCACAGGAACCACCCTAATATTTTGTGCCCTGTACACCACAAGGCGATCGCTGAGATAATCAGGGAGAGCACTATTAGTGGTTTCCCTTGGGCAAGAAGCACAACTAATGTCAACAGGGAGTTGTGCCTTCAGTGTTGTGGGTCCAGGGGAGGAACAGACTTAGGGAACTGTGGGAATTGGGGAACTTCAGTCCCCATAACTGCCTCACTGCCTCTTGTCCCCCTCCTCTCCAGCCTCTGATTCTGGACTGCTCTCTGCCACAGACTCTTCCTGCTCACTAAACCTTGTTACCTCTTCAGCTTCCGACATCTGCTTCTCTCAGACTGCTCCCTCTGACCACTTATTGTCATCTCACCACCAATCCCCTGGCTCTGAGCCTTCTTCACCTGGGGATTCTCCAGCTGGTGCCTCCCAGCATTCTTCTGTGTCCAGCCAGTCCACGGCCCCTTCTTTCTTCTAACAAAGAGTTAACATCACATCTATGTGATTTATTATTGACCAGTTCCTACACCTGCTCCTGTCATGGGGATGGTGGATTTGCATGGCACAAAATTGTAGTGCATGAGGCTGGAGACTAGGCCTTTCTAATGGGCCAGCCATTACTCTTCCCCAGGACTCAGCTTTGTGAGGCCAAAAGGCCAATAAGGATGGGATTTGAAGCCACACATACAGAACACAATGTATTTCTAGTCCATAGCCATCACCACTCGGCCACCTCACCTGTAATAGTGGAAGAACCTGTCACTCTTATAGGACTTTCGTATTCCAGTCAGCACCTGCTTGTTCATTACCTGAAGGATGATAGAGTGGTTGTGTTCTGCATCACAATAGTTGTGATAGGATAGGCCAAGCTGTGGAACATTTTCTTCCCCCAAAGTTTATGGAATTTCTAAAGGGTCACCTTTCCCTAGCAGCATGGAGCCCCAGGAGTGACAAACTCCAGACTCCATGAGCACCTAATAGGCAGCTTAGGCAGAAACCATGAAGCAGCTTTCTCAGCTCACCTTTACCCAACAGCTTTGTCTCACATGGCAAAACAGCTTCATGGAAAGGAACACTTCACAAAGTTCAGTATCATCCTTCAGCAGGGCCATGCTGATCTTCTCTATTTCATTCCATTTTCATCCTTTTTGTCACTGAACTCCACACAACAACCAGCCCTCTTGGGAGAGTTTAAATGAGAAGCTACACAAGGACATGTCACCTCACAATGAGGAGGAAAATAGGCAGCAACTATAGCCAAGACCCATTTCCCCAGGTTTCTTCCAGGCCCCTGCTCTCTTCGTCTATTTCATCTGGACCCCATGCCAGTAATTCCCCACCCCCACCCCCCAGCATGGCATCAGATAGCAAGTTGAAACAAAGGATGATGGATAGAATTTGCATGGCACAGAACTGTAGTGTAGAGCATGGGGTAGGATCTGACGCCTCTGTGCTGCGCCAGCTATGTTCTCCAGGAATCTGCTATGGGAGGCCAAAAGGCCGACGAGGGTGGGATTCGAACCCACGCGTGCAGAGCACAATGGATTTCTAGTCCATCGCCTTCACCACTCAGCCACCTTGTCTGCTGAAGCCATAGGGTCTCTTACTGCTCCAGGGCCTTTCTTATCCATTCTGAGATTTCTTGTTCATTTCCTAAAGGATGTCAGAGTGCTAGGTCACAAAAAAGGAGGAAGGATTCAAATGACCTATTGGAAAGGTCCAAACAAGTGCTTACCCAAACATATTTCACCCTGCAGTTAGGAGGAAAGCAGCAACAGTGATTGAGCAATGGACCCACTGGGCAGCACCACACCCCAGCAATCTCCCTCTTTCTTTGCCTTTGTTTCACCTGAGTCTCATGCTGGCAACGTCTCCCTCTGACTGTGTAGCATTGGAATGCAAATCTCATGAAAGGATGGTTCCATTTTGGAATTTAGTCCTAATATTTTGTCACTGCTATAGCTTTTTTTTTTTTTTTAGTAATCATTATTTCCAACCTCTAGCGAAAGGTAGACAAGAAATCAATGAACAAAGTTGAAACAAGGACTTTATTTATATCACTTCTGGGTAGGGTTGCTTGATCTGAAACCTAGAAATTTGGGAAATGCAAATACATATCCTTTTCAAATATTCCTAATTTCATTTGTCATATGTTTTTCCTATTGTGTACACCTAGGAAGGTGTTTTGAGGAAGTGGATTCTCTTTTTGAAGGGAGCACATGTGCTATAAATTTAAGCTGGTGGGCCAATAAAGGAAGAGGCAGTGGAGTCAGGGAAGACCTTGTAGGGCTTGTCTCCCATCCCTACACTGGGACAGGGAAGAGGAGACAAGCACACCTCCATTATGTGCACTGTTTGGGCCCCAACAGCTGAAAGTTCTACAGCAAATGCAAGCCTAACAGCAGCCATTCTTCAGTTCGGCCCCCTCCCCTCGTTCACATGCACACACTATGTTTTCAGAATGGATGCATTCACCTCAGTTTCCTTCAAGCAGTACGTGAGGCATGCCTGTTGCTCAAACAATCTAAGAACCTCCACACACTCCCGCTACAACCAATACAAATGCAATGATATTATCCCCCTGTGCAGACATTGCTCTTGCAACCATACAGATAGTGTTTGCTCTGCTGGCATTGCAAACATGCAGGGCTAGGGCCACGATGTAGCACAGTGTGTACTGCAAGAGATATTACATATACAGACCTAAGCCCAAAATCAGTGCAAGTGCAACCATGCTCGTAACTGACCGCCTCTCGTTTTTCCTTCCAACATTGTCCTCTAATAATTACCCCAGCTCTGCTACAGCTGAACTTTATGAAAAGTCTCACCTTTTTAAATGCATCACAGGCTAACACAAACATGAGCTAACATGTTTTTGACCTTGCTATGCTCATTTTTAAATATTTACTATCCATTTAAGTTATTATTACATTAGTACCCCACCTTTCCTCCAAGGAGCTCAAAGTTGTGTAAATGGTTCTCCCCCTTCCCATTTTATCCTTACAAATTAGGTAAAGGTAAAGGTAAAGGGACCCCTGACCATTAGGTCCAGTCGTGACTTTCTCTGGGGTTGCGGCGCTCATCTTGCTTTATTGGCTGAGGGAGCCGGCGTACAGCTTCCAGGTCATGTGGCCAGCATGACAAAGCGGCTTCTGGTGAACCAGAGCAGTGCACGGAAACACCGTTTACCTTCCCGCCAGAGCGGTACCTATTTATCTACTTGCACTTTGACATGCTTTCGAACTGCTAGGTTGGCAGGAGCAGGGACCGAGCAACGGGAGCTCACCCCGTTGCGGGGATTTGAACTGCTGACCTTCTGATCAGCAAGTCCTAGGCTCTGTGGTTTAACCCACAGCGCCACCCGCGTTCCTACAAATTAAGTAGTTTCTCATTAAACTGCAAACAAAATTGAATTCTCCCTCATCCCTATTTGGGGCTTCAAAAATCATCTGGTTGCCCTAAAACCTGGAGATGTACAGATTTCTCTATTTCGAAACACAGAATGCTTCCCTGCTTACCCAGTGTTTCCATAATTCTTTACAGTTACAAGTTATCAGAATCAACCCTACTTGAACCTATTGAAATAATCTTGGGGTTTTGAAGTTGGGAGAGGGATAATTCTTGTGCAAACATTGGCAAGGCACTTCACTTTTGCTTCCCGAGGATTTCCTCTTCACTAAATCGAGTTTGCTTCCTACCAGCTCAACACTTTGTTAACAAACACATAAACTCACCCCAACTATTTCTCCAGTTACCCCTGGTGCCTGAACCTCCTCATTTTCTCTGTTTCTGTCTATTTAGGTCTCCCTACTTCCACGACTCCTCTCTGACTACAAGAGCCAACATGCAGAGCATAGCCTCTTCCTCCGTTTTATTAACTTTCTTGTGTAACTGCAATTCCCAGGAGACAAAGCACAGGTGTTTCCGAAGGCTCACAAAGCACCCTGGGGATTGTAGTTCCAGAGCCCGGGAGTGCACCTTTAATGGTAGTTGAAAAGACTACCATTCCCAACTCCACTGCCTCCAAATCCTCAAACCAGAAACATTTCATTGTTTCATTTTTGAGTTGCATGATCTTCTGCTAACATCCCTGCTTTTAGCTTCCCAATGGATCAGCCCATATAATAGAGAGCTTCTGGCAACCCTACGGCCAACTTAGATGAGCAGGATACAAATCATTTTTCATCTTCTATTTTCTGTTTGTCTTTCACTCCAGCGGCCACAACAGCAAAAAACAACTCTGGGAAGAACGTGCGAATGTAAACAGCTGCCTTTGCAATGGGATTTGCCATGAACACTTCTTGCTTCTTCCTGCTCACTGTACGGAGAATTTCATCCGCTACCTCCACAGGGTGGACACCATTGGCCAGTTTTCTGAAAAAGACTGAAAGAGGGAAACAATGTTTCTCTTCAAGTGGCAAGATGAGACACACTGACCCTGCTCTGAAATTAGTTACCTATTACAGTAGTACCTCGGGTTACATACGCTTCAGGTTACATACGCTTCAGGTTACAGACTCCGCTAACCCAGAAATAGTGCTTCAAGTTAAGAACTTTGCTTCAGGATGAGAACAGAAATCTGGCAGAATCCGAGACCAGGGAGAAGAGTCGGTGGGAGAAGACTGGAAAAAGTTTAAAGACTATTTACGGAAATACTGTAAAATTAATGAATGTTAGGAAAATGTTGGAATGAAGTTATATGGCTTTAGTAGAAATGTTATAAGGAATTAAGGATAAATAGATTAATAGAGTATTAAAGGGAAAATAAGGTTAGAATGTGTTAAGATAATTATAGGATTAAAAATAGAGGAAGATGGAAAGGAATTGCTGGAAAAATTAATAGAAGTGGAATACAAAAAGGGAGGTGTGAGGAGGTCGCGGAAATAAGTGAATGAAAGATAAGATATTGAAATTATTTGATGTGTTTTAAACTGTGTTTGTTTTGTTTTGTTAGTTTAATGTTAGTGTTTTGTTAGTGTAATGTAGTGTTTTTTTGTTGTTTTATTGTATTGTATTGTATTGTATTGTATTGTATTGTATTGTTTTTATTTTTTGTAGTGTTTAAATTGTTGAAAAAGGTAATAATTTTTTATTTTTTTTTTAAAGAGAACAGAAATCTTGCTCCGGTGGCGCGGCAGCAGCAGGAGGCCCCATTAGCTAAAGTGGTGCTTCAGGTTAAGAACAGTTTCAGGTTAAGTACGGACCTCCAGAATGAATTAAGTACTTAAGCTGAGGTACCACTGTACTTCAGATCAGGGCCAGCACATCCCGTAAGCATCTGGTTGTTGTTGTTGTTTAGTCATTTAGTTGTGTCCTACTCTTTGTGACCCCATGGACCAGAGCACGCCAGGCACTTCTGTCTTCAAGCATCTGGTAGGTGGGCTCAGAAATGATTTCCTAGATGCGGACCACAAACCATCTCATACCACTGTCACATCAGAGTTAGATGATACAGAATGCTTAAACCAGTTCAGGACTCCTACTGGAATAATACTCCTCCTCCTCAATCTTTTGCTGTTCCTAGAAAGCGAGCGTTTAAAAAATGTTGACAGCAAGAAGATGCATGCCTCAGTCCCCTTTGTTGAAATGTGGATATATATATGTATTCCTCTAAATTTGTCTAAACTCCCTCCATGCCCCATTTCACACACTATTAGTATGCAATTCATATTGCATCTTATTTCAGGTTCCCACCACACTGGCCTGCTCCACTCTTCTCTTCTTCCACCTTTCATTCCGGCTCCCCCATCCCCACCCCCAATTTAGGTTAATCTTACATTTCCACACAGAGGCTTCCCAGTTGCTAGCCTGTGGTTGAACATGGGATGCACGTATGAAACTTGGAGTCACGGTACTGACACAAACACCAAATTCCTGCAGTTCTGCCCTCAGGCAATCAAAGAAGCCCAGAGCTGCATGCTTGGAAGCAGCATCTAGGAGGAAAAAAAGAGATGACCTCATATAATAAACAAATAAACTATCTAACCCCGCTCCCCATAGTATATTATTCTCTCAGTTCTAAGAAACTTGGGTTCCTAGAAACCCAGTTCCTGGTCATTTCAGCACCAAACAATAGCACAGATCCAGTTTCACAGTGAGCCTTTTATTTTAAATATTGGCTTTTCAACTCTTCCAGAAACCCAAAGAAGAAGCAAATTGTGTTGACTGAAAGGACAGTTTTTGCTGAAATACTCAGAGTTGTCGTTGGGCTTATGGGTGGGATCCTCACGTCAGTTTCTTACTTCTGAAAATATGGAGAAATGGAATGGCACCGGGCAGATTTGACACCTGCTTTTTCTCAATGGGTTGAAAACTCTCAGGGTTAGTGGTCAGCTGGAAGCCTGATAGTAACATATTTAACAGTCCATGCAATAAGAATTAAATTCCTTGTTCATCAGTTAATTGAACTGATGTGTGGTCAGTGAGCAATTTGCACAGTGCTGGGCTGAGTGGAGAGCTTGAAACTTCTCTTAAAATTGCCCCTTTCTGTTCATCAGATCAATTATCTGATGAGCAAAGAGTGGGTAATTTGATTCTTCATCATGTTACTGGGCCGGACAGAGAGCTTGAAATATCTCTGTCTAGCCCAGCACTATGATGAGGATTAAAACTGTTCAGTCTCTGATGGTGTTCTGAACTTATTCCTCCCTCACGGACAGTGCTGCTGCTGCCACCACCACCACCAGAAAATTAGGTTGGGAATTGATGGGCCACTTAGAAAGGCTCAGCTTGCTGGATCAGGCCCGCTGGGCAGTACTTCAGCACCGTTGCAACAAATGGTTATTTTCTCAATCTGTAAACTTACAGGCTCCACGAAAAGGCACTCCTACTTTCCCCTGGATGTTATTGACTAGCACAACTTGCCCAGTTCTTCTGGAGATCATGTTGGGAATAAGGGCTGCAAGGGTGAAAAGATGGCAGAAAATGAATGATTTTAGAGAAATGTAATTACCAGGGCAGTGATCCTTATCTAAATACATGTCCAACATTTCTTTTCCATGCCTGTGTAATAGTTAAGGCTATATGAATCAGTGAAAAACAAGTTCAAAGAACGGTATCCCAATACCATGAAAATTCCTACTATTGGCAGCCAATATTGAAAGAGAAAATTCCTATTCTCAATCTCTTAAAAAAATAAACTCTTAAACTGCACAACTAAGGCGCAGCCACCTAGTTCCTATGCCCTACTGTGCAGGTAGCCAACATGGTGCCCTCCCAGTATTGTTGGACTCCAGATCCCATCAGTATTGGCTGAGTACAATGGGAACTGTAGTCAACATCATCATTCAACAAGTGAGCTCATATATGGAGAACTAGTAGTCACCAACATCAAACTCAGATGTCATTGTGCTCTGCATCAGTTTCTGCTAGTTGAAAAGATGGCCATGCAACTTTATTCATCTACTAGGATGATTGTGTTAGCTGCAATTGTGTCTATACAGTGGGTAGCGGACTGTTGTAGCTGTTAAGACAGCTGAGTATGAATGAGTACAGGAAATATTAAGCATTTCAGTGGGAGATAAGTACATGTGCACGGATGGGATTATATGTGATTACATTTGGTCAGATCATGTCCAGGAGTACTAATGGGAGTCATTAAACATTAAGGTTATATTGCACTACAGATATCATTAGCTTCCCCCAGGGAATCTTGGGAATGGTAGTGTTGCAAGGAGACTATAGTTCTTGAACAGATAATATTCCACAGTATCATCAAGTTCCTGGATTCTTTGAAGGCAGCACAAAACTGATGCAAGTTTGTAATGCAGAGATGCCATGAGTGTGATCAGCCTCTCCAAGAAGAGAAATGCTTCCAAAGTGTGTCCCACCCGATGCCCCACCTCTAAAGGGAGATACAAGGGTCGTAAGGAGGCAGAGTTCCAAATACCTTTGGTGAGCGTTATAGGCCCAAAATAGTTGGCATCCATAACCTTTTTGTCAATTTCCAGTGATATGTTCTGCACGGTTCCCTTCACCTTTGTGCTAGCATTGTTGATAAGTATATCCACACATCCATAGCAATCCAGAATTTCTTTAGCTACATCTTGGATGCAGTTTACATCAGACAGATCTAGGAGGACAAGCTTCGGCGTAAATGTCTGAAAAGAAGCAAACAATTGTTACTGCCCTTTCTTGAAGGGCATTTTTAAAATATAGAAATATGGGACAACTTCCATAAGCTTTAGATGGTCGGATTAGTTCACGGATCATTTAGGGAAACAGATAGGAGCATCCAGTTGGATATCCTTACACACAACAGAATAACTAGAGTTCCCCAGATGAGATGAATGCAAAGCAAACTGGGGATTATTGCTGTGGAAACTGACCCCCAAACTGAGGGATTCACTCCTGTGGATGCAACTGAATGAATCAAGGAATTATGAATATAATTAGTAGCAATTTATTGCTTTATCCAGTTCAGAGGTTGTTGGTATTGCTACTGACTGATTGTCCAGTAACCACTTTGTATATCCACCTGAGCTGATACACAGAGATGATTGGGATTGCTTGCATGGTCAAAATGGGCCCATTTCAGAAGACAGTGGGGGAAAACATATGTACACTGTTGTCATAGAAAACTTGTTTTCAATTGCAATGTGATAGCCATACCAAACATTGCTTAACCCTCTGCTCCATAATGTATAGTACGTTGACATGCTTCAGCCACCAGGCATTCAACTGAAGCTAACCCTTTTCTAGTCACACCTTTGATCTCATGCATGCTTTCTGCTTATGGCACACCGTATCACCTGGAATGTAATAAGTTCTATTTAAATCTATTTGTTTACATATGGGTTTTATTTGGGGGACAAGGTAGGCTCACTGCTACCTTCAGTGTGGTGGGTTTGCCTTGTTGACCTTAATACCTCTTCTTCGCATCTACAAGTCTTCAATAATTAGATTCTTAATGGGAATTACATGTGTCATCTCAAAGTGAGCTAAATCCCTCAACTTCCTGTTAGGTGTAGGCAGAGAACTTCCTGCTAGGTGTAGCCAATTTTGCTGCACAATTGCTTTTACAGAAGCTAATCCACCACCTGAGATCATTGCTTCGCCATGGCCCTGCATAGCAGACAGCAAAGCCTAATTCAAAAGTAATGAGAAAAAGGTACAAGCTTATATCTTCTGTTTCTCTTGTTTCATAGGGAAAAATCCTGCTGTTACACAGTCCCTTACAGGGTACTTACTGCTCTAGGATCAGCCACACTGTTTAAAGCATCATAGAGAGCTTCTAACTTGTCCAGGTGTTTACCACACAGAACTAGCCTTGCTCCACCTGTGTGAAATACTCGTGAGCATTCTGAAAGATAAACCAGTGAATAATGCAGGTTAGATGAAGATGATGATGATGATGATGATTTTATTATTTATACCCTGGCCACCTGGCTGGGTTTCCCCAGCCACTCTGGGTGGCTTAAAGCAGGCATAGGCAAACTGGTCCTGTTAGCTAGGGATGATGGGAGTTGTAGTCCCAAAACATCTAGCGGGCCAAGTTTGCCCATTCCTGGCTTAAAGAATATATAAAGCATGTACCTGTATTCTTGTTAATTTGAAATAAACAAGGGGGAGATGTTCTGTTAACACTGCAGCACACACATACACAGGGCATTGGTTATATTTTAAATACTGGATCTTCAGAGAGTTGAGAAATTGCACCACATATATTGTCTGAAACCCATAAACTGTGCAAACAAACAGAAATGCACCCAAGTTTTCTTAGAAAAATGCAGTCTCACCAGTTGTGAAGTTGTTCTGAAGATGTAAGAAAATCATGATGTTTCAATTAGCAAACCTTCCACCTCCCACTGCAGTGGAAGCTGTTAATGTCAGACAGAAATGGACACGCTGGACGCATGCTATGGAACAAACTGTCAGATGAGAGAACTCACCTATGCACTGTCTTAAACAGGGATCGAGAAGCTGTGGCCTTCCAGATAAAGCTGAGCCTCCCCTGCTAACATGGCTAATGGTCAGAGATGATGGGAGTTAAGAGTCCAGACTCCAGCAACATCTTTGTGAACTTCCCCAAGTGCATCTGCCAAATGGTGCATATGAGCCCCTGATGATTTCTCAACTGACATATCCTGTTTCCACAGCCTGGCAGGCAGCAGAGCAACAAGCTGATCAGAGAACCCCATGTAGCTGAAACGGATCACTTTCCAGCCCTCTGATACCTTCTTTTGCTATGAGCCCATCCGTTAACTGGACGGCTGCTGTGGTGGCTGCCTGCTCAAGGCTTTAGTGCCCCAAAGCCTGTAAGCAGTTTCACTTCAAGAGAGCCTTCTGCATGCCTTCTTACTGGTCTCAAACCTTAAAGCTCAGCACTGGTGCATAACTTATGGATTATAGAAATAATCTATTTATACCACCCTGCTGCCACCTGATAGTTACTGTATGTGCAATTAGATCGCACTGCAACAGCACAGCCGCCCGGCTATAAATAGACCCATTTATTTCATCTAAGACTTAGTGTTTGTAGGAAAGCAGCTTTTCAACTAATTCTGGATCCACCTGACTGTCATTCTTCCTAGCCCACATTTCTCTAGTTTTATGATGAGAATGCTATGTGGACATTGATTCTCTAAATAAATACAGTGCAGCTGCTTTTATTGCTAATTCATTTTGGTGTATATAAAGCCATCAACTGGGATTCCAGAAGTCAGCACCAAAAGCAAACCTAAGTTTTGCAAGGAAGAAAGACCCAGTTTCTGTTGCAGAACCAATTAGGCAAAAAGGGTGGTGGTGGTTAATTTACCTATCAATACCTATAATTTGTTTATGCACTTTTTTGCCCTGCTCCACACCACAAGGGTTAGTAAAATGCAAACAGTAACAAAATTAGCTATCTTACTTAGCTTTACTAAATCGGTTCAATTGCAGTGTTTTGATTTCTGAAGAACTGTGAATTTGTTTCAGGGTGCTGTTGAGGGGAAAGAATACAAAGGCCACAGGGTACTCTGTGAAATGGATCATGCAGTTTAGGAAAGAACAGGAAAGAATGTGGACACAGGTGGATTATAGAATAATAGAATCATAGAATTGTAGAGTTGGAAGGTACCCTAAGGGTCATCTAGTCCAACGATACAGGAATCTCAGCTAAAGCATCCATGGTGGGAATGAACTGGGCCATTTGAAGGATTTCCTCCATTAATATCACCACTGAGAGGTTCCATTCTGCTCAAATACACATAGATTTTATGTCTCTCGCAGTGCTGAAGCCCTGACTCTTGTCCAATTGGTTTCTGAGCCAATTGCTCGCCATATTTTCAAGCTTTCATTGACAACCAAAAGGTCTAGAAATTATGTTTCTTTTTAATGGCAGCTGGATTCTTTAAGATTCTGAATGTTCCTCAAGGTGCACATGCCAGAGAACTGGATGGCACAATGCAATCACAGCAACCCAGATTTCTATTAACGTGTGTGTGTGTGTGTGTGTGTGTGTGTGTGTGTGTGTGACACAACAGGCTATTAGTCATTTGCTGCACCTGCTTACCCTTGCCCACACCGGAGAGAGCATCAGTGATCACTACAACTTTGCTCCGCACTGCAGATTTTGACATCAGATGAGTAACTGTCCGATAAATATATACAATTCCGCTGATTCCAACCACCAGCAGTGGGAGAATTAGCACAGCTAGGACACCCATCTTCACCTGGCAGAAAGGAGAACAAATTTAGGCAACAGAGGAGATTGTCAATATCTTTTACAGCAAACATGGCCAAAGGTCCCCCTCCATTAACAAAATGCAATCAAGCAGAACCTGTAGCATGTAAGGTGTTCCCAGCCATTATTTGAATTATATTATTATTTATTCAGCATCTATCAATGCACAGAGAGATTTAGCAAAGTGTACACAAAGCAATTTTCTGCTTTTAAATAACTCCACACAAAGCAATTTTGAATTGCAAAATCAAACATAATATGACAAAACCCATTAAGAATTGTTTGGGGGGTTCATTTCTTTACTGACTGTTAGATATTATGGACAGATTTGTGGGCAGTGCTGTTCCACACCAGTGTTTGCAACAGTCAATTCTATTTCCCTGATGCAAGAAGAAAAAGAAGAAAGGGGGGGGGGGGAATGAATTGTGACATATTTCTTACTGAAAGGAAAGAGACTAAAGCAAAGCTTCTGAAGAAATAGTGCCGATTTAACATCCAACAGAAGTTCTATAATAAAGACAATAACTTACTTGGAATTGCAAGCCGTCAACAAGTTGATAAGGTGGTATCTCCCGCCAGCTGGTTTATACTTGAAGTTTAATTAAACTCATAGGCATTTTTGGAAAGGAAAAAGCACTCCATCCGCCGAAGCCTTTTGCCTTGAGCAAAGGCAGCTATGTATAGAGCTCAGCTGTATGACAGAGTTTTAAAAAGTAAATATAGTATCCATGGTCCCAGCCACATACCTGACCTATTTAGTTTCACAGGGCTTCAAAGTCCTTCTACAGCCTGCAAGAGTGGACAAACTCAGTCATAAAGAGACATTGCTCATTTCTTTATTTTTATGGGGAAATGTAGGTGACAGCTCACTTTGCTCCGAAAAGGCTCTAGATGTTACAAGACTGAAATAATGTGTTTCTTTTTTTTCAATGTGCAACGACTTCTGCAATCACTAAGAGAGCAACCCTTGCAGCTCTGCTCAGAAGTCTCAATAAATTGAACATGATTCTCAGATAAGTGTGGATACAGGATTGCAGCCTTAGTGATGGAAATCCAGTCTAAATGGTCAATAGCATTTCTATATGTGATAAGACTGTTTCTTTTAAAAATACTGGTATGATTTCAGTTACAATTTACCAGCTACTCTGCATGTGCTTTATTCTTATAAGCAGGGCTTATTCCCCAGAATTTTTGGTGTGTGGGTGTGTGTGCTTTGAATGCACTTTAAAGTATGTTTACCAGATGTCCCCGTTTCCCGAGGACAGTCCCCGGATTCACAAATCTGTCCCCGGACAAAATCCGTCCCAGGAATGTCCCCAGATTTCATTTAATGTCCCCGGATTTATATTTTAAGTGTTGTAGATTTATTAGTAGGGAATGAATGTTGCGTGATTGGTTCAACAGCACAAGATACATCATATGGGGACTTCTGGCGAGGCAAAAAGGCGGGCGCCATGGCAGCGAGCAGCTCTTGAAGCCAGCCAGAGCCAACTGCACTACCAGGCTGGCTCCAGGCTGCTGAGACTGCCGCTGCCGCTACCGAGGGGGAACCAGGGACGCCCGGTGCGTCAAATGGGGGAATTGCTGACCCCCCAACCCAAATCGAGCCAGGAGCGAGAGTGCCTGGCCACCTGGCCGACTACCCAGCGGCGCTCTGGGACCAGGAAAACCCCAGAGCTGATGCAGGGATAAGGAAGAGAGGAGAAGGAGAAGGAAGAGAGAGAAAGAGGAAGGAGAAAAAAGAGAGGAGCCCCAACCTTGCCGTGCTGCCATCGCTACTGCCGCTGAGGAAGCATCGGGATGGCAAGGACACGTGGCTGAGCCCTGGCCTGACCTGAGCCTACTCCACAGCAGCTAGCGCTCCAAGAGAGCAGGCCGGGGCCCAGAGGAAGGCTGAATGACAGAGGAGACCACAGAAGAGAAGAAATTACTTTTTTTTAATAACTTTTTTTTCTCTTTTCAAAAAAAAAAGTGTCCCTGTATTCTTTGAAAAAAATCTGGTAACCATACTTTAAAGGTCTTGTGTGTGTGCAGCTTTAGAAGAACCTTTAAAATCAATGACACTTGAGCATCTCCCTTTTGTATTGATAAAGATGAGCCAGATAAAGGGGGGGGGGAGAGAGATTACTTGCCATTTCTGTTACTTCCATGCTTTGCTTCCAGGGACTGCGTAACACTTTATATGTGAGACTGTCATTGAAGATCATTCAAAACCTTCAACTAATTCAGCAGTCAGGTTGCTAAAAGGGAGTCACCACAACAAATGCATATCACCAGTCCTGAAACAGCTTTCAGTTTGTTCCTGGAGTAGTTATCTATGGTTGATGCCTGGAGGGAAGATCACCCAGAAAACCCATATGCACTGCCCAGAGTTCCATTACGGAAGAAAGACAGGATAGACATTTACTACAATAAATTCTTAGAACTTCTTAGAACCTGTGCAAGGAACCTCACCTTCAGAGACTAGGATGGTAACAACTGAGGAAAAGGCTTTTTTCTGGGGGGGACACCATCCTTGTAACACCCTCCCCAGATATGCCTCTTTGGCACCTGCACTATTATAATCTAGGTTCCAGGTGAAAACTATTTTTATGTTCATTAATAACAGCATGGTGCTGCGGCTTGTCTTGGTGTTTTGAGTGGCAGGGTTGGCAACTGATTCTACGTGTTTGGCTCATTAAACTTTTCCCCATTTGTTGGTTACTTAACTGATTACTTAATTGATTTGCTTTAAATTGCTTATTTCCGTGGTTGCAAGTGGTCTGCAAGAAAACAGTCCCACCATTTGTGTGCATCAACATGAAAGGAGGTTAAGACAAAACAATGGAGTGGAACCCTTCCCCAGAAGTCTTACAGAATGATTCCATCAGGGAAACTGCCAATTGCCAGCAGCAGCAGTCTCTCTTTCCCACTATATACATTTCCAGGAAATGGGAAGAGCCCACAATAGTTCTGCACATGTTTCCATAAGCACCTCCACCACAGTCCCAAAGTCCATATACACCAATCAGACTTTCCTGTTATTGAGTTCAAAACAGATGCAAATCCCTCTTTAGCTTTTGTTGCCTCCAGCAGGACAAAAATCAGAAGTTGTTTGTGTCTATGGCTCCCAAGAGATGTGTCAGCCCTTCCGTTCACTGGGCTTTGGGACCTCCTGCCTAGCACCTTAGCTTTTAACAGGCTCCGCCTGACATTGGGAGACTCCCTGCTCCATGGAAGCCTTTGCCACTCCATTCGCTTTTAATGCACGGCAGATTAAACTTCTTTGACAGGAAAATCATTTGGTTTCACCAAGGCTGTGTACCCGGAAGGTGACAAAACGGCAGGTAAACAACAGTTATTTTTGTTTATGGAGGACACCCTTTGCTCTGTTAATGTTCCACCTTTCATTCTGTATATACTGGTTATGTTGGTAATATTTGAAAAATAAGGGATGTCAGGGAGTTGTGAGGGCTGTTCACATGTTATGCTGCACACAGGTACAATGGGTTTGTGTACATGTACAGATGTTTGTGTGAACGATTGTACATGTGGTGAATTTAAAAGTAAATGCATGGATTAAACTCCTGAGAAATGCAGAGCACAGACTGGGTGTACAGTTGCCCGAAAGCTCATACCAAGAACTGACTTAGTTGGTCTTTAAGGTGCTACTGGAAGGAATTTGTTTTGTTTTGACTATGGCAGACCAACACGGCTACCTATCTGTAACTAGTTGCCCATATGTTGAGTTTACCAATGATCAATTGTGTGCAGTGCTCCATTGTATCTATTAAATGGAAGGGATATACTTTGAAGGGGGAAATGGAACCCTATTATTGAAATAGAAAGGATTATCATTTTCTGGCCTAAGCAGCACACATACTGTCGCAGACAAAGCTTATCAGCGGAGGGGGGGGGGGAATTAATTCAGTTCACATATAAAGACCGATCTATCAAACTCTCATTTTCCAAAGCAATATGAGAACCAAAAAACAGACTTCCTTCAAAGTTCACCCTTATCTGAATTATTGAAAGTAATTTTTTAAGTAATTTTTTAATGAAATGATTTTAAAATGTTGTCTTATTTTATTGTTGTTAGCCGCCCTGAGCCCGGCTTCGGCTGGGGAGGGCGGGATATAAATAAAAATTTATTATTATTAGTATTACTATGCAATGCAGTTTTCCAAGCAAACAATGTTTACAAGAATGCATATATTAGGGGAAAGTGTGCATAGAATGCATATATTAGTGAAAATGCTTGCAAAAAATGAGTACATTAGTAAAAACTGCATACGAAAAGGTTCTAATTAGGAAAAAATAGCAAAAAAGATTCTGAAGAATTTTCATGAGGATTACAAATAAATCCAAAAATTGATGCAGAAATGTGCAGCACAACAAAATGAAAAACAAAGAACTAAAATGCTCAGATCCTTCTGTCCCTGCTAGTCAGACTGGACTGAACTGGACTGCCTGAGAGTTCCTTGTTGGAAATCAGGCATTCTCTGCTGCAATTAACAGCATCTCTGTTCATAGTTGGCTCAGCTCCATATGTGAATCTTCATCCCATATCTCTATATGTAATCTTTATCTCAGCTGCTCTGACTTTGAGATGAATGTGGGGCATCTGCTTGTATAGCAATGTCCATATTCGAGCACCCACAGAACTTTGGATCACATATATTCGCTTACCAAGGCTATTCAATAGATCCACAAATAAGATGGATTGGGACCTCAACAATCCTCATTTCAATGCATCTAAAAAGAAATTATTCTGACCACAACTATACCACTGTTCCACATACACACAAACAGGGGCTAAAGTGGTGCAGGTTATGGGCCAAAAATTCCTTTTTTCATGGGAATTCAGTCAACTGCCCCCCCCCTTTTAAAAATGAGGGGCAGGCAATTTGGATCAGGGCTACATGATGGGGGATGGGGAGTCTAAGCTTCTCCTCCTCCACCATTAAATCCCTGTCTCAAATCACCCCGTGAAGTAGCTTTAATAAACCACAGAAGGAAGAAATGTACAGGCATAATTTTTGTTCCCCCAGCCCCCAGGCAGTTAATAGGAGCATGGCAATAATGACAAGGAGAAGACACTCAGCTAGTTTACCATTCTAGGAATTACTAGGAATGGGGTTGCAAATATCATGGAAAATATCACCACATCTTTATATGAAGCTATGGTGCATCTGCTTTCAAAATATACTTCTCACTATTTGGGGCACCCCATCTCAAAAAATCTGTGGTAGACCAGAAGAAGCTGTAGAAAGGAGCAAGCAAAATGACCGGTCCATGTGCCCTGGGAAGCTGGAACAATATGGCCTAGTACAACCTAAGCTAACAGCACTGATGAACTATGGGGACTAATGCAACAAACTCCAATGTGGTCATAGCATTGCAATCATCTAGTCCTCTCTCACGTATGTATGTATGTATGTATGTATGTATGTATGTATGTATCTGTATGCACATACAACATTTAATTAAGGTCATGCAGAAATCAGAATATACTGTGCATCCCCCCCCATTGACCGTTAGTGCAAGAAACTGTCTAACAAACAGTCCAGCTGCAGGTACTTGCATGCCCTTGGGTGAAAATTTTAAATCACCAATATTTGGTTTTGCAATACATTGCAGTACATTGACACACCTTTAGATGTCTCTCCATGTACATTCTTCTGTGCCAAACTGTCAGCTAAGCTTTGGTTCTGGAAGGGGTTGTTTTACCTGCCTGCAGCTGTTTCCTTAAGTAAACAACCTTGTTACTCAGGTAGTGACAGAAATCAATAAGCCACAAGCAGTCCAGTCCACAGACTTCTCTGCTACAGGAGGACCATGCAGAAAGGTAGCATACCCAAGGCAGAGGGAGATGCCTTATGGTTGCAAAGCTGTGAAAAGCATTCCTTCTGTGGAGCCATAGAAATGACATTCCCCTAACAGCTACCATTGTGCCATTCCTGACCCCCTTGGGGTAGTTTGAAAATTTTAGGAAGTTCATGGTGATGAAGTGCCCCCAGATGTGGAGAAAGGTTGGTTCACTACTTTTCCCCAATGGTAGCATTTGCCCTCAATCAATGCAATAAGGAGATTTACCATAAAAGAATTATAAGCAACTACTGTTCTAGTCAATCACTCTCTAAGAGGAAGTGTTCTTAATGGGTGAAATTGCTGGGAAAGCCTTGTGCTGATTTTATTTAAATATAATATGCACCCATCCTCCCATGTACTTAAAATCTACATGGTAACTTGTGCGGTATGGAGTGTTAGAGGAGGGGTAGTACCTTTGGTGGGGGAAACGTCTTGTTGCTCCTGGGGTAGTTTGTCCACCTTTGGTCCCTACCCTGAACTCAGCTCTCACCTGTGGCTCCTAGAAGCTGTCAGCATGCAGCAGTGGCCACACCCTGGAAACAGCGTCAACTGGCCGGCTAAACCAGGTGAGGGTAGCTGATGGGCTCAAACCCTCGGTGAATTAGGGACTTCTCCTGCATGCAGAGACAGGCTCCAGTGGATTGAATAGACAAGACCAGTAGTGGGTCCAATGGTCAAGAAGGCCAAATATTTTATGATGAAGGCAGACAATAGCACAAGGGCTAAAGAGAGGGCCATTATGACTGAGTGCTCAAGTACCTGAGTGGTTGTGTAATCATTCCCATCTTTGGACATGATGATATGCACAATTTAAAAAAAAAATTAAATAGGCTGGGGAAGGTGACACTGATCTGGACTGGGACTCTACATAGGGGAGTGGAACATTAACCTTTTGCTCCTGGCTTCTTGCTGATCAGAGTGATGCCCTGCTACAAACTTAGTGCCTGCTTTTCACAATGGGAGGGTTATATGTATGATCACATCAAAATTGTTTCTGTGCTCATCTGTATTGGTAAATCACCAAATAATAACTATCATAGTTATGGTCCAGAGCATGAAAATTAATTTTTAAAGGGAACATGTTCTAGCTCAAGTTCAACGTGTCCAAAAGGCACATTCATCCATTTACAAAATGAGCCAGTTAGCTTCACATTCAGTTCACAGTTCAGTGGGAGTTCATCCAAATGTCTCTCAGCAAATTTCTTTCAGCATTCAGACTGTTGCAAGCTGCTGTGCTGAAGCATAGAATATACTTAAGAAGAATACAGCAGAATGCACATGTAGTAGAATGTAACAACAACAACAATGTGAATTGTTTATTGTCCCCCAACAATTATAATATTTAAGCTTACAGGACCAACTTCAGAAACAAGACCAGGCAATTAAGAAATCTGAAATCCAAGGGGAATTTGAATGTAAAAGCATTTCAGAAGCATCCCTAGCTTTTTATTGCCCATGTGAAGATGTTTCCCTATTTCATTAAAATCCATCTTTATTTGGATGGTTGCCACTTCCAAAAATAACCAGATAATGTATTCAATAATATACAGATGGCCCTCTAAAGTTATTGAGAGCAATACTGTCAGAGTGAAATGAGATTTAATTGTACAAAACTACAGTTGCCTTTGTGAGCATTGATATCGCCAGCCTCTTGTCATTTCCATTCACTTGCCCTCCCTCCCTTAGTGCTACAGGGGCCGCCTGGCTGGCATGTTGGATGGAGCAGTGGAACCAGAGCTCAGTGGCTGAGTTTATCCTCCTGGGCCTTGCAGAGGGGGTGCAGGCAGAAACTGCGCTTTTCGTTCTCTTCTTGGCCACTTACCTGGTGACCCTGGTGGGGAACTGCATGATGGTCATGCTGATTGCAACTGAGCCTTGCCTGCACACCCCCATGTACTTCTTCCTTCTCCATTTGTCTCTGCTGGACCTGTGCTACTCTTCAGTCACCGTCCCACAGATGCTGGCCCACCTCCTCTCCAGGCAGAAGGCCATGCCCTTCGCCCGATGCGCCTTTCAGATGTACATCTTCCTGGTTTTCGGCATGGCAGAGTGTGTGCTGTTGGGCATCATGGCCTATGACCGCTACGTGGCCATCTGCCACCCTTTGCACTACACCTCCATCATGAGCTGGCGATTCTGCAGCTGGATGGCAGGGGCTGCCTGGGCTAGTGGCTTCATCAACTCCCTGATAGTCAATATCTTCGCTCTGCGTCTGCCTTACCGCGGCCAAAACCGTATCAACCAGTTCTTCTGTGAGGTGCCTGCTGTCATCAAGTTGGCGTCCGCCGACTACACAGAGGCAGAGGTGGTTGTGTTTGTCTTTGGCTCCCTCCTACTCCTCCTGCCTTTCATCCTCATTGCCGCCTCTTATGCCCGCATCGGGGTGGCCATTTTGCGGATACGTTCTGCTGAGGGCCGGCGCAGGGCTGCCTCAACCTGCGCCTCGCATCTTGTGGTGGTGAGCCTTTTCTATGGCACAGCTCTCTTTGCTTACATGAGGCCCAGTTCTGTCAGCTCAGCCTCAGGCCAGGATAAGGCAGTGTCTGTTTTCTACACTGTGGTAACGCCCATGATGAATCCTCTCATCTACAGCCTTCGAAACAAGGAGGTGAAGGGTGCTTTGAAAAAACTATTGAGTAGGAAAATATTCTCACCCACAACATGACTCTCACTACAGGCTTCCATTTCCATGCCTCTCTTGCACCCACAAACACAAACTCTACTCTGAGTCAAAAGCCAAAGCCACTCTAGCAGTATCCTCTTATATAGCTTTAACATTTTATTGGTAGGTTAGAGGAACTTGGGAAGTCTTCTTCAGAGCTTTTCTGCTTAGGCTTTTACTAAAAGTGGGCTTAGAGTACTTTTGCTTGAGGGATGGCCCTGTTCTGTGTATGTCTATGGAGACACTTGGCGAAAGTTTACTAGCTGCTCCCTGTCTCCCAGCACCAGACCCTACCAATACGGGCTTTCTGTGCCATACCTATTGCAAAACACCTGGCCAGGAAGGTCATGAGGGAAGAAGAAAGAGAATTGATAGTCAGAAATAAAGGGGGAGCCTCTAGTGCAGGCTTCTACATTTTTTGCTTGCCGGAATTGTGTCTGAATAGGCTATCATCTCCCAGGAGAGTGTAACCAAATGGCCAGCTTTGAAGAGGCAGAGGTGGGTTGGAATTATCTTGACAACTGTGTGGAGATATTCATCCTCTCACTAGTTCCAATGTTGGTAGAGGTGTACTCGACTACACAATGACTGAAGGCCAAGCTTTCTAGAGGCCAAGCTGGAAGTGAAGGGGCAGAAACCAGGTGACCACCATTTTTGGTTACCAAAGCCAGCCAAAAACTATAGATCACTGCGCTTGAAATGATTTAAGCAGTTCATTTCAAGTTGCAATATTCTTCTCTAGGGCAAGCAAGGATAAAACAAATATACAACCCCATTGCTTAGCACATCACATGTCCCCTAAGTCTAAAAATGCACAAACTCTTTCAAAACCAACATGACATTAAATGTGCTTGGAGATAAGCACGACATATTTTACTACGTTTGTGACAGAATTGGTGTTTTCAATGGGAAATAAGATTAAAATAATGTTATTGTTCTGCTATAACTGTGTGCCATTTTATAGGCTTTGATACATTATTCTTTTGCTGTTGACTTTTATGTCGTTTTCATGTTTCAAAGATGTGGATTTTTTCTCTCAAAAAAATGATGCAGTTCTCACTATATGGATTGTACATCAGCTTTATACATTCCTCTGAAGAACCTGAAATGTGTGCAGCCTTAAATAAACTATTTGAAGTGCACCTTTGAGGTTTTCCATTCTCTTCACTCCTGGCAGGTGCATGGATGAAGAAAGCATCTGCAGGGATTGTCTGACCATGAAAGCCCTTCCGGTCCTCACACACATTTATCTTTGTTTTATATCACCCCTTCTGGCATCAAATTCAGGTGGACCATGCTGATAAAAGTGGAGCTGAATAGGGTTATTGAGGTACAAGAAGTATCAAGGTACTTGGGGAAACTCTGAGGTCTGCAGAAGTAATAGCTATATTTCTTTAAAAAACACCTATGGGGACAAAAAAACTAAACAAAAACACAGCCTAGTGACTGAGTATACTCAGTAGCCACATAATATTATCGGGGGTGTGGGTGGGCGTGCAGAGAACAGCAGAAATCAGGAGAGTGGGGAGATAATGGAATGGAATATCAAGGAGAAGGGCAGGACGGATTGGCTAGGGGTCTGCAACCCGCGGCTCCGGAGCCGCATGTGGCTCTTTTACACCTTTGCCGCGGCTCCGGGGCGGATACTAGCGAGGGGAGGAGGCGCATTGTGCGCTCCAACACTCCCCACTGTGGCGGGCGCTGTACTGGCTCTGACGTCGCATGGGGGCGGTGCGTGCGTTAGTCACGCACCGTCCCGACGTCACCTTCCCACCCGCCCGCCCGCTACATTGTAAGGGGCATGTACGCTGGTCACTGCATTGAAAGGGGGCATGTACGCTGGTCACTGTTTTGAAGAGGAGTGAAGAACACACACACACACAAAAGGTAACTTGTTAATTTAACGTTTATTTCTATGAGGAGGAGTAATTCTGAGGAGTCAAACAAAGAAATAATAAAAAAGTAACAAAAAAGTTATTTTTATAATGACGAGTTTTGCGGCTCCCAGGTTTTTTTTCTTCGGAAACGGGTCCAAGTGGCTCTTTTTGTCTTAAAGGTTGCAGACCCCTGGGCTAGGACCTTGGACAAGAGCACTCATGGTTGGAGGTGAGGATACCATATAACACTTTGTTGCATGCGTCACAAGTTTAAACTAGTATCAGTCTAGCAATCTAGCACCTGGAGATCCACAGGAGGGCTGCCAGGGATAGACAGACTGCATTTACACGTCCCAGATGTGACTGAGTACAAGATACACAACAAATGCTACAGAGCTTTATGGCATTTTGTAAATCAATATTTTTTTTATTTTTTATTTTTTTGTATGCTGTTGCCTGGGGGAAAAAACCCCTGCAGCCAGACCTAAAGCTTGCTCCGATTAAACAACAAAAAAGGAACTTAAATAAAAGCATCACAAAGTCCCTCTCCCCAAGCCATGACCCCTCTCCCCAACCAGCCCCTCTCCACTGCCCCTCCTCTCTGAGTGCTATTTGCTTGGATTGAATATGTCTACACTCTGGATGGAGATCTCTCTATTTCTTATTTGCAAAGCTGGAAAGTAGCTTACAGTCACATCCCTTGTACTGCCCACTTTCTTCCTCTGGCCTCACCCATCCTGGGACGTGGCCCCTGGATTGTGGCCCTTTGGGGAATGTGGCCCTAGGGCTGAAAAAGTTCCCCCACCCATCATAAGCAAAGCGACACCAGCTGTGGCTATCGGGAAGACTTAGCCGCGGTGCCGAAACCCAAAGCTTGGCTTAGGCAATTCACACTGCATTGAACCCGTTGAATACATTAAAACACAGAATACATTTCATTGGTATAGAACATTCAGTCCTTATCTGCAAATGTTCTCTGCTAGAGACGAAGTGTACAAATTGCTTTAGAAACGCCATCCCAGCCATTCAGTGATTATGGCAAACAGCAGAGGCAAGGGCAGCATCTCTGATGCATTCATTGCTATTGCGGCTCGCTTTCCTATGTGAATGTCCACCCCACATGACCTGAAATGAATGGAGGGATACTTGCTTGCATTGCAGTTGTAGGTTGTTGATATTAGAACACCCACAGAGTTTTGGGTCACATGCATTCAGTTTTATGCGTTTTCTCTGTGTCTGAAAACTGGAAGAATGGCATAAATGACAGCCCGAGCCACCCAATTCCTTTTTTGAAAACTACCCCGAGTTTCTAATCCATGTGGTTGTAAGGGTGGGCAGGGTGCACAGAGAGATGATGGGATCACATAGTATGTGCTGTAGCTTCAGAAAGCAAAAATAGGTTTGTTCAGAGTTTCAGGACATTTAGTTCCTGCATTGCAGGGGTTGCACTCAATGACCCTTGAGGTGCCTTCCAGCTCTATCAAAAGGTAAGATCTTTTTATTCTGAGGAACCCTCTAACCGCCCCCCCCCCGCAAACACATTGCTACCAGTCACTTATTGGGTTCTTTTCCTTTAACTGTAGTAAATTCCAGATTATGCAAAACCCCAGATTTTGCAGTTGAATAAAGGAGCTAAATTAAGTACATTTTTATCCATTAGTATTCCTGTTGTAAGCTGCCTTGGAGATCATTTGATTGAAAAAAGGTGCTGAGAATGGTAAAACGAATAAAGGGGCGGGGGGAGATAATGAAACACAGTTTTTGGAATGTGGAATTTTCTTAGGGTTAAAATAAAGACCTGTGTATAAATGAAAAGCTTTGCAATGTGATCTTAACTGCCAAAATTAAGATACCCTGCTTTCAGTGGGATGTGCTCCCAAGTCATTCTGTTAAGGATTATAGCCAAAGGCAACACACACAGAGACACACATCTGGGAATAAGCCCAACAGAACTTACTATTTGCAAATAAACACATATAATGTCAGACTGCCATCCATCAAAGCTGAAACGGCAACTGTTCTTTCCGCGGAAGCCATGCTACTCCCATGACCTGTCAACACACACACAAAAAGAAGACCATGGCTTGCTGCTCTAGTGTGAGCTGCAGTGTCTGCACCAGGGAACCTGTGGACATCCAGATGTTGGTGGGCTACAGCTTCCACCATCCCTGACCACTGGCCAGACTAGCTGGGGCAGATGGCAGTTGGAGTCCAATGTCATCTAGAAGTCTACAGGTCAGCCACCCCTCATCTCCATGGGCATGACAAATAATGACATGTCACCACTAGGTTCTCCCTTGGCACACTGTATCATTTGGGGGACCTTCCCCCAAACTTCTAGACTGGAGTTCTCACAGGGGTAAGAATTAACAGATAGAAATCAGAAAGAACATGAGATGAGCTATTTAATAGGCATGGTTCTCCCCTTCCCGCCTTCCAATACTAGATTTATAGTGTGGGGGGAAAGTATGTATAAACAATGACATCAAGTAGTCTCTTCTGGCTTTCACTCCATCAGATTGGCTCAGGCCAGTGCATCATCTGCTGCAGAGTAACAGATGCTTCAAAGGAAACACAGCACAGTTGTGCATTGCCTCATTTCTTGTTAACACTCATGTCCTAAAAGTTTGCCCTCTCTAGGGCCATCTGGGATGACAAGCATGACCATCTTAGCAACTAGCCTTGCTCCAGAACAGGGGTAGCCAATGTGGAGACTTCCAGGTGTCAGCCTCCAACTCCTAGAAAGCCAGCCAGCCTGGCCAATGGTCAGCTCCCACCATTGCTGGAGTCCAACATCATCACTTGGAAGGCACCACATTGACTACTCTTCCCTACTGTGGAATATCTACACTGTTGCCATTTCCAAGATCTACCTGTGCTACCACACTTTGCCTTTTTCTGCAACCCATATTTTGGTATAGCAATGACTTGCCAGGGGAGCTCCCTGCTATACATCCATGAGTGCTTTCGCCTGGAAAATATAAAGAGTAGTGCCCAAAGGGCTTCACCAGCACTTTGGCATAAGCTATAAGACCTATATAATGGGTTATATTAAATTATATTGAATTAAATAATGGGTGGGTTTGCTTCATGGTTAAAAACAGACTATCAGGGCATCCTCACGCTGTGCTCACCCTTCTCACCATTACTGCTTTGACAGAGTAGGAGGGGTTTAAATATGCACATGCACATGTCTTGCTTAGAACCAGAATGCAGCATGTCCCCCTAATTAACCCTTGGTCTACAGCTGTCTGCTGAATAGTATGGACATGATAGATGATAGATAGATGATAGTTAGATAGATGATAGATAGATAGATAGATAGATGATAGATAGATAGATAGATAGATAGATAGATAGATAGATAGATGATAGATAGATAGATAGATAGATAGATAGATAGATAGATGATAGATAGATAGATGATAGATAGATGATACCTAGATATAACAGAAAAACTCACATATTCTTCTTTGCAATTCATGAAGCCATATTTAGACATCTCTCCATGCACAAAATTCTGGGAAAAGTTTGTTTGTTTGCCTACAGCAATTTCCTTAAGTACACAACCTTGCTGCTCAGGTTGCAAGAGAATTCAATAACCAGCAAGCAATGTGATGAACAGACTAGCACAAGGTCACTGGCCAAGAGCTGAGGGAGAGGGTTATTGGAGTTGTAAGGCTACTCTCCATGTTGCTAGGACCTCGGACAGCAGCTAAGATCACCACTCTCAACATCTAAGCAACTTTAACATCAGCTATGGTACTCCTATCTCTGATTACCTGGTAGGGCTCTGTTTATAAATCAGCTTTGGGACTAGGTTGCCTGGTACACATCCCATCTAATTTTATTATTTGTCGCCAAGAAACAAAAATCCAGTATAAGCAGTAGTTATGCCAAGTCATCAGCAAAATAAGGATGATAATACTAGCCTCCCTTAAAGACCTGTTGTGGAGATGACTGAGATGAATAAATGTGAAGTGTGTGGACCACTTTCTAAGCATAAATAGGCTCCCTTCCCATGTGTGACATTCTGGAGCTTACTTGCTGGTCCAGGTCCAGAGAAGGTAGCATATAGTTTTGTGCCTGAGGAAGAAAGCCCAAATGGTGCTCTACATATTAGCAAAAATATAATTACTTAAATAACTGCCAATGTGATGTCCTTGAAATGATGACCCAGCTGCTGCCACCTGAAGCAGGTTGCCTTAGTCTAAAACAGGGGTGGTCTAAAATGTGGCCCTCCAGATGTTGTTGGATGCCAGTTCTCATTATACTTGACCACTGGCCAGGCTGGCTGGGGCTGATGGAAGCCTGTGTCCTACAACATCAGAAGGGCACTAGGTTCCCCTATCTCTGGTCTAATAGAAGGACCATCCTTGTAAGTAGCCAAGATCAGAAGCACTTCTCCTGGGTGGATGTTATCTTGTGAGGAGGAGACTTTGGAGATACATGGCCAGGTTTGGCATCTTTGTCCTACCTGCCATGTGATGGCTGCTGTCACACAGTCACCTAGCATAAGCTCCTAGGCTATTCATGCAAGGCCAAGAAATGCTGTCCTTACAACAGGGCTGTTGAATCCTCCCAAATGTAGAGTTGCTTCCTTTGTTTACTTCACTTTTGCCTGAAGCCAAAAGTATAAACCCCAGTTGGCAAGGTTTACCAGTCAGATAATAATTACCTGCTCATGGGATTGCTTGGCACCAGGAAGTTAGAATGCAAAATGAAGTTTCCTTAATGATCTCACTCTAAGAACTTTTTCAGGCGTCTCAAAGGATGTTATTAAAAAGTGCATGGGAGTTTACCAGGTGAAACTGTTTTCAGAGTTTATCAAACTTAGTCCTAACAACAGGCTTATGCAAAAACCCCTAAAGGCATCTTAAAGCAAAGAGGTACAACCACTTAATGGATAAAATAGAAATGTTTGTCTCAAAAAAAAGGAAAAGAAAACCCCTCTGCAGAGTTCAGCTTCACTGTTCGTTGTTCTTATGAACAATCACATTAATAATTTCCCCATTTACATTCCAAAAAAGTACAAAAGTTGGTCTTTGTGTAGTAACAACAACAACAACACATTCAAAATGCACTAGGTACAAACTTACAATTTTAGAGCATGATTTCAAGAGGAATGTTAAGCATGTGCTTAAATCAGCCCACACTGAAATCAGTGGAACTTTAGTGCTTTCTGGAAGTTACTCTCAATCAAGACAGAAGCAAAGGAAATTGAAAATGAAAAGGAAGAAGGTTTTTCTTCTTGGCTTTCTCTTGGCAAGTCACCAAAATGTCCTGCAGTTAGAACTTCAATCCTTGACATACAGAAGAATGCATCAAGTAAACACTGGTTACTTTCAAAAAAAGAAAAAATGGAAAAAAATAAGAAGGGGGAACCCTCTGTCACATAGTTTAGCAATATTCTTCACAATGTGCCATGGGGATATTATTTAATTCTGCAAATGTTGTAGGAGTAGTCGGACTGTGAATGTCTGTCAGGTGATGCATCAAGTCCCCAGTTGTGCTGTGGATGGTGTTGATGTACATTGTCCAAGCCTTTTCTGGATCGGAAGACTTGGATTTAGCCTTTAAACTTCTCTCCAGTTTTTTCTGTTTATATTTAAATTCCAGAATAGTTTTTGTGTATCTGTTCATTGTGGTCACTGAGGAAGCCATACAGCAGGCAAACGAGCCCCAGGCAAGACTGTCAAGAATACAACAAGATCATGAATAAAATGGCAGTGCTCCCACCCCTGGTTTGTAAAGCCCCAATGTTAACCACAACCCACACCTATAGTTTCTTGAGAAATGTTCTGTTTTGGTATGCTTTCCCCCAAACCAAGCTTCTATCTGATTTGAAAACACATAAGCCATGTGAAGACTTCCATGCCCCCACTCCATCTGCTGCTGTGGACAGTCAATAGGCAACTTGGGTTGCGCCGATGTGTGCAATGACATGCAAATGGAAACACAGAGAAAAGACAACCTTCCTGTGTTTGAAGCTGGTAATGTGTACATGCCCATTGCACACCTTGTTTGCTTTTAAAAGTGCTTCTGCACTACACACACGTAGCTGTGTAACTGTTTTTGTGCAGCTTGTAGCTGACAATGGAGCTTCCATTTAAAAACATCACCACCAGTGCAAAACTTGTTGCTGGGTATGGTGAGCATTTTCAAAAGAGCAGACACAAGAAGCCGCCTTATACTGAGTCAGCACACTGGGTCTATCTAGGCCAGCTCAGTACGGTGGACACTGACTGGCAGTAGCTCTCCATGGTTTCAGGCAGGGGGTCTCTCCCTGACCTACCTGGAGATGCCAAAGATCGAACCCGAGACCTTCTGCATGCAAAGCAGATGCTCTACCACTGAGCCCTTTCCCAAGGACCATGCAGAAGCACTGCACTAATTATGCTTTTGTAGTGTAATACTTTCTAGTCCACCCATCAACATTTCAATGTGAAAGATATGCTTCTGAGAAGGGAGGCTGAACCTGCAACCCCTACTACAGACACCTCTACCCTTCCATAGTGTCAGCTTTTTTTAATGCCGTTTCCTTTGCTGCCATTTCTATTGCTTAGAGCTTCTTTCTAATCCACTGCAGGATCCCACCTAATCAGAGAACACACAATGGATGTGGCTATTTTCTGCTACATAGCCAATCAGAATGCAAGTTGAACTAAGGGCAATGCTTTCTGCGCTGGTCACATGGGTGATTCCCAACCAGTTATATTACTGGCTGCACTCTTCCTCTAAAGTGACTGCACAGGCAAATATTCACACTGGCCCAAGGTACTTTGGGATACCCTTGGAAGTTTGAAACCTCCCCAGGCCTGTGTCAAACTCTATTGTGTGCTGCCTCTTTACAAACTGAAGAAGATTTCATCTGGAGGACCACAGTGGTCATTTTCTTCTGTGCTTCCCTGGTCACTAACGCCTCATCGACTAAGCAGAAAGGGAACCATAGGTGTCTGGACTAGGAAACTGACTAGACAGTTTCCTCATGATACTTGGCTCTTTCTACATAACTACTTCTGTTAGCTGGTTCCATATTTATTTGGTACTTGAAAAGCAAATGTGTGGAGGCCCTTTTCTTTTCTCTTTTGCACAACTAGCCCCTAATTTAACCAAACAATCAGAGTGATTGGCGGGTCATGTTCATCCATTTGTTGTTATGTTTTCCCCCATTGCCCCCCCTAGCTTACCAGTAGGACCAGCCATAATCCCAGGTCTGTGGGCGCCAGTCCTCTGGACCAAGATTGACGGTCATTTGAAATACAGTTGTATACATCATGTGAGCCACCATTCCCAGGAGACCTGAAATATTTCACAATGCTTTGTTAGCAGGAACCTCTTTTTAATTCACGTTTGCAGATCCATCAGGTTGATTTCCTCCTCTCCCCTCCCAAAGCAGCCCAAGGGAACAAACAGCAAACAGTTAAAACACACACACCATGCAATAAAAATAAAACAAATACAATCAAGAACATCTAAAAACATTTTAAAAACTCAAACGTATACCCAGGCTTGTAAAAGCACTAGGTGAAATTCCAGGGGCGGGCGGGGGGGGGGGGTTGACAGAACATTTCAAAGGCAGTAATCTCTTCAGCTGCTCAATACCAAATGAATTCTGTTGTCATTAGATAGAGATTTGTGACAAATAATGTTGAGGCTTCACCTTTTTCTTCAGACCTTAAGCCTGTCTGCCTGAAAAGGCTTAGCTCCTGATGGTTCATACTTGACTGAATAAGGACGATAAAGATAAAGCCCCTCTCATACGGAGGCAGGTGAGGGGCACACAACTAATCCACCCAACTGGATTTATTTGGTATGAGGCTATTGCACAAACTGAATGACACCATGAGAAGTGGACCAAAAGGACTGCAGAATTCAAGCCCAAAGTCGCAGCTGCTGCGTGGGGCATATTCCAGGAAGTGACATACTTAGATGTCTTAGATACATAGTGACATACTTAGATTTTGACACAGGCAGCTGCCTCACACCATTTCGACTATTCACCCATTTAGCCTAGTTTTGTCTCCTCTGACTGGCAGCAGCTCTCCAAGGTCTTAGGTGCATCTGCCTACTTCATCATTAACTTTTAGGAAGAGTCTAAAAACATTCTTGTTTACTCTGACCGAAAGATCTGTTTCCTATCATCCCTGAAATTATTAGCTGTGACATTCAATGATTGTTACTTAGAAGTTCTAAACCAATCTTTAGAGGGTTGTTTCTGAACTGTTTTTAAGAGTTTTGATTGTATACTGTTGTTGATGTTTTCAATGATAGATGTGGGCTCCTTCGGGAGGAAGGCTGCTTATATAAATTTAATAAATAATAATAAAATACCTGCCAAGACGGTGAAGATCGCAGCAAACGCATTGAGCTTCAGCCCATCTAGCATGCTGATGGAATAGCAAACTTCAATCAACATGAGTGCGACGCCCATCAGAAGCAAAGCAATGTAGAGGAGCTCTGCTGCAATGGAGAGCCACAGGACCCCTGGAACAACAAAGGTCAGCAGCTCTGAGAATCCTAGATGCCCCAAGACCTCTCCCCACCATTCTGTACCCATTAAGCTGCCAATATATGCACATAAAGTTAAAACAGTTGCGGCCCTGCCCTTTATTGTGGCTTCAACTGCTTTTTATTGGAGCTGGTTATCTCTGAGTTTTCACAGATGGTGCAGGAGAAGTTCATCTTGAATCCTTAAACCCTAGTCCATAGGTATGTGCCAGGATATGTGCAATGGAACAGAGCAACTTACTCCAGTACAGTTACAGCTGCATTATGAGCCTAGTGGGGCTGAGTATGTCAGATCCTCTATTTGCCTCCCAACCTACCTTAAGCAGGAAGTCTAGCTGCAAGCACCAATCAACAAATGTTATTGTTTATAGCCAATGACCATCACAATACAGTATGAGCACAAATCACATCCAGCTGCACGCACACTCCTGGTTACTCTTCATCCAGGGTGCTCTCACTACCACCTTGGGAATCACGTGACATTAGCCACAATTCATATCTATCTCGTCGTTTCTGATGAAATGCTGTGTTTTGATGAGTTTCCTCCCAAAACAAACTTCAGTCTGAATAGAGAAAAAGAAGGACCTAGCTGCACTTTACCTAGCTGGTAATGTGTACACAGCCTCAGTCTCCTGAGCTGTACACTAACTTGAGGAAGGCTGTGGGGAGCAGCCAGGCTTGCCCCCCCGTCCCCCACTGTAGATTCCCTTAGCCAAGTGAGCCAGATCTGCAGAAGAAAGAATTTCAACAGGTGTAGTTTGTCATGCCAGCTCCTCTCGCTGAAATCCCCATGCCTACAAAATTTGGCTACTTTAAACTCAGCCTGGAGACACAACTTCTTGTCCAAGACAGAGGCTGCTTACACAGTCCCTGCTTAAAATAGAGTGGGGTTGCTCTTTTTCTCACTTTGAATTGAAGCTGGTTTGGAGAAAAACAGATCAAAACATAGCATTTCCTAAGAAACGACAGGATAGGCACAGGATAAACAAGGATTGCAGCTAATGTTGTGTGTACTGTATATCTCTTTCAAAACCAGCAGTGGGAGCATACTGGACACAGAGAAGACAGGAGCATGCACACAGCTAGAGTCATTTTCCAGAAGGATGAATGGAAGCAAAAGGTGCTAGCTTTCCCAAAACTATTCCCCACCACCCTGTGGAGGATGCCACCATTTCCCAAACCTTTTCAAGCACCTTGGGCTTCAGCTTCTAAACTGAGTTCGGGTTTCTTTGGGAATTATCCAAGGTAATATGCACTAGAGCTAGAATAAATAATCCCACCACAAATACGCGCAGATACCAAATTTGGCAAACATTCAGAATACGTGGATTTGAGCCACTGTTTGTCCCATAGAAACGGGGATATATTTATTCTAGGGTTGTGTTTCCCATGACTCAGAACACCGAACATAAAGATAGAAAGAGCAGAAACTTGAATTAGTGACAGCATATAATTACCTCGATCCGCCGGGGGTGTCAGGCTGATAAAACTTCTACATTTCTCACCTATAAGGCATATAAAATGTACACTTTCAAATTATAGTTTGGAAGGGGGAAAAAACCTGAGCATCTCATCAGCCAGCTTAGCCTTCCCACCTTCCCAAGGCTTATAGGAACACAGCCTCCCACAAGCAACAAGAAGGGAGCTGTAAGCAGATGGCAGGGGAAGCCAGCGCGCTGAGCTAAAATGCTGCAGTGTTATTTGGAATGCAACCCCCCCAGGGGGGAATTAAAAGAACAGGCATCCCACTTTGTGCCTATAAAACAAAGCAAAGGCAGGGCTGCTTCTTGCATGATATTTTCGTATTTGTGCATGCTCCACAAGCTGTGCCTTCTAGGAAAATAGGAAGCTGCCAGACCATTGGTCTATCCAGCTCTTGCAGAGGCTCTCAGGGGTTTCAAACAGGAGGAATTCCCTACCTGGAGATGCTGGGGATTGAACCTGGGACCTTGTGCATGCAAAGCAGATGCTCTGCCACTGAGCCATGGCCCATCTCCACCTTTTTTTTTTTTCATTTTTACCACTTGTCCCTTTAAAATGCACACGGGCAGGGACATAGTCAGCCTCTCCATCACTGTTCACGTGCATCTTAAAAAGAGATACACTTTGAATTATAGAATCATAGAACTATAGAGTTGGGAGGGACCATGAGGGTTACCTGGTCCAATCCATTGCAATGCAGGAAGCTTCTGCCCAATGTGATGCTCAGACCCACAAACCTAAGACTAAAGGTTTCCTACACTACCAGCTGAGCCACATCTCTTGCACTGTTCAAATACTGGGGGAGTCAATATGAAATCCAACAGTTTTCGATTTCTCAGTCTAGCTGATTACCTCCCAGTCTATGTAACACAAGTTATACACAAAAACTTCAGGAGCACTATTAAATAGGCCAACACCTGGCAACATTTGCAGAGCTTTTTTATCCACTCTAAATGTTCTTATAAATGCCGTTCAAGTGATTCCCAAATGTTATTTTTCACCACTAACACTTCACCTTATTCCAACCCAAAATGTCTCGTTTTGTCTCTGACTACCATCCTAGATCCCCAACACTCCCTACCAAACCTGACTGCCAGAGACAAGTTCTGCTTCCTTCTACACCCCTTCCTTCTCTTCTAACTTCAAATGGCTGTTGCCAAATCTTACTGTATTTCCCACCAGAATTTCTGAGTTCCGCTTTCCCCTCCTGCTAAAACTCCGGCCCATGTGTCAGTCATATTTTGCCCATTTATCCCTCTGAGGAGTTCTCTCTTGGTGGCCATCTCTATGATTGTGTCATTGCACTGGCCCAGTTTGTGCAGTTAGTTATCCACGTAGGCGGATGCTGGAAATGGAACAGTGTGGGTAGAGTACCATGTGACAAATTAATTGTGCAAGTGGCACGCCACACAATTTGGGCAATTCTAATCCTTCCGAATTCAACTCCACCACTACACATGGCTCTGAACATTTACCCCCTCCCACCCCATCACTGTCACTGTTAATGCTTAGGCAGTAAGCTTCTCAGGGCACCTCGACTTCTAGCATCATGTGAAACATCTTCTAGATTGAAGGTGTTGTATAAATGCATCCAAACTTAAGTCTAGCTGCAAGCCCAGGAAAGAAACAAAAAGTGCTTACTTGAAGAAGTACCTATAATTATGTGAGGTCATATCCACACCATCCATTTAAAGCACTCTTGTTCCACTTTAACATAATAATCATGGGAACTGTAGTTTGTGAAGGGTGTTTGGAATTGTGGCTCTGGGAGGGGTAAACTACATTTCTGAGGATTGTTTGGGGGAAGTGTTACATGCCAGTCGCAGAAGGTTGTTTGGAATTGGCCTGAGTTCTTAAATAGAAGAATTCACTGGAAGCAGAGCTGGTGACAAAGGTCAGCAAAGCTGGGGATTTGCTAGGATCCATGCGCCACCCAAAATGGTTGCCAAAGCACAGCAACATTTCGACCACATTTTAGATAAGTTTCAGTGCAAAACACTGAGAAATAGAGGGCAACTCTAAAGCTATGCATAGCTGTACACAGAGAACAGTGCTACTTAAAACCAGTGACAGAAGTTTATAATAGCACAAATCAGACTAAAAACAAAGGTGGGGGAGAGGACTACACATTTTTGCCAACCCTAGTAATGTTGGCAAATATTGGTAATGTGCATTGGGTTAAGATATCCCTGCCCTGTCTCCACCCACTGGTGTGTACATGGAGCAAGAGGTTTCAATACACATCAAACTATGCCACTATATATAGCAGCATGCAGTTCAATCTGAAACACAGTGAGAGAGAAAACAGCCTCACTGTGTTTTAAGGCAGCAACGCATACATGACTTAATTCTTGGCTGGTGGGAGTGGCTGAATTGGTTCTGGCAACTTCCACCTTCACCTCAGGTAGGGAGAGTGGCTCTGTGGATAAAAATAAAGAAATTGTTCTACATTTCCTGATCTTTGCTGTTGAGGCTGAATGGTCAGCCACTTCATTTTGCGTGTGTTATTTTTAAGTGTGCACGTACTCAGCAGCACAGCTGTGAATAAAGCTGCGTGGATTGTTTGGTTTTAAATTTTCTGCAAAAAGTACATCCACATTATATGTGCACAGCTGTCCATAACATTGGCTCTACTAAACAAAAACAAAACAAAAAAGATCCCTTTGAATTTCCATTATTTTTACAAGGGACCACTCCTCTGAAACATCATTAAATCACAGATCACGTCTATGGCTACAGATTGCACTGCAAAATTCACAGATCATACTGTAAAAATCGTGGATCTTGTGCTTCCCAGCATTGCCATGGCACAAAAACATGGGTCTTAAGCATGGACCCTCATAATTTTTAGGCAGAATGCTACTGCAAATGCCATCAACTTACACATCACATCCAAACCCACTCACGGAACAATAAAAACCATGTTTCCATCATCAGGTGGAAATATGTATCTGAACCACAGGTATCCTATGAAAAAGATAGTGTGAATTCAAGAGGATCTATTGTTGCTCAGCTGAATCCAACTCTTATCCCACAGCTTTGCTGTAATATCCAAGGTAAAGTTAAGCATTGTTTCTCTCCCCAACCCATTTCTCCTTTGAAGGTAATAATGTTGTGTCCAGTCTTCCCAGTTGACCTCCCTTCTCTCTTTCATTCCCCTCCCCACTAAAACTACTAGGAGAAGCTAAAAGCACGTGGACTCTCAGAAGAAAGCCCCATTGACTTCAGTTGGGGTTTCTCTTGGGTACAGACTTGCAAACTAAGAGTGTCATGGGGGACACTTATTTAACAACAACTATTAATTTATATTAAGGGAGAATAAGGCAAGAAGATGGTGCCAAGGAAGAAAACAGGAACCATAGAATTGTAGCATTGGAAGGGGACCAGAAGAGTCATTCAACATAGGAATCTTTTGCCCAGTGACTTTGGGATAAAGAGTCTCATGCTCTACTGAATGAGCCATCTTTCTGTTTGAATCATGACAATGGGGATTTCACTGGAGACGGGGGTGTCTTTGACTTTCTTGTTGGTTTAGGGTAGAAGACTGGAGAATGCTTTCCTGGGTGCTTCTCTGTGATGCACGACCCTTTTGGTAGGAAAGGGAGTTCACTGATGGACACAAGCAGCCCTGTTCAGTTAACTGGCTGATCTTACTCATGAGAGTCCCATGGACTGCAAGAAGATCAAACCTCTCCATTCTTAAGGAAATCAGCCCTGAGTGCTCACTGGAAGGACAGATCGTGAAGCTGAGGCTCCAATACTTTGGCCACCTCATGAGAAGAGAAGACTCCCTGGAAAAGACCCTGATGTTGGGAAAGATGGAGGGCACAAGGAGAAGGGGATGACAGAGGACGAGATGGTTGGACAGTGTTCTTGAAGCTACCAGCATGAGTTTGACCAAACTGCGGGAGGACGTGGAAGACAGAAGTGCCTGGCATACTCTGGTCCATGGGGTCACGAAGAGTTGGACACAACTAAACGACTAAACAACAACAAACACACAGTCCTGTCTCCATGGGGAGCACACATTGTGCTTTGGTTCTTTCCCCATATAGGAAGATGAAACAGAGACTCAGGAAAGCATAACAACCCACAAAATGCTGTGCACACATTCACCTGGGAGGATGAGGGAGAGAGAAGGGTTTGTCTCTAGAAGGGTTTGTCTCTTGAACAGCCCATTTTATCTAAAACCACCAGCCACTCCTCATACACTCTAAACACAGGTGTGCAACACAGAATCTCAGAATAAATACAGCAGGTGTTTATTTATTGTCCTGTGAACACAGAAGGGCCCTGCTGGATCTGGCCAAAGCTCCAACTAGCCCAGCATCCTGTCTTCACAACAGCCAACCAGATTCCTATGGGAAGCCCACATGCAAGACTTGATAACCCTCCTCACTTGTGATTCTCAGTGACTGAGAAGCACCATGACTAGTAGCCATTAATTCCTTTTAAGTAGAATAACAGCACAGTGATGCCTTGGAAATTAAAGATGCTTCAGTGTGGATGTGGTCCGCTACAGGAGATGATCCTTCACTTTTCCTCTCCGCATCTTCTTCTTGATAGAGAGATGCTGCTCTCCCCCCCCCTCCCCTGCTTCTTTCTGAAGCCTCAATTTGGTTTCTGGAGTAGCTGTCAAGAGCTGCTGTTCTCTTCATCATTTCAAGCAAATTAAACAAAGAACAAAAAACAAGATTACACTGGTGGTGTTTCTGAAGATGAATGTCATTGTACAAATGCCATCTCGACAGATGTCTAAGGGGGATTGATGGCATGCACAAGGTGCTTACTATCGCTTCTATGCAACAAATCAAGTTATTGTCCCACAGGAAAGAATCTGTTCTCCCACAGGAAAGGTGTCATCATGAGAACAAGTAAACTGAGTGGACTTCCTGTGGCTGGAGGAAGCGCTATTAAAAAAATGGCACACAGCTAACAAATATGTTAGCTTTTACCATCAGACCTCAAAAAAACAAGCTTCCTGTAAATAGTCTTCCTCCTCCTTTTCTTTTGGAAATAAGGGATATCACTCAAATTTATACAACCTTACCCCTAGAAGTTTGACATCTTCCCACAAATCAGCTTTGCCTCTCGCTCAGGAAAAATGATTACAACAACCAGGTGAGGGGGTCATTTTTGGGGGGAGAATTAGGGTTAAACACCCCCTCCTTGTCTACTCCTGCAGTTGAAAAAAAAAACCATGGGGTTGGAAATCCCACACTTCACTTGTAAATTTTAATTCCACCCTAGGACAATATGCAGTTCTGGTGAAATGCTCCTTCTAGTAATGTTTTGGTGAGGTATGTGGAGTTTAAAGAGGCAGTTTTTCATCAAGACAGACTTAGTTGGATCAGCCGTTATATTTACATAGGGGGGGAAATAACTAGGAGTAATATATTTTCCCACTCTGTTGCAAACTTTTGATTTCCTAGCGCAGCCAAGAAGCCACGATGCCGATCCTTTGCTGCTGTACCAGCACTGATTTTCCACACTGAAACTCTTCTGAGTAAGTAAAACGTTTTCTCCTTTATCTGTGTCATGTCTTAAGACTCCATTTTGCTCCATAATACTACTGTGTGCGTGTTAATGAGTTTACCATTATTTATCCCAGAATCATTTATTACTACTACTTTTAAAAACCTATTCCCACTGACTTTTTAAAAAGGGAGCAGAGTTAATGCCACATGAGTTCTGCTTAACTATTTCTCCTGCACACTTTAAATATCGTGTTCCTCCTACTATTGGCTCCAAATACCTCGGTCTGTGTTATATTGTTGGGGTAACCTTTCCTATATGAGCCAGTGCTGGGGGGGGGGGTCATCCCTCATCCCACCCCTTCGGAATTGGAGGAGAATTGTGATAAGCGAGCTTAAGACAGAAATGTGAAATGCGGGGGGGCGGGGGCGGGATAACATCTCAACAAAGAATGCCATACCACTACAAGGATCGTCTCCTCCCTATTAACCCACAAAGAAGCCTTTGACGATTACACTTCATTAGTAGCCATTTCTTTTAAAGCAAATTGTGCTTCAGAAGCAACATAGCTTGTTTGCGCTCCAATACCCAAGGGCGCGTAAGCTCTTGCTCCCGTTTTACAGATGGGAAAAGTGAGGCTCAAAGTGACTTGCCGGTGGCCGCGCGGGATGTCATTGAAAGACCCCCATTCCCCCTCCCCCGGCGCAGTCCCGTCTCGGGAAGGAGCCTCCGCTCCCTTGAGACCCACCAGACGGTCCTCCTCTCCAGCTGCCCCCCCCCGGCTCACCACTAGTCCCTGCTGCCCCGACGGGGAGGTCGCCACTCACCGTCTCCGAGGAGCAACTCCTCGCAAGAGTACCAGATGCCGGCGTGAAATTTCCGGTCGACGAACTTGTCGTCTCCGGTCTCCCAGATGTACTGGACCACGTTGCTGTCGTTGGGGCCCCCGGAGGTGTTGAAGCGGATGCAGTGGGTGCCCCCTCGGAGCTCGCTGCACATGGGCTTGGCCACTTTGCGGGTCCCTTCGCACCAGTAGCTGCTGCTGAAGGCGGTGATGGAGAAGGTGAGCGACAGGCAGCTGAGCGAGAGCGCCGCCGAGGCTCGCTGCCGCCGGTCCACCCCCATCGCGCTGAGGACTGCCGCCTTGCAGAGGCTGCATCCAACGACGCCGAGCGAGGACAGGACGGGGCGCACGGCAGGGAGGCGGGAGAGAGAGGCACCCTCGGGCTGCCCCCGCGCGCCTCTTGGCTAAGCCCCTGCTGGTGGAAAAACCCCCGCTCTCAAATTGCCGATCCCCCCCCCCCCGCAGCATCCAGCCAGTCACCAGGCTGCCTCTGGCCGTTTCTGAAGGTGAGGCGAGCAGGTGGGCAGAGCTGCCAAGACGCCTCCTCCCCCCCCCCCCCCAGCGCAGGATGGGAGCCGGGGATGAACAGGGCTGAGCCTCAAAAGCCTGCCGCCTCTGCCAGAGCTCAGCACGAGGAGCCTCTCCAAGAATGCCTCTGAGCATACAGAGTGCATTTCTTTCCCCGCGGAACAATGGGAACCCAGCCACCCTCCCCCGAAAAAAAGCACGGGGGGGGGATAAGGAGTCAGGTGAAAAGCTGCAAACAGGCGTCAGCCCCAGGAGTGATCACTTTTATCAAGTCACGCCCACAGCGCTGGAAAGCTGAGACCCAAAACCACACAGAGGCAGGGATTAGGCTAGGGAAAGGTGAGGAAGGAAATGCGGGCAAGGGGAGCAAAGAATGAAAACACAGACACACTCCTCTCTTGATACTTAGGAATTAGATTAAGTGCAAAGTAAACACAGGGGGACTTGCTTTCCTGACTATCTTGGGAAAGGTGCCAATGCTTTGTTTGTTTGGAAAGTCAAGTTTCGCACCCTCTGCATAAGTCCTGGTGCTGCTGCACACCTTGGAGCCCAGGGAAGTAGCATGGGAAAGAGCCAGTGCGATGTAGGAGTTAGAGTGTGGACATCCAGCGCACATTTAAAGTGTGCAGTTTCACTCAAAGAATCCAGGGAGCTGTAGATTGTTAAGGTTACTAGGAAGTGTAGCTCTGTGAGGGGAAAACTACAGTTCCCGAGTGAGGGGGAACCATGTAATTTCAATGTGTTCTGGGTGTTCTTTTTAAATGTATGGTGTGGATCTGCCCTCAGTTAAGCCTTGCTGCACAATTTCTGAGAAGCGAGCCCCATTGAATTTCATGGACTGTACCTCTTGAGTAAACACACATAAAATTGCGCAGTCAGAGCACTTGGATTTTAGAACTACAGGGGGAGATGGCACTTCCATTTGATTAAACCCTCAAACATCAGTTTAAGATTGTGGGCCAAGTTAATTATTGCAGGCATTCCAATAACATTTCTATTCCCATTTTATAAATCTGGAGCTGAGAGACACTGATTTGTTCAAGGTCACCTCAAGTAATGGACGATCAGGGATGCTTCATAACAGATTCATTTCCTTGGGATTTTTGTTTAATCCCCTTTTCCTTCTGCACTTATCCATTTAGTGTAAGTATTACATCACGGCTTGAACAAACCAAACACTGTTTTTCTCCCTGCTCCAGTAGTAATGTACAGTGCCCATGTTTTTGCCGTGGCATTATATTTTTAAACATGATGTTTTCTTGTTATATACGGCCTAAACTTGGAGGTGGTGTGGGAGTGAGTACAGGCACTGGGGAAAACAAAAAACTGCTGTAATTTGCAAGTGAGGCAAACATTAGGAAGACTCCAAAAGAAAAGGGGAAAAGGAGCTCAAATTAAATGCCAAGCCAATAAACTTTTCTTTTTTGCTGTTTTAGCTAATTTAGGCAGTGTAGTGTGTTGAACTTTGGTTTAGCCTCCACATACTTGCTTTAGTAACTTAGTTGATTTGGGGGCAGTCAATCTCCCTGAATTGACCTGTTTGGCCACAAAGTGTCTGTGTACTTTTTGTGTCAAATGGAAGGGATGGGGCAGTAAAATCTGACTCCCTCCCAATCTGACCTTTCTACTCTGGGATGCGTTTAGCCGTTTCCCCCCAAGGAAGGCCACTCCTCCACTTTAGGCAAAATGAGGCAGCTGCCTCAGGCATCAGATGTGGGTGGTGGTGATGGTGCTGCCATTGAGGTGTTGGAGAACAGGGTTGTGTATGCTAAACAGCCTATCCTTTCCTCCACTAACTTAACCAGCTGTCCTCCTGGCAAACGAGAATGTCCCATTCCCAGTGCTCAAGTAAGATTCAATGCTCATGCCAATCAATTTCTGCGTGTGGAACTGAGGGAGGGGCATGTTTGTCCTTTGCCTCAAGCAGCAAAATATCTTGGGCCTGCCCCTAGGCCACTTCACTTTCATTATTGGAGTGGGGCTAAGGGGAAATGGCTGCTCGGTGATTTTGCTCCCCTCTCCATGTGCTCCATTTGACATTAAAGGTCAGCCCTCCGACCTCTCCAGCTTATGGTTTGTATGGCCCATTTAGCCCTTTAAAAGGTTATATTCAGTTTCTTGGCAGAGCTTTTAACACAGGTCTGCAGCAGGGGGTGCAATTAATTCAGTGTGCCTCCGTGTAATGCATTGCAAACAAAGCCACAAAAGTAACCCAGGCATATATTTGTTAACCATGAGTGGCTAATTACTCCAATTAGGACAAACCCCCCAAAACTTTGCCCCTCCCCCACTTGGTCACCTGGAATTTATTTTTACTCACCACTGATGAGCAGGAAGTGGCTATATAGAAGCCTGAATTACTGGTATGTTCACGTGACAATTCTACTCAGGTCTGGGATCACTTGATTTTCTCACAATGCTGAAGCTGGGCAACCTGTGTAAAGGTGAGAATATACTTTAAAAAAAAAAAATAATGACAGATTATTATCCATGACTGTTGCAGCAAAAGCGACAGGTTTGTGGAACCTTAAAGCCAGTGGCGTAGCGTGGGGGGTGCAGGGGGGGCCGGCCGCACCGGGCGCAACTTCTGGGGTTAGGGCAAATCCACGGGTTAGGGGGCGCAAATCCACGGGTTAGGGGGCGCAAATCACTTGCCTTGCCCCGGGTGCTGACAACCCACGCTACACCACTGCTTAAAGCTACAACAGATTCTATTCATTTTTAAGATGCCGCAAGATTTTTTTGTGGTTTTCAGATGAAGAGGTCGCTGCAGTATGGGTGATCTTCAGTTGACAAAGAAAGATAAATCAAGGAAGATAGTGAGCCATTGCCTTGGTTAGAAAAAGAGATTGTATCACACTTCTGTTTCTGTATGACTACATGGTACTTGAAAGAAGTATGTGAGATCTTGCATACCCTTGATGTTCTTAGGCAGGGACCAGTGGCCTCCCAGCTGGTGTTGGGCTCTAACATCCATCATTCCCAGCTGGCATGGCCAGTGGTTAGGATGTGGTCCAACAACACCTGGAGGGTCACAGGTTCCCATCCCTGATCTTAGCCATCTGTGCAGAGAGCATTTAGCATCGTGGAAGTGCTATTAAGGTCTAGAGCATCTCACCCAAGCTATTGTGTTGTGTGTGGGGGGGGAATTGTGTGCCTTTCTCTGTGTGTCCTAGAGAAGTTGGACTGGCTTCCTCCTTGCTGTCCTTTTTCTATTCCAGCAGGCCTTTGGGAACCAAATGTTTCTGAGGAAAGACCTGGTGCTGTGATGTTTTTATTGTGGATCTTTTAATATTACTTTAATTCTGTTGGGGTTCAATGACATTTTGATTGTCTTTTCTACAGTTTTAGCTTGTTTAATTTGTGTAAGCCACATTGAATCCCAAACTGGGGGGAAAGGAGGGATATAAATAAATACTAGAATAATAACAATCTCACTGTAGATCTATTTCCAATGCCGATCACACGAATACCCTTGCCTCCCTGTGGGTTATGCAGATTACACAGCAACCGGCTTCGTTTGGCTGCTGCCTTCCCCTTCCCCTTCGCCAAACCAAGGAAAACATGTCCCAGACCTGTGGAACATATGAATTCAACGCTCAATATAGAGGCTTGCAGCAGTGTACAGCATGAGATAAATGACACTCCTGTTCTCTGTACTGATTTACCAAACACATATTCCAGAACATTTGAGAAATGAGGCACAGGCATATCTGATACAATTCCCCTGCACCCAATTCTTCAGCCTCCTTTAATGTGCCTTTAAAAATCCTCCTTCCTAATGCTAACAACTCTTTCTAATTGCAGTTCGTTTTATGCCTGTGCTTCTCTGTGTCTTCCCTGAGATTCCTTATCGTTACAAAACTCCTGGTGGTGCCACATTAGTCTCTTTCTACCCCCCCTTCCCTTCCTTTCACTGCACAAAAGCATGCTCACTTTTGCATCTTTAACATAGACTCATTAAGACAATGCTTTCCGTGGGTGCTTTTTCATTTAGTTTTCCTAACCATCAGCCAGGCTGGCAACCCTACAAGACATAAAGTACCTCTGCCCTGGTTACACCTTGTAGAACGTGTCCACCAACCAAGTGGCAAGTGACAAGATGGATCTCCTTATGCTGATTTCCAGTTACTCCCAAATTAAGTCAGGAAAAGATGTGAGCATAAGCACCCATGTTACTTTTCCTGCCTCAGGCCAAGATGTCTTTCCAGTAAGACATTTTAAGATAGAGAAAAGGAAGTGGGTAGCTGGGTTTTAGGTGCTCTTCCTGGTCACCCTCAGGGGCATACCTAGGGGTTGGTTAGGTTGGCCCCTGCCCAAGGGTGCAGGCCGAGGGGCATGCAAAAATCATGCCTCTCCCATCTGGCTCATTAGGTTGAGAGCTGCAGGTTGCCTACAGATGCCTAGATTGTCTTCCTTCACTGTCCTTATTTAAGTAATGAGATGAAAGTGGGAGCTTCCAGTTCTAAACCACAGGACCATCCATGGCCTGGCCTGACCTACCCCACATGGCTTTTTGTGAAGATACAGAAGGACATATAAATCAGCTGGAATAGGGAAATGGAGTGCTTCCTACAAATTTGTTAGTTTTTATTAAAATATTATTCTTTTGTTGTATTTTACTTTGGGTGTTCCTTTTTGGAGAAGGGGGACCTTATTTGGGGGAACTGCTCCATCCCCCCCCCCCCCGACCACCTTAATCTGGCTGAAATTCAAATGCTGCTCATTTAAAGACTTTGTTCATGTCCGCTTTCCTTATTACATTGTTCCCACGCCTTCCCTTTCTTTTGAAAACTCGTGTAATGAATGTTTTCTCCCCATTTGCCAATCAGCCTCCATTTTCAACCAATTCCACCCTATTAGTCAAGATCAGTGAAAAAATAGCTGCTACCTAATTATTTCCCCCACCTTTTGGAGTCAGGAGTTAAGGCTGTGACACATATCAAGAGCTTACAGAACATACTGTGCTTCATTAGACTTCCCACAGATATAGGGGGACTAATTCGTAGGGCAGAGTTCTCTACTGAACTTTCTACACTTTGTTGCACTCACCAAAACCCAAATCTCATCAGACTACATTATACAAATTACCCAACGTTTGCATAGATACACTTGATTTGCAAAATATAAGAGTACTTAAATGTTATTTTTGGAAACTAGCAATGTTTATTCAGCAGGGTTCTATACACCTGCCTGGCAGGGCTTCTTAACGAAGGCTTGCAGCTGGGCTTTCTGCTAATGGTCCAAGGAAAGTGGTGTGTGCAGCAGTTCGATGGTGGGGAGCAATTCAGTTGCTGGGTGCTATTAAGGCTGGAGTGAGGAAGACAGGACCTCTGATTCTGATCATACTTGGGATCATGCTGGTCTAAACTGGAATAATCTGATAGAAAACAGTCAATATGCACTGGATGATGGACTTGTGCTGAAGGCCAGACTCTACTTCAGCAACTTTAGGATGGGGCAACTTTGAGCAGAGAAGCAATGGGATGAGTTCTTTTGGACAATATTCTAAATCTTCAAAAAAACAAAAAAACAAAAAACAAACAAACCAAAAAAAAACCCCACCAGCTCCCCACTTCAAGTTCCATGTTCAGGTTTGCAGCAAAGTTTGCTGGTCTGGAACACAGCATGAACGACAGCACCTTTAATGAGCATGATTTGGAGCTGAAAATTGGCCTGTGGGTATAATCTCTCCCCCCCCCCCAAAAAAAAACCTTCTATGCTCTAAATCACTCCCTCCTGAAGCTACTTTTCAATAAGCAAAGTGGCCATCAAGCTTCAAACACACACGTGTTGTATGTCTAGTTTGACTCTTGGGTTATCTTCTTTGACAGCCTCTAGCAGATCATGCAAGCGTCTTTGAGAACTGGTAATTATACTGTCCTTTAGACTCATCTCTATAGATGAACCCATGTCAGATTTCTTAAATGTGCTGGAAGACCACAGTGGCAAATGCAGATTTCACTCGGACACCAACAGCTCTGCATCTGTGAGCAATCAGTGTATGGGTTGGGTGCCCACTGCATTGTGTGGATTTGTTTGTGCTCTGAAGTGCAGCCAGTAAGTGGTAAATTGAACTGCAGACCCATGCTAATGCAAAAAAGAGCTCAGGGGTGGGAAACCATTGGACACACTGGCTTAGGGCTGATGGAAGTTGGAGTCTAATAACCCCTGGAGGGTCAAAGGTCTCTTAGTTCTGCCCAAAGTCTTTCGGATTTGCAAGTCTTACACACAAGTGTAAACCCAACAATCCAAATCACAGCATTGTGATCAAAGAGTATTTTCTGCAAGGTTATCCATCGTGAACTCAGATCCTTTTCTTTGTCACTACTTTCCAGGATATATATTGTAAATATATTTTAAAAATAACTATAATAAGCTTCCTGGTTTCCAGTTAGTATACATTGATGGCCATAAATCCTTGCCTGCTGCATTCAGGTCCTTCAACCAGGATGTTTAATCACCTTCAGCATTCTTGGGACAAGCCAATTGTAAACAATCAGATGTAGGAAAAAGGTCCCTGTAGACTGAGCTGCTCGAATGCAAAAAAATTAACAAGTCCACAGGATTGATTCCTATATATTCTTCTCATTCAGCCCCAAGCTGACATATTTCAAGTCTCTGTCCAGTCACCTTGGGGCGGCAGTGGGGGGGGGCAGAGCTAAAGAATATCGCTCAGCTGCCTGCATATTGGCAGCTGTTCAGGAAATGGCCTGTCAGATTGCTGCAGAAATAGGCTTTCCATGCTCATATTTGCTCCAGGACCACCTTTTCATCAACCGTCTTCCAGATAAAGTTTCCCAGTGACACAAGTCCTTTCCAAATCAGTGGGCACTTAGGAGTGTCATGAGAACAGAACTCCAATCCTGAGTCCTTCGTGATGCTTTTCTTATTCCTCATTGGCTGAGAGGATCGGCAACAAAAAGCAGATGTGCTTGTAAAGTTTATACTAAATTCTCACTGCCCCCCTTTTTTTCTTTCAACACAGAAGAAGCAAAAGGAAACCCGATTCTAAGAACTCTGCAGGTTGGAGCAGATTGATTATCTGTTGCTTTTTGCTGACATTCAGGAACTTATTCTAATGGGTAAAGAGTCACTCTTTGAAAGTGGAGATATTTTCAAAGGAACACAGCGGGTGTGACGGAGATTGCTAAAGGAGATCACAAGCTAACTGGGTTGCAAGAGTCAGTGACTTGCTTGAGTATACAAATTTGCCACCCTGGATCACACTGGAACACCCAGTATTCTTCTGCACCATGAAGCTCTACTCTGGGACTTGTCCCACACCCGTCTTTGCAATCACAATGCTGTTTCTGATCAAACAGGTAAGAAAATCTGCCGTTTTAGCAATGATACATTTTAAAACATAAATGTTCCATTGGGCTGACATCTCTGCATATGCAAAACAGTGCGGCATGTTCACAAGCGGAGCTTATTTAACGGTATGTTGTGCAGCATGTAACTTCTTGTTTTTATAAGGCTTTGCACAACAAGTTCTTTACCTCTTCCCTGCCGGCTATTGCTTTTCCTGTACAATTGCTATTGGAGACACTATATGTGTGATTTCAGATTTTCCAGACCAGGCTTCATTTATTTCAGCACAGGTTTATTTTTTAAATGTTGTCCATTTCCAACTTGTTCATTTCACTTTTGCTATCCTCCCCGCCCCCCTTCTACCACCTATACATCTTGGGCTTCACAGAGGAGACATGAGAAACAGTGTCTATAAACATATATTTTTGTGTCCACCGCTAAAACCTTCATAGGTGCTCTAAAAACCTATTAAAAGTCTGCTGTATTCCATAGCTTCAACAAATGCATAGCATCAGCATATGCGTGCGGAACATTTAACTGTTGGCTTATTTTACCACTTAATCAGACCTCTATTCTCCCTCTAGATGCACATTTTCCATTCACGTTGCTGCTTAAGTGTAATGCCTTAAACCACCTTCTGGATAGCAGTCTCATTCAGATAACTTTGTGCCTCCAGCCTGCAAATTTTGAAAAGCCATATTTTCATGGAGAACCAAGTGAATTCGTCACCCGTTGACTCAAAAGGCTAGATTTCAGTCAGCTCTGTTGCCTTTTGAAAGACTTTCAGCATGGATGATGTAATTACAAAACATCTCTTGGTTTATGCAAGGTGCTTTAAGAGAGAGAGAGAGAGAGAGAGAGAGAGAGAGAGAGAGAGAGAGAAAGAGAGAGAGATTGTCAATTAGTGTTCCTAGGTAGAGAAGGACCATCATATTTATATCATTTGTTCTGTTGAGCTACCAGCTGATTAGAAGCAAGGCAGACAACAGGCTTAACAAAGAGGTGAGTTCTGTGAGTCATAGTCCTGGCAAATGTGGCATTTGTGATCTGAGATAGGGTGTAATGGCTGCCATGCCAATCCAAGATTACCTGTAGATGCTCCCTGGTGTCACAAGTTAACCCAAGGTGTTTATTCTGATGCAGCAGCATGGGCACTGCTACACAGGCAAAACAAGAGCCACTATAACCCGACTTCCACATATTGACTGGAACATCCATGCAGTGCCGGCTTCACCATGAGGCAGAGTGAGGCAGCCGCCTTAGGTGGCAGATGATAGTGGCAGGAAAGTGGATAGAGTTTGTCATCGCATGAAGCCTCCATTGTAAGAGCCCCATAAGCTAGTCTGCTGCCCACAGGTGCAGTGGAGGATGCTCTCCTGTTGTTGCCCGTGTCAAAGTAAGATTCAGCTGCCAGTCTGCTCAGCTTTTGTATCTAGAATGTTACGTTGGTGGGGAGTGTCATGTTGTCCTTTGCCTCAGGCAGTAAAATGTAATGTGCAGGCCCCTGACCCCAGCATGGATGTATGCGAAAATGGAGGGTATGCACAGTATGCTTAGAAACTGCACATGTTTGAACACATAAATTATGAGCTGTGGGTGAAGACTGGGCATGGCCAGCAAGCACAGTTCTTGATCCATCATGCTCTGTGCATATATTGCCCCTACTTTGACCACCTGCACAGGGCTAATGAGTCTTCTCAAGTTTTAGCGGGCAGCTAACAATGCCAACTAAAACATAGAAGTGATCAGAAGTAAGTGATCAGTAGTTGTCAGAAGAGTTAATTCCTCCTCCTCCTCTTCTCCTTCTCCTCCTTCTCCTCCTTCTTTTAAAAAAGCAATTTATCCCCAGGTAATAACACCTTCATATTAGCTGTGAATTTGTGTTTTGTGCTCACAAGAGAACCCCTTGGCTCAAGTGGATAGATCTGGACTCAGAAAGCACTGAATGACCCAAGCCAGACTCACTGCAATAGATGTACTCATGTTATATGGGGAAGGGAGGACAACAATATGGGGAGGGAAATGCCAGCCAGGACCGACAGCCTTTGGTTGCTGCTGTTTCAGCATTGCCCCATCACTTTGTGACACTTTTCCTCATCCTTTTTTTTTTTTTTTAAGAAGTGTAGCTGGAGGCTGTGCTAGAGTACTCATATACTCTCTCTCTGTGTGTGTGTGATGCTCTGAGCAGCCAAGACCCCTGCAGCCTAGTTCTTATGCCGTACAGGAAGAAGAACCTGACCACATCTCTTGCAAGGGTACCGAAGAGCGCACTGCTTCTCAGGGTCAGGCTAGGGTTGCTCTAGTGCTAAGAATAGCATGAGCAGCAGTGCTATTTACTTTTGTCGCCCAGAAAGGCCCCTTGAATATTCTGAAGTCACTATTCTGGATTGGGATTCAATCACACAGTGTTAAATTGAGGTCATGCAGATTGTGCAGCAAACCTGCTTTGGGGGGGGGGAGGAGTCAGACTTTTTGCAGCAAGGAAGGTGACAAGAAAATGCAACGGAAAGTGTGGAGTGACACTTGCTTTGGTGCAACGTCATCTGGTGTCCCAGCAACCAAATAGGGATGCATGTTCAGTAAGCAGTTCATCTGGAAGTGCCCTCAGTACTTGTTCTTCTCTGTCTTTGACCTCAAGAAATCTTTACTGTGAATCACATTGAGATGGTTGTTTAGAAGGTGATTCATAAATCAGTGGTGGTGGTGATAGTCATAATCACAATAATTAATATAAGAGAAATTGCTTCCTTGCCAGCAGGCTCCTTCTGCACCCCCAGGCTATAGCACTAGACATTTAACTGAAGCTTCAGAGCTGGGCCATAGTCAGGACTGAAAATACTGCTGTAGGGAGGATGGCTGGTGGAGAAACTAGCCTCTGTAGGCAGCAGAGCCAGAGGAACAAGAAGACGGAAGAGAAAAGGCTGCATGTTATTGCGTAAAAATCTTTTAAAATGAAGTGAATGGGTTCCCCCTCCTGCGAGATTTTTGTTTCCCATTCTTACGGTGTGTTTTTTGTTAATACAGAAACCCTCTTGAAGCTGGCGTGGAATTGCCAGATTGTGATGTGGAGAGCCCTCCTTTATTTTGGATTTGCTTCAGAATTGGAAGCCTAGGGCAGTAACCATTTCCCCTTTATCTCTGCTGTCGAGACCCCTATCTTTCTGCAGGGTGGTACATATAGATGGAGCAGAAATTTGATGCCATTCGCATTTGCACCACCTGATTTGCACTTTTTTGGGGGGCGGGGAATCGCTCTTCTCTGAATTTTGCAATGCATTTCCCCAACCAAGTGATGTGTACAAAACAGATGTACTAGGGTATAAAAATGCACAAAAATGCAAAGATAACAAACAAAAATGTGCTGTGTTCAGAAAAAAAATTGCTTCACAAAAATGTGTATATCGGGAGAAAGTGGCACTAAAATGCTGATGAATTTTTAAAAGGGTTTTATTTTTTTTTAAAAAAAGAAAATCAGAAACTGATGTGGAAATGTGCAGAGCTGAACTTAAGATTGGAAAATGAGAGAATGAGAAATGGGCACGTTCTCCTATCCCTCGTGGCACATGTGGACAGGTGAGAGAAGCGGATAACAGCACCAAGGGAGGGAGGAGTAGAATTCAGCAACACATTTCAAAAGTTAAAAGGAGAATCTCCAGGTTGCAACCTGGCAAGTAAGGACATTTCTCTGTGTTAAAAATAAAACAAAGGAATAGAGAGCAGCCATGTTTTAAAAGGCAGGGAAAGCAATTAACGGGGAAGAATGTTTAGCACAGTGATGGGGAATCTCCAGATGTTTCTGGACTAGTTTTAAAATGAAATATTATATTTAACATATATTGAGTATGAAGAAACTTAGCATGAGTGATAAACTATATGTGGATAAAGCTGTTACCCGTCATTTTCCACCTAACCTTTTTTGACAAATGATTACCTAAACATTCAATTTATAAATGTGTAATGCCTGATTTTTGATGTTCTGGTCTTATGCAAGTCTTTTAAATAATTCCATAGGCACAAAGGGGGTGGGGACTTCATATTTGAAGGTCTTGGTGAGAACAGCATTACTATTTGCCATATCTGAAGGGCCAAGAGTTTCCCAGCCCTGGTTTAAAATGTAAAATGGAAGAGGGGAGAAGGTTAAGGAGCCTACCCCCACCCAATGTTTGTTTGTTTGTTTGATGCAAACTGCTTCAAACTGGAGTCTCCACAGCATGGGCATCCACAAGGGGGAGGGGAAAATTTGCCCCACTGAATAACCCCCAGATTCCCAGCTTTAAAAAGCCCACATGGTAAATTTTAAACATACTTAGAACCTGAGATATGAGGCAAAATGGGCAGATGATTGCCCAGTTTCAGCTAACCAGTTCTGCTACTAGAAGCCCATGCAAGGACTTATGTTATTACAACTGGGCTTTCCCCCCCTCCCCATCCCCATGCACCCCCAAATTGGCTTAGGGGGGAGTGGGAGAAACTACAGAACAGCACATGAGGGGAGGGGAGGTTGTTCCATTAGCCAAGCAAAAATGTTTGTGTTGACAGAGCAATCTCCCTAGTGCTACATCAAATTATCCCCGCCATTCTTCCAATTATTTGGAGGAATTAACCTGTTCCTTGCGTCCAGTGGAAAAATTCTTGCCAGTGCCCATTTGCACTGGTGGGATAGAGTTAAGGAGCCTCTCCCTCCCCCCCACCCACAGAAGGGCCTCTACAGCCACATTTTCCAAAAAAATTAATTGTTTGCACTTTGTGAACACCCACGCACAGACACCGTCATGGAGAACGCTACACATGGCCAATGAACATCCCATGCATCTTGACACTAAGCCCAAGGAGATGAAGAGCACCTGTAGGCTCACTCTTGATTTGCCCTTTCAAGGCTGCTTGCTATCCCCCTTGTTCATTTGAAAGCCAAACTGTTTTCGGAGCCCAGCGAGCTTTCCACAAAACAACTGCGTCATCCCCATTCCATGCCTCTTAAGACAAGGTTCATTGACCAACAAACCTCCTCTCATCGCTTACATTTGGGGAGGGGCGGGGAAGCAGAGAGGGGGAAAGAGTAGGTGGGAAAAATCCATTTGGTTCCTGTCCCTAAAGGAGAATTCCTCTCTCGTGATTTTTTTGTAAATAGTTTTATCTTGAATGATCATCAAGTGACTCTTTGTGCTCTCGACACTGGGCTCATTAATCGACCCTCTGCGTTATCGGTTTTCCTCTCTGATCAGTTCTCAAGATTTATAAGCTGCCTGTTTTGGTGCAAGAGAGATTTATTTCTCTCCTTCAAATCTGGAGGTGCTGTGGCTTTTCTGACCCAGATGATGTGGCAGAAGACTTAAAACTGAAACAGCAGTGGGGGTTGTGGCTAGAAAATAGAGAAGCAGCCAGACTAGAGAATGGGAAACTGCGAAGCTTGTAGCACGTAGCAGAGACATAGGCTGCAAACACACAGTACATTAAAGCACATTACTTTCCCACAGGATCCTGGGACCTGCAGTTTGTTAAGGGTCCTGGGGATTGTAGCTCTGGGAGGGGTAAACAAGACCTCCCAGGATTTTTGGGGGAAAGCCATGTGCTTTAAATGAATGGTTTGTATGCAGCCATATTCAAGCTGACCTTTTTGGCTACAACATCCAGACTAGTTTTTTTTTTTTTTATAATGGGGGTATTTTCCCTAGTCCTCCATTCCTACCACCCACTATTTCATCTTGCCTGGTGAAGGCTTTCAGAGAACTCAAAAGCTTGCTGCTGTTTTGTGACAGTTTGGTGTGTCCTAATGCAGGCCTTGCCCAGCTGTGGGTTTTGATGTTCGGGAAAGGATGGCTTTGGTTCAGAGAGTCTGGGAGAAGGAAGAGAGTCAGAAAGAGTGTTGGGACATGATGAAGGATGGAGACAGAAAGCTGCTGAGGGTTGGCTCGTTTTAATGCCTGAGGAAGATCATTTAAATTGAATGCACACGCCCACTCATTCACACAGGGCACAAACTGCCAGACACTTTTTCTGCGCAAATCCCACTGGACTGCACAAGAGCATGGCAGGAGAGTGTGTTTCTGCCAAACGGAGGGCACAGAATGATCAAGTTGCAGACAGTTGGCCAAAGAGGTCAAAAGTTCACAGTGCGAAGCTCAGGGAATTGTTGGAAGGAAAACAGGAAAAGATAACTCTATTCATATTCTGTGCTTCTCTTGAAGAATTTAGCAACCAATCCTGGAACGAAGTTTCTTCCTCACTGAAGCTTAAGGGAAGCATTTTGTTCAGTGTCTCCCTGCCAGCCCAGGGACATTTGCCAAGCTGTTAACAGCTCGAGACATCGCACACATGTGGGAAGGGCATTAATTCAGCTCTGTGACAAACATCTTTTCCCCTGGAACACTTCTCTGTATGGGCAGTCACTTTCAAGGGAGATTGCAAGGGTGGGCATCTGTTCAAAACGCTGACCCGGCCATTTGGGCAATTGTCCAAAAGTAACTCATCTTCCATTTTTGGTTAAGATCATCCCAAAGGTTCTCTTGGATACTTCCAATTCCTATATGGATGTAAAAAAAAATATGTTTAGTATGAAAAAAATTAAATGACACATGCAATCAACACTGGCGACGTACTCCAGATCCCAGTTAAACCAAAGAATCAAAGGCCTTGTGTACGTCAACAGAAATAGCGGCACACCTGCCGTATAAACTGGCATGGTTGAACAGTCAATGCTAATCCTCAAAGGAACTTGAGTGCTTGAAGATCCTTTTCTTTTTATGGAGTTCTGGGGCCACTCCATGCTCCTAACCATGATTGCTATGCTCTGCCTCCACACTTGGAAGGAGTAATGCTTCTGAATACTGAATACTTGTGTTCAGGTCCCAGAGGCATCTGACTGGCCACTATGAGAACAGGATGATGGACTATGTGGACCATTGGCCAGATCTAGCAGGGCTTTCTCACCTTCCCATGACTCCCCCTCCGCTCCAGACGTGTACACGTACGTGTGTGTGTGTGTGTGTGTGTGTGTGTGTGTTGGAGGGTGTCAGCTGTGAAGAGGCCATACCTGTATAATAGGGAACGGTAGTTCTTTGGGCAGGCAGACTAAGGATCTTTAACAACTTCACTCAGCTGAAAATCTGCAGAATATTGTAGAGGAAAGCGAAAGCAGTTAAATTGGTTTAAAGAAGTAAATTGCATTAGATTGCAGACATCCCTTCCATCATCTTCAACTCAAGTACTTTTCCTTAACTGGGTTGCAACTCAGGCGGCTGCCCTCAAGCCAATTAATGACAATCAGTCATATTTCATTGTTTAAAACCAGAGGTTATGACACTTGGAGTCAGTATGACAACAGAACGCTAATGGACCATTTTAACCAAAAACATCACTCATCCACCCTGCAGGACCGTTGCTGCCGCAAGATACAATTACATATTATATGGATGATAAATGACCAATTTCCATTCACTTTATTAAGTGGGGCCTTCTACCATCAAATTTGCGTCACGTCCTGACCATGCCAGTTTCAGGAAGTGTCAGTTGGTAGGCAGACGTATCGTCACTCAAGTCAATCAATTTGATTTCCTTTTGATGCAGGAGAATTCAGCCCTTAAAACTGGATATCTTCCAACAATTTATAAGCATGCCTACTCAACAACATTAAAGTCTCACATCGAACATAACCAATCTATAGAAAGCACTTTATGATAATAGAAGTAGGAACAATGTTTGTAGTATTGTAACCTAAGAAAATCCTCAATAATTGGTCTGTTTTTTTTTAAAGCATGCCTACTCCTCACATTTAAGTCTGTGCTTAACAGCAGTGGACGCTATCAGGGATGTCTGGGGGGTGGGAAATTTTGTAAGTTTATGAAAAATTGTTTATGTAGGATCCCTAGACTAAAATTCCAAAATTCTTTGAGGGGAAGCTGTGGCAGCTAAACCAGTTTATATTGATGATAAATATATGGCCTCAGAGTGCATGAGGCTTTTCTGCACTTTCACAAATCTACATTTCCCAACTTTGTCCACTTCAACAGACTAGAAAGTTGGGAAATAAGTACCCATTTAAATATAAATCAGCTAGCATGGTACCAAATGAGGTTATATTGTTCTAGCTTGCAGTTTTAGAGGGTAGGCAAAAATGGGATGGTGACTCTAATTTTGCAATTATCAAGTTACATAAATATCAAAATATTGCCTTTGGCTTTAGAACCACTTTTTAGCATCACTTACAGCACACCTATGAATGATTACCTAGTCATATGTTCCATTGATCTCAAAGGGGCTTACTGCCTTGTAAGTTTGTTTAGGATTACAGCTTTAATCAACACTCCTGCATTTGTAAATTTTGGTTTACTGTTCTGGGAAGGGCTCCCATTCTGAACATGAGATTACTGTGAGTTCAAGTGGACAGACTTACTAAGGGACAAACATCAGCAGGAGAGGGGAGGCACCAGTTGTTGAGAAAGAGGAATGTATATGTCTGAGGTCTCTGAATATTCTACCTTGCAACGGCAGTGGAGCTGCCAGTAGAGAAGAGTTTCTATTATACGCCTGTCATTTCAGTAGACAGCAATGCCTCAGCAATAAGATAAAACCTGTCAACACACCAAAACTGCTTTGATCAGGAACAGAAGATGTCAAGTGCGTAACAGAAAAGATTCTGTCTCCCCCAAAGAAGTCAGCAGTTAGCTTGGCTCTGCGCTGAAAAATAGAAGGGGAATGAAAGATAGAAAAGGTAAAACATGGGAGGAGGGCCAATATGAGAGAAAGAAGGAAAGAAAAATGTAAGTGGGAAGTTGTAGAGTTTGTGTGTGTGTGTTGATGTTTCACAGACATTAAAGTTTATTGCCAAGGTCAGCATTTCTGTTTCACGTCATATTGAGGAAGGCGGTGCATATATTGCGTTTCTGCATGCTCAAGTGGTGGAAGGGACTTATATCAGGAATAGCAGTTTGTGAAACTAGTAAATTTCAAGTCAAAGTTGATCAAAACTCCCTTGTCTGTCTTATGAGAGCAGTGGAGAGAATGTCAGTTTCCCCCCGTGACACAGAATCACATTCAGATGTGTCACATTTACATTTGTTTTTTTAAAATATTTTTTATTAAAGATTTTCCTCGTTTACAAAAGCACATGCATTGTCTCTTTCTTCAGGTTGTGTTTTCTACAGATCAGTTACATTTGTTGTAAGACATTGGTGTTATATGCAGTATAGAGTTGGGGAAAAGGAAGAGGGATGGGAGAGAGGGGGTGGTAAAGCTTATGTTCTTTTACTTAGTGTATGTGTGGGGCTTTGTGTCAGCGTCACTTGAGTAGGTTCTCTTTCAATTAGCTTGTTATGTTTCCTTGGTGGTGAGAGAGATTGGGGTGGCCTAAGGTATGGTTGATTTGTTTGTGCGTGGGCAGGGGGTTGTTAAGTTAGCCATATTGAATTGTATGCTGTCGGTGGGTTCGTGTTGTTGTCTTGTTGGGCTGTGTATGTGATAAAGGGGAGCGTCTTCTTCTACAGTGGTACCTCGGGTTAAAAACTTAATTTGTTCTGGAGGTCTGTTCTTAATCTGAAACTGTTCTTAACCTGAGGTACTGCACAATTTCTGTTCTCATCCTGAAGCAAAGTTCTTAACCTGAGGTACTATTTCTGGGTTAGTAGAGTCTGTAACCTGAAGCGTCTGTAACTCGAGGTACCACTGTATTTGTGTCAGTTTCAGTCTATTGGTTAGCTGTTTAAGTCTGTTTCCCATACTACTTGATACCAGGGTTCCATGTTTAATCCTGACAGGTCCCTCCATTGTCTGGCTATGATGTCTCTGTCTGCTGAGAGTAGATGGGTTATGAGCTCTTTATAGTGTGAGTGGGCATTGTTATTTTGGAAAATGTTCAGTAGGGTCAATTCTGGGATGTCTTCTAGTACCTGTTTAGTTATTTTGCTTATTTCTTGTATGACTGCTGTCCAGAAGAGTTGGGTTTGGGGGCATTCCCACCACATGTGGAGGTATGTGCCTGTGGAGGTGCATCCTCTCCAGCATTTTAGTGAGGTTCCTAGGCGTATCAGCGCCAGTTTCCATGGTGTTAGGTACCATCTGTAAGTGAGTTTCAGAGTTCTTTTCTTTTCGCGATATGGATTTAAAGGTAGGTTTAGACTACATTCTAGTCCATTGGGTGGAGTTAATTTCGTAGTCTAGGTCGTCCTCCCATTGTTTTTTGATTGCATCTAGGGGTTTTGTGGGGCTTTGGAGCAGTGTTTTGTATATTGTGGATACCATCCTCTTGCCATGGCCTGCTGTTGTTATGAGATGATTTTAGAAGGTGGTCAAGGGCCTAGTGGCTGTTGATTTTACTACTGGATTGTTTAGGAAGGCGTGCAGTTGGTGGTGTGTTAGCCAGCGTATTTGGGTGTCCCCTAGTTTGTTTTGAATTTCTTGTGTCACTATGGGTTTGTTATTTTTGTAGAGGTCTGCTAGGCCATATAGGCCTTTGGCTTGCCAGGTTTTTATCTGGAGATTTTGTGCTGTGTGGTGGATAAGTGGGTGGTGAGCTAGTGGGATTAGTTGGGATGGGGTTGGGGTTGAGGACAGTTTGCCTGCTTCTTCCTTCCATGCTTTAAGCATGGTCTGTGTCTCTCCAAGTGCATCCATTGTTTTATCTCGTTTTCTAGAATGTATGGGATTAAGTGGTGCACTTGGTTGGAGATGCAGTAGGAAATTGCTTTTCTCAGATTTCCCCCTTACAGAAAAATACAAGAATTGGAGTGATGTGAAAGAGAAGACTATAGGAGTGTATGCACAGACTAATTTTTTTGTAGCATTTAAACTGGAGAAAATCGGTAGTGTTCAATTGCTGTTCTATATCTATGCTATACTAACAATACAATTCTGCACACGCTTTGTTGTTGTTATTGTTGTTTAGTCGTTTAGTAATTTCCGACTCTTCATGACCCCATGGACCAGAGCACGCCAGGCACTCCTGTCTTCCACTACCTCCCGCAGTTTGGTTAAACTCATGTTCATAGCTTCGAGAACACTGTCCAACCATCTCGTCCTCTGCCGTCCCCTTCTCCTTGTGCCCTCCATCTTTCCCAACATCAGGGTCTTTTCCAGGGAGTCTTCTCTTCTCATGAGGTGGCCAATGTATTGGAGCCTTAGCTTCAGGATCTGTCCTTCCAGGGAGAAGTCAGGGCACAGTTTTTGTGGTGTAATAAGACTTCATGGTATGCCAATACTGCCAGAGGTCTAAAAGTAGGCTCCACTTATACCTGACATTTTGGCTTAGGTCTGGTGAATTACCTCTAGTTAGTATTTAGAGGATGATTTCAACTATCTAAATACAGCAGTTAGCAAAGTCACAGCGGATGCAATTATTTACAGTTGAGTTTGGGAGATCTTAGAAAACTGGATTTATATTAAGTGTCCTTAAAAATGTTCATTTTTCTTCTTCTTTTATGTTATTAAAATAGATAATCAAGAATAAAACAAAACCATCACAGAAAACAGCTATGAAATATTGAAGCAGAAACAAAAAGGAGGCCAAAGACATCAGTAATACATTCCAGTCTTTCAATACATTCCAGAAATTATAACAAGTCTATAAACACCATTAATATGGATATCCCTTATGCTAATTCCATCTTCTGTCCTCTTCCACAGCATCCCTCACAATGAGAATCAGCCGTCACTTTCAGCTACTCTGACCTTCCCTCAACTTAGTGCCCTCCAGATGTTTTGTACTACAACTCCCATCTGCTTCAGCCAACATGGCAAATGGTCAGGGATGATGGGAATTGTACTCCAAAATTATTTGGAGGTTACTAAGTTGGGCAAGGCTGAGTAGGTGGCTCTCAAAGGCAACTGGACTTGCCCTCCATGAATCTGCCTGTCAGTGGCCCCTTGAATTTCCAGCTACAGATGAGCACAAGTGGGAGAAGACTCCTGCTTGTAGGATTTCTATAAACATGTGGTTCGCCACTGTGTGAAGCATGATGCTGGGCTAGATCAGTGTTTGATCTGATTGAGCATGCCTCTTCTTATGTTCCCACCACACCAGAACCCATTCTCAGTATGGAGGTATGCAAGAACCTGAAGGAATGATTGAAGAGTGCAGGGTGCATAGAAGCCACTCCTAGGGGCCAAAGTACATTTGGCCCTCCCAGTAACATATTTGAGGTGGTGGTGGTGGGGAGTTGATGGGCATTGCCATTCAAATGGTGTGTGCACACTGTGTCTTGTGATCGATTATGTAGGGTGGGGCTTACCTGCCGGGGGGGGGCATATTTTATTCAGGGTGTAATTAAATAAAGAAAACTAAAGAACATTTGCTAGGGAATAAAAACGGGGTAAGAAGAGAGCATGGAGGTGCCAGTATGAACTTGCGTCCTTCGGACTGCTTGGCCACTGGTAAACTGACAATGTGTCACCTCAAATACTAAGGGAAGGGTTATTATATTTGACTGGATGCAACTCCTGAAGACAACCTCTCATTTAAGTTTAGCCTCTCCACTTTAGCTGTCTCAATCTGTCATCCGGTAACATTTTGTTTCGTGTCCAATGTTAAAAATCAGCCATTCACTAAGCTGCCACAGTGCCTAAGAGCTGACATGTCAAACATTGTGTAACTGGCAATTAACATGTCCTATTTACTTTGTTGAGGGAAACGTGTTGGAAGAAATGTTTCCCCAAGAGAATAGCTTAGTGGGAGAAGTGTGGGTTGTTACTGTGTGGTGTTGGGGCACTCAAAACCAAATTGGGCGAGCTGTTGCCAGAATACAGATATAAAATGCTGACCTCGTTCTCTTAACACACCCTTTAAAAAAAAAAAAAGTTTATTACTTTTAAACACTACAAAAAAGAAAGAAAAAAGAAAAAAGACAAACAAAAAAAACCAATACAATACAATATAAAAACATTACACAGCACTGACACCATAAACTAAACAAAACAAAAACAAAAACACTTTAACACACATCATACAATTTCAATGTCATATCTTTCATTTACTTGTTTCGACCTCCTCACACCTCCCTTTTTGTATTCCACTTCTGTTGATTGTTTCAGCAATTCCTTTCCATCTTCCTCTGTTTTCTATCCTATAATTATCTTAACATATTCTAACCTTATTTTTCCCTAATACTCTAATAATCTATTTAAACTTAATTCCTTATAACATTTCTACTAAAGCCATATAACTTCATTCCAACATTTTTCTAACATTCATTAATTTTACAATATTTCTATAAATAGTCTTTAAACTTTTTCCAGTCTTCTTCCACCGACTCTTCTCCCTGGTCTCGGATTCTGCCAGTCATTTCCGCCAGTTTCATATAGTCCATCAACCTGGTGATCTTCTGTCCGATGCTCTTAGCTCTTTTCCAAGTCCCTTCTGCAGATCTTCTTCATATTTATACAAAAACTTTACTTTGTCTTCTACTGATCTTATTTTTATTTTCCTTTTATTTTCCTTCTTTTGAAGCTGAAGAGTAGACCTCCCACCTGAAGATGATTTTATTCCTTCTCAGCAAGGCAGCCAAATCTCTGTAGTTAGACCTAAGATCCAAAAGGTATTTCGGGGCGTCTTTAAAAATTTCCACTCTTGGCTGTTGTACCTCCAGGCTCCTCCAGGAGTGCCAACAGTCTCCCACTCTGTTCCTCTCCCTTTTCCCTCCTCTTCCAAGTCTGAAGGCCCTCACAGTTTTAATCTCTTCTTGACCCAAGTCCAAGTCCCAAAAATCAGCAAATTCCTGTGTGAGGAAATCTATCATACTTTCCTTCTCCAACTCAGGTAGGGCTCTGATCCTCAAATTCGTTTGTTTTTCTTTAAGCTCAATCATAGCAAGCGTTGACCTATGGTCATCCAGTTGCCTCTGCAAGGCTGGGACTCTCTCTCTCTCCAATTGTGTTACATTACATTCAGCAACAACGGCTTTCTCCCTAGCCTCTTAACACACCTTTTGGGAAGCAACTAACTTCCATATTCAAATGGCTCATATGCAATGTTTTCTTTGCTTGCAGGCTGAAGGATCTTATGAGAAAATAAGAGTGAATTTGCTTAACTATAAAGAAGCATGCTTGAAAATGTTGCACGAGTCTGCGATCAGCCCAGGTAAGAAAGCAACCTTCACCATCATCAACGCACAAATAATAGTTTGCGAAGCTTGTAGAAATGTGTTGTATCCAAATCAGCAGTACATGACCCTAACGTCAATGCAAAGATTTCTGCTTGTGCAGTGGAGCATTCACTCTCCCTCTTTCCCTGCAATCTATTCTAGGGGCTCCCTCAACCCTGTGAAGCAGATTTGGGGAAGAGAGAAATGAAAGTCCCATTTGCAAGTGAAAATCCTTGCATTGGTGGGATGTATTAGCTGAATACTGCCCTGTGGTAGCTAAAAGATCATGCGTAGTAGGGCTTCTCACCAAAATGGATGCAAGTATAAAGAGCAAGAAATGGTCAAAATTTGGTGAGCAGGATAGGGAGAAGAATGGGCTGTATTTTATTGAATATGCTAAGACGGCATATTGCGGGATCAGAACAGCTTTTGGATCCTTTGGTGTCAAGTCACTTTCTCAGTCTCCTTCCACACCCCTGAACCACCCCCAGTGGCGTAGCGTGGGGGGTGCCAGGGGTGCCGGCCGCACCGGGCGCAACTTCTGGGGGGGCGCGAGTCCAGAGGGAAGGGACAAGTTCCTTCCTCCGCCGGGCTCCCCGCCGCCACCGCCAGCCTTGCGCCCTAGTGCGCGCGCGCCCCCCGCCGCCGCCGCTGCGGCTGCGCTCCACTCACTGCTCGCAGGAGGAGCAGCCGCTGCAGCAGCGCCGCCGCCGCCACCAACGCCTGGCCGGCACGGGCAGCCTCCGCACCCCGCCGCCGCCGCCATCCCCTCGGCCCAGCCACAGGCGGCGGCTGCTTCTGCCGACTGGGGGGGAGGAGAGCTCCGAGGGGCCTCGCCGCGCCCTGCGCTCCCCAACACCCTCCGAGAGGAAGCCGGCGGGCGGGCAAGGGTCTCCCGGCTGAAGGGGGCGCCGCTGGCTCCGGCTCTCAGCGCAACTCTCAGCTGGGGGGGGGGTCGGGCGAGGACGGAGCGCGGCTGGAAGCCCCCGGTCCAGGCCGGGGGGAGGAGAGGCGCTCGCCAAGCCCCGATCTGGAGCGCCTCGGAGCGCGGGCTCCACCTACAGCCCAAGGAGAGGAGGGGGCGGGGAAGCGCCCGAGGGGAGGGGGCTTCGGCTGCCTCGGCCCGCGGGGGCGCCGCAAATAATAAATTTAATAAATTCCTGCTGAGCCTTAAGGGGGGGTCCTTGGCTCCTTCGCTCGCCCCCAGCCCCAGTGGCGTAGCATGGGGGGTGCAGGGGGGCCGGCCGCAACATCTGGGGGGGCGCGCTCGCACTCGAGTGCTAAAATCCAGGGGTTAGGGGGCGCAAATTACTTGCCTTGCCCCGGGTGCTGACAACCCACGCTACGCCACTGACCACCCCTGAAAGGCCCCCATTTGGCATCTACCATCAGTTGGGTCAGGGCAATGAATGCTTCATTGGCAGTGGGGATGGGAATATTGGATATGTTGCCCTGAGAATATCCTTCTCAGGGCCTAAGGATTAAACCCTTGGTATCCTCAGTCTCTCAGAGGGAGAGGGATTTGTTATGACATGTTCTTGTTTGTTTGACAGTCAACAGTATTGTCAAAGCTGGTGCAGTGCAGACTGGGAGTGTGAGCTGGAACAGAAGTAGTTTAAATATAATCTCAAACAAGTACTTGCATAGACAAGCCACTGTTCCTTCAGCCTCAGTCTTTCATTTTTAATACAGTTGTGATAATAGTACTTTTCTACTACTACCTTAAGGTGGCTGTTTACTGAGATAATTTATGCAACTGTCTGTTTGTTGTTGTTAATATTTACTGAACCTCCTTGGGAACATCTTGTTTCATTTTCTGTCAGTCATCTTAATTCATTTCCTGCTGACATTTGGTATGAGGATGCGATCTGGCCAAGATAATAATATTTATATGTTTTCATAAAAATTACTGAGGTATTCTGTATGAATGCTATCACCATTATTTTGTTGATTATTCATTTCTAATCCTTTCAACTAACCATTTGGCCTCTTGGGAACATCTTGTTATATTTGTTCTCACTCACCTACATTCATTTCCTGTTGATATATGTGGTCATGATGTAGTCAAAATGATAATCAGCCAGCTTCGTGCTTGCTTTGGTTGCTCGCTTCAGTAATTTTGATGCCTTGGTTCCATTCATGCCCCCGTCGCCAAAGTTTGATTGATAAATGTTCTTGAGAACTTTGCTTGAAATCTAAATCACCATCTATATCTAGCTGAAATGCTTATCTAAGTAGCACAAGTAGCAGCTTAGCACAAGGGTGGCTGCTGGTATGCTTCACTGTAAGTCTTACGTTCAGTGCTCAAAGTGGCAGAAAAAGGAACGTAAGAGGGTTTCATTTCAAGTTTGGTCAGATTCTGTTATGTCTGTTGCAAAGAAGTGGAACTGCATCCCCTCCTGCTTTTGAGCCCTGCTTATGATCAAACTGTAAACTTCATTTAGAGGTATTAATTTAAATGCTACAAGATGTGCAAGAGTTATGTATCTTATCAGTGTGGCTTGGTTTGAACACACTGCATTCCTTGGTGATCAGCTGCCTGCATCCTTTAGTGAATGTTAAAAGACTCTTCCTCTCTCTCAGGAATATACTGCAATGGGAGTTTTGATGAATTTGTTTGCTGGCCTCATTCACCTCCAGGAATAGTGTCGGTTCCCTGCCCACATTATTTACCATGGATAGAAAATGGTAAGGCAAGACTTGGAAATATATGCACATTGCAAAGCTGTAATATATATGAGAACATTTTTCTTTCCTTCTAGAGTTCTGTACTGGGTATCCTAGTCGTGCAAAGAAACTGCTAACTGAAACGCTTCAACATTGATGGCGTAGGGTAGCTTCTTAAAGAAATACTTGAATCAAATCTCTCCTGACACATACTCAGAAATCCAGTTCTGCCACACTCCATAAATAGTATGATGTATGGATTATGATGTACAGCCAAGGTAGAAACATGATTTCGTCAGCAGACTCCTATAGTAGTAAGGAGGAGACAATATGGGGAGGAAAGCAAGCAAGCAAGCAAGCTTTAAAGGAGCCAATGAGATCACACAAGAACGAAAGAGGGAAAGTGGCCAGATTTACTTAATCCCCCTTTGGAATCTGCAGTCCTGAATTGGTTAATTATACAATATCAATGACTGCTTCTCAACCCCAAGCACAAATAATCGAAAGCATGTAAGATGGAATTAAGTGAAATACAATCTTATCCCCTGGGTTTAAGCACTGACAGGGGCTTTAGAAACAAGGAATTAGGAGAATTTGACAGTGTAAATCCATTGATAAATATTAAGCTTTCTACAGTTACCTCCCAAATAAACAGACATTACAAAGAGCCACATACATCCAGCCAAGTCTCCATTTTCAGGGGTCTCTAGGCAAGTGATGAAAGGATGACGGCACTAAACCATGTCTGAAAAATGAAATGTGTAGCTTGACCTTTGAGCCTGCGTCTGTTTACATTTAGGAAGTGCAAGAAACGTATACAGAATCTGCTTGGACCAAGGGATTTGGAAAAAAGTTGAAAACTCCACTGTGGTCTGGGATAACCGCACTGAATGTTCTGGGGACAGCCACTACCAGAGAAAAGTGAGTAGAGATGCCTTTTTATGGTTTAATACAGTAACCTGCTTAATCCCCTCTGGAAATCCTCTTGATCAAATTGTTTCCACTGAGTACTTCACCTGAAAATGGGTAGTCTGTGTGTTTATTTAGAAGAGAGAATTGGGTCAACTCAGGCTGGATGCTTAGGTTGAGCACATTCTTCCCCCCAACATTTCTTAGATTTCTGACTGCTGAGCTGGTTCTAAAAGATATGAGGAGAATGAGTCAAGCCACTAGAAAAGACAGGCACTATATAAATATAATGAGCAATAAGTTTCACTTTCACCTTTTCTTCCATATGGTACATACAAATTCATACGGGAATCTGCACCTATAACTATTCCAGCCACATAAAACTACTCTGAGATGTAATGAACTCTCATGAGGATTTTAGCTTTTTTTAAACACACACACACACACACACACACACACACACACACTTTCCACCTACTAGTTACATATGGATAGGAGTTACATGCACATAATATGGAACTCTGCAAAACAATGAGTATAACCTTTAATCTAGGTCACAGATAGAGCACATCTGGGACATTTTCCAAAATGATTCACAGAATGTAAGTGTGGAATGTGGGATGTAATCCACTGGGAGCAGTCAAATATAACATTCCTTGTTTTCCTAGAGTGGACATGCAAGGGGATGTTGGTCCAGCCAGTTGAACTTCCTGTTACACCTGGCTGGAGCATCCTTCCTTGCATGTGACTAGTGGGTGGGCTTGATCTTTCCAGAACTGGAAAAAGGCCAAGGCATGCTGCCACCCTCCCTCTTTTCCATCTTCCTTTCATCCTGTGAACTTCCTGGACTGAACTGCTGGCTGCCAGCCAAGCAGTCCTCCAGATCATCTCCCTTATGGGATAAACCTGTTTGCATATGTTTGTAATTTTAAGTCTACAGCCTGGCTTCAGGGATCACACTGATCGTAAGTAAAACTACTTTTTGTTACTTATGAATAAGACTGTGGTGTCTTTATTCTTTTAGGAGGGATTTAAAAGGGGATCTTACCAGGAACCTACAATTCAATCTGAGGCAGACTGAATTGCATAATAGTAAGAGGTTCTAACGAGCCTGCAACCAGCTTTCTGCTATGAGTAAGAAGGGGAATGTAAACTCTACTAAGTAAAGAAGGATATTAATAAACAATATATCCTCTCCTGCCACCCTCAACATTCCCACATGGAAGTCCATTCAGGAAGAGGGAAAACAAAATGGGCAGATCATCTCTCTCTCTCTCTTTCCTGGCTGTACAAGCAGAATGCACTTCCATATGTACAAGAGAAGGGGGATTTCCTTTCACTGGCAGCACCTTAAGGTGTGGTGCTCTGGTCCTGGGAATTTTGAGGGAATGGGGACTACCACTGGAGAGGAGACTATCAAGCCTAGCATACCTAGGTACCTTTGTAAAACAGCATAAAGGAGATCATAATTTTGTCATATGGATTGCCCTCAGCAGCAGGTAACCAGAGGTTCCATTTAAGTAATGACTAATAATAGGTCATCACAAATGTCTGATAAACACATCTGGTTTCCAAAACAGTGAGGGCTTGTAGGAATGTTTAGAAAAATAGGAGAGGAGATGTTAATTAGGTATGAATCAAGACAAACAGCAATCCATGGAAAGCCCAACTGCCGATTGGCTCTAATTCAGCAGTAAAATGCAGGTTTTCCTGGGGAAAGCACCAAGACAAACAAAAAACAAAAAACACACACACCATGCTTAGACACAGAGCTTTAAAACTTGGACCTGTGCCTAAAAACATGGCACAAAATGAAGTCTGAATGAGCCCTGAGTTATGTGCTAGAGTGATCTTCTACAGATGAGATGAGAAACCTGTAGTCCTCCAGATGTTTTTCAATTACAACACCCATCATCCCTGGCCACTGAACATAGGACTGGGGCTGATTGAAGTTGATGTCCAACAAAACTGGGAGGACCACAAATTTCTCATTGCTGTTCTTCAGAATTTTCTCTCCTGGCATGATCTCTTTTCCAAACTTTACATCAATTTAACTCCTTTGCTTCTCTGCTGTTCTTAGGATGAAGAACAAACATTGTGGATCTCCACCCTGTACATTTATACTGTGGGATATACTTTTTCTCTTGTTTCCCTTGTCTTAGCGCTTTTCATACTGATGCTGCTCAGGTCAGTATAATCTACCTTTCAGTAAAACATGGTGTTCTGGAATTACCCAGTGGTACATTTTCCAGTTGCCAGGAGCTGGGATTTAGACCTGGGTTTGCATTATAATGTAACGTTAAATGATGGCTGGTGTCATCCTGGACAAAGTGAGAGAAACTTCCCTCTTCCCAGATCAATCAAAGGATCTGCTCACCTAATAATAATGCTGAAGTTGCCCTGGTCATACCACACCTATGAGACCATGAAATCTGTACAGTTTTAATTGCATTGTGTATCATGGCAGCTGAGAGTGATAGAGTGGTGATCAGATATTATCAGTGGGTCACCTGTTACCTGAGCATTATAAAAGAAGGCAAAAGATTGCATAATGTAAGTAGGCTCTTGTGCAAGGAATAAACTAGATGTTGACTAACAAGCTTCCAAATCTAATGTTTCCTTCACAAAAGTATTGCAACAAATGAGCAATGCCCACAGGAGAGAATAAATTAATTGGACATGATTCCTATTAATGCTTGCCTGCCTACTGATTCTCCCCTGAAAATGTTCACACAAGCAGTTTCTAACCCTCCCCAGAGAAGCAGTTGTGCTCCAAAACTGGAGATGAACCCAGCTAGTGTGGAAATGGCAGAGGTGGGTGGGAATCTTTGTAGCCAGCATGAGTTAAGCATCCCCCTTCTGCTGATCTTCTCCTGTAAGTGTTCCACTAGTCTCAGCACTCCTATTCTTAGCAAATTATTGGCTGAGATGAGAGATGTCGTTCCACCCTAAGCAGTGTTTGTCTTTTTCTGCTGCAACATGAGGACATCTAATAGCAATGGCAGCAGTGAGGTCCTCTTGCTCATCAGCCCTATAGGAGGGACACACACACACACATTTTTATTTAGGAGCAGGCATCCCTGGCTCTGCAGTTCTCTGCAGAGAGTATATGTTGTAAACCACACCTACCACACCAACTTTCCCACTGCCTCTTTTCCTTTCTTGCTTCACAGAAAATGAGCAACAGAGATGGGAACTCCTATACTCTTGGTTGTCAGGTGTGCTCAGCCCAGTGTGGGATAAGACAGAAATTATGCTACTGGCACAACGTGCAGGCCTAGCTGACCCAAGTGTCCTTAGCACCCATAGCCACTAAGCCCCCACTAGGAAGGAAGAACATTTACAGCAGGGCAAGAACATACGGTTATTCAGATCAGAATAAAACCAGCTTCAGTGGATTCTTAGGAGGATGCTTCTCTTCTTCCACAGGAAACTGCACTGCACAAGGAACTACATCCATATGAATCTGTTCGTTGCGTTCATCTTACGAGCCGCAGGAGTTCTCATCAAAGACAGAACAACCCACAGCACTTATGTATTTCTTTATGTGGACTCTGAAAAGCCAAGTGATCTAAATGGATGGATATCATTCTCAAGTCCAGAGGTACGGCATTGTTAAAAGCAAGTGGGTGGAAGAAAGAGCATCTAATGATACCTGGAGTTTCTATGTGTTCATGGCTGAATTCTGTAGCTGCAAAGCTTGCTAGAAAACTGTTGTTGATTGAACTCATTCAAAGTGTTGCATTTCATGCTGAGCATCCTTTGCTAGCAAGTTTCAAGCTCTGCATACTTTCCTTTGTACGACGGTAACTGGCACACAAGTATGAAAATAGCTAGAAAATTCATTCGTTTATTTATTTATTCATAAAGCTTATAGACTGATTATTATTTTTACAAAAAAAACCCAAAAACTAAAGTGGCATGCCAGTTAAAAACCAGATAAAACAAGATATCTAATAACAAGATAAATGGCAAGTTAAAACAACTGGAGGAGCAAAAGATGGATATGTCCGGAAGATTTACACAGGTGTATGCTGTCTTCCTCAGATGGCCCGCAGCCAGCACATACCACTCGCAATACAGATGCATTTAAGGCACAATTATACCACTTTGACAGCCATGGATTGCAGGTAGTTTTTAGGAGAGCCCTTTATGCTCCTCGCAGAGCTACAATTGCTAGAGTAGTTTAACAATCAAGCCTTCTTCCCATAGAATTCTGAGAACTTTGAGATTGTACTTTGGCTAATTTGACCCTGTTGGACTCTTGGGCCTTTGCATTGCTCATGCAGCAGAGACCAAGTTAGCAGCTTGTTTCGTTTGAAGGCTAGCTTGGCAGTGCAGAAGGAAGGTATCTGGGCCCTGCTGCTAGTGTCCTCCATTTGAGAACCACCCAGCCACAGAGCTTTGTAGTCATTAACATTTAACAAAACTGCTTTAGAAGAATAGAGCTTTTCAAATATTCATTTTGACTGACAAGTATCTGACTTGCTTAACAAAAATTCCACATATCTGTATGTACCAAGCTGTATTTTGATAATTGGTAGTACCAAGTTTTACTTTGCTGTTGATGGTTGTTCAATATTAACTTTTCTTCTCACTATCTCATTTCCACAGAAGTTGTTCCTGTGCAGAATGGCTCAGCTTTTGATGCATTATGTTGTTGGGGCAAATTTCTTCTGGATTTTAGTGGAAGGGATTTACCTCCATAGATTATTGGTAGGCACTGTGCTCTCTGAAAAACATCTGCTGTTGAGATACATCTTCATTGGATGGGGTAAATATGCAGATATTTTTTCCCAGCAGCGCTTATAGTCCACTGTTTCAGGATTGGTTAGCATCAATCTAAAACCCATGTCATCAAGGCAGCTGCAGCCACGAAGGACATGTCTATATTGAAGATAAGCCAGCCCTCTCTACTGCCCTGCAGTCACAACTGCCCTGGGCCACCTTGGGAGGAAAGGCAATATATAAAAGTACAATAAACTGAATAAATAATTATCGCCATCTGAGAAATGATCCAAACCCCTGTTTTAAATTGTGTTTGTTTTGTTTTGTTAGTTTAATGTGTTAGTGTTATGTAATGTTTTTGTAATGTATTGTATTGTTTTCTTTTTTGTAATGTTTAAATTGTTGGAAAAGTAATAAATATTATTTTTTAAGAAAAAGAAATGATCCAAACCCTGCCCTGCATTTTGACATCAGATTATTATAAGCATACTCTTCTTTTAACTTTGTTGCTGCTTTTAGCTGCTCAGAGTCTGTCCTTGGATAAAGATGGTTACAAAAATGTATGACTGAATCAACAAGAGGAAAAAGTTGCTGTGATCATACCTTTGCCTTGTCACAAATTAGTAATATTCCCTCCTATCCCTATATTCCAGCTACTCCATTATCATTTAGTTCACATGCACAACAACTGTTACATATTGCCCATTGTAAAGTCACATTGTCCTTGCATCTCAATTTTCCCCAGGTTTTCCAGTTCTGTTTGTGGCTTCCTGGGGAGTAACAAAATACCAGCTGGAGTATGAGGGGTAAGTGTCTGTTTCCAAATGTTCCTCTGGCTTGGTTTGTTGCTTCAGTTTCTGCCAAGACAATAGAAGGCATGGCCTGCTGGTTTAAACAAAGGTCTTCGGATGGATACAGACAAACATTTTGCTCTGTGGTGGTCTTTTGTAAACAGGCTGTGGAGATGGTGATCTATAGTATATAGCCAGATAGTGATGGTGACTTTGCTAAAACACATACACACACCCAAGTACCACCAGTTTCTGATTTTCTAATCCCCCTATTATTGATGTTTATGTGGACATAGTAAGATCAGTATTGTGAGTGGTATAGGAAAGCTTAGCTGATGTGGGCCTGATCAGAGCCACTGAGAACTTGATACAAGCTGCTCTGAGCTTTTGAAAGAAAGAGTGGGATGTAAGTATAATTAATAAATAGACCTCATGCTACACCTCGTTGGTTCCTAATGCTAAACCAAAGGAATTAGGTGAAGTTAACCTGGCATTTAGATGCACCTAGTGGAACACAAATGAGTCATCGTCATTTGCTTTCATAGGTATCAGTTGCTTAAGCCTCCATTAGCAAGCTCATTATAAAAATAAGAAATTGCATTACAGCCCACTATGGCCACAACCATTAGAATAATGGTTTTGTGTTATGGGAAAATGCATGCCTTGGGATTACTTGCTTAGGAATGGATTATTGTATACAATTGATTTTGAAAAATGTAATCTTGATGAGTAATCTGATTAGTCCTCTTGGCAAAAAAAAGCAGCCAGGTTCACAGGTCCTATCCAAATCTATTTAAAAATAATGTAGCTTGCCATTTGTGCTTGTGTGAGCTGACAGAATAATTTTGACTTACTTCCTAGATGCTGGGCAACACATCACAACATGGCATTCTGGTGGATCATTCGAGGGCCCATTTTATTTTCCATTGTTGTAAGCATCATGGCATAAATCTGATTAATTCTTTATACAGTTGTGGTGGTATGTTTCTGTTATATTATTTGCAAGGGGAGACATCTCCTGGTGCACAGCAGGGTGAGACTGACTTGGGCCCTTTCCATGATTTGTGTCTCTCTGTATTTTACAAAATAAAGACACGGGACTAACCCTAAATAATTTAAAGCTAGGACTGATTGAACAAAAATGGCTGTGGAAGGCACAAGGCAGGACAGGGATTAAAGGTGGGGGAGAAGTTTGCATTAAACTGTGAACTGACTGAATCTGCACTTCCTGAAGCAATACATAGACTGAAACCAGCTTCAAAATTCAGAAGATCAGAAAAATGAGAACCAGAAAGTGTCCCAGAGAAGGATATGAGCAAGATTGTCTTGGGAACATAAACAGGCTCCCAACCCCAGCCCCTAGAACAGGCAACTCTCCGCAAGCCGTGGGAGCCCGATTCCGGGCTCCCATGCTTTGCGGACAGCTGCGTGAAGTCTTGGCGCGCTGAGCTCAGCGCGCCCAGGCTTCAGCATGCAGGCAACTCTCCGCAAGGCGCGGGAGCCCAGCGCCGGGCTCCCGCGCCTTGCGGAGAGCTGCGCAAAGCCTGGAGAGCGAGAGGGGTCGGTGCGCACCGACCCCTCTCGCTCTCCAGGCTTCAGCGAAAGCCTGCATTCGCCCCATAGGATGCACACACATTTCCCCCTCATTTTTGGAGGGGGAAAAGTGCGTCCTATAGGGCGAAAAATATGGTACATGCTATGATACCCATTCAAATACATGAGAGCATGTAAACATGTATACAGGTATTATGTGTGTGTGATACGTAAGATTTTGGCAAGGGTACTTGTCCTTGGTGTTCTTTTCCATCCGCTACTGATGGTCCCTGTTCCAGCAACCATTAATAAAGATCAAAAGTATCTTGGATCAAAAGCCTGACCTAAACAAAGGGGTGGGGACAGAATGAGCTAAGAGAAATGACAGGGGAAATTGTCTAAATGTGATGGGTAGAAAATCTCTAGAAACAATGTCTCCACACGTTCAGAGGCTGCAATACTAAACTGAGAGTAAGCTCAACTAAATTCAATAGGACTTACTTCTGAGTAAGCACGGTTAAGATTGTGCTGTGAATTGTTGCTTGTGGTTAATTTCTTGTGATTGCCCCATTGCTAGCCAAAAAATGTCCATTGCATTTACTGAAACTAACCAAGAGGTGTGTTTCTTTGAAGGTTAACTTCTGCATCTTTCTAAAAATTGTGAAGCTGCTACTTTCCAAACTTAAAGCCCAGCAAATGAGCTTTCGTGACTATAAATTCAGGTAAATATTACATTCTCAGATTTGTACTTATCTACTTCGCCTTCTACAGTACTTTTTAAACTTTAAAATGGAAGAAGAATCCACTGATTATGTTCCAGTTCATTCTAAACAAGAATTTCCTACCTGTCTATTTTTCTTTCTTGGCAGAGTTGCACAATGGCTGATTGCACCAGGCACTTTTATGCTTGGTTACATCTTAGCATGGACAGCCTCATCCACCTTTAAACAAGCATTCACCAGGAACATACTTAGGCTAGAATATATTACAGTCATGTTGCTTTGCACATAGGTGAATATTTTACTTACAAAGTTTCAATAGTAGTCAGAGAGCATGTCTCTATTGTTATGAGTTGGGAGGCAGACCCTTCATAATTTCTACAATCAGTGAAGGGTTAGAATTTGAGCAAACTCATAAATTCATGACTTTAGCAAGGGCTGGAAACAATACCAACTAGCTTTCTCATAAGCCCAGCCTGGCAATGGCTTGCTGGGGTCGGTCACTGAAGAAACAAAAGTCTGATAAGTTAGTTTACTGTGACATAAGATTTCATGAATAACAATCTGCTTCTTCAGAAGAATGAAGTGTTATCCTGAGTTACAGGTCCTTATCTACATGTCTGGAGGGCAGGGGCTGTAAGCAGTGAAGTCAGAAGGAAATGAAATTCAGCACAGTACAGTCTATAATAGTGGTAATACAGATACATAGTACAGTAAAAAAAGCCTTTGTTCCAATTCAGTCCAGAAGTGACAGTACTGAACTTCTTGATAAAATTGTAATTCAACAATTTCATGTTGTTGGAGGTTTGACTAAAATCCTTATATATATCCTTAATTACAGGGGTGGGGAAACTGGCCTTCCACGTGTTGTTTTTCCATAATCCCTGACAATTGGCCATACTGGCTGGGATTGATGGGAGACAAGCAACATTGGTAGGACCACAGATTCACCACCCCTGCATTAATATATCAATATCTATCTATGATGTTTGATCATTCTAATTCTAGCACCAAACAAATGGAGGTGAGTGGATAATATCATTATTCAATTGAGATTTCTTGATGCAGTTTATCTCTAGGATTGAATTCATTCTTATGGTTATTTTTATTTTTAGACTGGCAAGATCAACCCTTGTGTTAATACCATTGCTTGGGATTCACGAGATTGTCTTTAACTTCATTGTGGATGAAAGAATTGATGGTCTTTCCAGGCACATAAAAGTCTTCATTCAGCTGACCCTGGGCTCCTTCCAAGTAAGTTCTTGTGCTGGAAGGGGCATTATTTATTACCACTAATTAATAAACAAAGGGCATTAACGAATATCTATGATGAAAAGAAAAGAAATAATAATCTTCATACTAAAACCATAGATAGAGCAGAGAGCAAAAAATCTTCAAAGAAAAAGACAACATAGGGTTGAATATTACAACTATTGTAATATACTGCTTATTTACCAGAGAAAGCTCCAAATTGCTTGTGTATAACTTTTAGACATCTAGAGTCACATCAGTAAACCATGGTTGCTGGAAATATTAGTGAATGAGGGAGGGAGCATTCTTTGACAAATGGTTCTCAAGAAGAACTCTGTGGAAAATGTTCTTGAATATAAATAGCTGGTAAGGGTTTGCAAACGAATGCTGGAAAATTCGGGGAACAGACTATGTAATTTGATGAATTAGCTGAGGAAATAGCAATTCAGGAAACAACTTCCAGAATAGCAAGTATTAGAAATTAAAAATGGTCATTACTCTTAAGACATGTGGTATACCATATTCTGTACTATATTCTGTACTAGTCTACAAATGCAATAAAGAACTTTGCAGCTAGTTCATTAACTATTAAATACAAATTCAGATTTGCTTGGGGATTTGTTGGTCCCAATGAATGAGACATTTGGACTAAGTAAAGAGTTGTCATTAGTTCCATTTTTTTTCAATGGGAAATTATGCAGTGTCTTTCAATCTTCATATATAAATCTGAGGAGAAATGCTTTGAGTCTTAGATGTCCTTAAATTCTTGCCAGCAGGAACCAGGTGCAAGAAGTCAGATGTATTATCAGTCCAATATGTATGTTTCTTGCATTACTACTTTTTTAGCATGTCAATACTAAGTGGGGTTGGGGGGTCAGCTACTGAGCTTTTGGAAAACTGGCTAAATTTGATACTGCTCTTACAAGGTCTCACAATCACATCCTTGGGAGTGTTAAGTTCACAAGCTATACATGTAATTTTGCCCTAAACTTCAGATGCAATATTTCCTGCACAATCTAATGCACAGATTAGGTCAAAGTGATATATTTTGTGGGACCAACCTTAGTGGTTTAAAATTGCAAGCCTGACATTTCCTCGAGCAAAATTGTTCTAAGAAAAATAAAACAGAGTTTTAGGTACTGGTGCCACGTCACATGATACCTGAGCGATAAAGATGGTTTCTGAGCAAGAGGAAGTTAGTTGTGTTAATGTTCAATTTAGCAGCATGATGACTCAGGTTTCAGGTGTTTTCTAGGAACAATATTCTGTGATTGCATAAGCTTGTAGTTGAATTGTACCTTGGCAAATTTCATCCAGATCTAATTTACCTTCTCTCTCTTTTCCCTTCCAGGGTTTCTTTGTAGCACTTTTATACTGCTTTTCTAATGGAGAGGTAAAATATCCTTTATGACCTTCATTTCTAACCACTTGTTTCTCTTGGAAGATGTTGCAGAACAGACTGACTGGTGCAGCTTGCACTTAGTCCTGTGTGACGTTCTTGGTGGTCACCTGCCATTTTATATCAGTTAGTATATATTGAAGAGTTATTCAGTTTTCCATTGTGTTCCTTGCAGTAGTTGGAGATATCATGCAAGGAACACGACCCCTTTCAGTTAGCTCCTTGAAACAGCAATATAGGGTACCTACATGTAAACAGATCAACTTGCAATAAGCTGCCCATGCATGCCAAGCAAATGGCCAGGATGCTACCCTTGCGCCTCTAATTATGAGGAGGGGCACCAACCTGTCCTGATGTGTAACAGATTGGAGTAGAGCTGAGCCCAAATGGAAGGGGGAACATTCCATTACATGAAGGTTTTCATTCTCCAGGAAGTGTTCTCCTCCCCTTTTCACTGAGGGCAGGGAGCAGAAACTGGTAGGAAGGAAGGCAGAAAGATATGTGGAGAATGGGAGGCAGCAGCATAAACAGAGTGATATTTGCAATATTCAGCTGCTGCACTGTAAAAAACATGCTGAAGTCATTTAAATAGCAACTATTCGTAAGTGTCTGTGTACGCTGTCCAAGTACAGTGGTACCTCTGGTTACGTACTTAATTCGTTCCGGAGGTCCGTTCTTAACTGAAACTGTTCTTAAGCACCACTTTAGCTAAAGGGGCCTGCCGCGCGATTTCTGTTTTCATCCTGAAGCAAAGTACTTAACCCGAGGTACTATTTCTGGGTTAGCTGAGTCTGTAACCTGAAGCGTATGTAACCTGAAGTGTATGTAACCCGAGGTACCACTGTATTGTGATAATATCAATGAGAAACCTGCTCTCTGTATAAAATGCACACAGAGTTCTGTGGGAACATACTGGGACAGTGAGGGGGAAAGATGTAAGGTGGATCAGGACCTCTTGAAAGGGGCATTAGGAGCAGGTGTACTGTGCTAAACACTGCAGAGAGGCCTAAGATTGTACTTTGTGCTGCAGGTCTCAGAGTATATTTTACTTGTAATTACTTGAGCAGTCAGGACTTCTGCCTGTTGGGTCGGTGTGGGGAATGAACTCTAACTTCCACCATCCCTGGCCATTGGCGATGCTTGCTTGGGCTGATGGGAGTTGGAGTTCTGCAATACCTGAAGATTCCCTACTCTTGCTGTAGGGTAACCTAGCCACAGCATACCTGAACTAAGAAGTTCCAGGCTTATCTGAAAGGACAGAAGCCCTAGGACAGGTCAAGGAAGCATTTATACTACATGCTGCAATCCATCTCAACTGTTCTGTTTGCTTTCCTTCCTTTTCCAGGTAAAAGCTGAACTGCGCAAGAAGTGGTCCCATTTCTTGCTGGCATCCCCCTTTGTCTGCATGCCGTGCTTTCTCAGAAAGAACATCAAGCACCTGGGGAGATGTTCCAAGAAAGAGCATTCGAACAATAATTGCTTCTCCCTGGAGGTGACTCAGCCTCAGAGCACACAAGTGGCAAAGCAGAGGACAGGTGGCAAAGCGGAGCTAAGCTTCGCATTAAAGCATATTCCCAGAGCAAGCCTCTCAGACAGCAGTGAAGGAGAAGTCACAATGGGGGAGACGACTGAGGAAGTCTTCGAAGAAAGCGAGATTTCGATTTGTAACAAAAGTAAAAACTGAGATACCTGATTAGATCAATGAGGGATCTTGCATCATGTGCCATGTGGGAACCGCTGGAAGTAGGTGGGGGGGCGTGAAAGAAAAAGATGGTGAAAATAGCTGCTTAGCATTTTCCTCCAGGTTGACTCTTCCCAGGTAATTTTTCCCCCTGACAAAATTAAAGTCAGCCAAGCCTGGTAACGGCATGGAAATGGCTTCTCCTTGGTCCTACAAGAACCAGATATGAAATCAGGAATAAAAGGAATAGACTGAGCACCTTGAAAGAGCCTGCTGTTTCTCTTAGGTTTCCCAACATTGACCGCCACTATTGGAGCCATCAATCTGATCCCATGGGACTGCTCTGCAGCGTCTCAGAAAGGACAACCATTGCTTAAGTGATACTGTTAAACAAGAAGCTGAATTCCAACAATGACTAAATGAACAGGATTGACATTTAGGAACGTGTGGGATTGTATATATTTCTAAGCACATTTTCCAAGCTTTGCTGTAAAAATTATGAAATGCTGAACGGACTTGTTTTTAGGGCACAGCTGCTAATGCTTCTTTTAATACATGTAATATACAAAGTTGTGGTTCTTTCTTCCATTATCCTTCCAACAGACCTGCAACAGGAGTCATTATTACTTCCACTTTGCAAATTTATTTTAAACATCTTTATATCGCCTCTTAACAGGGAGAAAACTGATATGACTGGAGATGAAAAATCTGAGAAGCTTCAAAGTCACCAGATGGAAAAAAATGGGAGGGAAGTGGGGGCAACATTACCCAAATGCATCTATTTGTCAAAAAGCCAGACAGTGTGGTGTGATTTACAAATTTAGGATGAGTTAATGAGAGAACAAGTAAATAGGCAAGCAAGCAGAAAAGGGCCAAGCTAGAATTTGCAACCAGATCCATGTAACATTTTTTCAATACAGCATTTCTATTTAAGAAGCAGCAGCCTGGGGAGTGAGGTGGAGGACCAAATGGGTGGTGTGCTTGCTCCTTTTACCACCAGCCATGCCTTTCCTCAGAATTCCACCAAGCTGCTTTTCTCCCCATGGAGGAGAAAATATGGGTAACCCTAGGTCCACCAGAAGCTGCTTAACACCGTCTTGAAATCACAAGCAACAGCTCCAGGCCTGCTGTGTTACCTGTTGTCATTTTTATTTCACAAGCTGTTGATCTTACAACATGTATTTTCACAGATTTAAAAATGGGAAGCTGCCAAATTGTTTTCCTTCCTTATATATTGTACCCACTGTGAAATCCAAAGGCTGGTTTTGTCACGTGTAATTAGTTCTTAATTTATGTGCTGCTTAATGTACAATGACTTCTAAGCAGTGTACAAGTATATTTTTTAAAAAATCAGTGATCAAATCCATACATAACTTTGAAATGCAAGCGTTCTCTGCAATCCCACTTGCTGAGTCTCAGGAGGTGGCCACACCTATGGAGAACAGATGAGCCACTTTTCAATATATATATATATAGATAATAATCCTGAAGTAAATAAAACTCCAGGACCTTATCAAGCAAGTTATAGATCAGCTAAAGCTATCATTCAAGAAACCTGGTTGATATACTGTCCATGTACGTATCCAGATTTCTTGTATGAGGGTTGCTATTATTTCCTTCTAAGATGTTCTATGTTTTCAAATGTTTTGTAGGATTCCATTGACACAAAGACCCTGCCCTTTATGGCTCTTTAGCTCTTTTTAAAACAAAATTTCAGCTGGCTTAACCTGTCTTCCTGTCTTTAATGGCTCTTGCAGTTCTTTCCTAGTCTCTAACAAGGACCAGGTCTTGGTAGGGAATAACAGTGTGTCATTGAATGAGATGAGCCTAAAATGGCCACCCAGTTGCAAACACTGCTGGATGCAATCCAGGGAAAGTTATACTCAGAGCCTACTGAAATTAATGGAACTTATTTCCATATAATTGCACTTACACTTATGCAGCCTACATGCTAGAAAACATCAGTTCCTCTGAGACCAGCCTGAGCACTCTGGGATTCATCGCTCTGTTGACGTGCTGAATTAATGTTTACACAAAGGAAGTTGGAGAATGCCCAGCACGTCCCTGTTCCATATCATTATGCTGGTCAGACAACTCCCCAGATAATAAGCAAAACTTTTCCTTTTACTCTATGAGGGAATGAGTGGTTTGTACACAAAGCCCTCTGGCACACAGCTTTTGTAAGAACACACTAAATAGGCAGGCAGTAATATTACCCAATGGACTATTACCGGTACTTATTACTCTGTGTAGACATGAAGATTGCAATGCGCTTTAATTATCACCTGAGAGAGACAGAATAGGTAAAGATGGAATCAATTCTTATGTTAAGATGAAAACAATGAAACCAAGAAAGTTTTTCTGTACATCCAAGGGGTGGAAACTTTATTTTGTAAAAATGAAAGTTGAATGCCAAGTTCTGTATCAGGTATCAAAGTTTATGACTTCAAAACAACCTTATGGATTTAGGCCTGGTTCACATGTTACATTAAGCCAAGTCATGGTTTAGCATGAATGTGCAAGCGTAAAGTCTCCCAGAAAAGAGATTGCAACCACTTTGCTCCTCTCTGCTCATTTTGCTGATGAACCATGCTAATGATTTGATGTGGTGTTGTACTAACCTGGCCCAACGGTTTAGCTCTCTTCAAACTAATCATGACTGCTAAGCTTATTAAGGAATCTTTGGTGAGAGGAACTTACCAAAAACTTTTTAAAAGTCTAAGTGCACAATTTATACCAGGCACTTGTATAAATATACCAAAGTCTTGAAGAATTTTAAAAGGTTTGTGAGACAGGACTTACTTTGGTGAGGCCATGTTGATTCTTCTTCAGCAGGACTTCCTATTCTATTTGTTTGATGATTTTATATTGAATCATGCTTTCCACCACTTTTCCTCAAACAGATGTAAGCTAAGAGCTTTAAATTACCTGGAAACCTTTTAAAAATTGGTGTTACATTGGCTACTGCCCATTCTTCTATTACGGATGCTGATGCAAGTTACTTATTTTTTTTAGAAGATAGTTCTCTCAAATATATATAAAAAAGATTTTATCTTCACAGCCTCTTATATATGCCTTTTACCATTTTCTTTTACATAACAAAAACCAACAGGGACTTTAAAAGTAAACAATGCCTCCAGGCATTGTGTTTGGAGGTATTTTGTGTGGGGTTTTGGAAACTGTGGAGGTAGAGGTGAGACAGTTGCCCACCTTTAGGAAAAGTAATAAAATGGCATTAGAAGGGTTTAGCTATTCAGTTACAGGCTGTGGCACCAGATTATTATCTTGTAGAATATTGAAACATAATCCATAGAAGGGAATAATACGAGAACTGGACTCAGGGTCACTGACCTCACAGGTCTGATTAGAGGGGTTTTCTGTATGAATTGTCAAATCAATGTATAAATTAAAACATTTGGAATTTTTTTTGAAAGGGAGATCATTATTTGAAAAGTAGACAGCAGATGCAGAAGATGAAAAGGAAACTGACAAAACCGTGCCAGTCTGATTAGAATGTAGAATACGTGATTGCTGGGATAAAGGGAAAGTGTATTATTTTGATACAAGCATTTTACAATGTCCCTCATCAAGGCTCCTGAGTATGCTTAGTAGTCATAGAATAAAAGTATGAGGTTTCTTATGGGTTAGTAATTGGCTAAAGAACGGAAGGCAGGAGCAGATGGACAGTTCTCAATGAAGGCAAGAAACAATAGCTGATTATCAGTACTGTATCTGGCAGGGCCAGCCCAATACTTTTTGGCACCTGAGGCAAAACCCAAAATGGCGTCCCTCCTTGGAAGAAGGGGCGATTGCAGATCTACATCAGGAACAAGGGGGAAATAAAGATCAATGTGGGATCGGCTGCCGCTGGCGAGCCTGCTGCTGCCCCTCAGCTGCCCCTATCTGGTGCTATTCAGTTTGCTCAGAAACAAGTCTGTGATGACTAGGGAGAAAGTTAAGGATGACATCAAATTAGGATGGGGAAAACCAAAGCAGACTACAAAAGGCTCCAAGAGGGACTTTCCAAACTAGGTAAATGTAGGGGCAGGAGGCAAATAAGATTTAATGCAAACAAGTTTCAAAGATGGGTAAAATGAGCTGACACAATAAAATTGATTAGCAAAAAAATCAAGACAAGCAAAAGGAAGTACACAATGTAAAGTTCATCTATGGCGTTCACTGCTATGAGATGAGATGGCAAGCAGCTTAGATGGCTTTAAAAGAGATTAGACAAATTCACAGAGACCAAGGCTATCAATGTCTGACAGTCATGCTGGCTAAGTGGAACATCCATCTTCAGCAGCACTGCAGCATGTCATAAAATGCTAGTTGTTGGGGGAGGAAGGCAACTCTCTCTCTTGGGGGAGGAAGGCAACTCTCTCTCTCTCTCTCTCTCTCTCTCTCTCTCTCTCTGTGTGTGTGTGTGTGTGTGTGTGTGTTGTGGGCCTGAGGGAGGCATCTGCTTGGTCACAGAGTGAAACAGGTGCTGTAATATGGGAGTCAGAAAAGTTCCACACTGCTACTTTAGCAGAAGCTGTTAGACTCTCTGGCAAGTTGCATTTTTGCTTTCTCATGCATCTGTAATCTTTCCCTGTTTATTGGGAGGGGTTGGAGTTGGGAAATCAAGTGACCTTATATAATCAAATCCAAGAGGCCAGGTGAAAATAATATTTTGGGCTACTTCAACTGATTTCAGACTGTACGGTAGAAAAAAACTGCAACTGTATAAATCAGCACTTTTAATCTTCGAAACTGCTGTTATTTATCCATGAACTAGACTGATGATGTTTATCTTGTTAGAGCGAGGGCTCCACCTATCCAAATCAAACAACCATCCATCTCATTCATTTTTTAAGAAAATAAAATGGTACACTCATTTTTCTTTACATCATCCCATAGCAGATATATCCTTTAAGGAAACAGGTAAAAAACCAGCACATAACAGCCTAATTTTGCATTCTATGTATTTTAGGGTGTCCTCTTTACTCTGACTCATGGACTAGATACAATCTGCACCAAGAACACTTTAGGTCTTTAAAATTGCTCTTTACTACTCAGAGCAAGAATAATAAGGGGGGAGGGGGGGGAAACAACCTTGATTTTAGTTGCTTTGCATATCACATGCAAGACTTCACAAAAGATGAATTTCCTACATGGAAGTGACTTCTGTATAGAAAATTGCATGAAGTGCTATATACTGTGTCATACAGGTCTTCACACAATGACCTTTATGAAACAGTACCATGGTCTTATGGAATGCAGCCCATTTTACAGCCCCATAGAATCATAGAATAGAATCATAGAATCATAGAGTTGGAAGAGACCACAAGGGCCATCGAGTCCAACCCCCTGCCAAGCAGGAAACACCACCAGAGCACTCCTGACATATGGTTGTCAAGCCTCTGCTTAAAGACCTCCAAAGAAGGAGACTCCACCACACTCCTTGGCAGCAAATTCCACTGTCGAACAGCTCTTACTGTCAGGAAGTTCTTCCTAATGTTTAGGTGGAATCTTCTTTCTTGTAGTTTGGAACCATTGCTCCGTGTCCGCTTCTCTGGAGCAGCAGAAAACAACCTTTCTCCCTCCTCTATGTGACATCCTTTTATATATTTGAACATGGCTATCATATCACCCCTTAACCTCCTCTTCTCCAGGCTAAACATGCCCAGCTCCCTTAGCCGTTCCTCATAAGGCATCGTTTCCAGGCCTTTGACCATTTTGGTTGCCCTCCTCTGGACACGCTCCAGTTTGTCAGTGTCCTTCTTGAACTGTGGTGCCCAGAACTGGACACAGTACTCCAGGTGAGGTCTGACCAGAGCAGAATACAGTGGCACTATTACTTCCCTTGATCTAGATGCTATACTCCTAGGGTAGCCCCAGATCCACCCAACTCTGGTGCCTTTCTATGATGTATGTAACTCTTCCAAGAGCATATGCTATCATAGGATACCACCAAAAAGGACTTCCATGGCAGGCCAAGTGACAACTGAATCCATGTAAGTAAAGCCATCAAATATACCAAATATGATACCTAAGGTAAAAGCTTTCCCATGCAACATACCGGTACTTCAGAAAACTATTTATTATTGTTATTTGTATTATTAAGTGTAAAAACACTTGCAAAACAAAGTGCTGTAAAATAAAAGATAATTCCTGCATAAAACTGAAATATCACACAAATTCCAAATTTTGTACAAATTCAGGATTTGAAAATTTCCCAGAGCCAATTGATGGCTCAGGAACCAAGATAACATTTTGCAAACCATATTCACATTTTTTAAAAAGTTATACTTGATTGTAGTAATCAACAATCTTCTAAGCAGATACCAACAGAGTCTGATGACTTTTACTGCCTAGTTTGATTAATTCAGACTGCAAAGATAAAAAATCAGCACATAAAACTGAAAATTGACTCATTTTGCACTCTATGTAACCTCAGGGATCTCTTCATATGAACCAGCCTGGACCATGTGGCTGCATCTGAAGGGACATAGTATTTTATCTTTGACTAGGACATAGTCTCTAGGATGTTTTTGGCACCTCAAGTCTATCATTGCTATGAGGCTGCTACAATCAACATGAGGTCACCAAGGCCAAACAAGTAAACAAATTATACTAGAAGGAGTAATTTAGGCATCCTTCCACAAACAATTCCTTAAAAGTAAGAGGCATAATTTATCTCTAATGCCAAAATCAAGTCATGGATCTGTAAACAGAGTTACAATTTATACTGAATCTTCAGAAGATGGAGCATTTGGTTTGCAAAGTTAGAAAACAGGGCACAAATAGTCAAACTGAAGTTAGAAGTGCATACCTTAAATGACATGCATGGAAAAAGTAAAATTATTACAAACAGAAAGAAGTGTTGTCTAATTCCACAGGAATCTGCAACTTTGGTATAAACATACTGAAAGGGCTGTTTTTAAAGAAATATAAAAGCTGTCCCAGTGTACAACAGTAAATGAAAGAAGGTTTTACTCAGTACTGGTGAGGGTGAGAAAAGAATTTGTAATTACTTCTAGTAATGCCGTATATCGAGGATGATTCAAACTGGAGAACATGAATGCAGAAGAGTAATACTTTAGACATGTTTTGAATTCTCCTTTGTAACACTCAGAAGAGAAGCAGAGCAACCCAATATTGCAGTTGCTAAAATTATCTACCTCAGGTTATTGGAAGCTTCTGGAAACATCTGTGTAGCAAATGTTTGCTGGTTGCTCTGATGTAGCAGCAGCTCTATGTACAATTGCCTGGGGTCCTAGAAGCAGCCAGTGGATCTCTGGGCTCCTCAAAAAGTTTGAACCATGGGCCAGTGCCCCACTTGTCCCCACCCCACCCCCGCCGGCCTATACTCTGGAGTCTAGTTCTAAATCAGTATCTGTGACTGACCTTCAACCGTCCCAGTTCCAGTGTGGCAAATTAAGCTGCTCTTTGTCATCCTGCCTTTTTAGCTGAGCAGTTTAATAGCAAATCCTATCAGGAAGCTGTGGATGGCTTTCTGCACCTTAGGGACCAGTCTTCCCCTAGTAAATGTCTCCTACCCAGCCATATCCTCAATTAGAATTCACCACATGAGTCTTGGCCATTGCAAAATGAATTCTCCGTCCCCTGCTGTTGAACACTATTTAATGTGAATCGTGGTCACTACATGATGGCCCCCAACTGACACTGTGAATTGTAACAGACAATGAAGCCACTGTCAGGGTACCAATCCCCTCAGCAAATATAATAATCGGAAGAGCAATTACTCCCAGTTTTTGAAGGGCAGAAGACTCCTTCTTCAGACTCTCTGTTTGAGAGAATATTTGACAAAACACAGAGGCTGCTAAGGAATTTACTTCAGAATTGCCAGTTTGGAATAATTGGCTGTAAGCCAGAGGAAGTCTTGCGTGCACGCATAGACACAGACAGACAGACAGACAGACAGACAGACAGACACACACACACACACACACAGAGAGAGAGACTTCTTACCTTACATCCTTTTCTCACTGCAACTTCATAATCCATTTAATTTCAAGATAATACTCTACAGAAGCACAGCTGCTGTGTTCTTTACTGATTTGCTGCCTTGTTATTATTATTATTGTTATTAGTATTAAAATTTGTATACTGTCCTATACCTGCAGGTCTCACAGTGGTTGCAACATAAAAACAGGATATGAAAACACAAAATACATAATAAAAACAAAAACTACCCAGTCCAAGAAATGTCATTCTCTGTAAAACTCAGCAGGGAGGCAGATGGTGACAAAACTATAATATGATGACTCTACTGGTCATTGGCTCTGGTTCCACTTACTGTCGGTCTCCATGCTTTCCACCCGACCAGTGAATACCACTGTTTCTATGAGTAACAACTCATGTCTGAGGCAACAATCTACCCTTAAGAACTTCTGAGGTAAAGCAGAACAAGAATATCCTCTGCTCTGCCAGCCCTTGCCTTCCTGGTTGCTCTAGAAACTGCTGCTAGTTAAAACCTACTCACAGGGTTGGTAGCAGTTTTTATTCACCCCCCACCCCCGAAGAAACCCTAATACATTGTTAACCAGGTGGGTCTATGGAATGCCTACTAAAATACCCAAAATATAGATGAACTACTAGGCAATGTGTACATCAAGTATAGGTGGGTTTTGCAGATGACACTGTAATGTGAAATGACACTGAAACATGTTTCTATGTGACAGGAAAAGGAAGTTTTCTTTACCGTGGATTTCTCTTTTCTGAGTTTTCTGTACAATAGTTCTCAACGCTGGGGTGGCGCCTTCCCTTGGAGCATTATAGGCAGGGTCAAGTTTTGATGAACAAAGACGCCTTTGCAAGGAAACAGCAGTCACTTTTTAAGGTGCCAGAGATTTCAGACCAATGGCTGTCTTTCCTTGGAGGTCTTTTTTAACCAAAGTTGGATGGCCATTTGACAGGGATTCTTTAGCTGTGATTCCTGCACTGACATATTGGGGACCTGAGTGAAATAAAGCCTGCTTTTAGGTTCCTTCCAACTCTGCAACTCTATGATTCTATGACCTCAACATATTATTTTGTGACACCACTGGGTCAGCGTAACAGAAAAAAGGAGCTGATAGCATGCTTTCTGCTGTGTTGCAGTGTAACCACGGAAGATGGTTAAGGCAGTGTTTCCCAACCTTGTGCCTCCAGCTGTTTTTGAACTACAACTCCCATCATCCCTGACTAGCAAGACCAGTGGCAAGGGATGATGGGAATTGTAGTCCAAAAACAGCTGGAGGCACAAGGTTGGGAAACACTGGGTTAAGGGGTATCGTTACAGCAATTGACTCAATAGGTGAGCCTGTTCCTATTCATTGAAATTCTGCCTCCTTGCATCCCGATGCATGTTAATCCTTTTCTATGTACTGATGTACGCATGCACATAATCATGTGGATTAATTCGAGTGTGGTCACAGAAATCCTGCTGCTTATTAGTGAAAATAACAGTTCAGTAACACAGCATTTAATGGACTGTACAGTTTATTTTACATGAGATGAGACAAAGCTTTTCAAGTGCATAATACAAACTTGCTAAAATAGAGGAAAGTACAAAGTTTATGGAAATGTTTGTACATAAGATGGGGGGAAATGTATAGCAAATACCTTCAACATTTAAGGGCTAGATCTGTAAATGGGGTAAATCAGTGCAACTCCAGTGATATTAACATTTAGGAGACATACCTGAACTGACAACAAGGCCCTTAAATTTTAACGAGTATTTATTTACCTCTTCAGCTGCAGTGTTTTAGTCATACAATTGCATGGGACAAAAAAGCCACATTAACAGTTTTCACAATGATTAAAGGCTCACTGCTGTTATTGATACACAGAGCTTACAGTAGAATTAAGTTTTTAAATGTCTAGTCAGCCCAAAAATCTGCAGCTAAGTATTATTACAAAGTTCAAAGCCATTACTGCTGGTAGAGGACACATTTGACTGTAAAAATTTAGAAAGTGTTTAGTAAAAGGTACAGGATAAAAAGACGAGATAAGCAATGCCATTTTAAAAAATTTCTTTAAAAAAAAACAACTGTTTTGGGGAGAGCTAGTTGCTGGCCAGATCTGCCCTCCAAATCTATTATATCTGCAAAACTGAATTGTGCACTTTCAATTTACTCATGGATGGTAAAAAGAAATACATTGTGAATTTGCTTATCCATATAGCCTGTGATAAGCCTACAGTGTTTGGAAACACAAGTTTTGATAACAGGGAGTGTTGCTTTCATAAGGCTTCTCTGACATGGGAGACACACAGTGAATTCAGATTCACTGGGAAAATAGACAACCAAATACAGGTAACAGAAATTTCAGTGTACACCAATTTTGGAAAGGAACACAAGGATATATTTGCCAGAAATCAAAGTCAACAATTATAGTTAAGGATGTTTAAGGCTGCAATCCTATGCACATATCTTGGGAAAACTTCCTTCTGAGTAAACATGCATAAACTGCAAGCTCCATTGATTGCAACCAATTCACTTTGCTATTCATTAGATTGTAGCCACCTTCACTTCCTTGCTCTGCAATAAAAATTATTGCTACTACATAGACATGATGAATTGGGTACTCAAACACTGAAGTTAGTCTTGAGTTTTTCTGCTAACCGTATTCAATGCACATTAGGGTCAACCGATTAAAAAATATTGACAGAGTGAAATTACTACTGTCTACAAACCCCAAACATCCAAAAGGTTCATTACAATTTCCATTAAAAGCATCCTCTTCACTTGCAATGCTTATGTAACAGAACCACTAGAGAAGAACATCGGTTTGAAACGAATGCTGCCAAACTTAGAATCGGTCTGCTTAAATGTTACTGGGCACTCGCTCAAAACTTGGCACAACCTAGGGCAAAAAAGGCCCTGCACCACTTTTTCAAGGAGTGTTATGTGATTTTCCACTAGCATTATTACTGTAAAAAATTCTATATTAAAAGTGGACTATATTAAGAGTGGACTATGAGCTCAGAACTGTAAAATCTAATAATCTGAGGTGGATTTGTAATCTCTAAAATATTATTTTGCTGTTGTTTATTCAAAATGCCCAAACTGGTTGTGCTTTAGACTTACAGCAAGATCTTGCTGGAATTTGCTTGTGATAAGAGCAGCAAAGGAAAATAACACACACACCCCCCAAAAAAATATCCCAGATTGAGTATTTGAACACAACTGAAAATATGTCTGTTCTTTACATCCCTTCTAGATTAAAACCAATCTTATCCAAGATATTTCAACTTAATATAAGTTGGGGGGGGGATTTTCTATTTCTCTTCATTTCCAATTCTCTATGCTTCCAAAACATTGGCCTTCCTGCCACCGCCCCCTCCAAATAAGGTTCTTCTTATTTTTTTATTTTTACATGGTCCAAATGTTAGAATAAGAGCATTTAGCTAGATTTCAACAGTATTTGGCACCGTGGAGTGCATAAGGACTAAGAAAGTATTGGCAAGATCCGTATCTTGCTGAAATCAATGGCATACCATTGGTTTTCTGGATCACACCATAAACAAACCAAGACAGCTGAGCAGAGAACATATCATAGAAAGGAGCCACCATATCACAATGAATTATGTAGAATACACAGCAGAGGCTCAAGACAGGCTTGCTGTAAAGTAAATTTCCAAGCACTTTAAAAAAAATTGTAGTTACCTAAATCGACTTTTTCAAAAAGTATCTGTACCAATCCTGATAGCAGGTGGAGGGTTTTCAGGAGGCGTAGGGACAAAACCCCAACTTTGAAATCTGACAAAAATTGTTGTCTGAAATTAGACCACAGCGAAGTATTCTGAAGCATGTATGAGTGGGCACAGAATGAATGGACATCAAACTAAACATCAGGAAGACTCACTGCCATGTAAGTTGAAGTCCCAGTCATATGGGAATGTCAAGTTTTGGGGTGCAGTGTTCTTTGTTTCATACCAATTATGGGATAAAAGAACTATTGTCTTGCTCCGCAATGAACAAAGGCCGCAAGATTCTCAAAACATCACCTTAACAGACGTACACAACCATTAGTTCTACAAACACATTGGTTGACTTGCTTATACGAAAAGTGAAGGAAACAAGAGTCACACAAAAGTCAAGCAGGAGAACCCCATGCAAGATCAGCAAAATGTAAAATACATGCAGTGCCACCTCCAGGCACAGTGTATGGTTACATAATGCTAAATGTGAGCGTGTACACTAGTCAAATTGCTGGGAACCTTTTAAGTTTTTGCCTGCCAAATGCAACTGCATGCTATGCCTTTGAGGTTAAAAAAAAATCCACTGTAACACATCTTAGTTACTAGGTATTATGATTTACGGACAGGATCTGAGAGACAACACCTTTGGTGCAAGTACTGATAGAGCACAATCAGTTCCGAGTTCATGCAACCAACGAATGTTCACTGTTGGAGACATACTGAGCTCATGGTATTGGACTGGACAAAGTCTACTTATTTACACTATTCACATATCTTTATCCACATTATATACACAAGTACTCACACTCCTAAATCAAGGCCATATCTGCACTACAGATTTCACCCTCTCTGACAGTCGTCATTTGCTCTTCCTAGGTAAGCCTGGGAACTGTACTTCTGAGGTGACGACTAGATATAGCTCTAACAGAGAATTTGCCATAATTTCACCCAACTATATTTTCCAGGGCTCTTTGGAAGATCACTTTTAAACTAGCACGACGAAATCACTATTAGTTTCTAATGGAAATATGTACCATGTGTAGAAGCTTCCCACTCAACACTTCCCAATGAGGGATTATTTTAGATGCTTGATCCCACCTCCACAACTGTTGTTGCAGCTATGGGGGCGAAAATCCTTGCAAGATGCGTATTTTGTTATTTCCCTGCTTGATAACAAATCTGGGGCATCATGGATACATCTGTGCTACACTTCCCTATGCCCCACTGTATCGTATAGTAATAGCCTAGTCAGCCTCTAAATTCTATAGGTCTGCTGAATTAATTTGTAAGCAAAAAAAAAAAAAAAAGGGGGGGGAGGGAATCAAAAGGGAGCTTATGATCAGCAACTGCCAAACAAACTTAGATCAGTTATCAGTATCCCGAGTGTCTCATGCCATGTAGCTGTGCAAGCTAAATCTACACGAAGTTTTAAGAATCATTCCCCCCCCCCGCTCCTTTCAAAATGGTTGCCTGCTCATTTCATCAGATGTTCTTTCGTCCTTGTATTCTCAGGCTCGTGCCCTTATGCTCACCTGTCACATTTCCCCCTACTCCCACCTTTTAAAGATGGAAATGTAAGCCCTTTTGTGTTCATAGCCATCCTTACGATGGCACTTCTGTGTTGTTTTCACATCGGAGCCTGGCTAATAATGGAACACTGGATCAGAATGCAGCTGTGAAGGCAGCCCAAGTAGCATTGCTAAGCAAAGCCTAGAACAAGCCTGCATTGTCTGTGACAGAAAATAGCAGAAAAATTAGCTTTCCCTTCCCATTTCACACTATACAGAGGCAGGGCAGCTGGCAAAATTCTGAACTGGATGTAGGAAAAAGTACACAACAGAACAACAGATGTATGAGAAGGAATTCAGAATTTTAATAGTGACTTCATCCCTGCTGTAGGGGAGGGAAGGGGGTGGGGAAATCAAAAATAGAAGGATGACTGTAGAGAACTTGAGCTTCTCCACAGTTCACAAAATTGAGCTTATGGACGATATACTCTGAAAGCATACGTAATAGTCCTGAATGCCTAAAAACACCAGGGCAGGCATTGAAGCAGGGATTTAGCAGGTCTTGCTTAGGAGGCCTTGTGTTTATGAAAACATTGCAACCTTAATAAAACAATAATACTATGGAGTAAGCCCTACTTTACAAAGGGCTTACTTCTGAGTAAATGCATAGATTTGTTCTGTAAAAGATTACATCTAGCAGCGAGAGTAAAGCTATGTCTTAGGAACAGGTGGCATACAAAACTGGTATGTCCCTGAATAAAGTCAATGAGATTCTACAACAATTATGAAGAGACAGGTGCCCCAGCAGAACAAAGGGTGTGTGTGTGTGTGTGAAATATAGCAGCAGCAGATGGCTACACAAGGATGTCTGGCATGGAAGACAAGCACTGTGCTTAGGTTTTATTCATAAACTATGGATCATCTTTTAACTTATTGGGCTGTATTCAATTACAGCATCCCATCAGATCAAGGATTTCCAGATCGGCTTGCCAGTTGGAACAATCCCCCCTCCCACCGTGTTGTTCTGGGGGGCCCTCCTGCCTCCCAAGAACCAAATTTGGGGGGGGGCAGGAGGAGGAGATGGGGGGGGGGAAAGCCCTGCTGTAAAGGCAGGGCTTCTACTGATAGGGTTTATTAAATGAATCCCACCCATTCAGAGTAAGTGGCTTGTGGACTACAGTCAGTGAGTACCTGAGAGGGTATATAAAAAAGGACCAAGCCTTTCGTAAGGTCATCAGACCTATTACCTCATTTTCTTTTGTACTGAAAAACACAGCTTTGCATCTGGATATGCTCAGAGTTCCTGTTATAGTAACTGCCCGATGGCTTGCAGATTTGTTAAGTCCCCAAACTGTGCTTAGGAGTGTTTATATTATTTTAAGCTGATTATCTCTTAGAACACACCTTTTCCAGAAAAGAAACTGGAGATGTTAGAAAGACATCCCCATAGAGCAATAAAACTCTCCTATGTGAAACTGGAAAACTGAACAAATCAGTTAGGACTTATTTCATATTGTTGAGTGTTGGCAAGTGTATAAGCCATGAGCACTGTGTGTTAAAATGACATTGAGATTAAGCAGCTAGAAAACAGATGCAACAAAAATTGGCTGTTCATGAATGGCTAATCTAATGAAAATTCAAGTTAAATATGAACTGATATAAAAGAAGAACCTGAAGCGTGAATGGCACTTGCGAACCATCTCCTGACTGCAAGTCATATAACAAATGTCATTTTTTAAAATATAAAAATAGTAGGAATGTGATCAATAGCACCCAGAAAGCAAGGACATCCAGTGAGAACACTGATGGCACAGGAGTTCAACAGAGGCAATGAGGTTTGAACTTCAATTAAAGAGAAAGAATATCACAAAATTGGCATGCTGAACTTTTTTTGTTGGTCTCCTTTTAAAAGAGCATTATCATTTGAACAGCTCTCTCCTTTTAAGTTTTGAGCCCATAAGTTTAGATGAGAACGAAGCACAAATCATAAAGCAGTACAGCAAAGAAAGTTTCTGAGGACAAGCCTGAGTAGAAACATGTTACACATAAAATGGCTGTCCGGTTATGGTGAAATGGTTGGGCGTAATGCTGTGATTGTTTCCCCCGAAAGGCTTTATTAAGTCATGAAAAGCAACCATCCATTGCATCAGGTTATGCAGAGAACCAGAAGAGCAAAGAAAGAGGCCATTTAATCTGTTCCTTGCCAACTAATTGGCTATTCAGGATTTGCAAATCAGGGGCAAGGAAAGGGCTCAACAACCCCTTCTCCCACTCTGCTTGCCTCTTCCTCTGTTTGAAGCCACCTATATCTACTTTACATGGCAAAAGAGAGCTTTAAGGAGAACAAGGAAGGAGAAATTAGGATGTTAGAGGGTAGTACTAATGGCTTGAACCTAATGGAACCGGCCACTCAAATCTTAGAACTCAATGGGTGCCACTTGGTGCAAGACAGAAATTTTAAAGTGCGAACAGGCTGTATCAGCCCTGAAGAAAAAGGTATCTGGTATATAAAAATAGCAAAACAAACAAACAAACAAACCTAGCACAAGCATATTACCAATTAACTTATAGATCTGCCACATTATAAAAAGAGACTTCTAAATCAGTATATAATCTTTAGCAATGTCTGGGAGAGCTTGCTTTAAATGAGGCGGCTCCTCAAAGTAAAATTGGTTCAGCAGAGTCCAGTGTGATACCTCCAAACTCTGAAGAAAAAAGGAGAAAGACACCAGAAACATGGAGAGGGAGGATAATGAGTAGGTCACTACAGAAAATGAGACAATTCTTATTTGGTGCAAAGCAGCAGACACACGAGAAAAAAATCTGTCAGGTGCTGTTGAGCATTTATGGAGCAATGGCTTAAAATATATTTTGAGAGATGGTCTGTTATTTTTCACAATTTGTGTGGGCAGTTTCACTTATGTTGGCTGATACCTGAGAACGCACGTGAAGGAAAATGAGAGGACAAGGTCTATATCATGCAGGGAGCAGACTGCTAAACAGTGACAAGTGAGAAGGCCAGGAAAAGGCAAGTGAGGGATGCTCCAGACAATGGCAAGCTGGTTGAAGGATGCACAGAATATGGAAATATGACTCTGGTTTTCAAAACAGGAAGAAGAATTGAACGGATGCCTTGGAAATCTTTTTAATGCTGGGATGTGTCCAAGTCTCAATTTCCCCACACATACCAACAGGATAAATCGTTCTTTTTGCAACCTTGATGGTCAGTTTCTTGGGGGGGAAAGATGAAATGTGTTTCCTATTAGAAACCTGATGTTACACAAAAAGAGGGGAAAAAATGATATTTCACTGGAAGTAAAGCAAGGGAAGAGTACGCAAGAATGATCAAATTAGCTGAAGTTGTGTTATTGGGATAGTTTGCTTGACAGCACCAAACAAAACAAATGTCTCCTCTCCCACCTACACCTCAACCCACCCAGGCCAAAGTGAGCTCATGGAACTCTACTTATCTGCAACATCTATCATCATTCAAAAAATAAAAACATTTATTCAGCGATTATGAGAAATCTAGTCATAGTACAGACTTAGGCATTCCAGTAAAAAGAATATTGGAATACTCAGGAAGGACATAAAGGGCTATCTGCTCCTCACATTTGCTTATGACAGCTGATCAAACAAAACACTTGGCAGTATGAGGAACGAAGAGAGATCTGATAAACTCAGAGGGGAAATATTTGTTCTGTATAAATACCAAGGCAAGACAAGGCAAGACAAATGAAGAAAAAAGAGGGACAAAGAACACCGTGGTTCTTCTCCAACAGTTCTCAACATTTGGGACCTCAGGATCAATTGGGTCCATCGTCATTCACGAAAAGAGCTGCACTTCAGAATATTAGCTTCAGAATGCATATTTGGCTGGATTTATACAATCGTTTCTAATTTACTTGTGTTGATTTTTGGCTATCACAGCATGTTGGGAGCTACATGGAACTCGGTCTTCTGAAAAGATTTAACACAGACTGAATTCCTTGTTTTAAAATGGCTGCCATGATGGAGGAGTTCAGGAACCAAAGGCCTGTTAAATCCTCCCCAAAGAGTAGGTCCCACTTGAATGTTGCTGTGGCAATTGGATAAATCCACCTTTTGGGTAACTCATGTTTGAGGTAAGACACATTAGCTAGGAAGTTCTGCCATCTATATAGTCTGTAAACTCGTAAGTTATTTGGTGGAAAGTAAAGCTCAAACAATGCCTTAATTAATTTGATTTGGCTACAATCTTTCAAGGGAAGCATTCAAAAAGTTATTTGAAGACTACAGCATCAGGGTCCTAATCACTGCAGCCTTATTATCTATTCTATGGAGGACATTCTTTTCTTCTGGAGAGTGCTGATAAATGTGTGCAATTCTCAGAACATTTCCTCAAGAATTGTCCCTGGCAAAGTCAAGGAGACCATGGGTGGGATTCATTGTCACGCTGTTACAAATGTTCTGCCTACACAAGCATATCAGCTTGCCAGATGGAACAATCCCCTCTCCCACCGTGTTGTTCTGGGGGGCCCTCCTGCCTCCCAAGAACCAAATTTTGGGGGGTGCAGGAGGAAGAGAAGGGGGAGAAAGCCCTGCTGTAAAACAGAAGCCCTCCTGCAGGGCTTCCACTGATAGGGTTTATTAGGTGAATCCCACCCATTCCGAGTAAGTGGCTTGTGGACTACAGTCAGTGAGTACCTGAGAGGGTATATAAAGAAGGACCAACCTTTTCATAAGGTCACCAGACCTATTACCTCATTTTCTTTTGTACTGAAAAAGACACAATTTCACAGATGACCTCACAACAGCAGTCTGCAGTCATGGGAGTCAGGATTTGTTAAAAAATACATATTGTACAGGCTTTACTGTTATCCTCACAACACCCCTGTGAGGTAGGTTAGCTTTATGAATGCCATTTCATAAATTGTAAAGGGAGGACAGGAGCGTTTTCCTCAACCCCCCTCCCTCCTTTCCATACAATTAAGTGGCAATATTCAGGAAGATCTCACTCCTTCCAGAGTCGTGTTCAAATTCACCAGTCTCGTTTGTTTGGCAGAGGCATATTGTGTCTTAGCATTGCTGTACAAACAGAGCATCATGCAAGGAGAGTAGCATGAGATAGTCAATCACAATTGAATAGCAAAACTCTCTTTGTACCAGAAAACAACCCCTGCAGCTTATCACGAGTGCGGCAACTGCTTGGCTGCTGACAGCCCATTTTTGAAAGGAAGTATAAAGCGTGGCTTCTCAAACCTGGAATGTTCGATGTTTAAGGCAAAGCACAACAGGAAATGAAATAATGATAAAACATGACAGAAATAGTCCCTACAGGCAATAATAAATATATAAGGAAGCTGACAGCAGAACGTCTCTCTTTTCCCTACTCCTGAGGCTTTACAGAACTCTCTCGAACATGGCTGGGACAAGGAGCCCACCACTTACAACCAGTAACAGCAGTCTATATCTCCATATCCACGGGTCTGATATTACCGGTTTTGTGTTCTTTTACCCACAGTTCCCTGTCTTTGGCTGGATCCACTTTCTGAAGCAACTGATCCACGGGTTCTACTGTCTAAAAGACACAGAAACAACAGCAGTGTTACCATAAGAGCATAAGGGAATGCTTCATGAGACCCCCTAGCAAAACTGAACCACTTCCCCACCTCCTTCTCCCAGTTCTTCAGATTTGTTTCCTCACCATGCTCAGACAACATTTCCAACTAGGCCTTGAGCTATTCCAAGGGTACCATTTTGAAAGAAGAGCAGACCACAGATATTACATCAAGGAGGCCAATGTGTTTTAATAGATCGTTTGTTTTTTCAAGTCAGCTGTGGCACTTATGCCATTGTCTACACTGGAGGGCAAGAGTTTGGCAGGCTCAGTGCAACTCTAAGGCCTTGGGTTTACAAGGGCCTGCTGAAATACTGCTTCAGAAAGGAGAAAAGGCCAAGCAGACTCACGCTTTGGTTGAACATATCTGTCTCGTGCCGCAACTGCGTATATTGACAAAGGTGCTGCCGAATCATCTCCACTCTCTCCACCTCTAGCCTCTCAAGCTCCTGAAAGGAAACAATAAAAGATTTTCATTAAAAGATGGGGGATAAGGCAGTATACTTGAACATCAAATGAAAGGTGAGATTGCTTTATGTGAACCACCTAGAATTTCTTAGTGACTAAGAACTTCACTATTGTTCTCTAAAGAATCCATCCAAAACGAGAGCATGGATCAAACAAGAGCTGAAGCAGATGAGGGCTTTACCTGCTACCACAGCTCCTACTATGACTACCCAATCGATAGTCTCTGTAATGAGCCCTCTCAGAATGCAGGGGCCACTGTAACAGTGCACAGACTAGAAAAACTGTTGCATACACAATGTATGCTGACTTTGCCAAGATAGCTTTTTAAGGTTTAATGTTTTGCTATGTTTTTAGATATGCTGGAAGCCGCCCAGAGTTGGACCTGAGAATGTTGTGGCAAGATCAGGCATGGGCTGAACTTTTGATAACGTTTACCAGATGGGCACTTATCACTGAAGTTTTGCAAGCATAACATGGAGAGACCCTACATGACATACCAGAGAGGTGGTCACCATTTCTTCAAACCACTTTGACTGGGCTTGATTATACAGATCCACACAGCGCATGAGGTCATCTCCTGCAACACACAAAGCAAAGCAAAGAACAGTGAGTAACTTTTTTTTTTGCAAGCCCGCTCACTCGCTCTAAAGGTTACTTAGAAGTGAAAGTGCAGTTATCTACAAGTTTCTACATGCAAGGTGTTAAGACCAAAGAGAATGTAGTGTAGCTAAATCAAACTCATTAGGAGAGAAGTGAGTGGTGATCTCTCCATCCTTATTAATAGGAGTGAAACATAGTTGTCAAACACAAACCACGGGCTCATCCAGCTGGACAGCATGCCTCACAATGGAGCATGTTTGTAAGACAAACACTGAGAAACAAACCAGTCCAGTGATTTCCTACCTCCCAGGTGTGTCCTCCTCTCCCTTCAAGGAAATCTCCCCAAGTCTCCCTGGCCACAGAGGCCAAGAGTCATGAAAATATTCAGAAACTGTGCCATGGAACAAAGGGAAAAATATTGTTTCCCACTTTTTGAAATTTCAATTGGACTGAGAAACAAAAGTACAGTTCAGTGAGGAAACAAAATGGAGTTTTTGCCCCAAGCCTTGGATATTTATTTGCTATGTCAAATGGGCAATCCATGCTTGTTTTATGGCTTCCCTTTGTTAAACTCTCTTTACTGGCCAGGAGTAGCTGTCAGGGAGGGACAAGTGGCACCATATACCTGATTTCCTCGCAGCAGAATTACTGCCATGTACCAGAATGGTGTGGAGGTGCAGCAGGGCAGCAGTGATGTCATATGAGCAGAGCCAATCAAGCGCCCCTGCCTAGCCCTCACTGCTACCCTCACATTGCAGCATGCTGGTAAGCAGCAGGAAAAGCTGCTCCTCTTATCAGTTTCAGTATGGATCATTCTAATGCTGCTACTACCGAAGACCCCAAATATTGTTTTCAAGTAGAACAAATGCAGAAGCAGACCCAGGCTAATGCTGTTTTTAAATCATATGATTTTTAAAGCAAGGTTTTTGAGTCAAGCAGCAGTGAATATCTCTCCTGCCATCTAGTGTACAAATCAGAGAGTATGTATTTTATAAAACACAATTTACATGGAATCACAAAGTGTTGAATGTAGAGAGCACCTCCAGAACTACTTTCTGCTAGTCACATATTTAATACAAGGAAACAGAGAAGAAATGGACAAATTTAGTCACAGAAAGTCACATCACTGGACTAACCAGCTTCAAGGAGTGTTGACGATTTGATATACTAAACTCCTGTCTGACTCTTCCAGCATTACAAAGACCTGCATAATTGGTCACTTTTCCTTAATTGCTCTACATATTTTTCCTCCTCTTGTCTTTCAGATGTATGTAAACAGTGGTCCTTTGTGTGGGGGGGGGGGGGGGAGAAGCTAAATCCTGGAACTTATCAATAGCACCTAAACCTTGGGGTGTCTGTAGTAAATATTTGCGATCTAAGCAGAAGGAAGGAACTGTTATGAATTCAGTCCTGATCAACACCAAATGTTAAGATTCAGGAAGTTAGTCAGCCTTCCTCAACCTGGTGTCCATCAGATGCTGTTGGAACACAACTGTTATCATCCTTGGCTATTAGCCATGCTGGCTAGGACTGATGGAAGTTGTAGTCCAACAACATCTGGAGGGCATCACATTGGGGAAGTGGAGTAACCCAGTCAGCATTTGTGCTCTCTTTATCCTCTCACAAAATAGTGCTTCCTGAACTTAAGTTTTCTCCTTAGCTAAAACAGCAGGGACTCTGTTCCATCTAACTTTCTTTTTACACCACTGTTCCCTGTCTTCTTAACACACGTTATCCTCACTCACCAGCTTGGGTGGACTTCCGCCTAGCCTTCTTAATTTCCTCTTCTGTCTTGTTGCTGAGTTTTATCTCCAACTGCTGTGTTTTCATCTCTAAATCCTTTTGCCTCTCCGATAATGCTTTTCGGGCCTTGAAACAAAAAGAAATGGCCATGAAATCCTCCTCAGCAGAAAAACAATACCCATTTGCCTCCTCTTTTTCATATTCCTCCCCCTCTTTCAGAATTAATCACTGCAATATGGAACATATGCCCTTGTTGGAGGCCATGAACCTGGAACATGAACCATGAGACACAGAGATTCTTCCTCTTCTGTGTGATAGTTTTAGCACCACAGAAAAGATTAAAGGTGCTCTTCAGAGTAGTTCTTCAGATGTGGCAACTATTAAATCATTAGGAATGCTGGAGCAAACAACATTTAATAATATTAATATCTACACTATGTTCGTCTGAGAAATCAGCTACTTTGGCTTAATATAGGGCACGCTAAAAAGTTGAAGTATGAACTACATGCACTTGTTTCTTCAAACCAAAACAGATTTGGCAGGGGAAGAAACATAAGCTATCGTTGTCTGTTTCTGAAGGTGGCATTGCCAAGTTATCCCTAACCTTCAGGCAGCCCACTGACCCCCCTCAAATGAACTCATCTGACTGCTTTGGCTTACCTTTTCCACGGATGCATACCGGCTAACCAGCTGCTTCCTCAGATCAGCAATGTGATGGTCATACTTCTTCATGTCTTTCTTGAAGTTTTCTCGGAAGTTGAGAAGGGGTTTCTCCACCTCTGCCTGGAGCTGAAACAAAGGGCAAGGGAAATTTGGTTGAGGAAGGAATAATGGCTGATAATTAATACACCTCTATTTTGGCCACAATTCTTTCAAGGTGTATGGCATAGGAAATTTCCAGTTTGTATAGTGTGGGTGACACACTCTATTTTTATTTGTTTGTTCATTCATTCAAGTTAAATCCCACCCATCCTTCTGAAGGAGTCCATGCTGACAAATACATCCATAATGGAACAATTTAGAAAAAAATAAAAAACCCCCAATTACAATTACAAATATTTTCTCATCCACAGCATCTGGTGATTCTAGGATGCCAGGAGCACCATACTTCAAACATCAACTGGAATAGTAACAGCACCGGGGGAGAAAGTATTTTTAGCCTTGTCTCCAAGTTCTGTATTCCTGATTGAAATCTTCTGGAAAAGATTAATACAAGTGGAGACTGTTCCCCTCTAGAGGGAGCTTTTGAAACTGTTACAAGAGTGGAGCTGGGAAATCTCCAGCTGCTTGATAAGAACTGTGAGAACTAGAGATTGACCTTGGATATTCAAGAATGTCGACAGGAGAAACCTTATGGACTGCATTTTCTAAGATAAGCCACCTGTTGGAACAGCTTCATAAAAAGATGGGTGCTATGACTACTAAAATTGACATTTTGGAACCAAAAGTGAGCACCAATACAGAAATTATTCAGGATTTGGCACAGGAATCTATTTCAACAGGACAAATTGCTGAAAAGGAGAAGGAGAAAGTTGCTGTTGTCAAACTTAAAGTAACACAAGGGGGAGCTTTAGCCTTACAGAGGCAAATTGAGGACTACAAGTTGAGGCCCTTTATGATTGAGACTAGAAAAAGTCAGATTTTGAAGATCGGAGCCTGGCCTGGACTAGAAAAGGAAAGTTGGAAAGATCCCTCTATGCAGGGATTAACTGACTTTTGGAATATGGACTTGGGTCAGGAGGAGATTGGAGTTCTGGGGGCCTTTGGATTTGGAGGAATTTTGAAACATGCCCTGAAATACTTTATGGATCCTAGCTTTAATTATGGAAATCTGGCTGACCGGTTGAGAAGGAATAAAAGTATCGTTGGATTGGAGTTTCCCCGAGATCTGCTCTTTAGCATCAAAGAATATGAAGAAGACTGGCAGAAGGGACGTGGAAAAGAGTTAAGAGCCTCGGACATAAGATCTCCAGGTTGATGGACTCTATGGAGTTGACGGAAGTGGCTGGCAGAGTCCGAGACTGGGGAGAGGAGATGGTGGAAGAAGATTGGAAATTTAAAGTCTATATATAGAAATATTGTAAAATTAATGAGTGATAGAAAAATGTTGGAAGGAAATTTTATGGCTTTAGCTGAAATACTATAAGGAGTTAAGCTTAAATAAGTATACTAATTTTAATGGAAATAAGATTAAAAATATGTTAAGACATTTATATGATAGAAAATAGAGAAAGATAGAAAGGAATTGCTGAAACAGTTAATGGAAGTGGAATACAAAGAGGGAGGTGAGAGGAGGTCAATGATACAAGGGAATGAAAGATACAATATGGAAAAGGTATGATGTATGTTTTTAAATTGTTTTTGTTTTGTTTGGTTTAGTTTATTGTGTTAGTTTAATGTGTTAAGGTTGTGTTTTGTACTGTTTATGTATTGTATTGTATTGTTTTTTCTCTTTTTTGTTCCTTTTTGTTCTTTTGTCTTCTTTCTTCCTTTTCTTTTTTGTAAGCTTTAAAAGTAATAAATATTATTTTAAAAAAACAAAAAACAATTGAAACCATGAAGCAGGCAAAATTTGTCTGCTGTCTAATCTCTTAACAACTTGATCACAAGAAGGGCAGTTATTCAGCTGAATCAATAGGACTGCTGAGGATTCCTTCCAGGCACAGACTGATGAAAAAAGGTCGCTAATAGTTTTCTTTCTAAAGTGCTGTGATAGCACTGAAGGTAGTTAATTTCTACCCATCCCAGATTTTCAAACTGAATACCGCCCCAGCACACATATTATGCAGTAATCACACAACCCATACACTAAACTCCACCCACATTAACTGAGCTTGCAGCCTTGAGCATTGTGATTCCAAGGAAACTGGCACATTTATCAGATGAAAATGGAAAAAAGTTATCTGCAGAACTTGTCTCTATCAGAGGATATGCACCCATTAAGTGATAATTCCACAATGTGCTAACCTATTTTTCTGTTTATTTCTAAGCTGCTAACCTTTGAATAAGGCTGTTTATAATTTTTAATTGGAAGTGCAATTCAACGATAAAAGCTTTCAAATTTCAATATTTTAATGCTTTAATCTCTCTCATGGACTTGACTCATAGTACTTGAAAAAGATCAACTTTGGCTGGTTCAAGGATGGTATTTGCTCAGATATGGAAAGAGGATGCTGTTCCAACTAGGGAAGAGTGGTTGACAAAACTGATGGATTACGCCAAAATGTCAAAATTAACAGGTGTGCTAAGAAACCAAGAGAAATTATTATTATTATTAAGGAGTGGGGAATATTTGTGGAATATTTGAAAAACCATGGTATGCAACTAAGTATGTTGGTAGGCTTAACTTAAAACAAAAAGTTAAAAGGATAATTAAGGTTAATTGTAGAACAATTTGAAATGGAGTAAAGCGGAAAATGCGGTGTTAAAAATTTAAATAAGAAACCACAAAAGGGGGGAGGGAAGTCTGACATGTATTTGTATTGGAAGTACAAGACTGTAAAATGTGTATCTGTAAACTTTTGAAAACGGAAAATATTTAATAATAATAATAAAACTTTGGCTGGTTCATGCCTAAAGTTTGCATATGGTGCTTTCTTAGGAATCAATGAAGGGACCACAGATCAATGGCAGAGGACATGCTTTGAGTGCAGAAGGTTCAAAGTTCAAACCTAGGCATCACCACTTAAAAAAAGGATTGCAGAACAGATTATGTAAGAGACCACTGCCAGCCAGAGTAAACCACAGTCTGTCCTGATGGAAGGCAGCTTCCTATCAACCAGCATTAGAGGGCCACAACAGTCATTTGCTTAAATAGCTTCTGATTTTGGGGAAAAGCAACTCACTGGGATCCTTCTGTTCCTCAGACATCTTATCCAGTGTACCCATGAAAATCCCGCAAATGCAGCTTTTATGTAAAACTGCACCCCAGTTTTCAGAAAACATGTTCTGCTGGTCTCAACCCCACACAGAAGATTCCTTATGAAGTGATTACCTTGGAGGAAAACTTGAGGTGAACCTCTGCTTCATCAGCCAGGCTTTTCTTCAGCTGAGACCAAGACTCTCCAAGCGTCCTGAAACATATGTGACGGGTAAGAAATTTACTCATTCATTAGCATCCAATTCTCATCATTACAAACGTACGTTTCTGTGGGCAGTAGCATTCCAAATACTACATATAATGGGAACAGCAGCATTTCAGAGTGCTGAACTCAAAAGACAAAAAATGTAAATTATCCTACATAATTTTTCTCTCTAGACTCATGTTCAGATTCACATTTGGGGGAAGGAAGATGAACATAATTATTTTCAGCAAAATCTCATCCCATTTTCCCCATCCACCCCCTGGAATAAATTACACTCACAATCCCTTAGTGCTGTTTAGGCTCATAATTACCATTCATTTGAGACAAACTAGCAACTTTTCTACCTGTGCTCTTACTTGTAGTTATAATAATTCAGCAGAGGTAACTAATGACTTCTTCAGCTACTGATTCGAGTGTGTAATTTGATACTTTTAAATACCAAAAGGGATAGCTTAACCATAAATTGAAGCATAATATGTAGAGTAGCCATAAAATGTTGATTAGATCCAGAGTGTCTCCCATCAGACTCCAATTACATTTAGGAAGGTTTTACCTAATGAGGAGCCGTTTGGATGAGTTGTTTGTTTGTTTGTTTGTTAAGCCTCAAAATGTCAAACAATTGAAATGAGCCCGTGACAACACAGAGAATTGAATTAATTTTCTCAGGTGACAGAAAATAAACAATGTGATTTCTTTTAATAGTCTTTTCAAACATGTCTTCCAAACTCTTAGTAGCTCCTCCAAGCAAAGTGTCCAATAACTTGTGAGAATTAGTCTACTGGAGGGTATAATAACATAAGGTAACATTAGGTAATGAGCTGGAAGTTTACACGAGTTTCATCATTGAAAAAGACAGGATATAAATGTAATGAATGCCAGGTGACAAAGAAAGTTAATCTGCCTTGCTACATGCCCCCCCCATATCACAAAAAATTAAAAAGTTCCATAGCCACTGAAACAGAAGAAATGTACAGCGTAAGTAAATGATACTGGACAGTTTGCTAGTGTCTGAAAGCCATCTTAATACTATAGACGGACATGCTGAAATCCAAAGTTTTTGTACAAGACAGGAATTATTTTGCCTACATCTCTTTTGGAACCAGGAATTGAATGCATCCAGGCAGAAACCCAATTCACTATTTGGTATGCAGGCATGCCCCATTAAAATTCCTCTTGTCCTCCAGAGTAGAAAACGAATAAACTGTGAATTCCTGCAATCAATATACTCTCCTCCAGGAAGAGTAAAAAGGAACAAGGAATTTGTTAAGGGAGCAAACTAAGTTATCAGATGTTTGCGATTCAATTATACTCTGTGGCAAGAAACATCAAAGGGTCTGTAGAGACTCCTTAGATGAACAAATTTATTTAAAGGCTAACATTTATTTTGGGATATATTTTTGTAGACTAGAGTCCACCTCGTCAGATGCCACGGCGAATCTAGAATAGATGAACTGCAAAGACTTATAATAAAATACGAATCACATTTCTGAGTTGGAAAGGACATAAAAGGTGGTCAAATCCCCATTGCAAGAAAAATCAAATGTATCAAAAGGCTGCATTATATATGCTCATTGACCGCATTTGCAAATAACAGTAAGTCACGGTTAAAGGCTTATTTGGACTGAACAGTGTGCTAGAGCACATTGCCCAATCGCTTCCACTCCAGCTTGTCCCCTAGTGGGAGAAACAAGCCATGAAGCCTGAACCTGAGATGTGGTTTGTTTCACTCTAACAAACCATGACTACTCATCGACATAAAGCCATTGTTTGTTGTTGGCTTGTTGATCTGGTTTATTAAAGAGAAACAAAACAGAATCCCAGTTTGGACCTAACAACAAGCCAATGATTCATGGCTGGTTGTTCCCACTGGTGAGGCACAAAGCAGGAGTAATCAGGCAGTGTGCACTGCTCTGTCTTAATAAACCATTAACTATGGCTTACTGCTACTTGACAGCTGGCCTGCTATACAGTTGTGCTGGATTGAAACTTCCACGGAAAGAGAAGAGGTATATTTCTCTAGGATCCTTACTTTCTCTTCTAACTTCCAAACACTTAACACATTACTGAAGTATCAATACACTTTTTTTCTTTTCATTTTTTCAATGGATAGGTGGGCAACTGATCCTCTTCTTCCCCATCAGAGTACAAATTACAACCTTTCATTCTTGTGCTGATTTCCAAAGAAAGAAATCACACAGGATGGACCCAGGGCCCAATGTCGATCCCAGACAGAAAGCAAGAAAGAGCGGAGAAATTATTTAAGTAAAGGCACAGGTTTTATAGCTACATGGGATTTCATCCACTCTCACAATGGTAAGAATATGACCTTACCCTTCTTCCTGGGCAGCCAATGAGTTTTGTGATAGTTTGGACAAGTTCTTGGCATATTCTTCCTCAATCTTTATCCTGGAGAATGGAAGAACACCAGCAGAAATATATCATTTAGAAGAACAGTATCTCACATTGCAATAGATGTTTTCACACATTGTATAACTCAACTTGCAAAACCCAACAAGTTGAGTAATCATTATTGAAAATCCTCACCAAGGTAATACAGGTCAATTCTTGTGTCTTCAACCCTAACCCCATATACCTATGATGATGGAAAGAATAGGTTGTGTGTAACAGGACAAAGCAGCTCCACCTCCCTGGTATGTGGAACCAGGTTGGACAGCTCTTTCCGACTTGTCAAAACAGCTGAACCTAGTCCAGCTCTTACCAGAAGCCAAAGCAAGATTTCGGTTTTCTTTAAGTCAAAAAATGTATTTATGATGCAAGAGGATCCACCTGCAAGAGGATCTTTCTCTGCTACTCCTCATAGTGAGATATTCCATTGTTCTACATAGCCCCATCAATACAAACAGGCTGATAAATAAGGTGTGATGAACAAGTAGCCCTTTGACAATCTGCTTGGTCTTCCTCAGGGTCTGAATCTTCCCCTTCCAGGTCTCCTAGCCTTCCCTTGGCATCAGACACTTCTTGAGACCCCAATTCCACTCTATTGGGATCATTCACAGACTCCTCTAGCTCCAAATCCTCAGGCTCCCCCCACTCTTCCTCCTGGCCATACCATCCCCTCCATGAAATTTCCATAGGCAAAGGCACCTCTTGCAAGAAACTCTGTTGTGCATGCAAACTCAGTGCTAAGTAGGACTGAACCCCTCATACATTGGATTATATGTAGGGAGCTCAGTCCAGCTTGGTCTGGATGTGTGAGAGAACTCCTCCCTGAGGAAACTCTCTAGTGCACCCAGTGCTTTTTTCACTTTTTCACAACATTTGAAAAAGGAAGATGACAATACTCTGTACCCTTGAGTACCTACAGAAAAAAAGCACTGAGTGCATCCAAGGTTTCTCAGTTTGGCTGCTCTTTGAAGTGCCAAAGTCAGGGCTTCAAAGCACCTCACAAAGAACAAGGAACTGCTAAAGGAAGGCTTTTTTCCTGACTTCAGGACTTCAAAGCACCAAAACACTTGATGCCATTTGTTACATTACGTGACTGACAGGTGGGCAGCCCCATCCACCTTTTAAGGCAGATGCTGATGCAGCTCTGGTCTGTGGACTAAAATCGTGGAGCTCTGTACTATGCTAAAATCGTATATATTTGAAATACCTACACACACCCCAACACTGTGGGGAGCAGTGAATAGTCTCCCAAGCAGGGGGTCAAATACACCCATAGAAAAGACACTGACAAAAAGACAGGTGCCTAAACTGCTATTGTGTGGGTTTTTTTTCATAACCCCCCCCCCCCCCAATCCAAACCAAACATCTCAGTGTCAAGCAAAAACAGAGTTGTACTACAGTGGTGCCTCGCAAGACGAAAAGAATCCGTTCCGCGATTCTCTTCGTCTAGCGGTTTTTTCGTCTTGCGAAGCAAGCCCATTGACGGCTTAGCGGATTAGCGCTATTAGCAGTATAGAGGCTTTTAGCGGCTTAGCGGCTTAGAAAAAGGGGGGGAAGGGGAAAAAACCCGCAGGAACTCGCAAGACATTTTCGTCTTGCGAAGCAAGCCCATAGGAAATTCGTTTTGCGAAGCACCTCCAAAACAGAAAACTCTTTCGTCTAGTGAGTTTTCCGTCTTGCAAGGCATTCGTCTTGCGGGGAACCACTGTATTTGATAAAAACTGCTTGGGGGGCTTTTCCAAGTTTCCCCCTTGATAAAGACATTTTCCAAGAAGATGTGAGAATGATATCAATCCATGTAAACTACTATTTCTTTTGTAAAGCTGTGAATGGCCTCTGCTCTCCCATTTCCATGGAAGATATGGGATATGGCTATGTAATATATTTATGGACACATATTTATATATTTGCCATTTTGTGCCAAAGGTTACTTTCTGTGCTCAAGAGCTGTGTGGATCTGTTGATGATCTATACTCTGTCAAAAGGATTCCCACTTGTCCTTATGCTTAAGATTTTCCACTGGCACAATATAATGTTTTCCTACCAATTCACCACTGTCCAATTGAAATGGGTAATGGTAGTGGCGCCTTCATTGTCCTCTGACCAGGCAAAGTCCACTCTTGGAACACAGTGTTCCAGTTCTCCATTGCAAGCCATAGAGAAGTAAATCTCCATCCTATTATTATTATTATTATTAGGAAAGCTATTTATAACAGTGCTCTTTTTCTTCTAAGAGTAGTTATAAATAATGAGCAGCTATAAATAATAACTGTTTATCTTTCTCTCGCGCGCCTTCTCCTTTCATGTCCTGCATATATTTTGAGTTATTTAAACTATGTTCTAGCAGAGCAGAGGCAGACCGGATGGGGTGAGGAAAGATCCCCACCCCTGAACGTGCTAAAGTCACTGAAGATCGTGAAGTAGAAAGAACTCAAGAGGATTTGTACTTCTATGATTCCTAAGTCTCTACAGTGAAGATTAAAATGGACCCTTAGTAAATACAGGGATTGTACTAATATCAAACAATATGAAAAAATTAAATGCCTTGCTAGCTTGAAACCAGAATTTCTTAAATCCGACAACCCAGCTTTATGATTTCGGGAGACACAGGGGATGAAAATAGAGATCTCTTGAGCATTCTGTTTGTTTGTTTACAGGACAATCCTGCAGAAAAATACTAGGGGAGGTCATTTTTGCTCATCCAATACAGCCCTTGTGAACTCTGAAAATCCACTCTAGAGGGTAGGGGGACTTTCTGGAATAGCATGGAAGGGGTCCCAGGTGTGTGTATATAGGGATATTTATTTATTTATTTAAAAAATCGCCTCCCCACCTTCTGTCAGCCAAAGACTTCACTGGATCTAAGGTCCTTCTCTCAAGTCCTTCCATTTAAGAAGAGCAACTCCGGGCATATAGACAAATGTTATAAAGAGCAGCTCTGGGCATATAGATGTTGCTCCTCCATTCATGTATGATAAGGGACTTCTACTGTCTCCCTATTCCATTTGCAACATTTCCCACACCATTTCCAATCACCAGAAGCAGGTTTTGATGGGTACAGGCTGCAGAAGATGTAAAAGTCCCATTCCATGAGGGTGAATTCTGTTCCTTTCACAGAAGGAAAAATAGGATCCAAGCTACAGAATTGTATGGCTGGGAAACTGGATCAGACCCATCAACTGACCCTTCTTGAATTAGTTGCCAGCTGAAATTAGGCACCTGCTTGATGTCTGAGTGGCTATCACTGCCTTCTTATTTAAGAAGACTTTCCTTGAAGTGTGACCCAGTCATTTACTGGAACATTTACTGGAATACTGACTGAATTTTTTTAAAAAATGGCTTCATTGTTTTTAAGACTCAGTATCTTTGGTATTTTATCCCATATTACCTTATTGTACATCACTTCAATAGCTTCTTACTGTTCATGAATTCATAAAAACAACAACTGCAGCCACTGAATATTTCAAACCATCTTATTATTTAGAAAGACACACTAACTCACTTGACTTATTTTGAACCACCTATGACAGATACAGTATAAGCATGGAGTGTTGTTGCTGCCATGGTGATACAAGCTTGTGGACAAGTGTTGGGCAGAGGTGCATGTCAGAAAGCATGAGAAGGAGGGCAGGTAACTCTGCAGGCATACAGCATCTTCTCTGTGTGAACCACAACATCAAGAGCAGATATCATATACTATTTTACATGAATTTCACAAAAATGAATGCATGTGTTTCTAAAACTGAGCTTTTCTACAGTGCTAACATAGCCACAAATTGCTGAATTTGGCCCAGAACCCCATACACAATGCCGATTGAAAAACTTGTTAGCTGTTGATTCTTTTGCTGAATATAATTGCCATGTGTTCATGTTTGGATAAACCATTTGCAAAGCTTTAGATAAATGAGCTTATGAAAGTGAGAATAAGATACTGCTGGTAGTCTGTAGGAATATAAAGTAGTCAAGACAGAACAGGCCAAGGAACCCATCCATGCTAGTATTCGCCTTCCAAATTGTCAAGACCGGGTGTGCTTAAGTGAAAGCAAGTTATTTACTAAGGGACTAACGGAAGCAGGTGTCTCACTAATGGAGACAGAAACCAATGAAAGAAGAAGTGAATTTACAAGTTACCTTTCCCGAATAAATTCCGCCATCTCTTTTTGCATTTGCTTTCCTTTCAGTTGTTTCTGAAGAAGAATTTCAAATCCCGAGACGGTGCTGTTTCCTTGAGGATCCTTCTTATCAGTCTAAAGGAAACGTGCAGTTAGAATATATGCCATACTAGAGGCGTCAGAAGATGTGCCAAAGCACTTAGCAGCTCCGGCACGCAGCAGATATTGGAAAGTGGGCTAAGAATTACCTCAAACGCCCCCAAGTCACAAGCTGGCAATTCTATTCAGGATATTTTTGCCTAATGCAACAAATACAACAGCTGCTAGCAGATCTTCAAAGACGACTTCAATAGAGCTAGCAGAATTTCCAGCAAATACCAGATCATTGCCACTAGGGGCTGCTCTGGCATATATGAAACAGGTAGTTAAAAGACAGCAGATTCTGTGTTAATAGGAATTGACAGTATTAATATAAGGGAGAAAACAACCCATGCTTGTGGCAGGGACAAATGACCAAGGTCAGAACTAGCCACATATTTTTTTACAAACTGGCATATAGGCTTCTCTTCCCCAGACTCTTACTCAGAATACCTCCTGGCCTACCACAGAAGCCTTGCTCCCTGGACAGTTCCTACCTCTTTTCTATCCATTCTCTCCCTCCCCCACTTATTTGTTGTTTCCCTACTGCTTCTTTATCCCTGCAGGGCAATATTGCACAGTGGGTGCTGCAAGGTTTCCATTTCTGGCAACCTCTAGTTCTGCAAGAGAATTCTGATGCTGTACATCTAACATTTTGCATGTACTTGGAAATATCACATGAAATGTAAAAGAGAAAACAAAATGGTTCCTCGGATGCATGGAATTCAATTGAACTCCCCTCTGCCCTCATTCTTTGTGAAGACAACCACATTTTTTTTTATCAAGAAAGTCTAAATCATCTAATTTTATTGTTTACAAAAAAAAAAAAAACACCTGGTTGTAGGAAAACTACATCCAACCCTTATATAATATTTGCAAATTCCCCTTCCCCTTTCAGCCATTTGTGTCTGAATGAAGCAAATCATGTTGGAGCCGAATTATGCTAAGCACTTATTACAGAACAGGGCTCCAGTCCAATTGGGCTGTGGGTTCTCAGGTGATGATTACTCGTGAGTTTTGTTCAGTGTAAGTAGTTTGGCCATCTTGTTCCTTATACTATTCTCATCTAAAGTTATCATTACATTTGAAGTTGCAGGGAATTCTCTTATTTCTCTAAAACTTATCTACTCCAATTTTTTTACAAAAGTTAAAGGAGGTGTATACTGTAATCCAAAACTAAAGTCCATACTCAGATAATTTATTACCACCTTATTACTAGCCAGCTCTCCAGGCTAACCAATCAACAATCATTAAGAGAGCTCATCCCAGCATCCTGAGGACCCCAGACCCCTTTCTGGAAAGGTCTAAGATAAGAAAGGGGAATAATGGCTGCATCAGGCATAGGCAAACTCAGACCTCCAGAAGTTTTGAGACTACAATTCCCATCATCCCTGACCACTGGTCCTATTTGCTAGGGATGATGGGAGTTGTAGTCCCAAAACATCTGGAGGGCCAAGTTTGCCTATGCCTGAGCTACACTTTAACACGATGCATTTGTAGAGGACCAGATGGGATGACAGCAAATCAGGAAGATGGTGCTTGAGCACATACATGCTGCCCAGATTTGTATGATGCTGGCTTCTGGGGTTACAAGCCCCAGAATATGACTCAACATAGGAGCCCATTGTAGTCACCCAGTCTTGTGTAATATGGCTGCAATGCAATTAGGTTGTGGAGGTGGGGAAACAACTTCTCCAACATCTTATGCACCTCCTTCCAAGCTTGGATTTTAACCATGTTTGCTAACAGAGATTTTAGCAATATGCTACGTACTGTATGAATCCCAGTTGCTGCAGTAAAGAGCATATGGGTGGCTGCTCACTTACCCAGAAATAATCGCAGTAGCTCCATTCAGAAGGTTTCAGCAACTGCTGCTCTGGCATTGCGTCAGGGTGGGGGAACGTCACACAGTTTATCTGACAAAAAGGAAAGAGGAATACATTGGACGTGCAAAGCAGTTCAGAAACATAGATGCATGTAAACAAAAGCTGCATAAATGCAACGCAGCTGGCTTAGGTTCTTGCTGAATGTAATGCTCGCTTTAACCAGGAGATGTCATAGAACGCAGATGTAAGAGATTTTGTGTGGCTGGAAGCAGACTCTAAGCAAAACAGGATCTCTGATCATCAAACCCTGCATGCCTCCTTCTTTTATTTAAAAGAAGAGGGAGGATAAAACTAAGAATGTGCAGTACTTATTGTTAGACTAAAAGCGCAATACTAGGTATGTCTACCTGGACTTACTTCTAAGCCCAAGTCCAAGCATGCATTGAATCCAATGGGGTTTATGGTGAGGGAAGTGGGGCTAGGATTGCAGTTTAAATCTTACTACCCTCAAAATTGTTTGGATGTTCCTTCTTAAACAGGAACCTTTATGTTTGCCTTGCAATTTCACTTTAGTGATGAAATTCAAAAGGCAACCACTTCACTAAAAATGTTTGCCTCTGTGGAAATTCCTCAAATGTTTCACCCAAACAGGAACCTCCATGTTTGCCTTATCATTTCACTTTTTGGTGAAATCTAGTAGCAGCTCTAGGTAAAATCATTTCTAACTTAGACCGGATGTCATTAAATGAGTTAAAGCTGCCTAAGGGATCTTACAAATGGAAAACCAAATTTTACACAACAGCCTATGCCAGAAGTACACAGAAAGTCCCAGTGAAGCTAATGGACACAATGGAGAGAAAACCAGATTAATAATAAAATCATTAGACTAATATTCAGATGTTGCACTTCAATGCATATTTTTTAAAAAGCGCAACTGAAAATTATTCCTCTCTGGATCCATAATTCATTAATTTAATTCATGAAGCCTGACAGAAAGCATTTATTTAAATTTATAATCCATACAACTGCTTCATCTTGGGACAAGAAACAGATACTATAGTGCATGCCAAAATGCAAAGTTCTCAACGGTTTAGAGAGATTAGTGGGCTTGAGCTTTGATGAAGCTTCCTAGTTAGAGAGCGACCAAAAAGACCTCCTTAAATGCCCTTACTGTGTTGTTGACAGTGTACGTGACAAACAGAAAGCAGTATCAAGAAGCTGTAGGGGACATTTAAAATATAATCTGCAAGCGCTCGCAAAAATTGGGAGGGAAAGGATGAACAAGTTATTGCGTACAATTATTTTAAGCTATGAATCTCTTGGCCCTGTAAGAGGACTTGGGACATGTGTGTATGATTCTCCTAATAACACCAGGACAAAATCAAGGATGTACAGGGGCGTATCTCCTTATTGCTATGGTGGCACTAAACCCAGTCCTGTTGTGGGGTACCTTGATAACCTCACTCATTAAAGAAGAAAAAGAGGGGAAGCCTTGTTCAAATGTCACCGTTTTCCTGCCAGGGGAGAGGAAGAGCCTGCTTCTCTCTTTTTGAAACAAAGATGCTTGCTCTAGTGTTGGAGATGGATGGGGAAAGAACACACAGTTCAAAGAAAAATGTGTTTTTAACTAAATGTTCTCAGAAATGTGGAGGAGAGGTTAGACTTGTCTCCTTTCTATAGAACCACACAACAGCTTGGGTGGATGAGCAAACCTACTTCCATATATATAAGAAAAACATTTTTTAAAAAATAAAAAAATAAACTTTTTAAATACACCCATGCAAGAAATATTAATACAAGCAGAAGGCAGGGGGCTGCACATGCCATCCCAGTCCCAATAATCACCCCATGCACTGGCCACAGCTTCACCATTTCCAACTGTCCCATGCAGTGAAGAAGGTATAAAGGGGGCTATTTGCGTTCGCCTGAACTGTGCCACGTGTTCAAGTGAACACAGATGGAAGCCTTATTCACGCCATTCCCAACCAAAACAGTAAGGCCAAGGACATGGTAAGGCAGGGAAGGGGACACTGTGAGTGGGGACGCTGTGAACAGCCCCATGTCACCTACATTGGCTCCCAGTACGTTTCCGAGCACAATTCAAAGTGTTGGTGCTGACCTTTAAAGCCCTAAACGGCCTCGGTCCAGTATACCTGAAGGAGCGTCTCCACCCCCATCGTTCTACCCGGACACTGAGGTCCAGCACCGAGGGCCTTCTGGCGGTTCTCTCACTGCGAGAAGCCAAGTTACAGGGAACCAGGCAGAGGGCCTTCTCGGGAGTGGCACCCTCCCTGTGGAATGCCCTCCCACCAGATGTCAAAGAGAACAACAACTACCAGACTTTTAGAAGACATCTGAAGGCAGCCCTGTTTAGGGATGCTTTTAATGTTTGATGTGTCATAGTATTTTAATATTCTTTTGGAAGCCGCCCAGAGTGGCTGGGGAGGCCCAGCCAGATGGGCGGGGTATAAATAATAAATTATTATTATTATTATTATTATTATTATTACTTGTGTTAATTGGCTCAATTGCCCAGACAAAGCTATACAGATTAGGAGCATGTGTGAACTTGCAACAGGCACTGCCCAACAGACAACTGGGACAGTCAAAGGTACAGTGGTACCTCAGGTTACAAACACCTCGAGTTACAAACACTTCAGGTTACATACTCCGCTAACGCAGAAGAAGTACCTCGGGTTAAGAACTTTACCTCAGGATGAGAACAGAAATTGTGCGCTGGCGGCGTGGCAGCAGCAGGAGGCCCCATTAGCTAAAGTGGTACCTCAGGTTAAGAACGGTTTCAGGTTAAGAAGGGACCTCCGGAACGAATTAAGTTCGTAAGCAGAGGTACCACTGTATATCTTTTCTGTTGTAGCTGTGCTGACAATGCATTTGGATTTGTTTCGCTTTTCCAGGGTATAGCTTGAAACACTACAAAATACATATAAATTGGGTTGACCCGATAGCCAGAAAGAACTCATGCACAAAGAAGTCAAGGTGTCCAGCAGTCAAAGGTGATTCTGTAATATGAAGACTGAAATGGTTCAGACAATCGTATATCGGTTTAATAAACCAAGATATGAATGAGCCTTTTCCTCCTTTCTTGCCCCTCCGTCTGGTACAAGCTATAATTAAATGAGGAAGCTTCTAACTAACTACAGTTTCCTGTTAAGTCTGAACCAGGAAAACCTTGGAACAAGCCAGGATATTAAACAAACTTCAATTCATAGTTGAATACCCTGGCTTGTTTTAATGCTAGTAACTAGAGTTTCCCAGAATGAATAAAAACCAAAAACTAAGTTTAGAGACTACCTGGTTTATATTGTGGCTCACTGAAAAGGAACAAAGGTGCTGGGTGTGTGAGCAAGAGGCTTGCTCATAACTTGGCTTCCTTAGGTATAGATATGATCATCCAAATGTGGCCAGAAATTGGTCATAACCTGAATAGGAACACCACAGAAAAAGAAGTGTCTTTGCTGGTAATGCTAACAAGAGAGTGCACTGGAGTTGCTCTTATTAAATGGCAACAAGCAGAATTTTTATTTTATTTTTTGGCAGGGAGGAAAATTAACATCCATGAAAACTGGAATGGTAACACAAAAGAAAGAGTGTTTCATTCAAGTCGTAGGATGGGATCACAGAAGTTATGAGACACTGGAATGCAAAGAACCACATCCAACATATGTAACTCTAAGCCTCTCATGAGGTTGTCAATTGTCAGAAAGGTCAAGTTGCTTCATTTTCAGCAGAGAGGGTTTTTAAATATATATTTTAGCACTTGTTGGCACCTGAAGGGTGTCGCTGCATGGTGGATTATCACTTGCTTGCAACATGGTTTGGAGACATTTCCAGATGTTTCGAATTTCTGCTAAAGCTTCTTAGCGGAGTATTTCCACTGGATGTGACCAAGTTTTAAGAGCACAATTTCTCATCCAAACTGCCACACGGGGAGTGTATATGTGAGACAGATCTTTAAGTCCTGTGTGCTGCAGCAGAGAAAACTGGAAGAGCAGCATATAAAGGAGCGTTTGTGTCACAGGAAGAAGCTAGGTAATTTTTAGACCTCGGACTTAATGGTCTTACATGCCTATCTTTTTAGATCAGTGTCTCTCAAACTTGAGTCACCAGCTATTGTTGGACTACAGCTCCCATCATCCCACTAGCCCTACTAGCTAGGGATGATGGGAGTTGTAGTCCAACAACAGCTGGGAACCCAATTTTGAGAAAAATTACTTCAGTTGTCAAGCACAATCAACATTTCTCCTCTCTCACCCACTAGCCCCAGAAAGTTAGTAACTTCTGTATATTACCCATGAGAAACATGGCTGTGTTCACACATACAGCTAAACCACAGTTTGGTGCAACAGGAATGAGCCCCTCAAGCTTATGACTACTCCTATGTGCTGTGAAGGACTTTTGACTGTGGTTTATTGACAAACAACAGTTTGCCTCGGTGTCAGAAAAGTCAAATGACTGATTGTGCTGTCCTGCAAATCTGGTAATCCCGCTTTACCGGAAGCACAAACCATAATTTGGCATTTCCAACATTGAGACCAACTTTGGTTGGCCTCTAAACTACAGAAAGAAGTCCTAAACTGTGATGCGCAGGGGGCAGACAGAGGAGGAGGAGGCAAGAAGTGAACCAAGCAGTCCTTGGAGTTTGGCATTATGTGTGAATTCAGTCAGCTGAAAAGGGCACTTCATAACATATTTCTCAGAAGAAAGATGCAACTCCAGTTGACTCAGTTGGTTAGAGCATGTTGCCGGGGTTGTGGGTTCGATTCCCATATGAGTTGCCTGCATTTTCCTGCATTGCAGGGGTTTGGACTAGATGACCCCTGGGGTCCCTTTCCAACTCTACAATGCTATGATTCTAAGCCAACTCTTTGTGGCATCCAATAGAAATCCCTTCTCAAAAATCAAGTGCTGGGCTTGAGGAAAAGAGTGGGAGAGAACCTGTGGTGCGGTACGTGCATGTGTGTGTTCTTTGCTGCCTCTCCTGGTCAAGCTCAGTGGCATGGTTCTGCCAAAAAATAATTTCACTGTGGTCGGGACACTGCATGGCAGATGCAACATTTGAATCCATTTGCCACTTGGATGAGATGGGCCATATAGAAAAACACCTGCACCACTGTTGCTGACCCCCCAGGAGGTACAATATTAATGCAGATACTCAGAACCATGATACAGACGACCCACTTATGAGGCTGTTTCCAAATATTACTGTAGCCTCAAAGAGCTTCAAAAAATGCAGTAATGATTCTTGACAAAGCCATTCACAAAGAGCAGTATTTTTTATTTTATCCTGCCTTTCCTCCAAGGTGCTCACAACAACCCCATGAGTTCGGTCAGGCTGAGAGTTGGTGGGTGGCCCAACACTGTCCAGTGAATTTCATGGCTTAGTGGGGATTTGAACCCTGGTCTCCCAAGTCACAGTACAGCACTTTAACCCAGGGGTGCCTAACCAAGGCACCACAATGGATTGAATCATCCCTAACTCCAGCTGCAATGTAATTGTGCCTTAGGATTAAGGTAATCACCCCTTTCAGCCTTCAATTTTGTTACTACACGTATGGCAGCTGAGCAGTAGTGATAAAACACACTGCTTCTGTTTCTTCAACTGCCTCTGACTGAATGGGGTTATCCCCACAGCTAGGTCTTCTGTACACAGCCAGCTGTTCTACACCCCTGCACCCCCTTTAAGTTCTGGGTTTGGTTTTGTTTCATGTTGATGGGGTGAAGTACGGAGCAAAAAATGTTGAAACAGCCCCAGACACCCCTCACAAGATCTGAGGTTGCTGCTTTACGTCCCTTTCAACTGAGAATAAGTGTAAGCCATTAAGAGAGTGCATTATTTCTTCCAGAAAGTGCAAAATCCAGGGGGGGGGGGAACACACCTGAAGTCCAACACCCATACCAAATGAGCAGTTTTTGCTTGTGTTTTCTCTCTCATTTTAGAGAACCCAAACCATGAAAGGGGGGTGAAGGAGGCAGAAACATTCAAACTAAATCTCAAACCTGGGAAAACTGAGTGGCAGCACCAAACATCAATCCTGTCACAAAGAAAACAGCACTGACACTAATCACCACCTCATATTCTAGTCCCCCTAATGTTCTCTCCACCACCACTCCTGGTGCTCTAATTCACACTGAGATGTGTCATGTTGTTTCAACAAATTCCTTTCCACTGCTGTAGCTAGCAAAAGAGCGAACCTCACACTTCCACAGGGAAATGTCCCCCACCCCTCTCTCTCTCTCTCTCTCTCTCTCTCTCTCTCTCTCTCTCTCTTAAATCATTGCAATCAAATCAAATATTTTGTTAACATCCATGGAGCCCGGATGGCTGGGCCAGGTTTCTGAGCAATAATGGATAAGTTTCTGGACTTAAGGAGTCAAAAGAGGTTTGCCAGGATTCAAAGGCTTGCATCTCATCCTCTCCTACTGAGAAATATCTAGCATGTTCGCGACCTCAGCCAAAGTGCATACTACGACAACTTCACGGGGCATCTTTTCAAAAAATATTCTTCTTCTTTCTACGGATCTTTAGCCCCTTCAGTCATCCATCAAAGCTGCAAAGGAAGCCAGCCTTGGGGGGGAACCCTGACTGTCAACTTTTTATCATTGTGTGTGCTGCCCACAGGAACACTCCATTCTTAAGATGACTTCATTAGCTATTAATTGCTTCATCTACCCAGAAGCAACTTTGAACAAAAGGAAACACTGCTGCAACTATAATTTAAAAATCACAGCAGAAAGAAGTGCCCCCACCCTCTCCTTTTGCTTTCTGACATTTCTTTCCTGTCTCTCTTTAACAGGCTCTCTGCTAGCTCCAGCCTTTTAAAAATGGCTTCAATGCAGCTACTGCTGTGGAAAGCAGGCACCGTGTTTACATCTGGAAAACATGAGGCAGACCTTTTCACACGGATTCAACACACCAACACATACACAGACGGACTGACGGCTCTCCTGCCCTGCAATGATACTTGCTCTGGTGACTAGATCACCATAGCAACTGGACTGGTGATCATCACGGTGGGATTCTACTTACCGTGAACGTGGTCTCCTTGTTCTGCTTTCGAGTAGGTGAGGGGGACCCAGGACTCTGAGGAGAGAGGCAAGAGGCATCGTCAAAACTGCACTCCACATCCGACATGGTATGTATTCTGAGTTACTGGAAGGTGTATGTGTGTGCTTGTGTGTGCGTGTGTGGGAAGCAGGGGTGCTCAGTGCTTTGTGCAAGCCAAATTGGAGGAGATTCCTTTTCTGCCCTGCTTTCTGGCTTAGCCTCTTTCCATGCCCCAGAGGTGTCACAGTTCAACTCTTGCATGGGAGACTCCTGCACTGTGCTCACGAAGCAGCACACGAGCTCTGTACAGCCAGATAATTCATCCGAAACACGGCGACACCTCCCCTTCCAATCAGTGCCTAGCTTTGGAATTAACTCTTCCACTGCGTGCCATCTCTGAAGCAGGGCTCTTTAGCTACTGTGCCTAAAAGAGTTATTTGAAGCTCTGCTTTACGTTTCGCGCACAGTTCAGCTGCTGTACACAAAGGCTTCCTTTACTGTTAGGTTCATATCGCAACTGCACACACATCTCATCCGCTTGCCCCACTGCCCCCCCCCTCACTCCAGCTTTAAAAGCTGGGACTCGAGAAGCAAGGTGAGGAGGAAGTCTCTGCAGTGTTGTTGCTAACACACTGCAGGCATCCCCAAGGCTTCCTTCTGCGTCCATCTGCAAATTAGCAAAAGCATCAAAACAACACAACAAAAAACCCACCTGCATCAGACTGACAGTGAATGGAATGACCCAAATCAGAAGTATAGTGCACATGGAGTCAGCAGCCACCTATTTTAAAGTGTTTGTTTGGCATGACATTCTGTCTGAGGCTACTGTGCAACAGTTAACAACATGATGGAACATGTCCTGCTTCACCATTCATTGTAACCTTATTGCTTTTATTTATGGGGGTTTTGTCCTTTGTAGTCCTTACCAGGGTTATCTCTCACAAAGAAATATTTATGCCACATTGTCCAGTTTTACACAGAGTAACAAAAAATACCTCAAGGACAAACATAGCACAACAACTTTATTCTAGGAAGAAGACTGCCTTAATACTCTCTGATAGAGAACAGTCCTGTCCTCCCGCATGTCTCCTTAATTTTTATGTGCAAAACTCCAGAGATCTAGAAATGCCACAATTTCTTTAGGGACCATTTTCTACCAGCTATGACATCTCTCCCAGAAACCAGTCTATACGTGCTATGGTGCAATTTGAACACAATCCTTTTTGCCTTTCTCTTTATGTGTCCCCCCCCCCAGACAGCTGCTATTGTTCTTTAAAATATCCTCACATATGTGAAACGGAATCCTTCAATACCCCTCAAAGGAAGCTTCTTGCTGATCCAGAATCTGAAAATGAGTCCATTTCCCTCAGATGTTCTAATCTCATGCTGACAAGGCAAGTAAATAAAATTTTAAATATCCCTCTTTGTTAGCATTAGTTGCCCACGCACAGCAGAAAAAAAGTATGCCCCAAACAGCAGATTGGCATTGGTCCAGCCGCAAAAGTAGAGCTGATGCTAGCACCTGCGGAAAGAAGAACTGTGTAATGAAGAACTCTAAATCACCATCTCCTCTCCAAAATACATGATGCTGCTTCTAACTCCCCTGATCTTTAAGGGGGGGGGAATATGTTATGGAGTTCCCCTCTACAATGCACTTTCATAATAAACTGCTAGACACAGTAGCAAATCTTAAGTCCTTGAGCTTCCAAACACTCAAGTTTTCTTGGTTAACACTGGCACACCTTAAATTCTTTCAACTTTCCTGCATTCTTGGTCTCACTCAGCTCCATGCTTTCCAGGGGGCCCAGTAGGTTCCCCACTGATCACTCTACAACCAATACAAGAGCACTCACCTGTGTTGTAAGCTGCTGATTCATTTACGGGCCTATTGCCCAACAACTGCTGAAGCAGCCAATTATGAACCTGCAAAGCCATTAGGTCAGAGAGTAGCTGTTCCCTGGACCCACCAGCCATGCCCTCAAGTAAGACTAGAAAAGATCAGTAGGATCTTAAACCTACAAAGATACTCTTGATCCAGTATCCAAAACAGATCACCATCCAGAGTACTACAAAGAAGCAGCAGCACAGGTCAAGGTGGATTCATGCAAGAATCACCTACAGATCAAGGTCCAAGAGTTTCCAAAGTGAGATATGCAACGCTAATGGAGATGTGTTGTATACTCTCGCTTAGGAAAGGCAGAGGTGAATTACTTCCTCAACTACCTCCGCCTCTCTTCATAAAGACACTACTGTGTGATAACAAACTACTCACAGGGGCAAAGGAGAACAACTTTGCCAACAATTTAGAACTGGCTTCTCAGCCTCAGGGAGAGCAAGGGAGGAAGAGAAGATTTCAGAATATCACTCTCTTGGTGTGCCCACTCCAGCCATATGCTTATTTTAGAGACAGTGAAGACACGATGCAAAATCTAGTTTTATTCTTCGCCTCTTTCCTGGTGACATCATTAAGGGGAGGAAGTGAGGGGAATGAGCAGGGAAGAAGAAGAGGGAAAAAGCTCCCACAGAGTCTACAAGGTCCTCAGAGCTTTTAAAACCAAGTTTTCCGTGTTCTCACATATGACCTGCTTGACTCAAGCAGAGCTCAGTGAACTGAAAGCAGAAACATTTTCCGAACCATGGTCACGTAACAAATAATTGTCTTATCAATGCACACTTTCTTCTCTGACATTTTGCAACACTTTTTAGTCAGCCCTTAAGAGGTTTTTTTGTGAACTACTCTCACACATGCACGAACACCTCACCCATAGGAACACAGGAAGCTGCCTTATAGAGGAGAAGAAAAAGAAGAAGAGTTTGGGTTTGATATGCTGCTTTATTACTACCCGAAGGAGTATCAAAGCGGCTAACTTTCTCTTCTTCCCCCACAACAAACACTCTGTGAGGTGAGTGAGGCTGAGACTTCAGAGAAGTGTGACTGGCCCAAGGTCACCCAGAAGCTGCATGTGGAGGAGCGGAGACGCGAACCCGGTTCCCCAGATTACGAGTCTACAGCTCTTAATCACTACACCACACTGGCTCTCACACCTCTAGAGAGTCACACCTCTAGGTCATCTAGATTCTAGCTCACTACTGTCTTCACTAACCAGCAGCTGCTGTCCAGGATTCTGGTAGAGGGTCTTTCCCCCAACCCTACCCAAAGATGCTAGGGATTGAACCTGGAGCCATCTGCATGCAGAGCAGGTGCCCTACCGTTGTGCTACGGCCCTTCCCCATGGAATGGCTAGTTCAATGACTTCATGGTAGTGGCTCCAGTATTGGGTTTATACAGGGAAGGTGCAGGTTCTAATCTCTGCTCAGCTTTATTCCTCCCTGGGTTGTCTTGAGCAAGTCACTATCTTGTCTTCCCAGCCCCCCTGCACAGAGTTGCTGTGCACGTGCTCATTTTTATTCAAATCTCAGGAGGATGGGTGGGATAAAAACAAAATAAATGTTATGAGCTGCAAACACAGCTGGAACATATTGCGCTGAAATGATGTCAGCAGATATGAAAGTGCCGTTTGATCTGCGATGGCTGTTTGCACAATACAAGAAAGTACTTGATATTACAGTCATCAAGCGATGAACAGAAATGTGTGAGTCCCTGCTCAGGAACATTTTTTAATCATCATTAGTGTAGAATAAGAGTGAAGAAAGCTGGTTTTTGTTTTTTTTAAAACAACAACAACAACAACCCAGACTTAATGTGGCTTTTCAAACTGAATGTACAGATACAGGAAATGCAAAAAATCAGTGAGGGGTGGGGAGGAGAAATGCAAAAATCAATTTTAGCATCATTTGCGAAATTGGCCTACGTGATTCCTTAAAGCACAGAGAACTGAGAGAAAGCAATATTCTATGGGTAGCAGTATGCTTTGCCTCACAGCTATACTATGACTATTATAAACTGTTTTACAGAACAGAAACTGAGGCTTGAAACAGCAACTTGCCAAAGCCCGTTTGCGAGCTCGTGGCTTTAAATGACCAGATTTATTTAAACACACATGAATGATTTAACAGAGTTTTGGATCTCAGGTTCAACACTGCATTCACTCAAACATGCTAGCCCTTCATAATTCAGCTATGTCCAGCTGTCATGCCTTAGATTTCCAGAGGACCCCAAAGAATGTTAATTAGTTGTTGGAAGCTACAGTGAACAGTAGCTTGTACTTTTCAAATGCTGTTTGCTAAGGTAAATCCCTAGATTTTCTTAGACAGCGGAAAAGCATCAGTAACCAAGAGTGCTTACAGATGGTGACAATTAAGCAGTATGCAAGCAGTGCTGTTCTGCTTTACGCTGTAGGTGGGACAGCAATGTCTGGAATCCAAATAACATTCTACAGCCGAGTGGGAAGCCACTCCTTCCCCAACCCCAAATCTTGTGTGTAGCAATTTTCATTGGGACCTTTGTGTGGGATGTACTGCAAGTTGGGATGTGCAGGGTTGTGGAGAGAGGAAAGGAACACCAAAGCAATGCTATTTGAGAAGGGAACAGTTAAAGTGATAGAGCTGATTCTGAGAGAGATGAATCATAGAATCATAGAATCATAGAGTTGGAAGAGACCACAAGGGCCATCGAGTCCAACCCCCTGCCAAGCAGGAAACACCATCAGAGCACTCCTGACATATGGTTGTCAAGCCTCTGCTTAAATACCTCCAAAGAAGGAGACTCCACCACACTCCTTGGCAGCAAATTCCACTGTCGAACAGCTCTTACTGTCAGGAAGTTCTTCCTAATGTTTAGGTGGAATCTTCTTTCTTGTAGTTTGGAACCATTGCTCCGTGTCCGCTTCTCTGGAGCAGCAGAAAACAACCTTTCTCCCTCCTCTATGTGACATCCTTTTATATATTTGAACATGGCTATCATATCACCCCTTAACCTCCTCTTCTCCAGGCTAAACATGCCCAGCTCCCTTAGCCGTTCCTCATAAGGCATCGTTTCCAGGCCTTTGACCATTTTGGTTGCCCTCCTCTGGACACGTTCCAGTTTGTCAGTGTCCTTCTTGAACTGTGGTGCCCAGAACTGGACACAGTACTCCAGGTGAGGTCTGACCAGAGCAGAGACAGATGAGACAGACTATAGAGAAGGAAATTGCTAGAACAAAATCTATGAAGGCCGTAACTGGCCTGTATAAGCCAGAACAGCTGTGTGATGGATCACCTACATGGGGTATGTTGCACAGTGCTTACATTGTGATAAAAAAACCCCAAACAAATAAAAACCCAGATTTTTCTGAGTTCTTAAAAAAACACAACCCCACAAAAACGGAAGCTGAATAGAGAAAACTTGGGAGGAGGACGTTTGATCACTATGTTATGCAGACATCCCATAAACAGTGAGTGAACAAAGCATGGTTGTTCCACAATAAGTGACCAGTGTGGAAGCAGCCCAAATTACATAACAGGCTTTAATGCAGACTTCAATAATATAGTAATAATGGCAAGAGGGGTACAGCTATACAGACATTCAGCATATCTGAATTGAGTGGAAAAAATAAAACTCTAGAATGTTTATGACCTAAGATTTAACTTACATATTTCTGCAAACAAACAAACAAAAACCTGCAAAAAAAACTTCTAACAAGTTGGTGAATTTTTTTCTCCAGTACTGTAGTGGGTAAAGGAGACTTTGAGACAGCGTGGAATGCATTGCTATGAAATATAGCTGTAATCTTCCAAGATTTAGGAAAGAATGCATGGATAATAAAAATCATCTTGATTATAGGGTCTCATGGTACAATAGCAAGAGGATGCTCACTTAAACAGCTACAAGGAGTGCAACAAATCCCAATTCAATGTTGACAAAAAAGAAAGCACGTTGGGTACCTAGCCCGAAAAACTCCATACTACAAAATGATCACAGATGGCTAAAGTTGAGAAAGATCAATAAGAGCTTCCAGTGATAAAAATAGAAGGGGGAGGGGGAGGGGAGAGGGAGAGAGCGTGTTCAGGAATACAAGGACTTTGAGGTTCACAGCACAATTTGGACTAAAAGACTGAACTATCACTGCTGCACATCTAAGTGAAGGAAGACTGCTTTCAGTCCCTCATCCCACTGGAAGTATCCACAAGCACTATTTCTAAACAATCATAGAAAATAAAAGCCTTCATCTACATCCAGGAATATTTTCTGTGCTTACCTGGGGGTCACTGCTGACTTTGCGGAGACTCATGTGGCTTGGTTCTAGTTGGGGTACCAAAGTTCCTGGTATGTGATACCCATTCACTGTAAAGAAAAGATACAGGAGAAGCTGGCGTAATTCAAAAAGATGGGGGGGGGGGAATGGGTTTACCATCTCTGAGGCTCTTCATCAAAATTAAGTAATTTACCTGGCATACATGACCAAGTGTAAATGTATAATTCAAAATGTCACCACAAATACAGCAAGTCTACATGAAACACACTCTGCAGAAATACATAATATATTGATCCATCGATCTATGCACAAATACATGCAAGCAGGCAGCAATTTTAGCAACAAGAACACATCAGTTGCAAAGACATTATTGAGATAGATCAACTATTTATGTAAAAACACAAGCCTCCATAAACTCTGCAGGAAGGTCAGGCAACTCCACTTTAAATGAAATATCTGATTATCTCAAGAAATTTATGCAATAAAATTCAGTATGTCTCTATATTTTGGAAAGTAAAACTGTCATCACGCTGTAGTTTGCATAGCCGCCAACAGGAGGTCACACCAACTACAGCATGATGACAGAACAACAGGCAGGCGAATGAACAAGCAGCATGGGTGGTGGCGAGTCAGGCGAGCAGATGAGGAAGGAGCAATGTTTAAACGTGAGTAGAAGAAGGATGGCTTGGCAAACCATTATCTGAGCCTTCTTCCCTGCCATTTTACATCTATGGAGTATTATAAAAGAACATGTAAAAACAAAAGCTCTGAGAACCTTAACACAACTTGAAAATTTATTAAGAACAATGGGTAGAGAGGGGAAAGGATGAATTTCTAAACTGTATTCTATATTGCATAATATAGCTTACGGATATATGGAACCCCTTTAAAAGATATGGGAACTAGATGCTGGCACACAAATTCTTCCCAAGGACTGGAAAAAAATATCTGGGAATTGCGCCCCTTAAAATCTGTTTGCAGTTTGCTTATGGAAACCTCTTAACATTGCCTCTTAAAAAGTAGTATCGTACTCCTCTGCAAAACTCAAAAAATGTTTTCTTCTATATCATCTTATTGTTGGAGGGGCTGCAATGAACTTGGTATGTATTATCATTTATGGTGGGAATTGTCAGTTGGTGCAAGATTTTTGGAATTTAATTCTGACAGAAATGATGAATATTATTAAGGAAACAATTGTATGTTGTCCAAAATTAATATTACTGAGTATTTTTTATGATACCAATATAAATATAAATGTATGAAGGGATGTCGCATAGAGGAGGGAGAAAGGTTGTTTTCTGCTGCTCCAGAGAAGTGGACACGGAGCAATGGTTCCAAACTACAAGAAAAAAGATTCCACCTAAACATTAGGTGTTTTAGTGTTGTTAGCCGCCCTGAGCCCGGCTTCGGCTGGGGAGGGCGGGATATAAATAAAATTTATTATTATTATTATTATTATTATTATTATTATTATTATTATTAGGAAGAACTTCCTAACAGTAAGAGCTGTTCGACAGTGGAATTTGCTGCCAAGGAGTGTGGTGGAGTCTCCTTCTTTGGAGGTCTTTAAGCAGAGGCTTGACAACCATATGTCAGGAGTGCTCTGATGGTGTTTCCTGCTTGGCAGGGGGTTGGAGTCGATGGCCCTTGTGGTCTCTTCCAACTATGATTCTATGATTCTATGAAATATGTTGCCAAAAGATTTGGTCTTGGCAGCACATATAGTAAATGCAACTCAATGGAGAAGAGCCCAAAATCTTACACTGGGCGCTTGGTACTGCTCACTCTGGAATATAGGTGTACAGTAATGTAGAAAATAAGACATAATTTGAGATTTTGACAAGGAATAGAACCTCCAGACACTTTTTATATGATTTGGCATTCCTTTATGACATATACAGCGGAACCGTCATTTTCAAGGCAGCCCTCATCATAAGCCTGGGAAATCTGGAACTGTACTTTTATGATCTGATAAAAGTTGATAGTCTTTACTTGGGATTTGTTATTTTAACTCATGTACAACCACTCACTCTATGTGCCTATTTTATAGTTTCGTTTTTCATCATTTACTTTTTGTCTGTTGTTATAACTGTTCTCTCTGTTTTATATACATTATAAAATAAAATAAAATAGAAATAAACTTTACCCCCCCCCCAATATCTGGAGTGACATTTAAAGGAGGGTAGGAGGCACTTCAGAGAACGGTTTGGCAATGGCTCTCTAAAGCACCCACCTCTCCATTAAATATTTAACAAGCTGTGACAGAACGGGGCAAGCTGAGCAAAGGGCAAGCTGAGCAAAGGACTGGGTGAAATGTGGGGACAGGGAAAGAGGCTTAGTAAAGAGGGTTGACCAAGGGCTAGAAGGCATAGTAGGTAGGGACAGCATCCTCTAGTACATTCATATTACTGTAAAGGTAAAGGTAAAGGGACCCCTGACAATTAAGTCCAGTCGCAAATGACTCTGGGGTTGCGGCACTCACCTTGCCTTAAAGGCTGAGGGAGCTGGCATTTGTCCGCTTCCGCAGACAGTTTTTCCGGGTCATGTGGCCAGCATGACTAAGCCGCTTCTGGCGAAACCAGAGCAGTGCACGGAAACGCCGTTTACCTTCCCGCCAGAGCAGTACCTATTTATCTACTTGCACTGGCATGCTTTCGAACTGCTGGGTTGGCAGGAGCAGGGACTGAGCAACGGGAGCTCACCCCGTTGCAGGGATTCGAACCGCCGACCTGTAATTCATCAATTTTAGCTTATCATGATCCCCCCCCACATTTTGTAGGGGACTTTGGGTGTATTACCATTCTCTTACTCAGAAAGGATAGGATGCTGTGACACCATTTGTAAAAACAAAACCAGAATTGCATGGTAGAAAGAAATTAATGACTGATCTAGAAGCATCCCCTCACCTTTCTCATTGCTAAAATGTGCAGTTGGCTCTCAAAGATCAGAATCATAGACTTATATAAGCACATGGTTGGTAGCCAAGACAAGCTCCCAGGAGTATAGAAAAAAATATGTCCTTCATGTGCCATAACCTGACCAAGGAAGCGCCATGCACTACGCTCCAAGCACCACTTTGAATACCAGTCAATGGAGATGTCACAGGTATTAGCCATTTCGGTACAAACCGTGAAGAGTGTATGTGTGTTTATTTCAGGAAATCTAATGGGCGCCGCCTAATTTGCCCCCTACCTGTAGGCAAGGAGTTCTTCTGTGTCACAGGGCTCTTTGGTGTCCCGGGCACACTGCTTGGCCGCTCCCAAGTAGTCTCTGTTCAAAAACAACATTGATGTGAGTGCAGTCAGAATCACAAATATATACAAGAAAGATTTCCTGTCTGCCCCCCCCAAAAGTGGACCAAATAAATGTCCACACTTATCAGATAAGAGAGGGTTAACTCCTGTTCTGTGCTGTTTTATATAATGCTCCCCAACTTAAGGGCAATCCTTTCAGATGGCATCACTTAAGAGCGTGCTCAGCTGGAGGCTTTCCCCTCAGGCAATCCTCACACTTACTGGAGAAAGCCACTCCACAGCAACACACCACTGTGGTTTCATACCTATCAGGTGTGTACAACTGGAGTACCCAGTCTGTGATAGTCAGAAAAGCTGAAAGTCCCATTTCGGTGTGCCTTTATGATACTCAGCAACCTTATTATCAGAAGAGGCTTAATTTGTATTTATTTCATTTAAAATATTTAAAATATTTATTATCCATTATTCATTGCTAAAAGAAATCTAAGAGAGGGCTGTGATACTATCAGCATATTAAAAACACAATAAGAAATTCCAGCAATAAAACCAGGAGACCGTAACTTATGACCTCAAGATCAGTACTAATATCCATCAATTGCCCAAGTGAACAGATAACACATTAGCAGGCACTGAAAATTCGTAAGAGCTCCCTCCTTTATTTCAGAGGTGAGGGGAATTCTATAATTTAGGCCCCACTATGGAGATGTTTCTTCAGAATGCCACACTGTGAACTTCGGGAGGCTGTAGCACACAACCAGGAGAGCCTCCTCTAAAGATCTCAATGTATGGGCAGGTCTGTGGGTGGGAAAAGGAGATTCCACAAGTATCCAGGCCCTTGACTGTACAGGGCTTTAACAGTTAACATTACATTTGGCTCACAGCAGCAGATCATTAATTTGAGTCACTATTCATCAGAGCCAAGGCCTTGAATTTTGTTTTACAACCCATGGAATATGCAGAGTAAAGAGCAGATTGACCACATGCAGAGTATCTATCTTTCCTTCACCACAAGTAACTACAATCACGGCTTAATACATGTTGGAGGTTAACAGAAAGACTGTTTTTTCAGTGTACACTGCTGCTAGTCAGTATAAAAGAGATGTACACACAAAGTTCATTGGAAGTCATATTTCTTTTCTCCTGGACTCCTTTTCTTTGGAATGCATTTCCTCCCTACATTGAATTGCATCCATTCAACAAATGGATTGCAGACTCTTACTTTTCTATTTAGATATACAGTATGAACAAGAAAGAAAGAAAGAAAGAAAGAAAGAAAGAAAGAAAGAAAGAAAGAAGGAAGATTCTCTTTTAGGTTTTGCATCCTTCAGGTTTTCACGATGCATGGGGAGATTTGGGCAACAAGCAAGATTTAAACAAGGAATCACAGCAGCCACTTTCAAATGATAATCTCCAACGGTAGGTGGTGCTGTAACTTTGAATTAGCTCTGCTTAGAGGCAGAACCACAGACAAGGCAAAGTCAATTGTTGGGCTGCAAGCAATGCAGTGCTGTGTTCTTTTTATGACTGCAGGTAGAAAAATGATTTCTCTAATGCCTACAGCTTCTGTATGCTGGCTCTACGCAGGTCAAGCATGCAATACGTGAGAAGGGGCACTGCAAGCAGCACATCAAGCTAATTTTCAAGCCAATTCTCAAAAACTACATTAACTCACACTGTGGGACACATTGCACAGGGAGGCAGCATGGAGAAGTTAAAAAATAAGAATGCATTAATGGGTCAAACCTCACCTAGACCCCACGAGAATAGGGTTTCAAAGGTAAGGAAACATGTGACATCAGGCCTGGGGTGGGGATAAGCGATCAGCAGCAACACCTGAAACTACAAACCAGGCATCTGGGGCAGATTGTCACTACACCTGCTAAACTCCTCTTTGCCCTCTCCTACCAATTTTCTTTGTATAGCCCTTTGTGATTATTCTGTTTTCTACACATTCCTCTTTCCTCACTAAAGGATTTGTGCTAATGGCTGATTTGTGAAGCCTGCCCAAGCCAGCTTAGGGTACTGCACTGCAGGCTGCCTTGTGATACCATTACAACATTCTCATTTGTGTACCACTGGTTTTATGCTGTAGTAATTCTTTTTTAAAAAATCAGAACGCTTTGCAATTGATAATTGCATGTATGTGTTCACAGTAATTGGGGAGTTCTCACTCAGTTGCGACACAGGATTCAGGTGCTTCTTCTCAAAGCTCTGCATTAGTTACAGGGATATCACTGCTTCTTTGCACTCTTGCAAGTGGGATAATGTGCTTTCCATCCTAGATTATCAATTCCTTGCAGAAGCGTTGACTTGGGAATGAGATGGGGGTGGATGGGCCGGTCGTGCGTGCACAACATCACAACGTCACGCAATGCCCAGACATCAGGCTTGACACCGTTGCATGCAGGGTCTCTGGGCATCACATGGCAACTTGGCTTCCATGACTGGTGGCTCCTCCTTTTCCTGCTGCCACCACCGTGGACTGGGGACTGCTTCCCCTCCACTGCAGGAGAGGGAGGAGCTAAGTTGCCACCACGTTCCTGTCTCCTCCGACGTGGCACAACCACTCGGCACCATCACACGTGACAGGCTCAGCTTCCATGGCCGGTGGCTCCTCCACCTCTGCTCCTCTTCCTTATAATACCCACAGTATTTTAACTTTTTTAAAAAGTGATGTTTACTAGCAAGGCTACCCTACTACCTACAGCAATATTGTTTTGTGACCCTCTTACTTCCCTCGAGGCTTGAACATAACACACATCTTTTTCTTTACACACATCTTTTTCTTTACATTTAATTAAGAGATGCTTTGTACCAATAATTCTATTACTTCTGTACTATGCTGCAATAGTGCACACCTTGGCATAAATGCATTTTTATAAAGCAGTAAAATAAATAAAGCAATGAATCTCTCCAGTACATAGTACTCGTGATTGGAAACAGCCCTCCGAGGCCCAAAATCCTTTTATTTAAAAATGCCAGGGAAGAAACAAGTATGCAGTGACACTATCACTAAGCTAAGGCCTCTTCCATATCTAAAGTGATAAACATGAGATTTGATATCATCAGCACCAAAGTTCCTTCTAATCGAGCCAAAACATCTCTGACACTGAATCAAGGTTAAAGCAAATATGGCACTGAAAGACAAGATCCACCTGGAAATTCCCTAACACAGGGTTGGGGAATCTTTTTTGGCTCCCGTAACACCAACTCTGGCAGGTGGGTGGAGCAGCTCACCTGTCAATCACACAACATCATTACAGGCTGTCCCAGTCACCTAACGGAATCCCTTTCACAGGGTTCCAAAGCACCTTATAGCCTAAGGGATGATTCACAAAATCCTCCGGATCAGATGTGTTCATTTCCTTCCCAAACTACAACATATTTGTGGCGGATGAGTCATCAATCAATTCATCATGTGTCATAATTGTACTTGCTAGCTTTCTACTCACATAAAGAAGGTTTCGCATAAAACACAGCTTTTACTGGAGTTCAAAGATCAGTCGAAAGAGGAACACAATGCAATCCATGTAGCAAGACACACCAGTCACACATAGGACCAGCCTTTCTCAACCTTGGGTTCCCAGGTGTTGTTGGACTACAACTCCCATCATTCCTAGCCAGCATGGCCTGTGGTCAGGGATGATGGGAGCTGTAGTTCAAGAACCTGTGGGGCCCCAAGGTTGAGAAAGGATGCATAAGGGCATTAACATAAATTGCAAATTGACCCCAAAGTTGAATTCATCTACATAGTAAGTGACCAATTAAGCTTGTAGTCCTTATAAAATACTATTGCAAAATTGCTTGCGTGCAAGCATTTTCCTTATAAAAAGTATGGTCTCCATGCATAGTTTTCTTAAGTGTAGCCCTTTTCAAGGATACTGGCCTGGATGTTGTACAAGGTAACTAGTTTGTAGCTATCTATTCCACACACAGAGAGACACACACACCCCACCCCAGCTCTCCTACCAAAAGGAAAAGGAAAAGATAATTCCCTCAACTGAACATTCACATTTAAAAAAAATCATCACCCTTAGTGGTGCAGGAATTGTGTTGATTCAAGTGCAAATTATTAGTCGAAGAGGTTTAAAAATATAAACCAGCATTGTAGGCAGGCAATTAGCAAGTATAATATTTTTTGTGCTCTATTTTACTTAGCATCCCATTTCCTATTTTGCTGTCTTGTGTTACGGCTTTTATTTTATGCTTGTTTGGAATGTCTGCATAATGTGAGGATGGCAACAGTGAGTCACCAGGGGTTTCGCAGCAGTGCAGAGTACACAACTGTTTGATTAAACCGTGGAAGCATTAGCACTTTGTGTGTGCATTCTGCCATTGAAGGAGGAAAGGGAAAAGGCACCCAACAACTCATATCCAGAGAGATGAAATATCAGCAATGGTTTCTCTGAAATGTGGGAGTGCAGCAACTGCTACCAAGCACAATTGTGCAGAACTCAGATAGTACCTGCCCAGAAGGTTAAGGGAAAACAGATGTTAATTTGCTTTAAGAAATAGAAATGGTATTGTCACCAATTGTATAAGAAATTGCTGATTTCTAGGGTTACATCTCCCCTCATCCCTTCAATACATACATGCACATATCATGCTTATACAGTTTCTGCCTTGGGGAAGAGAAAGGTTGTTAATAATAATAATAATAATAATAATAATAATAATAATAATACTTTTCCTGGTATTAGTTACTCAAGGCTTTGCAACAAAAAGCGGTAAAATATGCACGTGAAAAACCCCCAGGTAGAAAATGTAAAAGTGACAAATCGCTGATGAATAAACCACATGACAAAGTGTGCACAGCATCATCTTTCTGCACCATTATGACTAGTGATCCCAATCCAAACACACTTAAGCTAAACCAACAGGTCCAGCTGTAACTAAATATAAAATTTAAATGCTCTGCACTGCTCCGTGTGACAGTTTATTGTAAGATGCCTAGAGATGTGAAATTCAGAAGGTGTGGAATAATGAGGAATCTGTTTTGTTCTGAACACACAGTTTTTTTATCCAGAGGCTCAACATAGAGAAAAACTAGGAACTGGGGGAGGGGAGATGGACTGAGAAAAGCTCTTATGAAACATTTTCTTTTTCAGAATGATGAATGAAATGTTTTTTAAAAGCAGTGATTTGCAGCAACACTGTTAAACAACCAATTCACATTGCTTCAGGTCTTGTGGCTAAAAGAGTCAAAGCTAGTAATGTTAGTGATTATAGCTGTTTTACTGTATTTGCCTAGATTATTAAAGAGGCAGTGCTCCTAAGATGCGATGTTGGAAATAAGTGCTGAAGAATACTAACATTTTCAGACATTTGCCACAGGTGTGAAATCTGGCTGTTTACCAAAGACACTGTTCCTGCAAAATGGTGACACAGCCGTTATATAACACAGCCTTCTATTTCTCCAGCATCTCACTTTCCTCAGATTCTTCTACCTGCTGCATCAATGAATGAAACTGAAGATTGTTCGCACACACGCATACAAAATAAAGGAACAGATATGTAAAAAAAAAATTGGGGAAAAAAACCCTATTTCTTTTCTTTGGTATATGGGTTTATCACCGAAAGCTTCTTCTTCTTTTTCAAACTTTTATTTATGAAATTTTAACAGCTTTTATGCACACATTGTACAGTATCCATCACTTATCTCTTTTCCTAAGACTTCCCAATCCATCTCTCTGTGGTATTCTAGGGAAATCTTGATCTGCTGCATATCCTGATATTTCACCCATTACCACTTCAAGTCTTCCTCTTTTGATGCTATCTACTGCTCATATGTTAACTCCTACTTGTAGATTAAATTGTATATCGTATCCTCTAAAATAATCTCCAAAACACTTCCACTCTTCTCTTGTCTTTAAATCATCCTTAGTTCTGTGGTCATGGTTACTAATTCTTTGTATTCTATCAATTTGTTCTACCAAATTTCCTTTGTGGTTATTTCTTCCTCTTTCCACTTTTTGGCATATACTATTCTAGCTGCAGCAGTTGCGTACAGAAAAATATTGAGTGCCTTTTTTGGAATGTCATTACCTATTATCCCTAACAGAAAGGCCTCTGGTCTTTTGGGAAATGTGGGTTTTAGAATATTTTTTTAATTCTGTGTGGGTCATTTCCCAATACTCTCTAGCATATTTACGTGACCACCACATATGGATCAGGGTTCCCTCCACCTTGTGGCACTTGAGCATAAATTAGATCCTTTTTTATACATTTTCACTAATTTGCTGGGTGTCAAGTACCAACAGTACATCATCTTTTGTAGGTTTTCCTTAATAAGATAACAGGCAGAGAAATTTATGGTTTCCCCCCATAATTTTTCCAATACGGACAATTCTATGTTGTAACCAATATCTATGACCCATTTTGCCATTGTCACCTTTACCATCTCATCTATTTCTATTTCTGCAAACTATCAATAAAGTTTTTTCTTTTTCAGAAAAAAAAAATTGAGGATCATTCACTCAACTTGAGTTATGCTAGAATGTTCAAAAATTTATTATTTACTGGGACAGCACAGGATAGAAAATTAATGAATAAAAATGATGGTTAATTTCCCCCCACTATGACAATAACTGTATACAATGATGAAATATGACCAAGTTCTTCAATAATATTATAAACTCTGATTATCCAAATGTGTTGCTGATGCATTAATTATATTAAAGATTTATTCTCTGAGCTCTGTCCCTAAAAATTGAATTTCTTCTGTTTCTGCACGATAAATCCAAAGTCTACATACTGTTTCTAAGCCCAGATAATAAAGCTTTCATTTTGCTTACTACAATGTCAATGGTTTCTATTTTCCCAATTAATTCTGACACTAGTTCCCCAACTCTCAAAAATTAAAATATACTTAGGTACCTTAGCTGCAGCAACTAGAAGCTTGTCTCTCTGGACATATTTGTAATTAATGTTTAAATATACTTTTACATTTTATTTAGCGTATTTCATGCTCTTAAAGAAGTGCAGTCTAGGTGCAATGAGAGCCACTAGGTTTCACATGAAGAGTGAGGAGCCACGACCCAAGTTACAAAATGTGCATGGAGTTGCTGCTCCAAGGGAGCAACTACAGAGGCTTCCATAGGAAGTGGTACTCAAATTAATGGTTTGCACTCTCTAAGGAGCCTTCCTCGCCAATTCTATTCCATACTATGCTCACCTCACCTCACCACAGTTCCACAACTCAGAGAGGCCTAGTCAAGACCACCGATCAGGGGTGGCATATCCTGGTTCGCCACTTGAGGTGAAAGAGGAAGTACTGCCTTGCCCTGCTGCTGCAGCGATGGCCGCCACCAGCACTGCAACACCTGATCAGGGCCGTCTTACCCATAGGCGCTAAGGGTGTGGGGGACCTGGGCCCCGGACTCTCAGGGGAGCCAGACCGAGAGTCCAGGGCCTGAAAGTTGAGTCCGGGGAAGAGCCTGTCTGTCGGTCAGAGCGCCACAACAGGCTCTTCTGCTGCGGACGGCTCTGAGCCGCGAGTTTGGGGGTGATCGAGCCAGCAAGACGCTGAGGCGGCTGGCCAGCTCCGCCCTCCTACGCGCCTGGGACTGGGCAACCTGGGGGGGGGGGCGCAGGGTTGATCTTTGCACCCTGGTGCTGCATATGCTTAAGATAGCCCTGCACCTGATCCTGCTGCCTGCACCACCCACCCTTCCGCCTCCAACACTGGCAGAGAAGGAACGCCGGTATCAGGAGATATCTCAGAAATTTCAGGTGAGATCTCTGGCGAAATCGCCAAGAACTTGCCCAACAGAGGTGGCGTGTACAGGCAGGGCGCCTCCAGGGGTGCTGCCTCAGGGGCTTCTGCTGCCTGAGGCAGCAGCCTCAGCCCACCTAATGGCTGCACTGGCCCTGCCCGGGATGACACACCCCCCCCCAGGCTGCTCTCAACTCCCATGTTTGGCAACTGTCAAACCATTTTGGAATGGGACCTAGCGATTCCTCTCCTCTCTAATGATTAACATCCTCTGCCTCCTTCCCCCAAAGTGGGTTCATAGGCATAATCTGAACTTGTTCCTTTAAGGCCAGACCAGAGATGGGGAATCTGCAGCCAAACAACATCTGGAGGGCCACAAGCTCCCCGCTCCTGCTTTACACAATCCAAAATGTCTTGCTTGATAAAGAGAGTTTGAATTTTGTTTTGCTATTGAAAACATACCATTTTGAAAGGTTTGTTTTATAAATAAATAAATATATCATGGTCCTGTCAGAATTCCAGCAACAGGCTGCATAAGTCTTTGGAAAGACTGAAGTATGCCAACATAGTGCAGGGAAAAAACGTTATGCCAACTTGACTTTCAGGTATTGTCCTACTGACCTATAATATAATATAATATGAGTCAATTAAAAACTTCATAAACAACTAGTCATCTCCAATAAAAGATACCAAGTTTGCAGCTTCACAAATGGCTCCACAGAAGCAGCGCAATATGTCCATCAGCTGTGGACTAGTGTCATGTTTCCAATATTTGTGAAAATCATGTTAACTGAATTTCATTAAAGTACAAATGAATCACGGCCATTCTGCTTTTAAGTTTCTGTGTTTTAGTTGTCAGTGCTAAATATTTGCACATTCTTATCCTTTACAGTCAATATAAAAAAACAACAACAAGCAATGATGCAAAATCCAGATTTCGGGGAGGGAGGAATATTAATCTGATATGACTGATTTTAATAAAACTACTGATTTAGTATTTAGAAATATTTAACAAAAGCAAATCTGTTTCTTTGTGTAAGTTGCAGGCAGCGAAACTGTTGCAGAAAATCATCCTCTCCTGCCACACACAAAAAAAAAAAACCAACACCCACAGCCTTATATTTTCATGCTTTCAGAAAGGAAATCATACAGCTGATCCATCCTTAATTCTTACACATGAAAAGATGAAAGGAACTGGCATCCCTGACTTGCTGTTATGTAACATAAGAATCCTTGCCAACCCTGCAGTGTTACACTGCCATATACTGGCAGTAACTAAAATAACAAGGCAGTCCACAATTACAGTTCTCAGAATAGAAGAAGTCAATCAGTTTGCTTTTCCAGAAAAAAAAGCCTTATAGACAACTGGCACAAATACAGGTTGCTGGTGGCTGGTTTTGTTTTTTCCCCTCTCCCCAAAGTCAATACATGTTATACTAATAGCTCTATTCAACTGATTTGGCAAGCCTGTGAATTATTTCAGATGCTACTTAACTCCTAGGGAACTCGGGCACAGGGCAGTATCAAAGAACAGGAAATGAGAAAATTACGAGAAAATAAATATGTAAGATGGTACGGAAAACAACCGATACAGTGGATTCCAGAAGATTCACCTCTAATGAGGCTAAGCAGCTCCTAAGCAAGAGATAATAAGGGTGTTCAGACACACAACACTATGCGCAAACTGGGAAAGGGGAAGAGAGGAGCTGCGCCAGCCAGTCTGGTGACTGCACATTTGGCTTCAGTAAGAACAGGCACTTTGCTCTACCTGAAGGGGGATTCTGATTGGCCAAGGAAGAGTCCTACTCATATGGGACCTGTTGACATTGAGGCCAAAAGCAGAGCGGCTGGTCAGTGTGAAAAGCTAGCATGATTCTGCTTCCTCCTCTAACGTTGGCTAAATTGGGGGTGGGGTTGTATGTATCCCCTGTCTAAGGGACCACATATTTTTGCATTTAGGTATCATTTGTCCCTGTCTTGTCTACATATCACTGGAGTTCACGTCTGTGATGGCAAGAAAAGCTACAGCAGGAAGGCAAGCCCAAGAATGACAGAGCCTGCTCACATATTGCTTATAGTCACCGTGGAACCCTTTAACCCAGCTCTCTCTTCCGTATTTCTACTCCCACTCCCTTCTGGCTCTGGGCTTCCCAATAACCTCCTCCCTCGACAGATCACGCTGACTATCCATCTCTGGAGGGCCTAAGATTCTTCTTCCTACATACATCTGTCTCTTTCATAATGTCTGACCTATCTCCCGCTCAGGGGCTCTCTGTCAAATGAGCATGGCCTTTGAGTCGCTCTGTAATACCTTCTCATCACAAGGCTGTCGCCAATGTATGTTATCTCCAGGATATCATCATCATAGCCTATCCACTCAAAAGTTTTCGAAAGCACAGGGTTGCAGGGGTCTCACAGCAGTCTCAGTGCTTTTGTAGCACTAGGTACTAGAAACATACCTCTATAGCAGAGGCGTTTCTTCAGACAGCCTTGTTCCAGAGGGATGACCAAGGGTTTTTCTCTCCCTTGTTGGTGCTATGTGTTTGAGTACAGAAGAAAAGCAAGTATGTAGGGCACGTTCCAAAACTGCCATGGTTTACCATGAACAAACTGGTTGTGCCTATTTCGCTCCTTTCTGCTAGCATGGGGCGGAAGCGAACTGCAATCCTTGGCTTACCATTACATTCAAACTGAGGATTGTGGCTTGTTTTCTTCCAACAAACCAGGATCGTTAAGTAATAATTCCTGCCTCCAGATCATGGTTTATTTGGAGCAAAAACAAGCCATTATTCCCAGTTCAGACTCAACACTAAGCCATAGATTGTGGCTTCTTTCCCATCCCTCTTCTATGTTACGTGAGGGTATGACTGGTGTATGGAAGGAAAACTATAAACTGTGGTTTACCATAATGTGTGAATAGTCAACAACCTGCAGAAATGTTCCACTGCTTTATACACTAAAATTGTAGCAGTTACATTGCAATGTTAGACCGATGTTAGGTATGATTTTTCTTTATTCAGATACAGGTTTACAAAGCTGCATTTGGGATGATGGGCTCTGCACCGCACCATCACCCTGCTTGGGAAACATATAAGGAGCTGCTGTTTGTTGGTGACTGTTGGTGACAATCAAGGGTGAGGATTTCCACCGTACCTGCCCACTTCTCTACCAGGTAAGCTGAGGGCGAGGGTTCTTTCTGGAATATTTGTGGGACTGGTTTTTGCTTTTAGGTGCAGGGAAAGTTGCATTATTTGTGAGTAAGGTAAATTTAGCTGTAAACATTATTGCTTGTTTAAATTTGTTGTAAGTTGTATTTTATTGTATCATTTAAATTTTGCATATATTCTTTGTAAGGCATGTCTGGGTCTTTTTCTTTCTTTCTTTCTTTTTGGCCAAAATCTAACAAAGAAAGAAACCTGTAATACAATATCATACCTGTTAATTAGTTCTGGTTTCTAGCCGAAAAGCCATATGAGAAAGACCATGTAGCTGAAATGGGTGAAAAAACTGGCATCCCATTGAGACAAACAATTTGGGCAGAACAACTTAGCTGTTAAATCTGAGCTAGTCAATTCCTCTGTCAGTTTTATCACAGGCAGGAGCCGAGTTATGGACTGCGCTTGGCAGTATTCATGAGTATGCACATATTTTAGCATTTCATAAACTATTTATTTAACAAAGTGTGTTATTACTGGAATGCTATCATCATTATTTATTATGTATATCTGCTCCCCCAACCCCACTTTACTTTACAGTCCTAGCCAAAAACCACAATGATCAGCACAAAAATACGATTACAACGTACAATATATATGGGATAAAAGTTCCAAAATAATAACAATTTGAAGAAACAGTTCACCGTGATAAAAAATGAAAATTTATGACATCCAATTTGGACCACAGCATTTTTGCATAAATCAATTGGGGAAAATACAAATATTAATATAAATATTACTAAAAACATATGCCATTATATACAGGGTGCTTTGCAGAGAACTGGACAAAAAGAAAAGGAGTGCATTCTGTATGCCAAATCTGACAAACACAATGGGTGCTTGTTCCCCCATGCTGTTATAGAGTTGTGCTGTTGAACTGCACCTTTTGTTTTTTAAAAAGTTCAGATGGCCTGCTTAATTTATATATTGCAGCTAAGCCCTGAAGGCTATATTACAGAAGAGGCTGCAATCTGGCTGTAGGTTTTTGCTATGACAAGCATTTTTATTTATTAAAAATTTACATCGTGTCTACTGGTCTGCTAACATGTTCCATGCTGCAGAAGTAAATAAACCAAACCACATAAAGTAAACAGTGGAACACAACAGGAAACTGATAATTAATTAGATCCAGCAGCAGGAAACAACCAATGAGAGGAGCAAAACACGAAAATACCAAAGTTAAGGAGTCTAAAGGGCTTTCTAAAAAAGCACCGCATTAGAAGTCTAGTCTCTAATGATGTATATAGAGGAGGTATAGAAAGCCAGGTGGAAGTTCCTTATTCTTGGTTCCATTGTCAGGATGGTTGGTTCCTGGACAGCCCTCTGCTTAAATGCCAATAGTCGATGGACTTGGAACAGGGCATCTGAGAAGGCGCTTAAAAGCACAGTACAGGTAGGTTGGTTATGGACCAAGCTATACCCAGGCCACAAAGGACTTTAAAAGATCAATGCCAGCACTTGGACATGGACCTGCAAACCAACCAAGAGCCAGTGAGGTTGCTGTGAAATAGGCCCCATTATATTTACTTAGGAACACCTGAGTCAACAATCTGGCAATCACATTCTATACCACTTGCAGTTTCTGAAAAAAACTTCAAAGGCAGTCCTACAGAGCTTTATGATAATCTAGCCTGATTGAAGTATGAATGACCATGGCTAGGACATTCCTTATCCAGGTAGGAGCATGGCTTTAAAAAAACAAATAGAAACAGCGTTGCCAACTGGGCATCTAGGAGTGAGTACACCAACATTGCAAACCTGAGTCTTCAAGCGGAGTGCAAGCCTGCTCTACAGAACTCTTTTAACAATCAGCGCAGTATTATTCCTAACAAAGGAACTCCACTTGCAGGCCTGTATCCTAAATAATTTGAAGTCATATGAAAAGTGATGAAGGCTTATATTGGCCTGTATTGGGGAATTTTCAGCATTACAGAATATAGAGCTGCTTTGAAAACACATCTAATAAGGGCAGTAAGAACAGCAACAGCAACAAATCAGAAGAGGCGTTTTATGAATAATGATTTTTAATATGGGAAGACCGAGTCTGCAAAGGCACAAAGCCTTTACCTTTCAGAAATCAGCTTTATTCCTGTGGTCTATGGCAAACGGAGGCCACACCAGCATAGCTACTAGCTGGAATAAAGCGTGCAAAAGTGTCAAAGGTCTCCTCTCTCTTCCCTAGGAGGTACAGCAACTCAGTAAAATAACACATTATTGACAGCAGCAGCAACAGAAACAATTTGTACTCAAACCCACGTCCCTCATAGCTGAGAGAGCTTGCAAGGAAAGAAGAACTTAGGCCCATTGTTATATATAGCCAAACGCCTCTTTCTGAAGGAGGGCAGTCTGCCAGCTCCACTTAAAGAAGCACGGATACGCCCTGTACCAAAGAGATCATCACCAGACTGTCACTCTCTCCCCTCTTCAAACCTTCTGCTTTTAGTTAAGATGTAAAGATTGTGGCAGGGCAACACTCTCAGCATCTTATGAGATCATGGGTTCTCATGAACCCACTGGGACATTGTAAGTTAGTCACCAGCACGAAAACACAGTGAGAGAACAGACAAAACCTCATAATCTGATCCACCAGAAGTTAAGAAGAACAGAACTAGAGGAGAGCTCCACCTCCTGACAACCACGTATCTTTCCTATGGGGCTCCCACCTTTCAGTTGAAAGCTCCTATTTGAGGGAGAGGAGCAGTGTGCATAATATGTTAGGTCTTTAGCAGTACAATTCAAAACACGTATACTCAGAAATTAGTTCTATTGAATTCAATGGGCTTACTACCAGGTAAGTAGCACCACAGGGCGTTGGACTAGATGACCCAGGGGGTACCTTCTAACTCTACAATTCTATGATTCCATTATTCTAAAGGGGTTAGGATTGAAGCTCTACTTAAGTGTCCATGAGCTCTATTTCTGAAATGTCCTCCCTCTGATATACATTTTGTGCTAACACTCCCCCCGCCTCATTTCAAAACCAATTACAAACTTATTTGCTCATCCAGGCATCCATAGGATATTAGATTTAAATCAGTCATTTTTAATGCTAGAAGTGCGACGCCCACTCTGTGTGAACCTCTAAAGATTGGTGGTTTTAATTATGGTATTTCTCCTGGCCTTTATTTGTTTTATTGGATGTTGTTTTATTTAAATTCTTCTAATGGAATATTTGTTTGCATTGTATCCTGTCCTGAGATCAGCTGATGAAGGGTGGGTTAGAAACAGATTCAATAAATGCACAGTAAGTTTACTAGCCAAGAAAACTAATTGAATAAGAGTGTCTACATTAGTACAGATAATGGAAACCTGTTATTGGTATAAACATCCCAGATTGATTTTTTCGCAAGCTCTTGCCGCTTGTCTTCTTATACAATATTACTTGGCCAACATCATCATAAGGTGGAAAACGCTTCGACCAGTGCTGGCAGCTTTTCATTATTCAAGAATGGGGCTTTGGATCTGAATCATCTGGGCACTAAACTGGAACTTTGAAGGCCACTGACATGGCAAGGAGGAGGATTGCCCAGTAAGCTTCCTTGTTCTCTAGCTAGCGTGTGCCCAAACCTCACAGAGGTTGCTCAGAACTATTAGAATCGCATAACCTATGGAAGCATGTGCCTGGTCTACTTTATTCAATCCTACAGCACTGAACGTTTTCTAGGAAGGCATTTCTAAAAGTGTTTGAAGACCTAGTGATTCCAATTTCCTACGCAATGCTGTTTCCCCCTCTGTTTCCTAATGTGCTTATGAATTTAAACCCACAATGCCTGTCTATGGATGTATCCACACTAGGGCATTAACGAGTATGGAGGTTGCTGCCTCCATGTGTGCACCTGTGCACCTTCGCCCACATGTGAGTGCTTTCAGTTTTATGCCTGTGACTTCTATCTCAAAGTTACCCCGTCCACACTGATGGGTGGTGCTGTAGGAGATGCATTCACAGAGTGTGTTGCTGTCTCTTTCCCTCAATTAATACTTCCTGATCAAGGTCCATTCTAAACATGTGTGCAGGCATGTCTTTTCCTGTACACAAACTTTTTAAAAAAATGCAACATACCAAAGAACAGCAGTCAATAACTTAATAAATAAATAAATATGTGTTTCACTCCAAGCCAGGCAAGGATTTCAAGGAACTGGTATGAAAGGCTCCTGCTTCCGTCTACTCCCCCTTTCCTTTCCTTTCCTTTCCTTTCCTTTCCTGTCTCCTGTACCTGAAACAGGCAAATTTGTTTTATTTTATTTCTAATACAGCTGTTTTGTGCAAGACCCATCCTAAGCAAAACAAAAAGATGTAGCCTTTCTTTGTTATAAACAAAGAGAAGCTACATATTTTCCTTCAGGAAGCAAAATGGAATTACCGTATTTTTTGCTCTATAAGACTCACTTTTTCCCTCCTAAAAAGTAAGGGGAAATGCGTGTGCGTCTTATGGAGCGAATGCAGGCTGTGCAGCTATCACAGAAGACAGAACAGCAAGAGGGATCTCTGCTTTCTCTGCGCAGCAATCCCTCTTGCTGTTCTGGCTTCGGGGATTCAGAATATTTTTTTTCTTGTTTTCCTCCTCCAAAAACTAGGTGAGTCTTATGGTCTGGTGCGTCTTACAGAGCAAAAAATACGGTAAGTGTTACAGCATTGGATGGCACCCAGTGAAACATCAACATAGGGTAAGACAAACAAACAGCTTGACTGCACCCACAGCCAGGTAACATACAATTTTCTTCTCTTATTGGGGTTATCCACAATCGCGCAAATTGGAAAATATGAATTTAATAGGGGGAAAGTGCAGGCTGCCATTTGGATGTGGACATTGTGAGGATGCTGCTGAGAGAATGGGGGAGAGAGCAGCAGCTTCAAACCCATAATAAACTCCTGTGTGGATGAGCCCTACATGCCTAACCCATTCTGTTCTTCTTTAGTTTTATATGAGAAATCAAGGTAACCTAGAGGGCTAAAGGGGATCTTACCTGGATTGGTGGCAAACAATAACTCTTCTTTGTTTTAATTAATTGGCAGTCTGAGGATTTAAGCTCAAGAAGGCTGGGGGAGGGGGGAATCATCCCCATATATGAAACTAGGCAGAAGGGTAGATTTTCATCTCCCTCTCCTTCCCTCTCTGTGTGATCACAGTACAGTACTGGTTTAGTCAGAGTAGATATGGCAAGAGCCACCACTAAACTTTGATCAAAGGTACTCACCTCTGACAGCTAAAGTAACATTCCTGAACTCCTTGGAAAGGAATGCTATGTAAGTAATTACACTGAAGCTACCCTTGTTTTAAAAAGTTGTTTTTAAAGAAGTTGCTTTTACAAGAAAACCACAGGAAAGCATAATTTGAAGAACCCCACCAGGAGCTCCTAACTCAGAACTAAAAACCCAATCACCTCCTTGGAAACTCTTCCCCAAAAAAAAAAAAAAAAGGTAGAATAGATCAAAGGAGGTCTTTATTCTCCAAGTGCACTACTATGAAAACTGCAGTGTGAGAGAGAGCTCTGGAGAAACATTACTGATCTGTACCTGCTTTATACATGCTTGTCTTGATGGCATTTTGAGTTCAAATGCATCAGCAGAAGTTGAGCTTAACAATGAATCCTTGCTTGGCGGAGCTTTACCCCTGGATGCAATCACAACGAGCCTCTGAGTTTAGATACATAAGTAAGCTAAGTTTATTAAAGAAAATACATGATCTGAGCTAACTAGCTTGCTCTTTCATCTCTGCAGAAGAGACAGACCAAAAATGTCTCCTCTCCCAAGATAAAAGAGGAGGAGGAGGAGGAAGTGAGGTCAGCAACCCTGAGAGTATCATGCTAGCACCTGAGGGATGGTCAGCCCAGGTTAAAGGACACTCTAGGAATGGATGGTTCCTCTCCAGGGCTGGCCCACACAAGAGGTGAGGTGAAGCAGCTGCATTAGGCAGTGGTAGCCCCCCAGGCAGCACACCACAGGTGCCCCACCTGCCCCACCAGCATCAGTGCTGATTTTCTCCAAATCTTGCTGGAAATTGGTGCAACTTTTCTGCCAGCAGCATTGGTGTGTGGTGATGTGGCAGAGGGGCAGGTAGAGCAGGGAGGCACTTCTCATTTTGCCTCAAGCAGTGAAAGGGGACACGCGGCCCCCATCCTTCTTTCTTATCTACTTTCTCCCATGCAAACCTCCAGTCTTCAAGTATAAGCTGAGTTGCATCCCACCATATATTCACACAGGGGAGATTTGCATTAAGTGCACATTGAGCTCAGTTCTCAATAGGTCACAGTGGATTTTCACACATTTGGCTTAACTAGGTTTCCACAGCCCTCCAGTGTGAAGATATGCCAGGGAAATGTCAAACCAGTAAACATTTATCTATGCTACAAAGGCACCATCATTTTATTACCATTCTCTGCTGAAAACACTGTGCACACCAGAATAGTTTCTTGGTACTCAACTAAAAGGCAGCATAAATACAAGATGGGTGACACCTGGCTTGAGAGCAGTACATGTGAAAAGGATCTAGGAGTCTTGGTTGACCACAAACTTGACATGAGCCAACAGTGTGACGCGGCAGCTAAAAAAGCCAATGCAATTCTGGGCTGCATCAATAGGACTATAGCATCTAGATCAAGGGAAGTAATAGTGCTACTGTATTCTGCTCTGGTAAGACCTCACCTGGAGTACTGTGTCCAGTTCTGGGCACCACAGTTCAAGAAGGACACTGACAAACTGGAACGTGTCCAGAGGAGGGCAACCAAAATGGTCAAAGGCCTGGAAACGATGCCTTATGAGGAACGGCTAAGGGAGCTGGGCATGTTTAGCCTGGAGAAGAGGAGGTTAAGGGGTGATATGATAGCCATGTTCAAATATATAAAAGGATGTCACATAGAGGAGGGAGAAAGGTTGTTTTCTGCTGCTCCAGAGAAGCGGACACGGAGCAATGGATCCAAACTACAAAAAAGAAGATTCCACCTAAACATTAGGAAGAACTTCCTGACAGTAAGAGCTGTTCGACAGTGGAATTTGCTGCCAAGGAGTGTGGTGGAGTCTCCTTCTTTGGAAGTCTTTAAGCAGAGGCTTGACAACCATATGTCAGGAGTGCTCTGATGGTGTTTCCTGCTTGGCAGGGGGTTGGACTCGATGGCCCTTGTGGTCTCTTCCAACTCTATGATTCTATGATTCTATGATTCTATGATTCTATGATTCTATGATTCTATGATTCTATGATTCTATGATTCTATTCTACAAAAGCAGCAGCAATTATTATTTCATACCTCCAAAGAAAGATATAAGGCAGAACTATTCTGTGTGTGAAAGTATTTCAGCTTGCCAGGGGCTCTGCTGAACCTGCCCCCAACCAATTTCAGGGATCATCGGAGGAAAAAGAGAGGGGAGAGCTCTTTTGCACAAGTTCGTTAGGAATCCCACCCTTTGTCTTAGTTGTAATCACAAGTTCACAGTTGGAAAATCTTGATATTGACCACAAGATGCAAACAGTAAATATGTGTTGAGTTTGCCCAGTGAGATGAGATGGATAAGTTGCTGCACTTTTATCAGTTTGGCCTCCTATCAACTGACAGAAACATATGCTCTCCCATAACAAGGAGACCAGGCAGATGTTAGTTCACGCACCACCCACTGACTTATTTTATTCATGACTTGTAAAGGCATCTTAAGTTTGAACAAATCTAAAGCTAGTTCACATAATTAATTTTTATTGCTATACAGTGGAACCTCGATCATTCAATTTCCAAAGCGTTCAACAACCGAGGTTCCACTGTGCCAATAGACCTGACTTTAACCAGGTACACAGAGAAATTAAAATGTGCACGGATCACGAATATAGCAACAACTCTTAGAATTTCAGCAGCAATTTTTTCTGTCACCACAAACACGGGAACTGCCACTGATAATATCTGTAAACCATCACCCACACTTCACATTTCTCCATGTAAACACACGTGCCCACGGAAGACTATGCCTTGTTTCACTTGGAGCAGAAATAAATTGCATAAAGCAGCCCTCAGCCATAAAGAAGAAAAATCAAGTCTTTCCGTGACACCTACCTAAACTCTAGGCCTCATTAACATTCTGTGGCATTAAAGATTTGTAATTATACCGCCCACCAAGTGGAAGCAGTATTTTCTAGTATCATATTTGAAAACATATGCGAGTTTGTCTTGTGCAAGAAATAAAGTGTGCATTCTTTTCTCCTTAGACTACTAATTAGAGAAGGCTCACTTGCTTTCTTTTCAAGAGAAATAATTGCTGTCTCTTTTGCCCCATCCCAAGATGTGGCCTGTTTTTATTTTATCAGATCATCACAATGAGACCACATGAGTAGATGACAAGTCTACTGCTAAGAACTACTGCATGGTTTATAGAATGCCAGGCCAACAGCCATGTTAGCCATCTGAAACTCATCACATTGCTGTAAAATCTAGAGAAGACATATTATACTGGAAATGAAGGAAGTTTATGAAGAATATTTGTGTTGTCTGGTGGTGTAAACTCGCCATAAAAGTGCATTAATCAGCTAAGGCTTCTCCACACTCACCTTTCTGCCAAACTTACCAAGCATTGTTCACGCTTTAAATCCCACAAAGGTATATTTGTTGTCTTCCTGCTAGACAACACTATTGCATATACTTCTCTGCATAGTGAGGTGCAGAGCAAAAGGGGGAGGGGAGCACATTCTAGCAACAGGCATGAAGCTGTTGGACGATACGCTGCCCCGTTTAAGTAATGGCTTTGTGGAAGATCCAAGATGGCACACACAAACCTCTCACAAGACCACCATCCCTAGTAATGGGAGGAGAACCACTGTGATATCCCAGTCACACTGCAACAAAACAAGGGTTTTTCTAAACAGATAGACTTCAACCCTTCACTTAATATCTTCACAGTGAACATCAAGGCCACACACTTATGAGTCAATAGATTTAATTAAGAGAGCTCTTAAAGAGGGGAAACAGAAACTTCCAGGTTTGTAAGTGCTCAAGTATCTTATAATGAACTAAGCTTGTGCCAGCAAAGCCTCAGCAGAAACAGTGCATGCATTAAGGAGGAATGGGATATATCATGCCCAAGGCAGGTAGTACTGTTGCCATAGAGGGATGCAAGGGGCATGGACCAAAAGTAACAGCTATTCCCTTCTCCTTGCTCTACTCTGTTAGGAAAAGCAGCCTCACACCACTAGTTAGTTGATCTGGCTGATCAAGGCCAGAACTCACCAATTATTTCCCCACCCAACACACACTAGGAAGTGGGCTGTTGACCGGAGACTTCCATTTTACGTCACAGGACAGTACTGTACATGCTTCTACAGGGGCAGTATTTCATTGGCGTCACTTCTCTCCCCCCCCCCCCCCTGTATTCAGCACAGGTTCTAAGAGACCTACATACATACAATTGATTAACACCCATTGTATGTGTCATCAGCGATCCTGGCTTTTCTACCATCCCTGAACACAAAGTCAGAGCCTATGAGTATACAGAGCTTGGGTGTACAAGAAGTACTGTATTTTTCGCTCTATAAGACACACTTTTCCCCCTCCAAAAATTAAGGGGGGAAAGTGTGTGTCTTATGGAGCGAATGCAGGCTCCATGGCTTCGCGTTGCTTTCGCTGAAGCCTGGAGAGCAAGAGGGGTCAGTGCGCACCAATCCCTCTTGCTCTCCTGGCTTTGCTTCACTGGAGAGGCGCTGCACAGCTTTTCCTCTCTGTGCAGCACCCCTTCAATGAAGCGGGAGGAGAAATGGAAGGGGCTCCGCTTCTCCTGCCGCTTCGCTGAAGAAGCACTGTGCAGAGAGGGAGAGATTTTTTTCCCCCTTGTTCTCCCCCTCTAAAACTTGGTGCGTCTTCTGGTCTGGTGCATCCTATAAAGCGAAAAATACGGTAATGATAAATAAATGTAGGGAGCAGGGCCAAGGCCAGCAAGTGTGTAGACCCTGCTCTCCCTTCATTGCACTATCTCACATATGATAGGAACATCCCATGATACTCCCCACTCTTAGCATGAAGCAACAGAACTCCTTGCTGAAGGGTGTATGGCTTGGTAGGGGCACAGGAAATACACTGGTAACCAGAAGAGGGTTTTTTTAAAAACAAACAAACACATATATCCGAAGGACAGGAGAAATATTGATGAGAACTCAACCCAGACTTTAGCTACAGGATGCCTAATACCATTTGAAACTGGCAAGAATTAATATTTAAGATGAAAACAGGCTTGGGCATTTTCTTTAGGTGAGGAGAGGGCAGAAAGTGGAAGGGATGAAGCGTAGTATTATAAGGAAGATCTAGAAGACTTCCATGCAACATCATACAGTATGGGGAAAAGGGTTTTAAATTATAGAATCAAAGAACTGCAGAGTTGGAAGGGACCCTGAGGGTCACCTAGTCCAAGCCTCTGCCGTGCATGCAGTTCCTTTTGCAGGATCCCCATACAGAGCAGCCAATGCACACCATCCCTCTTGCTAGTTTGTGTCATATGAAGCTCTATTCAATAGAGTCCATTTGGAGATACGCTTGAGACGCCCAGGTTTGACGGTGCCAATCATGTATTTGGAAAGGGTATAGATTTAATCCAGCTACAGTCATACTTTGGGTTGAAGTAACGGAGCACGTTAATTCCAGGTTTTGCCACTTGCGCATGTGCAGACGCTCAAAATGACATCACACGCATGTGCGGAAGCGGCAAAACACGACCTGCGCACACGCAGACACGCCTTATGTTCTATTCAGGGTGCAAACGGGGCTCCAGAACGGATCCCGTTCGCATCCCGAGGTACTACTGTACCTCTCTCCTAAAACAGATGGCTGGTACTGTCAAAGCTGGCTGTTTAAAGCTCTGCACCAAGGCCACACTGAAAAATAAAATAAGAGAACCCATTGCAATAGGAAGCAGCATTTTACTGCGGCATTCTGCAGAATCAGTAGAAAGAAAAGCCTGCTTTTGAAGAGTGAGGCACTGAATTTGGAGTGGGGGGGGGGACGGAACTCTTACCAACAGGTTACAACATCTGGAACATCATGAGTTTATGCAACAGGGTTTTGTAAGGGAAACACCCTGTTGTGTTCCTAGTAGACAGCAGCAGGGCCTCTTGCAATATGATTCTCCAGACTAAATCAGACCCAAAGACAAACCATTAAACAAAAGCAGACACTCCCCAGAAATGTACAATGCAAACATTAAGCAGTCAACAGGAAAATGCAGACTCGCTTACAAGCCTCCAAAACAACAATCTGTACCAAATTATGTTTACATGAGTGGGTGGAAAGAGGGATTGAATAGGCAAAGTCCCTTGGAGGACTAAGAGAAGTAGGAACAGTGTTGTTCTTTTACTTCATGCCAGGTTGGAGGGCGGTCAGAAGCACAGAGTTCCCCTCCCTCCCTCCCTCCCTCCCTCCCTCCTTCTTCTCTGACCTAACCCATTGTCTGGCATGAAATGAGAGCATGAATCGTCTCACTCCTATGTGTGCAAAAGGACGCAGTGAAGCGCATGGCCACAAATAAAGGCTAATTTGTTCACCCTTAGGTATTCCTCACTTGTTCCAGGAAGAAACCACCCAGTCCCTGGAAAGGTGGCCTTACAAAGGGAACAATTATGTAAAATGTAGAAAATAAGGAAAAGATGTCAATGAAAAAAAGCAAGAGTTTTAATAAGTTGTTGCAGGTATTAGTATTTCATTACCTAGCAATCATGACCGTTGCTTTTGGAAGTTGGTAATGGGAAACTATTCTGGTTAGGGAAGGGCTGCATGAGCCAAGAGCAGCCTTGGCCAACCTGGTGGCCTCCAGCCAGGTACTTTTTGGGGTGGAGGGTGGGAGGTTAGTTTAGCAGCCAAGGCACAGGACAGCAGAACTTTGTTTTGGGGGGAGGAAATTTGGCATCAGGAGATCCCTACGGCAAGCATGGACTTGAGTTAGTCACTCGTGATTCAGCACAGCGAGTGTGGTCTTTCCAGAGTGAGCCGTTGACGTGGATTAGATACTTCCTCAGGTCACACACATACTGTGAATACCACTTTCCAGTTTAGGAAAAGAGTTGCAGATGCTCTGCGAGTGGCAAGAACAGAATGTGTCGCCCCTGCTTGTCTGACTCAAACGGAGCTAAAGGAAGCATCCGGTAAACCAGACCTCAGACAGCAATATGAGAGATCTTTGGCAGTGGCAGGAAAAATGCAAATTCATCTAAAGTGGAATGGATGAGGTCTCTGGAGGGCTTGTTCCTCAACTGAAAAGAGAAAAGGATCACAGCTGTATTGCATCAGCAACAACAGCAGGAAAGCCCTTCACAGGCTGACAAATGCCTTCCAGCTGAATACACCGCCCACACAATTGGAAACCTTAGCCAGCTTCCCAACACATTGGTCATAAAAAGTACACTTTAACCAGTTAATTTCCTAAATTGCGTAAGGTCAAAAAAACACAAAAACTCACACACAACAGTGGTGGCAAAACACAGCTACGCTGCATTTCTGAAACGGTTTTAACTGGTATTTTGGATGCTTGGGGACTGACTCAGACATGAGTTTAAAGTAGCCTAATTAACCATTAACTTCCTGTACACAAGAGAAGAGGTTAATTCAAGGAGAAAGCAGAGGTACGTTCTCTTCCAAGCACACACATACAAGTCATACAACATACAGAGTTAAGCCACCTCTGTTTTCATCTGAAATCTGATGTTTTACTTCAGATTTCTGTGCTGGGGGAGTCTCAACAAGGAGAGTGGCTAGATCAGCTTTTGCCACCAGCATTTGTCTGAACTAATTCATGGGGTGGCAAGGGTGATGTAGTTTCATGGTACTGTTTAACAGCAGTGACGGCTGGCACAAGCTGATCGGTCATAACATGAACTCCCATGCTCCGCCCAGCGCATCTGGTGGGAAAATAGATACCCCTTGTGGAGACACACAAATGCAACCCAATAGCAAATATGAAGCCCCAGATGGCCAATTTCTTTGCATGTTAAAATAAACAATTTGAATCTTAATCCAGATATGAAATAAATCTCATAGCATAACCCATCACGTATGCCTTTGCAAATCTTAAGAACATATTGCCTGAATCAAGGGGTACAGGATGAGGTAAACAACGAAAAGCGTATTTTAAACCCACAAAGTACAACTCAAGTAAATTAATTGAGGGATATTTTCAGCAACACCTTGAAGCACTCTTTAAAAGATTCCCCATGACTGAAAAATAAAGGGTTATCACACACTGAGCTGGCAATGACTAGCATCTAGTTAAGCTGATTGATTTATAGCATCTGTATGGAATTTGTGAATAGCCTACTGGGGACCATATTTCTATGGAACAAGCGGTACCGCTTTGAAGCAGAGGAAACATTAAGAACACAAGAAAAGCCAGCTGGATCAACCCAATGCCCTATCTAGTCCAGCATCCTGTTCTCACAGTGGCCAACCAGATGCCTGTGGGAATCCCGCAAGCAGGATCTGAGCACTCTCCCCCTCCTAAGGTTTCCAGCAACTGATATTCAGAAGCATTACTGCCTCCAGCTGTGCAGGCAGAGCACAGCAATCATGGCTAGCAGTGATCAATAGCCTTCTCCTCCATGAATTCATCGAATCCTCTTTTAAAGCCACTCAAGTTGGTGGCCATCACTGTCTCTGTGGGAATGAGTTCCAAAGGTTAACTATGCACTGTGTGAATAAATACTTCCTTTAATCTGTCCCGAATCTTTCAGCATCCAGTTCACTGGATGTCTACAAGCTTTAGTGTTATTAGAGAGGAAGAAAAACTTTTCTCTGTCCACTTCCTCTATGTCATGAATAATGTTATAAATTTATATAATGTAATCTCTTACTCACTGCAACCTTTCTTCATAAGGGAGTCACGGACAAGAAGGCATTTCCCAACCAAGTTAGGAAAGGGTTTGGTTTTTTTAAAGAATTTTTGTTTTTTTTAAGAACTGGGGTAAACTTATTGACAGCATTCAAACCATCATCCAAACAATGGCTTGGAGGACCCTGAACAAGTGCTGCTTACAGAAGTTCACCTGGCTTGAAAGAAGAAGAGGAGGAGTTGGGATTTGATATCCCGCCTTTCACTCCCTTTAAGGAGTCTCAAAGCGGATAACAATCTCCTTTCCCTTCCTTCCCCACAACAAACACTGTGAGAGGTGAGTGAGACTGAGAGACTTCAGAGAAGTGTGACTGGCCCAAGGTCACCCAGCAGCTGCATGTGGAAGAGCGGAGACGCGAACCCAGTTCCCCAGATTACGAGACTACCGCTCTTAACCACTACACCACACTGAAAGGGCTGTTCCAACTACAGCTTGCCAGTTGACATAATTGATTCAAAAATCCTTCCACAAGAACTCTTGGCTTGGATTTTTGGGAGATTGGGACTGAGAAAGAACCACTTACAGTTTTCACCTTTTATGTCACTACTTGTTTTCTAGCAATAGCTTCTTCCTGAGGCAATCAGCCAGCAGCAGTAATTTTCCCCACAAAGTCCCTCTAGATAAGGCAAGCTCATTCTGAGAGGAGTTCTGTGAAAATACTGTGGGCCCCATTTTTCTCCTCAAAACAATGATATTTCGTGATGTAGGCAAGACGAGGGGGGCAGCATGAATGGCAGCTGCCAGCCAGTGGTTGTGAGGAAACACACTACCAACACCAGTGACTGTTGCAGCCCCCACCCCCAGAACTACCAACATGCCCCCACTTCTCTCCACCTCTGAGTGGAGGTGCACTCCAGTTCAGCCCTAACTAATATCCAACATACACAGCATTTTCAATGGCAGTTTAAGGGGAGGTGAAATATGAAGGTTATGTAAGCGCATCACATCAATGCAGCGTTTACACTGCAGCCAGTGGCATTGTACCAGTTTTCAAAACATCAGTGTCTTACTAAGAAAATTTTCCATTTGCAGCCTTCCCCATCATTAAGTTAACAGAATCCCCTTGAGCAAGACAAGCAGATTTTCACAGGGCAACATAAATATTGGCAAAGAACTTTTAGGGCACTATACAGATTCTCTTTCTGTGGATTTTAAGCACTTCCAAAACCTTTGATACCCAGTACACAGGTTTCTTCCTCCCAGTTTAAAATTGGATGCTCAATTCCCTCTTGCATCAAAGAAAGATATTATTATTCCTAGTCCATTCCCAGAGGACTGGGTAGGCATGCTTCTTGCAACTGCAGGATAGTCCTCTTTAAAAACAAAACAAAACAGGATAGCTCCCCTGGGGTCCCACCCTTCTCTCTGTCCAGCCCTAGGTTCAGACATAGGACAGTGTTTGGGAGGCAACAGGGATACTACCACCACCCCTATTAGACACAATATAGTCTGTATCAGGGACTCCTGTGCATCTTGCTATCAACCTCATCACCATATCACTGCAAATATACAGTGGTACCTCAGATTAAGTACTTAATTCATTCCGGAGGTCCGTACTTAACCTGAAACTGTTCTTAACAGTTAGCTAATGGGGCCTCCTGCTGCCACCACACCGCTGGAGCCTGATTTCTGTTCTTATCCTGAAGCAAAGTTCTTAACCTGAAGCACTATTTCTAGGTTAGCGAAGTGTGTATCCTGAAGAGTATGTAACCTGAAGCGTATGTAACCTGAAGCGTATGTAACCCGAGGTACCACTGTATTGCCAAGGAAGAATGGTCTTTCCCACTCCACAGGACTAAGCATAATTGCTGCCTCCAACAATTATAGCAAAAAATTTCAAGGTACATTACAAATCCTTTCACTGCATCTACTTTGGAAATCACTGTGCCCATTCAAACAAACAAACAAAAGCTGCTGATTAGATTCCAAGAACACTGCATACAACACCAGCCACTAATTTACACTTATTCACTTCAGGCTATTAAGTGACGTACAAAAGATACTCCGTACTGAAACTGGTCTATGAAACAACCAATGATACTTGTCCAATTGTTTCTTCCACTTAATGGTCAAGGCATAAAAAACAACAACACACAATGGAAGTGAGGAGGGGGAGAAGAGCTAACTTCTCCGTTGAGCTTACCTTGCTTCTCTCCCTTGTATACAATTCACATACGCTGGAATAAGTTGCCTTTGAATCCAGACATCAGCACTGATCATCAAGTATCTAAACTCCGTCTCAGACAAACTCTTCCTATATTCATTCCTGCCACTGTGTTACGCACACGTCAATCTCGATTTGCTCACAACATGAGCTTTCGCAATCTGAACAAGCCCAGAGATATTTAGTTCCTGAAATTCCAGTATAGCGAAAGATTCTATTTGAATACTGCCATATTTTGTAAAATATGGGGATGATCTATTTTGCCCAAACAAATTAGACACACTAGGACCTTAAGAGTGGTCATGGCTGAGGAAATATTCAAAGAGAACACAATAGCTATCTTAGCCTTTTGGCTGAGGGTTTCGGACTACAACTCCCATCATCCCCTGCCAACACAGCCCCTGTGCTGGCTGGGCGGTTGTAGCCCAAAAAAATGAAGGGCACCATGCTGGAGAATAGTGGAATACCAGACACAACCCTCCCACATAGATTACAGTCAAATGTAACAACTGCCAGAAAGCACTAGGGAGAGGCAGGGAAATACAGGACTCTTGAAAATTAAAAAGGAAGACTGTTACAGGCTCCTCATAGTGAACTGGAACCAAGAAAGTGTTCATTATGGCAACAGCTTCTGAAGTTATGTCACATCTACTCAGAGATGGCACTGTCAGAAACAAGGTATCTTCCCAGTTTACCCTCCCTTGTCTATGGAACAAGGACAGTCCGGGATCAACTTCAGTGGCACAGCAAGACCAGTTCTAGAAAATCTTTCCAATTTCTGTTTCTGAGAAGTAAATTAAAAGTGAGGTGGGAGAACAGAAGTTGAGACAATCCGCTTCTGCCATATGTATGGGATCTCCTGTGTGTTTGCATGTAAGCATTAAGGAAGAACATAGCAAAGATGGAAGTTGGAAGGGCAGCTATGTCCCTTCCTCCCAAACTGTTCAAGATTCACTAGGTGCATGGTGGGCACTTTTATCATAGAAGGGGGAAGCGTCTCACGGTTCCTGCAAGAACTTGAGTTCTTGAGTTCAACTTTGACTCTCCATTACAGAAACCTTGGGTGTTTTCCCTCCCTAATACTCTGTAATATACTTATGAGAGACAAAAGGTTAATCCAATTAGGGCTGTGTACACATTACAGTACTGTTCACTCTGGCTCCGTTTTTGAAACCATGTGCACACGACATTACCCAGGATCCAGAGCAATCCTGTAGTTTCTGGTAAAATACTGCGTTCTAACGCAGTTTCCCTCAAGCCAGCCACAATGCAACTTGAGCACTGTTTCTTTATTCAAGTCTCATCTGTGAAAGTTTCCTTTCCATCCAGATTTCTTATCAGACGAAGATATCACTGTCCAGTCTCTCCCACTGGTATACACATACACAGGGTGACTTCAGTACACATCAACCCTTGCTGGTGTGTACAGTGATGGGCAAATTTGACTTGAAACATGAGATAAGAACAAACCCCCTCACTGTGTTTTAAACCAGTAATTTGTACACAGATTGAACTATAATGAAATCAAAATCAAACCTACCAAAATCAATAGACTCAAGTTACTCAATGAGACTCCTCTCAGTAGGACTAACACTGGATTCACTCCAAAATGTTCGGTACCTGGGATGTAGAGGAGACTTTATCTTGGCTCTTCACAGGGCCTACTTTAACAGGAGCTTTTTCACAAGCTGCGGCAGAATGGCCCTTCCGGCTTGTTGCAAGCAACCTTTTCTTCTACAGACACCTGGAGCCACCACCCTGCATATGTTGCACAATCAGAATTCCATGGGAGCTTTGTCAGCCTAACATCTTGAAACAGAGGTGGGACAATCCTGCAGGCATGAAATGCTTAAAGAGCTGGTACATTCCAGCTTTGGGGGAAGGTCATGCTAAGGTGGGCCTTGAGATCACAACACATTTATCTATGGGAATTTCACAAGGAGGAGTTCTTCTAGGTTCTCCATAGCTTTGCTTTTTAAAAGAACAAATCAAGAATTGGTACCACAACCTTCCATTGAAGAGCACAAACACCATCCTTCCTTGTAGGAAATGGGGGGAAAGGACAACTTGATCGTATGAACCATCAGGGATGCCCACCAGACTGTGAGATTAACAAGAAAGCAATAGCATATGTGACCAAGACACTAAACATGAATGGGAGATTATCAGGATTTTTTGTGCGCTGGGGACAGCTGACAGGATAGTGTTGACTTTTCTCCCCACAATAGGCAGGTTCTGCTATGTTTTGAACACTACACAAAAGCCACATGGCAATTTACCTAAAAGGCTACAATTACTCTCCTCCAAGAAGGACAAAACATCGCTGACAGCTACTGATTTTCTAAACGACTAAATGCCACCAGCAATAAGCTAGGCCAGGCGACCAGGCCACCAGAAACCCAGAGACATCTCTGAGAAGACTGTCCTCTCCCAGTAATGGGACACAAGGCTTGCAAAGAGCCCACTGTTGGAGACTGCGAGATACCCAAGGCAGTTCAGGCCCAATGCTTACCATTAGGCTCCAAAACGACAGAACAATGTATTAGAAACAAAGGGATTTTTAGTAGTTGACTTCACTACTTTTGTATATAAAAGGAAATGAAAGAGAAATATATCCTGTTTGGATAAGGTTTTATGGAAGACAAGCAATTCGGTATATTTCATCCATTTGGATTTATATCTTGTGTCAAAGGAGCGGCTACAGTCCATTCTTCACTGCCAAGTTTGAAACAACCTTGGATTAACAAGGAACAGAAAAAAATGCATTCAATTATTTCCTTTTTCAATCATTTTAAACACCCGTTGCCTGCTGTGAGGGACAGCTCCAGCCTTTAACCCTCAGTCAAAAAACCCCTCTCTTCTCAATGCCTAAGGGAGGAACTAGGAGTGTGCAAACATACCCCATACCCTCAGTAGGAAATATACTTAGATCAGACAGGTGCTTGGTGTGCATCCCTTATCCCCTGTAAGGCCAAACATGCCAGTCCTCTCCCTGCTGGCCCTCTAAGCTCACCTGGGATGGCAGGGTCACGAGTGGGTGCAAGACACAGAGCCTGCTTGGGCAGCCACACCAGTAGCCTAGCCGCACCCGCTCTTCATGGGGGTCTTTTAGCAGTAGCCCTCCCCCCACACACACTTCACACTAGCGGAGGCCCCTCCTCCACCAAGTTATGGGAGCCTTTTCTGTTCTTTCGGAGGTTTCATTTCATTATTTTGGTCACTGCGTGATTAGAATGCAGAGGAAAGGCAGGGTGTCCCGCAGGGCTTGCTGTGAACAGCAAGATCAAATGCATTACCAGAATTACTCTGTGGGCCACTCTGATATAATGTGCAGGCTCTGGGTTCTGTGTCTAAGTCCTCCTGCAGCCCACTTGGTTCTGAGACATTGGACCACCCTGGGTTAAATCCATTGAGAGCACTTTTCAGAACACCCCTAGCACCATTTTTAATGACTCCATCTTTCGAAAAGACCCCTTTAAAGCAACACCCAACTTTACAATTCTGCTTCAAGCTCTCCTCCCTACAAAACTCGATTTTTCCAGTCAATAATAGATATGCTATTGGTTTTCCATGACCTTTACATTGGCTGTTCATAATAAAAATAGGTGTTACCCTTTTTAAAAACAGTTTGGGGGGAGGGAAGCAAAATCCTAACAACATGGCCATACACACTCCAGATCTTTATAATATGCATATCTTCATAGTGAACTCATGTGAATATTTACTAAGTGACAGCTCAAGCCTCATGGAGAGCTAGTGGTCCAAAGTCTCTGGCCACAAGAGAGTAAAATTCCCTGGATTGGTTCCTGGATACCATTAAATGTGAGGCCAAAAGCTCTCCACTTGGTCACATGGTAAAGGTAAATCCGCAAGTGGCTACCATGCAGTGGGTGTTTGTTTAATTCCTGGCTTAGTTTGCCAAACTTTTAAGATTTAATCTACAGGAACTCATAATGGGGAAACAGAGGAGAGAGGACAGGTGTGGGAGAGGGAAAGTATCAATTTGTTATCGCTGGGAACCCCAACTTGCTTTTTCTCATTAAAATCTATATTAAAAAACACACACCCCAATAGTTCAAGTTTCATCAAAAAAAATGTTCTCAGGAAGCACACTGGAGCCATGCATACATGACATTGGCCACAATCCATATCTATCCTGTCGTCTCCGGAGGAATACTCCTGCCTGATGTTTTCCTTCAAAACAGCTTCCATGCGATTTGAAAACATAAACTTTGGTTAAACTGAGGTTTTTGAGATAGCCGTTATGTATGTGCAGATGGAAGCTTCATGAAGAAAAGTTCAGGGGGGCTGCAGTTGCAGGGAAACCCAGCAGGTAATACAGATCAGGTGAAGACGTCTTCACCACTCTGGCGTGTAGAGCAACGTGCGGAGAGAGGGGGGATGACATCACTGAAGCAGCTAATGTGTATGGAGCTTATTTTATGTATAATCTGTCCACTCTCCTCTTTCAGCACCTGCATTCATGTCAATATACAGGGAACTGGCAAATGGAATGCCTAGCTATGGCTGGAAATTGGAAATCTGGAGAAAATACAGTACATGTTTGTTATGAAATGAAAAGAAGTTTACCTCAAAAAATGTGAGAGTGAAGGAGGCAACTGAGAACTTTCATAATGGTGTATGTTGCAGCACATTCCAAAAATCATAGTGTTTATTTTTTTCAGTTGATGATTTTTGTTTCGAATGTCAACACCTCTGTTTCAGAATTCTTTGACAAAGAAATTTTTATCAAGTGTGATGAGTTTTGATTTTCTGTGTTCCTCATCACAAACAGAAAGTCTCAATTAAATTTCAGACTGAATCACTTTTTAAAAAAATAATAATAATTACAGGTTATAACCTCTTAGAAGGTGATGTCTTCACAAGAATGTGAGCAGGTGGGGTGGGGGTGGGAATCCATGCTGCACCCAAATCCAATAAAATTCTCACCTTAAAGCCCTGGCCTTATAGTTTTTGAATCAATCAATAAGCCCATCAAAGGATGCTGGGTATATCAGAAGCAGGTCTGTTATATATCTGAGGTCAATTCGATTAAACTGTGTTCAATTTTCATAGTATATTCAAACAAATTTGAAAAGGGCCATTGGCTTTGTCAGTTAATGTAGAATCAGAGAAATAATTAAATACAGTCCTTCAGTGTATATTACCAATCCTTCTTTGCACTCATTAGTGCTTTAGCTATGTTTATAACTAGCAATACAGGGTCATCTGGGAGAAATGAAAGTTTGCTAATATCTAAGGCAGGTTTGTAGACCCACAAGGGCACTGCTGATAAAATTCCCTAGTTGTTACTGCTCAGGTAGGCTGCTCTTGCTCAGAGCTGCTGTTCAAAAAAGTAAAAGAAATAAAGAAATGCTGACTGTTACGATCAGATTTGCAGCAGATGGTCAGGGTCACATCCCCCGTTTTCTCCTTCTCAGGTAAGACTACTCAAGGGCTGAATGTGATTTGCTGAGTTCAGCAAGATTAATAAGAATCTGCCACGGTGCTGCTCAGCTTGTCCAGCTGCCCCCACTAAGCCTCCAAGTAAGGTGACATCTTTTCTTCTACTGCCCTGAAAATCTATCCAGTATTTCCATGCTGAAAATCATGGAATCATAGAATTGCAGAGTTGGAAGGGACCCTGAGGATCATCTAGTCCAACCCCCTGCAGTGCAGGAAATGCAGCTGTCCCATACGTATTGCAATTCTAATTACTGTCATCATGTTCTTTGATGGCTACTTTTCATTCTTGATCTGGCTTGCACCTGGGACAGGTACCCTATTACCTCACACATAGCTCCAGCAGGAGGAAGGGCGGGTGTAAGAATAACAAATAAATACATTACAGCACAACATTTAACTTGCTTGCTTAAAAGGAAATCTCTTCTACCGAAAACGAAAACAAAACTTTGGTTCCATGCCCGCCTATGTTTGATGACAAAGAATAACAAAAAGCCTGGAACAGAAGTTGCAATTCATTAATGCCTAGAAAGCATTAGGCTAGGAGATCAGAGCCCTTGTGGAATGTGAGGTGTCACCAAAAGACAAATGGATTATTTGGCTATGTATCTGATCCTAAAAAGAAGGAAGCAGAAACCACGTGGATCAATACAAGTAATACAAGAGCGTCTACTTTACATTAGTTGGTTGTGAAAGTTTGGGGAGAAGGGGACATGCTACAATGCAAGCTCAGCTGTCAATTAGAAGGAGAGCTTTATTGTTTGAACATAAATAATTTGCCATGGGCTCCTGTAAAATTCAAAACCTAATTTAGCTGTCATCTCCCGCCCTGTAGGATGCAATCCCAGGCACTACACATTTGGAAAATGGGAGCAGCTGCTAAGGGCACAGCTTGAAGCAGAAATTCTCACTATTTGGGCGATATTAATTCTTCATGAAATGTGTGGCAAACAAGCCCAACCAGAGTTGGGGGTGGGTGGGTGAGGTGGGTTTGCATCCTGTTGCAACACAGTTTTAAATCCTGCTTCTGTCTGATGCACATTTCCATAGCCAAGGATCAGCCCGTCAGACAGTCACTTCTGGTCTGATGAAGATTTAGCTAAACCACAAAGAAAACCCCCTGAATGGACACGTAAGGCATTACGGATTTCCTGCGCTGATGTTTGGGGGAAGTCAAAGTTTCCAAACGTCCTTTATTTTAAAAGCGGCAGGCCATATTTCAAAAGTACACCCATGGTTGCAAAACATCACAGCCCCACAGACTTCTTAATGATTATTTCAGGCCCATGGCCCGTAATGTTATTTATTTGGTAATTCCATGTGATTAGGGCTATTCCATCCCATAGTCTTGTGCCTTCTGAGGATGGAATGAATTCCCTACCCATAAATGCCCAAAGGCAGCAATGAAACACACACACTTAAAGTAACTTGCACAGAGCACTGCCACAGTGTTGAGACACCATCCCAGAGGAAATACCAACACTCAAAGTTCCCACAGACATACCTTAACAAGGCCCAGGTTTGGGGGCCAAGTGAAGTGAAACATTTGATTTAGGTGAGCCCATTTGCCTGTCATTCTGCTAATTTGTACTGTGGATGCCAGGTCAGAATCTAAAGTTGCTTATTCCAAAAACCTGGGATAAGGTATCACCAAAACTTATCCCACTAAATTCCTGGCTCTGGTCCATTCGCAAAACTCCTTTGGAGTTTTGGCTCATTTCCCCCAAGTGGTGGATGCATCTACCATGGGGGTGGAGGCTGAGAAGGAGGAGGAGGAGGTGGACGTGGAAATGAAGGAGGAGGAGGTGGTGGTGGAGAAGGACAAGGAAGAGGACAGACTGCTCCTATGTCTACAAAGAACAGAGGAATGTAGATGCATGGAGAGAAGGTGCCACTATTCAGTCGAGGCAAGGTTCCCAGGGACTGCAAGCATGTCCATTCTGTCCACAAGAATGCAAAAATCTATCAAAATCAGCTCCAAGTCCTGACTATCCCAGAAGTAACTGCTATTTCAAGCTGATGGTTGCTTGCTTAAATCCTCCTGAACTTTTATAAACTTCCATCCCCTGGGGTTATCTTCTTGAACAAAAGTGAACTTTTTATTCTGCAGAATCCAAATTAAGACTATGTGGTCACTTGAGAGCATAAGAGGAAATACTAGAAACCCAGGCCTGAAATGTGTCAGGATTGGAATCTGAATGAGAAACTGGAGAAATATCAAGCTATTTTTTTTAATTCAGTAAAAATTATTAGCTGCCTTAAGTTTTTAGAGAATTCAGAAGAGATAAACATTTATGCATAAAAGGATCACATAAATGAAGCTTACCATTGGTGAAAGTGTTCACGTAGTACCTTCGCCCCTGGGGAGACATATAACTCTGCCAGCCAGGTGGGAGGTGGCCATTTTGAGCGTCTTCTCCGACTTGAGGAATGACCTTCCTAGGTTTCTGATGACAGAACAGAAAAAGACTGTTAAAACTTGCTTCCAGTGGATGATAAAAAGATTGGACAAAACAGGTACAGTATGAAATTCTGAGGTATCTTTTATTATTCCTGGTGGTAAGATATGGGAAATAAGAGAGGCAAACACTTCTAAAAACCCAAACACCCCAATTATCTTCCCATGTGCAGCCTGGGAAATGTATTCAGACTATCTTCTGTAAAGCACAGACATTCCTTCAGGGCAGGGAAGATGGTGGAATGTTGTGGAGCCAGTACTGTAGCTTTGGCAATCCAACATATCATTGCATGTGACTTTTGGAAAACAGAAATACAGAGCACTGTCTCCAAGGAGGATTAATCATATAAGCAGATTCTGTGTCCATACTAGGCTCATAGACAGACAGCTATTCTGTTATATAGATATGCTGTTACACAAATCATTATTATAAACACAACAAGCCACCAGTACACCAACTGAACACCTATACAGTCAAATCTCAGTTCCCGGACGCCTCCATTTTGGAACATTTCGGCTCCCAAACACCAAATACCTGGAAGTAAGTGTTCCGGTTTTTGAATGTTTTTTGGAAGCCGAACATCCAATGCAGCTTCCATTTGAAAGCAGAAAGCTCCTGCAACCAATCAGAAGTCGCACTCGGTTGTCGAACATTTCAGAAGCCGAACAGGCTTCTGGAACGGACTATGTTCAACAACTGAGGTTTCACTGTAATACACATCTGTAAGAACAAGCAAGATGAAAATTATCAGCAAAGGCAAAAACATACTATGGCAAATGGAATTTCCCCCCACAACCTAATGGTGCTCCTCAATTATGATGATTGTCCAACATTATTCCGTTATCACCAGTGAAATGTACTGTATTTTTCTGTGTATAAGATGCCCCTGTGTATAAGATGCCCCCTATTTTGGGGTACTCCTGATTAAGAAAACACCCCTCAGCACTACCCATGTATAAGACGAGCCCCAATTCTAAATCTAATTTTTTTGGTTTAAAAAACCCCTAGTCTTATACACGGAAAATACGGTATATTTGGCTGGTAGTATTCAATCCTATAAACATACAACTGGCGGTCAACATAGGTAAGGTGTCCTTTTGGCTTCTGGAAGGGGATTTTTTTTAAAAAAAGCCTCTCCAAATCAACCAAATGTGTGTCCAAAACTTCCTAAACAAAACAGCATTCCAGACTCCACCTTGCCATTTTAATTTTCTTGCAGTAATCAAACCTGCAGAAGCAAAAAAGGACAAGGATTTAAAATTCTGGAGCTCCAAGCTTTGGGGGAAATTATCAAATCTTTGGGGGAAATTATCAAATCTTGAGATTAAGTTCAGCATTTTGCCTCTAGATCCAGCCAGCACTCTGGAATCCTGTGGCGAATGACCCTGGGGGCATGGCTTCTCAAATGGCCACCAGGGAGTTTTATGGTGGCCAGAGAAGCATGGAAGGGTAAGGGGAGGCAGTGAGAACTGAGAACAGCTGCAACAGGAGTAGGTAAAGGTAAAGGTACCCCTGCCCGTACGGGCCAGTCTTGACAGACTCTAGGGTTGTGCGCTCATCTCACTCTATAGGCCAGGAGCCAGCGCTGTCCGCAGACACTTCCGAGTCACGTGGCCAACATGACAAGCTGCATCTGGCGAGCCAGCGCAGCACACGAAATGCCGTTTACCTTCCCGCTGGTAAGCGGTCCCTATTTATCTACTTGCACCCGGGGGTGCTTTCGAACTGCTAGTTTGGCAGGCGCTGGGACCGAACGACGGGAGCGCACCCCGCCACGGGGATTCGAACCGCCGACCATGCGATCGGCAAGTCCTAGGCGCTGAGGTTTTACCCACAGTGCCACCCGCGTCCCGCAACAGGACCACCAACAGAAGGCACACTCAAATACTTATACTATCCTTCCCCAATCAGTGCCCTCCAGATGTTGTTGGATTAAAACTCCCATCTTCCCTCATCACTGGCCATGCTAGTTGGGGCTGATGGAAGTTGCTATTCAAAACATCTGGAGGACACCAGGTTGGGGAAGGCTGATACCGTAACACAGGGGAAAACAGCACTATGCCACTGAACAGCCCTGAGACCCCCGGAACTGCCCTAAGACCATTGGGTATAGGGAGGTATATAAATTCAAAGAACAACAACAACTTGTATGGTAAAAATGCAAAGCACTGCAATTAGGAGAACCACTTATCTCAAGCAGGCTGTGTGTACATATATATAGATGCGTACACATACACACACAGCCTCAGCTAATGGTCTCTGACACCTACAGTTCCCATCGCACCCTAGCCTTGTAGCTACACATTTGATGCTCTGCCCTGGTCACACGGGGCAGAGTGTCATAAGGAGCAAATCTGAATGACACTCTCATTACACCGCCCTCGTTTTAGCAGGAACCGGGTGGAGGAGGCAACCCAATTAGATCTCCAGCTCACCATCCTATAAACTTCCTTATGCAATCGCAGTGGCTAGAAACAGCAAGGTGCAGAGCAGAGAGAAGCCTGGGCAAGGCTCCAAGACGATGACAAGCAGCTGTGCATGAATAGCTTTTGGCCATGTACACACAGCTGGGAATCTTAGAACGAGCTCTTCTCTGACCAGTCAGGGGTGACGTACGCCGTAATGCAGCCCTGCTCCAACAATATGCCTCAGGGAAAGAAGCTGCCAAATGAGTAGGTCAACGACGGAACAGCAAAGAGGTAACACCAAAGCCCTTAAGTCTCATTATCATAGTAGCATAACAGCATTACACATTGCAGAAGTATGCACCACACACAAGCCAACGCTGTTCCTGCACACAATGCCGCCATACAATTGCCAGGTGTTTTTCAGGTCTCCACACCTAAGTCAGCATTCAGAAAACCATTGGATAGTTCACTGTTGCCAAGGCTACATCCCACTGTCTGGGGCTCCCCTTGCAGTAAGTTGGTACTCTCATAAACTTGAGCTCTTCTCTTCCTCCAAGCAGTGCCACTGCTCTGGCCTTCAACTTCCAGCAACGATTAAACCTCTCCATCTCGGCTACACTTTACTAACACCAGAGGCTCGTTCTCCTTGCTTCAAGTTGGCAACAGCTAGGAGGCAAGGCAGGGAGTACTGAACACCTAGTCACCCTTCAAGAATGAGCCCCCAGGCGCCTTGGAAGATGGTGGATATTAACATCTATCCAGCTCGCATGAGGTAATTAGAGGCTGATTATGGGGAGTATATCAGTCTCCCTTCATCTCTCCAGGGGGGGAGAGATGCCGTTTTCACCCGCTGTTGCCATAAATCACCCCCGAGTTCGGAAGAAGGAGGGGGTGAGGCACTGGGTGCACAACCCTCGGTGGGCCTCGGAACTCCTCCGAAGCTGCTTCCAGGTGCGAAACTAGTTGCGTTAGTTAAAAGGAAAAAAAAATGGGAAAGATAACGCACATGCTTCAAGAGAGGCAGGAGGTTTTTATCTGCTAACAATTTTACCACTGAAAGGAAGAAGACTGAGACGGACTGAGATGGAAGATTACATCAAAGCACTACAGATATGGTATGTGGATTGGAATGCCGGAACTAAGGGGGGGGGAACGACTTTTTATTTCTTTTGCTCTATGTGATTACTAATAACCCTCCCTCTGAAGATCCGTCACAGAAATTAATTGCAAATGGGACTAAAAATGAATTGTGTGGGAATAATTATGAACTTAAAGGTTTTACTCTGTGAAGGATTTGGAAAGAAGAAGGGCTCTCTCTTGTGACGCAGTAAGAATGCAGACTAAGAGACCTGTGTTGCTGGAGTTGGTCTTGGGGAGGGCGAGCCGAAGATATATTATTTTCGAGGAGATTGCAAACTGGAAGGGGCAGCCCTCCTGGAAAAAGACTAATTTACGATGCAACAGGTCAGAAAAGCTAAAGAGCGAGTTTTTAGACTGTATTTCATCGGAACGACAAAAATGGCGATTACTCGCTCGAGCGGAAAGACTGTTGGAGGAGAGTGATTTACGAGAGAGCAGCACAAAGCCCACACAGAAATACAAATAAGACCCACTTGCGGAGCAAATCAGAGGAGAATGCAAAGGAAAATGAGTAATGACAAGTATTGAGAAGAGGAGACTGGAAACATCGTTCTTAATATGGAAGCAGAACAAATATTCGAGGATTGGACTCCTGCCAATCAAGAAGCATGGGTACCCCCCACAAAAATTTATAATTTGGAAAACAATTGGATTATATGTTATGTATTGTTATAATTTGGACTAATTGATTTGATGTGTTTAATTTGAAAATAGCTTCAAAACTCTTTCTACTGATGAAGTGGGAAACGAAGAGGTTAAACAAAAAAGGCTGAAACTTTAGGCTTGGGAAGTTATTGTTATTCAGTCAGTCTGAAATACACAGGTATGCTGGAAGCTGCCTTACAGCGAATCAGTCCATCTACACCAGGGATGGGGAACCTGTGGAGCTCCAGATCCTGTTAGACTCAAACTTCACCTCAGACATATGTAAGAATGAACTACAGTGGTACCTCAGGTTACGAACTTAATTCATTCTGGAAGTTGGTTCTTAACCCGAAGCGTTCTTAACCCTAGGCGTGCATTCCCTACATAGGCCCTCCTGTGGCCCCGGAAGAGGAATTGCATTCATATCCCGGGGCAAAGTTCGCAACCCAGGACACCTACTTCTGGGTTTGTGGAGTTCATAACCCAAGGTACCACTGTACTTCAGTGGCATTTTGAAGGGAAGTCCTAAGGATCGCCACACAGACCTTTGAGCAATGTGGTAAGCCCAAGTCACTAAACTGTGTGTTTAGAAACAAATAACAGTGAATAGCATGGTGGTGGTGGTGTTTCTTTGACCTCCTGATAGCTGAGTCTCTGCTATTTGTCAGGAAAGGGAGGGGAGGAAGCACAAGGCAGCGGGAAGGTCAGCGTAGTGCAAACGCATGAAAGAATGGAAGGTGAGGTTTTCTTCACACAACTTTTGAGGGGGAAAATCAAACCAGCTTATCACCAGGTCAGACCACTGGTCCTGGTCAATCTTGCTCAGTAGTATTGTCACTGACTATCAGTGGCTCTTCAGGGTTTCCAGGCAGGAGTTTTTTCTCAGCGCTACCAGAAGACACCAGCATAGGACCTTCTGCGTGCAACATGTGTCCTCTTCCACTAAGCCAAGTTTCCTAAACTTGGGTCTCCTGCTGTTTGTGCACCACAATTTCCACCATCTCCGACCACTGGTCCTGCTAGCTAGGGATGAGGGCTGTTGTAGTCTAAAAACAGCTGGAGACCGAAGTGTGGGAAACCCTGCACTAAGCTACAGCTCCTCCACTCACGAAAATTCAGCAGAGCACTACCTCAAGCACAGCAGTCAGTTCACCTGGCCAGCTACAACTCATCAGGTGAGGTATATTCTTCTATGAGTGAAGTATCTTGAACATGCAAATGCCACTAGGTGCAGTTATAAACAGGAAGGTGTGAACTGCTGAGGGAGAACTTTGAGGCTCCACAGCAGGATAGCTGGAGGTTAAACAGACTGCCATGGCCAACGATGAGAAAAATACCTACTAATTAATATTTGGGCACCTGGAGGCAACTGGTAGACCAGGACTGTGTTCTTTGGCAAAGGACTGACTAGCAAGGGCAGTAGAAGACTGGAGCAGTAGGGTTGACCCATGGATTGCAAAACAGGGAAACCCACTTTCTCATGCGGGGATAGGGGCAAATAATTGACAGGAACTGTTCTCAGTAACATTTTCACTGTGACCTGGAGCCCACTGCAACAAGATCACGGTCCTGTATCTCAGGATCCCAACTTTGTACAAGCTGAGCAGACAAAGCTGCAAGACAACATGTAGTAGTAAAATCTGTGTAATCCAACACTACAAAAGCTACAGCGCAGGCGAGTTACAGTACCAAAAATAAATCTTTGTCTATTTATTTAGCAATGGCAATTTTGCACTTTGTAAGCACCCTTCTGTGAACATCTGTCCATGAACAATCTAGCTTTCTATACAAAATACTTGTGTGTGAGAGTTCCCCCAACCCACCCTCCCTCCCTTCGTCTCCGTCCGTCTCTGTCTCTGTCTCTCTTGCACACAGCTCCATCTATACGTAAGATGCATTTCCCAAAAGCACCATATGGGGGCTGTGCCTGTGTGCCAAATAGCTATACATCAGCCAGCTAAGAGAAAATATTCTGTTTCAGAGATTGCTACTGAAGTTGTGTACAACTTCCAAGCTGACATGGGAAAGGATTTCTGCTCCAGGAGGAATCCAGTGAGCAATGTGCAAACAGCTGGGATGGCAAGAAATCAAGGTAGAAACTAAACCTGGTGCCCTCCAGATTTTGTTGGTCTCCAACACCCATCTGCCTTAGCCAGCATGACCAGTGGTCATGGATGGTGGGAAGTGTAGTCCAACAACATCTGGAGGGCACCACACGGGTTCTCCCTGGACTATATGCTACTTAGCAACCCTGTGTACTCTCCTCTTCTCTCTACCACAGTAATATGCAACAAAACAACACCTCATAAGCTGAAGGTTCAACTACGTAAGTGATCATGTCATGTTGAACATTCTTGTTTTCCAACATGTTGCCAGGGGGAAAGGAGGCAATGCGGCAATGCTGCTCCACTGGGTGGTTCCTCCTAAGGATGTTACTCTTGGATGCATTTATCAGCTACACTTCCAAAAATCTAGAGCAAGGTGTTTTGGGGCTCAACTGCATGTGAAAATTCTTCTGAGCAAGAAAGCCTGTATCCTTCTAATCTCATATTCAGAAGCTGGCTGTGGGTACTCAGCATGTAGGAAGGACATGTTGTACTTGCCCCCAAAAAACTACTACACAAATGATCCAGATTCAACCCTGGCTTTGAAAATAAGCTTCAGCTCTGTTCTGAGGCATATGTTCCCTTGAGTATATTGAAAGCTTTGTATAATATACATTTAGTCACCGATACATTCATCTCCCTTGGGAACAACCGTGCTTTTGCTTGAAATGAACTCAGAAAAAGAATTCTAGCTTTTGTCCTGAACTTAAAGATAACATTTTACAAGGATTTGTGATGGCTGAATATAAATTTGCTATGATATTTTCACATGCAGTTGTTAAAGCAGCTTAATTCTTAGAAGCAGTCTAGCAGAGATCACAGATTATTATTTTTTAGACAGGGTGGTTGAGAATCACATATGCCACCTTAAAAACCATGCTCTGTTTGCTTCTGTAGCCCACAAAAAAGTTGTTGTTTAAGCCTGCCCAAACATAACCTTCCTCTTCGAGGTGCACATTAATATCAATGCAGAAGTATGACCATTCAAAAGGCTCCTTTGTTAATATAAAATTCAACAGCTCTAACTAAAGAAGAAGTATAGCCATTCCACAGAATTTGCAAACCATTTGATATATTTAGATTCATACTATATATATATACACACACACACATCCGAACAGGTGCTGCCCACAGTAATTTGCTACAGACAATGAATTCACACAAGCAGAGATGAATACAGTGAGTTTGGAAGGAAGGACGAACTGTGATGTAGCACCCCAGTGCCCAAAACCACATGCACTTTTGTTTTGTTTTGTGAAGATCTACTATACTGTAGATCTACTGTACCATTTTTCATGCAATTCCTCTGTTACTTGCCTGAAGTGGGCTCTTGTGCAGGTTACTGCATGCAAATATCCAGTAGTGTGCTTAGTTTTCATGCTCACAGTGAAAGACTGCAGGGGATATGTTATGTGGCGTTGGTACACTTACGTACTTATTATTATGACTACTATAACATTTATATTCTGCCCTGATGCTATTCCTATACAGATAATGTCTATGGAATTGTGGCAGCTAGCTATACTTGGGCAGCTATAACAGTTGCAGAAAAACATACAAGCCGGTCCTTCTTCACTGTTTTGAGTCAAAATGTCATACTAGGAGCCCAAGAAGATCAGCTTCTCGTTAATAAATACACTCGCCCCAACATTTGGTTGTGTTTTTCCCAAAATGAAAAAAAAAGAAAAGAAATCCACTCTCCCACACGCAGACTCTCAGGATTTGTCCCTTACCTTCATTTAGCAAGACCTCGCGGTTTCGTTTTCTTTTTTCAAATGCCAGGGCTTACCCTCTCTGGGCTTGGCTGGCTGCATTGTAACAATTTAATGGATGAAGCGTTAGGCACTCATTAAATCTGCTCTGAAAGATGCCTTCTTCTTCTATGTGCGAGCCTTTTTAACGATTATGAAAATTAGCTATATCCTGCCCCTTCAGACATTCTGGTTTCTTTCAGCCAAACCACTAAGAGTTACATAACGACCAATCTTGGAACTCCATCAAGTTCCCCATGCCCTTCCCAGACTCGCTCAGCATCAAAGGGAAGCTCAAGAGGATGGAGGTGACCAAAGATATAATTATGGCCAAGATTCAAAATGGAAGGGTGTAAAACATTTATATCTGCAAATATCAACATTTATCAGTGCATCTGGCTCCTCTCCAAATAATGGCATCTTACCATAGGTGATTTTGCCAAGTCCTTTGTAGAAATTAAGTCCCAAGCTGGAGCTTGTCATGAACTTGTTCTCCTCTGCGAGATGAAGTGGGGAAATTACCCACTGCCTGTTCTGCTTTGTGTGTGAGTAATCAGCCAGTGTCCAGTGTCAAAACTCAGAGGAAGGGCATGAACTGCAAGGGGCCTCGTGTGTGTGTGTGTGTGTGTGTGTGTGTGTGTAACACTTCAGCACTTCCCTTCCCTCAATTTTGTTCTTTGGAAATCAAAAGGACCCATTCTAGAGGCTTTCCAGATGTGAAGCTTCTGGAAAGTCGTTTCCTTTGCCAGCTTTCAAATGTCTGTGTAGGTGATGGGGGAGCACAAAGCGAGGGTCTGTACCACTGACCAACAGCTCCTCATGCACAGACAGGACAAACAAGGACCGCTTTGTCAAGCTTCCCTTGGTTCAGTCCTTGCCTCTCTAGCCTTCCGTGTCCCCTATTTCTGTCTCTCTGGGGAACTTTTCCCTTGAACTTACATCAAGCCAACCCTTTGTGCACAGCTTGACCCGGCTTGCGTTCAGGGCTACAAAGTGAAACATAAACTCACATGACCAAATGGGCACTGTGAGGACGTGGGATCTGGCATATAGAGGACAAGCTGTACTTATTAGTTTGGAACTAAAGAGGGGGGGGGTCCATGAACACTTCTTTCCCCGTCTGCACCCCCAGCACCCTATAAACAAATGCTTCATTTTCTCAGGGCAAGACTGAGAACAAGAATGTTTGCACCACAGCTTTTCCTCCAGCATCTCAACAGAGAGCATAGCTTTCCACATTCACTCTGAATTGACTTTGTGATGCCACTACATAGGCAGCTCTGATTGGCTGTGAGCATGGTGCAGAGGCATTGGCAGTGTATCACCATCACAGGAATGTGAGGAGGCCACTAGCAGGGAAAAGTGACACAAGAACTGCTGCAGAGAGTGGAGACTGAAAACCAGAGGACAGGTTCAATGTAGGGGAGGATGCAAGGGACTGTCTCAGCCCTGCCAAATGCCCCAATTCCATGTGAATATGTTTGGAGAATATTTGATGCAGGATTGGTTTATGTAACTCTGGTCAGTGCTTGGATGGGTGATGGCCTGGGAACCATATAAGCGCTGCCTTATATTGTCCAGGTGGGATATAAATCTAAGAAAAAATGAATAGCCTGACTACTGCGGTCCATACATTTGCAACCCCCTAGTTAGGCCACTATAATGCTCTGTATGTGGGCTTTCCCCTGTGCTCAGTTCGGAAGCTGCAGCTAGTATAGAACACATCAGCCAGGGTGCTCAGTGGTGACCCGAGGGATGCTCACCCATGCCTTATGTTTAAAGAACTGCATTAGTTGTTTGTCAGTGCCCCAGCAATGTTCATGGTTTTTATTGCTGGTGTATAAAGCCCTAAACAATTTGGGACCAGGATACCCAGAAAAATGCCTTCCCCATTACACTCTGGTCTGAGCCTTTAGATCTTCCAGGGAAAAGCTTGATGTGAGGATTGTCTCTCACACAACTGAAGTCTGGACTGGACTTTCAATGGTATAAACCATATATAGCTTGGCTTCTGTGAACCTCAGTGCCTGCCCACCTTCTTTTATACAGTGGTACCTCTGAATACGAACGGGATCCGTTCCGGGGCCCCGTTCGTATCTAGAAGCAAATATAACTAGCGACGGCACATCTGCGCATGCGCGTGACACCAAAATCGACATCCAGAAATGAGTCATTCTGAATTGTAATTTTAATGATTAACATTAAGGAGATCTAATTATGTTGGTCTAATAGATGAGAATCCCTGCGGCGGGGTGAGCTCCTGTCGTTCGGTCCCAGCTCCTGCCCACCTAGCAGTTCAAAAGCACTCTTAAGTGCAAGTAGATAAATAGGTACCGCTTTATAGTGGGAAGGTAAACGGCGTTTCCGTGTGCTGCGCTGGTGCTGGCTCGCCAGCTGCAGCTTCGTCACGCTGGCCACGTGACCCGGAAGTGTCTTCGGACAGCGCTGGCCTCCAGCCTCTTAAGCGAGATGGGCGCGCAACCCTAGAGTCGGACACGACTGGCCCGTACGGGCAGGGGTACCTTTACCTTTAGCAGATGAGAATTATATTGGCCCAGAGTTTTTAAACACTGAATTCTAGCTCTTCCTAGCAAAGCTAACATTTTAGTGAGGCTCATGGACACACCCAAACACACACACACACACTCATTAAAGTATAATACATCTTTCCACACAGCCACTGTTTGGCTGAGCTAAACTGTGAACGTGGTCCATCTGTGAACCTATGGAGATGCCTAGGGCGGCACAAGCTGACACCGCAGATTTATGCTGCCTGCGGAAACATAAGACAGCAGCACATGACTTCCTGACCCATCCTGAAAAGAATGCATGTCCATGGCGAAAGTTCAAGCCTTACTCAACAGAGAAAACCACTTCTCGTTTACAAACTGCAGGAAACCCCCCAAAAACGAGGGATCCTGATGAGGAAACATCTGCGCACTTGACACAGTTATTCGTGCAAAGGGGGTACAGTTTGCACTATTCACTAGCAAGTACAGATCCTGAAGCTTTGCTAGAACCCAAACAAATCTAGAAGTACAGAAAGACAGTCCTCCTGTGACAATTTCTCCTAAGGAAGAACTTTCCTGTAGAAAAGACCTTTTCACTCCTTGTGCATTTAATATGTAAAACTAAAGGGTTTATATGCTACGCCAAAAAACGTGAAGTGCAAATGCAAAAACAGGTGTTTGGAATGTGCATGCACACACACGTGAACACACATAAATGCATGTGTGTGTACACACACACACAGAGCGAGAGAAACAAATACATTAATCAGAAAGATCAGGTAAGATGGCAGCTCCCCACTGAGTGTCCATGGCAGACTTAGTGCTGGGTCTACATAACTTGTGAAAATGATCCTAACAGGTGGAGGGACACTCACTCACCACAGAAGAAAGAGGAAGTGCGTCACCAAAGAAAGGAGACCTAAGAGGGCACATCTTTTCATATGCTTACGGTCTGCAAATAAACTTACGGTCTGCAAATAAAAACATCCTGAAGGTCCCAAGCCACAAAGAGGTTAGGCTGGCCTCAACTAGAGCCAGGGCTTTCTCGGCTGCGGCTCCAATCTGGTGGAACGCTCTGTCACAAGAGACTAGGGCCCTGCGGGACCTGACATCTTTCCGCAGGGCCTGCAAGACAGAGCTGTTCTACCAGGCCTTTGGTCAGGGCGCAGCCTGACTCCCTCCTCTGGCAATCTGCACAGAATTTTTGTTTAATGGTTGCCATCTGTTTGATTTTAATTAATTCTATAATGAAATGTTTTTAGAATGTTGGATTATATGATTGTTGTTAGCCGCCCTGAGCCCGGCTTTGGCTGGGGAGGACGGGATATAAATAAAATTTATTATTATTATTATTATTATTATTATTAGCTATTTTTTGTGTGCATGCTGCAAATTTAGAACTAATTACTAAGACTGAGGGGAAGGACTGAGCCTGGCCTCAGTTGCCTATGCTCTGGAGACCTCCCTCTTAGACTACATGGGACTGACCTTGAAGTTGCAAAAGGCAGCTGCTAGGTTGGAAAGAAGGACAACCTGGCTGGATAATGTGTCACCGGTCCTGACAGCTTTGCACTGGCTGCCAGTGAGCCCAGTTCAATGTGTTAGTGCTAGTAGCACAACACCTTAAACGGCTTGAGTCCATAGCCCCTGAAGTATGTCAAGGATCAACCATCCCAGGCCCTACAATCAGCACGGAAGCCAGTTTCAGGAGACATTTTAATAAACTGATATTTACCCAGGCACTGGACTGCTAATAGATATTAACAACGGCAACCTTGAAATTAGCTAACTGTGAAGGTGATTCCTTTTAAATGTTTTTAGATTAAAACATTTCAAAACAGATATGCTTATTTTATTTTAAATTGCACAATTTTTTAAATTTCAATATTTTGATGTCTCCTGAGCATCTTTGGGAGGGAGGGAGGGGCACATGTTTAATAAATAAATAAATAAATAAATAAATAAATAAAATGATTGCAGGTAACTTCTGATGGTTGGCTACCTCTGATGCAGACAGATCTCTGGCTGGTACAGTCGTACCTTGTTTTGAGGCCAGGATCCGTTCCGGAGCCCCAGCCCCTAGCTGAAAAGGACGCAGGGCAAAGCACCGCATCTGCGTGTGGAGCGGTTTGCACTTATGCGCACGTGAGAAGCACGATTTAGCGCTTATGTGCATGTCTGTACTTCTGGGTTTGCCGCGGACATTCACTGGAATGGACACTAGACAAGGTGGACGTTCGCGGAGGTATTACTGTATATACAATAACAGCAGCACAATAAAAGCAAAATATGAGTCATTGTAACAGGCAACTTTTTTTTTTTTTAAGAAAAGAAAACAGTGTTACAAAAAAGGCCACAGACAAATGTAACACCTATCAAAATCGTGCATGGTTGTGTTAGCTGCAATTTACCAGCAAAACAATGACTGCAAACCTTGAGTATATTTTTTATTACATATAACTTGTTACTGTCTTCCAGAGAATTCTAGCATGATAAAGCTGGTTCCATTTAACTCCCTCTCTTTGGCACGGTTCAATGTAGCTGACACAGGCTGCGCTGCTAAGAGATGTTGAAAAATGGAAACAGGTCAAACAGCTGCACTAAATGACCTAGTTCCTCTGCAGCCTATAATTCCAAGTGCTTGAATGGGCTGAGCAGGACCACAGGACAGAGAGAGAACATGTGCTCTGTATGTAGAAGATCCAAACTTCAGTTCCCAGCATCCCTCTTGAAGAAAGGGCCTCAGGGACCAGGACTGCAAAAGAAAGGCCTTTTGCACTTGGAGAGCTGCTGCCAGCATAGTCCTGGAGAACCTGTGGCCCCTCCAGAAACTGTTAGACTCCCATCATATCCCAATGGCTATGTTGGTTGCGGCTGATGAGAGTCTGAAATGTCTAGGAGGAAACAGGTTTCTCATCCCTGAAGCACATAAATCCAGAATTATTTGATTCCATATAAAATAGCATACTGGTCAGGTCAGGAGAAAAGATAAACACTTGGAAATTACACAAGAACATCGTGAAAAGTGTGCTCATGCAACATGAATGCCGAAACCATGGGTAGTCCTGTATGTACCATGCAGTTTATGACTGTGGCAATGACCAGCTCTCCCCTCCCCCCCCCCAATCAATCACCCTCAAATGTTCATGTTGCAGAAATTTTGGTTCTTCCTTGCATCTTTACAGAACATTTGGTTTCCATGGCATCAGATATACCGTGTGAGATTGGACTTATATTTAGAAACTGGAACAGGGATCATGTGAGCACCCAAATAGATATGCTCGTGTTGTTATAGCAACCAACAACTTCTATCTACGATTACTCAAATCAAGATTCTTTTCAGTTGGTAGAAGAATTCACAGTTGAACAAAATGACCCTGTTAGCAATCTCAGCTCCAGAGAGCGGACCCAACCTGGGATGAATATTGCTTGTTTTGCCAATGTTGAAGACGAGCAACAGAAACAGAAGCCTGGCATTGCTGCAGTGTTTATGACTGGGTGGCATTCAGCAGCTGAACAGTTGGAGAGAACCCAAGAGGAGCAAACATGATGGCGCAGCTTAGCCCCTGATGACCCTTTCAAGAGTCACTTGCCCAAATGAATGAGAGATGTACCAAGCCCAGACTGCACATACCACTCTCGCCACAAACACACTCTATGGCGTTAGCAGGACACCTCTAAAGGGCTTTGTTGCCCTCTTGAGCTCTGGAGAATAGGCTCGTTGTTGGTTGATTTTCAGCAGTTCTTGGACTGTCAGAGTCACAAGGCAGAGAGACCAGGGCAGCTGCAAAGTGAGAGCTCTAAGACTTGCGTCACACGCTCAGGGAGTCCACAGCATCACCCAACAGGGGGCACATCCAGGCTTCATAAGCCGGGGTTGATCAACTTAACCTGGATCTGGAGACCTGCAGTTAGATGCACATGGCTTTCTATATGGTCCTTTTCAGTAACTGAATGGACGCTAAACTAAGCCTGCATTTATAACAAACACACTCGATCGCAAGCCCAAATGCCAGAGCTTTCAAAGACCCTCCAAGTCCCTGGAGACCAAAAGGGCTTTGTTCCACTTCAAGTTTTCTTTACCTGCAGCCCCTCCTCAGGACTTTTCCAGATTTTCATTTCTTTGAGTGATAACTTTTCGTTTTTTGCCAGTGCCGGTGCAAAACATCAACACAAGGCCAACTACTTCACATTGCTGCATGGCAGGGCCAACCCTCTCTTGTACGAGTTAGTTGCAGCAGATGCCGCCAGGCCAGCAGCCTATGCAGCGCAAAGAAGAAGAGTTTGGATTTGATATCCCGCTTTATCACTACCCTAAGGAGTCTCAAAGCGGCTAACAATTTCCTTTCCCTTCCTCCCCCACAACAAACACTCTGTGAGGTGAGTGGGGCTGAGAGACTTCAGAGAAGTGTGACTAGCCCAAGGTCACCCAGCAGCTGCATGTGGAGGAGCGGAGACACGAACCCGGTTCCCCAGATTACGAGACTACCGCTCTTAACCACTACACCACACTGGCTCTCACTGCAGCACAGTGCTCTGTTGTGCATGGAAGCACCCCCTATTTTGCAGATAAAGTGTAAGAGTGCTTGCTTGCAACCCATTGTCTGTGGGCTATTTTCCCTCAGGTTTTGGCACACAGAGTGAAAGTGATTAAGGAATGGCAAGCAGCTGTACAGTTCCTCTACTGAGAGTCCCGCACATTGCTGTGGAAGACGTGTAGACATATTCTACCAATGATAAGGTACAGCTGGGGTGTTATTGATCTGCTTAAGCTAGAGGTGGGCAACCTGTGGCCCTCAGCCCAATTTAGGCTGTGCCCATCTTTAAAGCACACTCAAAACACATTCCCTCCCCTCAAAGAACTCTGGGTGCTGCAGTTTGTTAAGGGTTGCTATGAACTGCAATGCTGTGAAGGCCAAACAACAGCACCCAGAATTCTTTGAGGGGAAGAATATGTTTTGAATGTGCTTCAAAGCTACAATTTGTATGCAGTGCTGGTGCGCACAGGAGCAGAGACCCCTTAGGGAGAGGAGAGGGAAGTCGTGGAGGGCTAGAAAGAGGGGGAGGGCAAAGTCCTCTGCAAGGAATAAGACTCCTGACAAGAGCAACCTGTCCCTCAACACACAGCCTGCTGTGTAGGGAAAGAGAGAGAGAACATAGCAGTAAAAGAGAAGACAGATAGCCAAAAGAGAGAAAATAGAGTGGCCCAGTATGTGGCCCCCAAAAGATTGCCCTTTAAAGAATGTGGCCCTTATGCCTGACTAAAGCCCTGAGGCTGCAGTAACAGGGAAGAGTCAGGCATCACCAAATCTACATCCAGCCTCACTAGAGGCAAAGGTGAACCCAACCTTTGTCTCCCTTCCACAGATTAGGCCAGGACACAAAGATGGATGAGTATGAATAGGAAGTTAAGAGTCAAGTTATTGGTGTTGCTTGGAATTTCAGATTCTCCACTCCGGTTCAAAGTTGTCTGTGTATCTAAACAGAACTGGGAAGCCCAACAGGAAAGAGTTGCATAAGATTAAACTTTGATACAACCGGCCCTCCAGAGAAAAGAACCAGATGCAGAGGTGAGTCCCGAGAGTCCACTTTCTGTGAAACAGCATTTGCCTCTAAAGCACTGTATGCTTGGAGGAGCCTGGTTTTTATATACATTTCATCCAGCAATATGCAAAGACATTTCATATACAAGACTTCACCCCCACATTTTATTTTATTTTAAGGATCTCTCAGTTGTGCAACAGTGCATACACAAATTTGGTTTTATGCGCATCAAAAATCCATATGAAAACACTAAAAGTGGCTTGGAAGCACAGTATATAGAGGAAAGGGTGTTTGTTTTCACAATAAAGACAGGTGATCAGTTCAGGGCTGCCTCTTTTGAGAGATAAGCCTGATAAGCACAATATATCTATTGCAGGCCTATACCTTTTCAGACGGTAGGTAGAGATCGAAAGGTGGGAAGGATTCAGTAACCTAGGCTACCCCTTACTTAGAATGCTTGCAGTTCTGTCCAAAGAAACATTTTAGCACCCACCTGCACTCCAAACTCAAGCTTACTTCCACATCTACTGTTCGTGAGAATGAGGTCAGCAGCACAGTAGCTTCTCCTAGTGTCGCCGACAAGCCTCAAGCAAGAGCACAAATGGAATATGAATGGCTGCAGAAGGCCTGGTTCTCTCTGCCCCAGCCAGCAGTGCTTTGCTGTGCAACTGCTCTCTTTCTCACCCTGTAGTAGCCCTTATTAAAGGAAGGGTCTTCCGTCTTCCTCCTCCTTCCCTCCCTCTCTCCTTCCTTGGTCTGCCTAAGAAGATTGCCAACTGCTTCTCTCATTTGACTGTGCCACTGGGGAAGTGGAGTGGAGAAGAAAAAGCTGAGCTGTTTTCTATTTGCTTGCTTGCAAGAGAAAGTAAATTGGGGTGGATGTTGGGGGAGAAGAGAATATGGAGAAGGAATTATCCATCACTTTAAAACATGCTAGGTTTAAGAGGCAGCTGCCTACCTTCCAATATTTTACAGAGGAAATGCAGTGACACTTCTGTGCATGAGCGGGTGGGTTTGGAGGGCAGAGTCAAGCAAGCAGCACAGCCTAATGGCCCATGGCAGAGCTAATAATCAAGATTCAAAAGTGCCAGAAGCAGAAAGCGGAGGAAACTAGAGGTTCATGCAAGCCAATGGCTCCAGATGACTAAAGCAATGAGGCAAATGACAGCTTTCAAAATTCCTTGTACTTTGCCAGTCTCCCCTTTTAAGCCCCCCCCCCCAATCTTTTCCAAGTCTCCCCACACTTCCTCCTTAATTTTCTGAGATCAGTAACTTAAAGAAGGAGGGAACAGGCTTGCCCAAGGCTTTAAGGCAGCCCCCACGCTGGAGGCTCAAACAAGAACACAGGACTTCTCAAAGCCCCTGCAAATGCACAAGCAAGCTACTTCAAAGAGAGCTTTTGCACAGGCGTTTAATTCCCACTCAGCCAACAAGGAAGGATTAAATCCTGCTACCTTGGCTGCCAATGCAGGATTCAAACCTGTCCTTCCACCCATCAGCTGACGTCACCAGTGACATAAGCTGATGGGTAGGTGGCCATGGTTTGGGGAAAATGGCCTCATGAGTCAAAATTGCCCTGTGGGCTGGAGGAGCCCCACTCCTGCTATAAGGTAGAACAGTGTCTAGAATAGAGTTCTACATACAAGCTTGTTTCTTTAAGGCTTCAGCTTCAACTGAACAGACATGTGTATGGCACAAAAAGACAACAGGGAAGGCACCACTTGTTTAAAATTGTGGTGACTAGATGAGACAAACTAGATGTCTGTCCTGGATGAATTTTGAGTGCGACAACTAATACACAACGGGATTCACTGCTGTGTGAGCTGGAGAAGAAGGGGACCAGAGGAAGAATCGTTAAGAACACAACAGCCTACTTTCAGTTTATGATGCTGCTGTAAAAGGAAGTCAGAATTTCCCCTCTCCCTCCCCAATTCATACACAATTGTGGCTCCAATATGGAGAGGATTCCAAATAATATGACAACTCTTATCTATTTAACCTCTATGGCAAACACCCCAGTCTACGTGAACAATGAGCTTCAGGTTACCATCCTAAACCTACTTTATTAGTGAGTGAGTTGTGGACTTACTTCTGAGGAAACATGCACAGGATTGCACTGTCTAGAAGTGCTGCCTTTTGCGAGACTTTGTGAAACTGAATTCCATATGGGAATTCCATAGCTACCCCAAACTGCTGGGGTTAACTACACTCCTTTACATGATTACTATTTCTGAGAAACAAGCAGAAATTGTTTCCAGATTTTCACAGGGGTTCATGATTTTCTTTCAATTTACTTTAGCATTTGATTTGATCCTTGGGTGTATAAACAAAATGACAGGACGAAGCCCATTCACGGTTTATTATCGGAAGGCAGCTGATCATGAACACAAATCCCAAGTGTGTCAACAGCCCTGACAGGTGGGAAAGGCAAAGTGGAAGCCCTGTCATGTTCAGTGATTTTTGGCTTCAGTTTAGCTTCCATAAATGCAATGGCGAAGTTTGCAACCAAAAAAGAAAAGAAAAGAAAAAAGCCGCAGCAGAAAATTCACAGGAGTCAGCAAGAGTTCAGAAACGAAAAGAGCTATTTTTAGATCTTGGTGAGAAAATTTTAATGTGATTACCCCTCAAATGTCAAAAAGGATTCCTGGGAGATCAATATATACGATACAGCTGCCAAAAAAACCATAATAGTGAAGCTGAAGGAGTCTGGGAGAGTGACTGAACCTTTCGTTCCTTTGAAACAAAAAGGGCAGGCACAACACATAATTAAGAGGAAGTTTCCTCATGTTGTTGTTTTAAGTAACTAACATTGCCTAATGCAACTAAAAAAAAGTGAGTAGTCTCGTTTTTTACATTTTCCCATAGTTCTTGTTCCTGCAACATAGTTGCGCATAAATTGAAACTCCCCATAATTTGGGAAGTGGGAGTTGCAAAAAAATGGGATTCAAGCCCTAGGCTTCTAGGCTTCAGAGTGCCTTCGATGAAGTCATGGCCCAAAGATGTCAACACCTACTGCATGCTTTCCTTTCTAGCACAAAACAGGCTAAAGTATGCAAATCAAGAATGTGAAGCACACCCTTGTCCTGCTCACACTGAACTACTTACTGGTGCCTGGAGGTGGGGGAGGGGTGCCTAATCACTCATGGCATCTAATAAAAAAGGTAAAGGACCCCTGACAGTTAAGTCCAGTCGCGAACGACTCTGGGGTTGCAGCGCTCATCTCGCTTCACTGGCCAAGGAAGCCGACGTTTGTCCGCAGACAGTTTTTCCTGGTCAGACTAAGCCGCTTCTGGCAAAACCAGAGCAGTGCACGGAAACGCCATTTACCTTCCTGCCGGGGCAGTACCTATTTATCTACTTGCACTTTGACGTGCTTTCAAACTGCTAGGTTGGCAGGAGCAGGGACTGAGCAACGGGAGCTCACCCCATTGCGGGGATTCGAACCGCCAACCTTCTGATAGGCAAACCCTGTAAGATGACACAAATCTACTGACCACAGTCATGTCCTCTAGAATTTAGGATGAAACGTTATACCTCTGGTGAAGTGGACTGCAGTTGGCATATAGTGTATGGCACAATAAATTTGCTCCATCTTAAGACTCTGCTGTTTTTGCTGTAACAGACTGCCCCTTGGAAACTGCCCCGGTAAGTAATTTGAAGAGGTGCAGCAATGATAGGAATCATTGTGAACAAACTGTGTCAAAAGTAGTTTCTAGTCACTGCCTTACTTACACCTGTCCATTGATTTGGTAGAGAAAAATAATACTTTAAACTCCATGTTACACTTCACCCTTCACTCTGATGTTGCAACTACTGACCCATAAGGCAGAGGTGTGCTAATGGATGTTACTTCTTTTTGTGCCATAGAATAGAATAGAAACTTTATTCGCCTCAGCCAATGGCCCTAGCAACAAGAGAACGTTACAATATACAGTGGTACCTCGGGTTAAGAACTTAATTCGTTCTGGAGGTCCATTCTTAACCTGAAACTGTTCTTAACATGAGGTACCACTTTAGTTAATGGGGCCTCCAGCTGCCGCTGCGCCACCACCGCACAATTTCTGTTCTCATCCTGAAGCAAAGTTCTTAACCTGAGGTACTATTTCTGGGTTAGCGGAGTCTGTAACCTGAAGCGTCTGTAACCTGAAGCATCTGTAACCCAAGGTACCACTGTACACAGAAGAAAGTGAAAATCAAATTTAAAAGCACAGTTTGGGGTCCTGAGTCAACAGTCAGATAATGGACCTTTTTCTGATTGCCCCAGCTAAGAATCTAGCAACCTTTGCTGCTGTCTGCTCCGCTTGATCTGCCATATGAAAGGACATATTGTACCATATTGAAGTGGGAATCAACAGCTGTACTAAAAACAGAACTCCTAGATATGCCACCAGCCTTCCATTTTTGAACAAGGTTAACAACACTGCCCGGCTAACAGATAAATTTCAGAGGGCACCTCCTGGAAATATTAAAAGCCTTATTTCATTTCTTTGATATTTCCCTGTGGATTGGTTTTAAATTCCAGATTTAAAAGCACACACAAAGGCTAATTTAGATAACAGCTTTAAATTAAGTTTCCCATTTTGGAACTCATTTATTTCCTGCAGAAATTTGCATTATTGGTGGATTCTTTTAACACATAAAAACATTTTGGTTTGCATCTGAATATGATGGTTATACAAGCTAGGAGCATAATACAGCTCACATGAACTGCAGAATGATAACTGCTTATGGACAAGAGACAAATTTCTGCTTGGCTCCTTCTGTATATACACTAAGATATCACTAAGCAATATCACATCTTTGAAAGTTGAAGGGCCTGCAATCCTATGCAGCAATCTGAGCTTTTTTGCCCAAGGTGGTGGTGGTGGTGATCCTATACAAATTAGGCTAATGTGAATTGCATTGGAAAATCTCCAGATGCGCTAGAAAGTGTGATGTAATTTAGTATGTTTCTTTTACTGGTAATTTGTAAACAAAGCTTTAAAAGTACCCCATGTTAACATTTTGTCCCAGTACACCTGGAATATTTGGCGGGGGAAATTAAAGCAAGCTTAATATGATTTGAATGTTATACTATGTCAAAATGTTTTTGTAGTACTTGTAAATAATTAAAGGCAATGCTTGGGAGAACTGGCAGAAAAACATTAATTGCACGTTCGAAACTGCCAAGCTTGCCTAATTTTGTATTTGCAAAGGGCATTCAATCATTTGTTACTAACGAACTTATGAAACAGAAAATTTTACATGGAACAATAAAGCACTGGAAAAGATATCCCATCTTGGCAAATCTTCTGCCCAATGTCACTGATCCTATGCACTCTTATTTACTTCTGAGTAACCATACACAGAAGGCAGCTAAGTCTAGGATTTTTCAGAGGCACAAGATGATGGTTACTAGGAAAAAATATGGTGCCTCTATAAAATGGAATGTTAGTATCTCTGCTGCTCAGTTGGTAGAGTCATATTTATTTATTACAAGTATTTTTCTCTGCTTCTGTCACTCTGAAGACTATCGGAGCAGCTCATAATATTAACTCATAAGAATTTATAATTTGCAACTGAATGCACTGCAGAGCTCAGGTAATTGGAAGGCAGAAAATAGTGCAAGATCATCTACATGGGCTCAGTAGAGTATACTCTCATGCTTCTGTTGAAGTGCCTGGGAAGAAGCCCACAGCAATGAAGACAATTCATGACTAAGTCTTCACATGGGAGTAAGCCCTAAACAAGTGGGACTTACTACTGAGTGCACATATAGAGAACTGTGCTGTTACTGTATAAAGTATTATGCTGCCCTAGGCTCTTTTGGGAGGAAGAGCAGGTTGTAAAGTCAACAAATAAATAAATAACACAATGCTAAAGGCAGCCACCCTGAAGTCAGCCAAAGGCTGGCTGAGCGGCTATTGGAAGTAGATTAAATACCCCTCTGCCAGGTCCAGAGGGAGACCAGCCAGCTAGACAGCACCTACAACCACAGAAAGCTTGGAGGGGGGGAGGGAGTACATACTAGCAAAGAGCATGTTATGTGTGGCCAAGAATCCATTGCTCAGCCTGGCTGTAATCCCATACCCACCTACTTGACCGAACTAAGTGAGACTAATTCTGAATAAATATTTAAAGCACTGTACCGCTAACCTCAGAAGGTCGTCACCCCCTATGACCCGCCCCCATGTTTCTCTTTTTTTCTATGTGACAGCAGCTGTTTGATAGTTGTTCATGATTCAGCTTAAGATATTGTGTATCTAGGCCTTTATACCCTTGTATTTTACATTTTAAACCAGAATTTCAAAATTAAAAGATAGTAAAAACAAAACAAAACAAAACCCCACCCAATTTATTTAGCCATCTCCCCTATGTTATATTGATCCTCTGGCCTTAGAAGAAGTTAATTATATGGGAAGCAAGTAAAGGGATATACAATATGGTTTATGGGAGTATTCAGTCTAGTTAAAGACCTCACTCTCCCCCATCTATCCTTATGAAATGTTCGTCTAAAGCACAATTCACATGATGGCTAGAACTGGCTATATTTAGTCCTGGATCAATACCAACAGTGCAGCTGTTATAATCAGTAGTATTAAACATGCATAGATTCAATACAGAAATTATTTTTATGTACCTTCGGGAAGATTTCCAATATAAGCTCTATTTTAGCATTCTGAAAAATCTCCAAGCACCAAATTGCCTCGTTCCTATCATTATTTGTCTTGTTTGCATCTTAACACGGGTTTCAATTTTGAGAATGGTGTTCATAACTAGGACATAATAATGGTGTTTTGAGAACTGTGTTAATAACTAGTACAAAGGTAAAGGTAAAGGTACCCCTGCCCGTACGGGCCAATCGTGTCCGACTCTGGGGTTGCGTGCCCACCTCGCTTAAGAGGCCAGGGGCCAGCGCTGTCCGAAGACACTTCCAGGTCTTTACCTTCCCGCTAGTAAGCGGTCCCTATTTATCTACTTGCACCCGGGGGTGCTTTCGAACTGCTAGGTTGGCAGGCGCTGGGACCGAGCAATGGGAGTGCACCCCCCACGGGGATTCGAACTGCCGACCTGACGATCGGCAAGTCCTAGGCCCTGAGGTTTTACCCACAGCGCCACCTGCGTCCCTAGTACATACTCAGGAGTATATCCTCTCAAATACAACACATCTTATTTCTGAAGAGTGAATGCATTGAAAAGTGCTATGTTTGGGTACTGATGTTACACTCACACCATGGCATGAAGTATGTTCAACTTACTGAACTTCAGGAGGACAAAGGCAAAACAGAGAGCAACTTATGACACAACAAAAGTAACTAAATAGGAACGTGACTATGAACACATTCCTCAGAAGGCAAAATCACCACATAGTGAGGTAAAATATGCATGGTTCTGGGGGTTCTTAATCAACATTTTATAAGTCAAATCAGTGGTTTTCAACCAGTGTGCCGTGGCACCTTGGGGTGCCTTGAATGATGGTCAGGGATGTCGCGGGCAACACTGGCCTCTGTCCCTCTTTCCTTCTGTCCCTCCTCTGAGGTCCTCTGGTGTCTCTGCCTCCCAAAAGCTTGCGCAGCTGTTTGTTGCAGCAACCCTGGCTACAAGCTCCCTAGGCAAATGGTGCCTCTGGGGCTGACCAGGGTATGCCAGTTTACAGGAGCTGTGGTGGCCTTGGAGTAAGCAAGCAAGTAGGTGAGGGAGCCCAGCCTGCCAACGCTTGCTGTTGGGAATCGACAGATAAGTCCCAGGCCAACCTCTGCTTAAAAACCTCCAATGAAGGGGAGTCCATTCCTGCCTGGAGATCACATAATACTGATTTCACACATATACAACTGTGTTGTTACAATCCAATAGGGAGCAGTCCACAGTACCAGGGGAAAATAATATACCAGTTGGTCACACCATACTCTCTCCCTCACATAGCGCATGCACAAACATGCATCTCTTTCTCATTCATATATGCACTTCATATATACATTTATTTCTCACGCAGACCATACATACACAAAAACCACACACTACACACAGACCTCTCTCTGCCTGGCTCTCTGTCACCTCCACCTCCAGTGCATCTCTCTCAAATCTGTGTGCTCTTTCCAGGTTTAAAGGCAGTGTGCCTCCAAATCTCAGCGGCTGGGGAACACCAGTGGGAAAAGACCATTGTCTTCAAATTCATTCTCTCTCTCTCTCTCTCTCTCTCTCTCTCTCTCTCTCTCACACACACACACACACACACACACACCAGATTAGCCTACTTGGCGACCAAGAGTGGGAGATGAAAAAGTGCCTATAATATGCAGCTTGGATTGCTGGCACCATCTGGAGCTATTTGCCCCATCAGCACCATTCTGCAACGCAACATTTCTCCAACTGTAGCCCCTCTGTGATCTGGCTTGCGTGGGTTTGTTCTGTGGAGGTTTGGTATGCGGATGTCCTACAATAGGAAGTATAAACAATGCTGCTGCAGCAGCAATATACTGAGCAGAAAACGGATGCCCCGTGCAAAAAATAAATAATATTACAGTGGTACCTCGGGTTACAGATGCTTCAGGTTACAGACGCTTCAAGGTTACAGACTCCACTAACCCAGAAATAGTACCTTGGGTTAAGAACTTTGCTTCAGGATGAGAACAGAAATCGGGCTCCAGCAGCATGGCGGCAGGGGAGGCCCCATTAGCTAAAGTGGTACCTCAGGTTAAGAATAGTTTCAGGTTAAGAACGGACCTCCAGAAAAAATTAAGTTCTTAACCCGAGGTACCACTGTAGGAATCATATGTCTTTTAACATACAATTCCACCTTCACTTGTATGTGCTGTCTGCTTGGCCTTCATTTGTAGCATTGCTATAGTTTATATATGAGGTATATATAATGACAACCAAAACCTCTGTTCTTATAATAAGTGAGTTTTGTCATGTAATCTTGAATAACTCTAAAAACAGGCCTCTGAATCTGCCTCCCCCTCAAAAAGGTATTCCCAGCAACTCCCACCATGCCCCACCTGCTTTTGTCCTGGTTCAAAGACTAGTTTCTCCTGTCTTATACTTGAGGCATTTTTCTCCCTAAAGACCACTTCGAGCACTTAAGGAATGCTTCAGGAAGGCTTGCTGATACTGAACATTTGCTAGGTGAAAACCTACCCATACCTGTTTGTGGTGGCTTAAGTAAATCTCAACGGCATTAGCAGTGGTGGGAAGCATCCCCTTGTTTGGGGAAGTGGGGTTGGAGAAAAGAAGAGCAGGGGAGGGAACTGAAATAAAATTCTCCTTTTACCCTTAAGTCCTAAACAGAATTCCTGGTTAGAACTCAGTTGGCAGAGCATGAGACTCTTAATCTCAGGGCTGTGGGTTCGAGCCCCATGTTGGGCAAAACGGGGGGGGGGGGGCTGGACCAGATGACCCTCGTGGTCCCTTCCCACTCTACAATTCTATGAAGCTTTAAAAAAAGCATTACACTCACAGTCTAGTATGTAGAAAATAATATGTTGAGGTTGGACGTGGGAGAAAACAATGCTCACTGGGTGGCCTTAGACAAGCCATTCTGTGTCACAGTCTAAACTACTTAACAGAGTTTTAATGAGGATGAAACAAGATCAGGATGTATTATAAAAAGAAAGAAACCCTTTTAAGTTAACAAACGTTTCCTAAAACTCTAAAAATGATTGGATGGGTTTCAAAAGTTACCACATGAGACAGAAACTGCATTGTGTCAAGGCATTTCTTGATTTAACTATTTAAATACAGGATTCAAATGGAGATGTGGTGGGCGGTTTTGTGTTTCGTTTTGCAAAAAGGTGGTTATAAAAAAATAAGTCTCAGTCCTGTAAGGTGGGCGGGGGGGGGAGGGTACTATAGTTAATTTAATGAAACAAACAGTAAGAACAGGCCCTGCTAAGTCAAACCAAAGGTGTATCTAGACCCACATCATGTTTCCCATAGCAGTAAACCAGGTGCCTATGGGAGCCCGCAAGCAATATATGGCTGCATATCATACACACTATGCATTTAAATCACATGACTCACCCCAAAGAATCCTGGGAACTGTCAATCACCACTCACAGAACTACAGTTCTCAGACCTTAAACTATAGTTCCCAGGATTCTTTTTTTTGGGGGGGGGGTCCATGTGCTTTAAATATACTATGCGTATATAGCTTAAGAGCACCACAGCACTCTCTACACTCATGTTCCCCAGTAACTGGCCTTCAGAGTGGACAGCTTTATCATTTATGAATTACCGGTACTCTAACCAGCCTAGGACTTGCCAATCAGAAGGTTGGTGGTTCAAATCCCCGTGACGGGGTGAGTTCCCGTTGCTCAGTCCCTGCTCCTGCCAACCTAGCAGTTCGAAAGCATGTCAAAGTGCAAGTAGATAAATAGGCGCCGCTCCGGTGGGAAGGTAAACGGCGTTTCCGTGCGCTGCTCTGGTTTGCCAGAAGCGGCTTAGTCATGCTGGCCACATGACCCGGAAGCTGACCGCTGGCTCCCTCGGCCAATAAAGCGAGATGAGCGCCGCAACCCCAGAGTCGGCCACGACTGGATCTAATGGTCAGGGGTCCCTTTACCTTTAACCCCTTTAAAGCCACCATAAGGCGGGTGCCCATCATTGTACCAAACTCCATAGTTTAGCAAGGCACTATTTGGAGAAGTACTTCTTCTTGCTTGAAGGCTGAGCCGCCGCCATCAATCTGCACCATTTTAGTGACCTCAAGCTTCTAGTTACACACACACACACACACACACACACACATATAGGAGGGAGGGAGGGAGAGAGAGGGAGAGGGGGAGGGAGAGATCCATTTCCCCCATGCCATACAGAATTCTATACTCCTGTTTCATGATTTATCTAATACCTATCTGGGACATTACTGAGATCAGAACTGAAAAGAACAGAATACCAGAAGTTTCCTTTGTTTTTGTTGCTTTTAACATTTGCCATAGAACTTTATGCAAGGTGGAACAGGTGACTTAATAAAAAAAATGTATTTGGCAAGTTAATCAAAACTGGCTCCAATCCAAAACTTCAAGGGCATCCCTACCCTAAAAACATAAGTGGTGAGTTTTCCTTTGATAGGACAAGTCACATTCTTAAAGATTAGAGTGAACTAAGCACTTTCGAGCACCGAAAGTATCTTTGGCATCCTGTGCATGTTTATTGAAAAATAATTCTCCCTGTTCAATGGGGTTTACTGCTTAGAAAGTTGAAGTTTCAGTTACACGCACTGCAGTACTTGATAGGAGCTTTTACTCCTGTTTATGGTCTTTGTTTTTAAACTAAACTATAAGGAAACAGTGCCAAGGTACAAACTGACTGAAAGTCTTCAAAATGGGGCAGACTAAGGGAAGCTGTCAAGCTTTATTCGTATTTTCATAGAGAGTTAAGAAAAATCAACTCAGTACACAGAGATGATACTAAAAGCTGCAGACAGAGAACTGTGCTATGGACAAGAGGCAAGCCACAAAAGGAAACTAAAGAGGTCAGAAATATGGGCAGGAAATAACAAAATGAGATTCAGCTTGGAAAAATGCAGCTACGGGGGAAAATCAGCCAAATAGAACTATTCAGTGGGAGGGAGGTCTTGGGGAAAAAACAATTATAGCATTTATGACCCATCCCACCCTGCAGCTGGGGAGCATGTGTCTTTGCGCGCACACACACACACACACACACAGAGAGAGAGAGAGAGAGAACAGCAATCATACAACAACACGTTATAAAAGAATCCTGTTTTAGTTCCAGTAACTTCACAACTGTATGATGGACTTCATTTGCCATGTCCAATAAGAAGAAAAAATAGCACACCGAGAAATAATGCTGATGTGGTTCCGAGTGTGTGCAGAGTGACAGCCTTCTTGATTTAAATAGTTGACCTAGGATTGCATAAAGATTTGTTGCTTCATGCAAACATCTTGATTTGTTTTAAGCAAAGAAGGTTCAGCTCTGTAAGGTGGTAGGGCATATAAACATCCCATCATGCAAAGCATAGAACCCTGGGATCTTTGTATTCTTAGAATTTCAGAAGCTCTTTCCAATGATTAGCCCTTAAGTGTCTTAAAGAGGAATACTTCCCAGTAAGTCATATACTGTTCAAATGGGCTGTCCTTTATGTCATGTTCAGCAAACATATTGGCTGTGGCATTTTCCACAAACTGTATGATGTCTGGAATTCCTAATAGCAATGATACTGGTAGTATCACATGGCTGGTTCACCCATTCCCTTCATAAATTAGTCTTAGCGTTATACAAAACAAGCCTTTCTACAAAACAAGCACACCACTGTGTCTTCCATGGCTGCCCTTCAGCCCAGAAAGTTCATCCCACTGTATTTTGTTTTATAATCCACACACACTATCATGAAGTTCAGAGTACGCAATGCAAGAAAAGGAAAACAGCAAATTATATGACATCCTATTAGAACACTATTGACATGTTTCCACCCTTTGCTCATTTAACTGTGGGCGCCAAAGCCAATCAAAGGAAGTTGGTCCAAAACATGTCTATGGTTCAACTTTGACAAGCTTGCAATGAGTAGTTCCATAGCTGGGGTACAACTACTAAGAATGTCTTTCTTTTGAACACTTGGTGTCTAAGTCTGAAGCACAGGTGGTATCATTAATAGAGCACCTCCAGTGGATCTCAGAGAAGCAAGCAATGAGATGTTTTCTGAGGTATACTTATCCTTAGTCATTTCTTTTATCAGCTAAAACAAACACCTGAAAAGAACTAGTATCCAATGTGGGTGTCAAGCCAGATCATCAGAAAAGTAACTATTCAGAAAGAATTACCTTAGTTCCATGTAGGAACATGTTTACAGAATTAAAATTTAAAGTCATGCCCTCTGCATTTTTAGATGGCCACTATAAGAAATTACCCTTGGAGCAGCATTTCTGTCTGTTTTGTTGAAAAGTTATAGAGGATATTGTTCATTATTTTACTCAGAGCCCTTTTTGTAAGGATCCTTTTGAAAAATATTTGAGTTTAGTGTCAGGAAGAATATTGCTATACTTTTAAAAATTTACAAGGTATTGGGGGGGGGGGAGAGCTATCTGAAAACTATGTTACTTTGTTCCCTTATTTGCACTGGTAACCAGGAAATGAAGAGCTAAATTTGTGGCTCAACTCTGAAGGTTCCTGTTTTGTTGTTGCTGCTATGGCTTATTGCTAAACAATAAATTTACTACAAAAAATAAATAAATAGGAAGTATCCACCTAACTTGTTCCATCAGCACAAGGATTTCTGCTTGCACAATGAAACACTCCTGTCCCACTCACCCCACCCCACCCCAAAAAAACCTACTTCGGGATGTTGGAGGAACTTTCAGAACAGATCTAGGAAGTGCATGAGGAAAGAAAGGGGGGAAGGTTCTGTTGTGCAAGCGGAAATCCATGCACTGATTAAATGAGTTGCCGTAGTTGGATACCACCCAGTGTGAATGTCAGGTGTAGCTGCAATGAGAACAGCTCTGCAAGCCATACTGTTCAATGTAGTAACCTATGCCCAACATATTAAATGAAAGAGAGAGAGAGAGAGAGAGAGAGAGAGAGAGAGAGAGATTGACTTAGAAAAAAAATTAAAAGTTGGGGTAGGCTGATTACTTTGGGTATAAATCTCCAGAGTCAACAACTTTTACCAGCATTCAATTCACCTCATTAAAAAAAATGTTTTTTAAGTTTTCCCTACACAGACCGCAAGGAAATGTTATATTGCACTTAAAACATGGGAAATAATTAGATTAACTTTGTAGCTATGATAAGTTTTGACTTAGCTGGTAAGGGCAAATCAGTTCACAAGGTTTGAAGTCACCCCAGTTTGAAAAATGAGCCATACTTAAAATATAAAAACCCTACTGGAAGTTCAAGAGCCAGTGTTGCTCGCAGGAAAGGAGAATTAAGAACTTTGCAAATGGCTTGTATCCCATTGTTAGGCCTTGACCCTGGCAGTCAATGATTGAATACAACAGAATGGAAGAAATCTAGAACAGAATACAAGAGCAAACTCTAGCTTTGATTCAGGTACCATTAGAGTGCTCTACTTACAGCTGAAAGACGGACAGAGCTTTTACATCAGTGAAGCTCAGCTGCAAGGAGGCTCAGCTCTTGTCTCCAAGCACAGAGTTTCTCATGCTCTATATTTAGGCCTGTTTCAAGTACACAATGCCCTGCAACCCCAAAACTGTGAGCAAGGAGGTGTAATTAGTTTTCCTCCTGCAGCCACCTTCTCTGATGTTCTGAGAATTCATTAGGAGTTTTCAATGGCCATCTCAGGATATTCTTCAGGTTGATCCTGGCCCACATGAGCACAGACTCTGTTGCAGAAATCTGGAATTCCAAGCATCTTAACTTGCAGCGACTTTTCTAAACCATTTACAGCCATTAGAGCAATGGAGAATGTCATGCAACTGAATTGCTGGATTATCAAAAGTTTTATATTATGTGTCTCTATCATTCTGCCTTTTTCTTGTAGCCACAATACTTAACATGCCTTCTCTTCCCACACATCCATAACAGAACACCCGCAGGCTTTTTAAAGAACAACTTCACCATCTATTTGAATTAAATAAATGCTTGCAAATCTGATTAGTTTTCGTAGTTTATTTTGGAGGAGAATTTTGTTCCCTTTGGCACGGAGTACCTGCAATGCTGATCACAGTGATTCTGGAAGGTGGATCATCAACTGGCAACATAAATCATTTGGATTAAGGGTAGAACAGAATCTACTCTGTGGGGCTGAAATTTTGTATATCTTTGAAATCCATCAAAGTTTTAAATCCAAGTACAGTACTTTAGACTTCCCTGTTGCTCATCAAGATGTCAAACAACAATGCCATAAAGTGTAAACTATCAGATACTGACAACCACTGTCAGGTACTGATAACTGATATGTCAACACTAAATGCCACTGCATATCAGTTGCTGGCTGCCAAATATCCTGAGATATGCTGAAATCAAATATGCACAGATATTGGCTTTGAATATTCAGCAACTATTTGCCTTATGGAAACAACATCAACGTTCAGAGACCCTGGGAGCAGGTTTGTTGCAGCTCCAAGAGGAATTTCCTTGCACAAAGCATTGAAATGCAAAGACTGCCCCACCTCGTAAGTTTATGTTAGCTTACAACGTATAAAGTTCCTCTCGCATTTTGTAGAGCAACCTGCTCCTGGCACCTTCTAGGATCGGGGTTTCACATATTGTTCCTATGGGAAGCTGACCTTGCCTTTGTGCTGCACTGAACAACTCTCTGAGTCCCTTCTAGCTCTGCGGCTGCTCTCACAAGCTACCCAGAGAAGCCAAAGTTCCCATCCGCAACTACCTCGCTTGTTTCTGAATTGCTAACATGGTTGTCATGGTATCTTAAAGGCAGGAAACAGCCCTTTAAAATGTGAATGATAGCCAGATAAGCAGGCACTATTTACCTGAAATTATCCAACAGATGTGCATTCAACCGTTTCTGTGAACCGTTTAAACACCAGCACACCAGCTCCATTGTTTAAAAATCAAAACATCCATGCTGGTCCCCACCTGTAGCACAATACCTGCTCATTTAAAACACTGGGATTTCAGGATTTAGAAAAGAAAGGGGGAGGTCATCTTTTCCTTTATGGAATGAATACAATGCTGGCATTTGTGAGATCAGCAGAGAGACATGTTGACAATCTCCAGCGAAAGCTCTCCACCACCATTCTATAATGATGGCACCGTCATGTTCAGTCCTTTTCCATGGTTTGCTACAAAGCTCCATTCGGCATTCAGCTCCCTGAGGCACTGGACAGGCCTGACTCTCAGAGGATCTACACAACATGACTGGGTGGGAGAGGCGAAAGAGAGAAGGCCTGGGAATGCATCCAAAAGTTCAGATCAACGCAGAGCCTCACAAAACTGCTATCACCAAACACAGTTCAACAAGCCAATTGGAAAGGAAGCTTTTATTTACAACTCACATTTAACTCCAGATGACACCAGCATGAGCCCAAACAAGGCCTGCATCGCATTATGCATAGATTTCACAAACCTATGACCTCAGATATGTTCCAAGCACGTTGGCCTGCTTAGTCTTTGCCAAGTCCCTTAAGGGGCTGAGGCAGACACATGCTTGAAACATCTGACACTCTGCACAGAATCTAACGAGCAAGGCAGCCACGTGTTCCTCCAGCCACCATCCCCTACAATGCCGTCATTGCCTGATCCTCACTTCCTACACTTCTTTGACACCTTTAAAGGAAGACAGAAGCATCTATTTCCATCTAGTGAAAGACAAACCTGTCAATTTTGGGGTTCTCTCAGACTATCATTTTTTTCAGTATTAAGTTCAGTTTGCCACATTTTCACAACTGATTGCAATTTAAGAAATAAAAGAAAAATCCCCATGAGAATTAATCAGCATTCTAGTGCACATTTCTACTAATATTTCATTTCATTGTTTATTTATAAGGGTATTTCTAAACCAACTATACAATTGCTGTATACAATAAAATCACTGAAACATACTCTACTTTATTAGGCATTACAAACATAGGACATCATAAAACAGCCATATATAAAATTTTAAAATATATACAAATAAACAGTCATGTAAAAATATGTAATAATGAGGATTTTCACTGGAGTTTCTTCCCGCTAAATAGTGCCATTCACCACTCTAAGAGATACTCTTGATAAAAACTCATTTTTGTCAATAGGAGCAAATGACCCAACTAAAATGGTCCCAGGAAATAAGTGTAGCAGTGGGGCAAAAACTTGCATTTGATTTTAGAAGCCAGGTACTCTTTAATCTGTTATTGTTGTTGTTGTTGTTGTTTAGTCATTTAGTCGTGTCTGACTCTTCGTGACCCCATGGACCAGAGCACGCCAGGCACTCCTGTCTTCCACTGCCTCCCGCAGTTTGGTCAGACTCATGTTTGTAGCTTCGAGAACACTGTCCAACCATCTCGTCCTCTGTCATCCCATTCTTCTTGTGCCCTCAATCTTTCCCAACATCAGGGTCTTTTCCAGGGAGTCTTCTCTTCTCATGAGGTGGCCAAAGTATTGGAGCCTCAGCTTCACGATCTGTCCTTCCAGTGAGCACTCAGGGCTGATTTCCTTAAGAATGGAGAGGTTTGATCTTCTTGCAGTCCATGGGACTCTCAAGAGTCTCCTCCAGCACCATAACTAAAGCACTCTTTAATCTAAAGAACATCAATTCTCGTAGTGACATTCTGCAAGTATATAGTAAAATCTTCAAAACGTTTGAAGAGCTTAACACTCCACCAAAAGTCAGGGCACTTAAAAACAGAACTAGTACCTGGTTTGATGATGAATGTCTTCAACTTAAAAGAAAACTGCGTCACATTTTCATAGATAACCGTACCAAACTAGAACCTTTCTACTTGGATGAAAAAAGAAAATATCACCTTGTTCTGGCCGAAAAGAAACAAAAATATGCCACCCCAAAATGGTCCCAATTACTTGACTCCATCCAAAACAAAAATAACAAAGCATTTTGGTCAATAGTATATAAATTTCCCTAAAATATGCATATTTGTATGTTATTTTCACCAATATGTGCATTTTTATGCACTTTCCCTAAATGCACACAACTTATGCACACAGTATATATGTCTGGAGAACTGTATCGCAAAATTTGGACAAGTGCAAATTTCAAAGAAGAGCTGTGTTTCAGTTCATTTTCCACTGCAGTAGTTATCATCAGGTGCAACTTTAGAATAGGGAGAGAACTGGCAAAAGGCAACCATGTTGTCACATCTTTCCTAGTTAACTAGGAACTTTTTCTCTGAAGAGGAACACAACCTGCAGAGGCCACATGACATTAGCATAATGTACAAGATTATTGCATCATATAAGCTGAACATGGAGGTCTTTGAAATCAATGTTGAAATGGCATGCTTTAATGGACACACTCACTTCTTGCCCTCTAAGTCTCCGATACTCAGCTCTGATCAACCAGAACTCTCTACTTTTTACTAGGTGAGCACAGCCTGGCTGCTTTATTTCCAACTTACCTGCAATGTTGATCATTCATGTATCAGAATGTGCACAATGGTTTACACAACACTGAACAGAGCCAACCAGCACAGAACCTGTCTTTAAAAAGAGTAGCCATGAATGGCAATGTATATTTTATGATGTTGCCTGAATTTTGCTCAAGTCCTCATGGTACCATTTCCATTATTATTCCTAACTAAGTCCAGGATTTCAGTTTTGCAGACTGACTAATCAAGAACACTGTATCATCCTATCAATTTAAATTACAGTTATACCTTAAAGGGTGGTTCCTGCGTATATTCAATCATTATTTGGTTAAAGTTCCATAAAGCAAAGGCTTTAAAAGATATTAAAAGGTCCCATCTACTTTAAGGCAGGGGGTTTTTTGGGGGGGGAGGGAGGAGACAGAATTATCTGTGAAGTTACCTTACAAGCCCAACTATTAACACATACTTTAAAAAATTCCAGCACAAAGAGTTCCCACAGAAATGGGCCGGTTCTATTTTTAAGTGGCAGTACAGTGTTAAATCATGCAACTTTCGGATCCACAGCCATTGGAACTCATCTGGAACTAAATGCCATTCAGCTTCTTTCCTAGAGCTTATGTGAGCCACAGACCATTCCATGAGACACATATTCCTATCCTCAGTTGGCATATAAAAGCATGCGCGCACGCACGCACGCGCACACACACACACACACACACAGAAGTACGGGCAATGGGGGTCAGGGGAATGTGGTGGATGTTATTACAAAGTGAGGTCAGAGGCCCAGCAATGCGAGAGATGGGTGTGCCACATTACTACAAAGCACACAGAGGAAAACGAGATTCATTCAAAAGAGGAAAAGATCCAATCAAAGTGGGTGTGACCCATTCCTGACTGGTAATGAATTAGAAAAGCAAGTATATATGGACAACGAAAGAGAGACAATAACTTTCTGTGATGAGCTGGCCACTCCCAGTCTCAACTGAGCCTGTCTGACAGTGTCAAATCCACTAATAAATTCCACACAGCAGTTTCACAATACTTCTTTGTTGACGTATTAACCCAGTATTGTCAACTCCCACCAACGGTGGGTCTCCCAAGGCCTCAGGCACATTTCTCTCCCAGTTCTGCTACCTAAGACTTTCTGCATGCTTGAAATAGGGAACAAATCCTATATCTCCATATAGATCCTATGTAGGCTGCAAAGGAAGAAAACACATTTTCTTGCCTTCTCACTTATAAGCGTTCATTGCAACTTGGGGTCAGTGCACACCATTACTGGGTGCATGACGAGTCGGTGTTTTGCAGGCTGGACAGAATTATTTGCATAATGAAGCAGCCTAACGAACCAACCTTCAGGAACACAGGTCATAATTTGCCACTAGAATTAAAACACCACACACACAAACGCAAAAAAAAAATGTTTTTCCCCACATAGACACAAATCTCACCTGAATTGGCTTTACCTCAACCCCAGTCCGGGATCTCCCTTTTCATCTGCATTCTATCCAGTGCAAATGTGTCGAAGTCACCCCCCTCTGTCACAAATTTACCTTTCTACTGTAATCAATAGGTCTCCTTGCAATTGTCAGGGAGGAGGTGACAAGTGTATACAGGCTAAACCTGTCCCATCTGTCGAAAGGCTCTTACTGAAATGAAAGTAGAATTCTCCTTTCAAACATCATTGCAAAATTTCACAATAGAAGCAAAACACAAAAGCTACACTATCCAGGAAGGATAAAGTGTGGGGGGAACCATTTCAAGTTACTGTATTTTTCTTCTTCTTCTTCTTCTTCTTCTTACGCCTGATAGTTGCCATGGACACCAGAAAACTTTGTATGTATCTGTGTCTAATTAGCCGCCCCCACACTGCACCATAGCAACACAGCTAATATTGTCCTCTAAAGATTACTGTGTTTTTCGCTTCTTAAAGCATATAGATTTGTAGCTAGTTCTATAAAGGTTACCAGTTTCTTAAAAAGGGACAGTCTGGAATGCATCCTACTAGTTAAAAGGAAAGCAAGATGTAAACATCAGAAGGGGAATATTCTTTCAGCAGCCAGGGCTAGGCTATGAAGCTGCTTTTCAGTGACAGGTCTTGGGCTGGGATATTCTTGTCATGAAAAGATTAAACACAAGGAAGTTGAGGTACCTTCATGCTTCTTCTTCTCCATTGTCCAACAGAGAAGAAAAAGCTTGCTGGTGTAAATCAGGGATGGGGCTTAAAGGGAGGCGGACCAATATTAATCTCTGCTGTAACACAGTCTGATAAAGTGAATGCTGTTTGCCTGATCAAGGAAAACAGGCATGGGGGAGAGGGCAAAGAAAAAGAACATACTATCAATTTGTGCATTATGGCACAGCATCCAGCAGATATGCAACAACATCTTTCAAGGATATTCCATCACTCCAGACTTTCGTCCCCCACTCTAATAAAACCAGCTACAAGGAATTTCTTGCAGTCAGAACCTTATCAAAAATGCATGCCCAACATGTCACTTTCTTGATTTACTGACCATTTCTGTGTGGAATCACAGCAGGCAACTCTTCAGAAGTATCCAGGCAAAACAGCCAATGTCACTTCCTTCTGAATCCTGCAGTTGGTCCCTTAGAATTCTCTCTTTGCTTACACTCGAGTTTCTCCTAAATGGCTTCCAATTACCTGGCTTTACTGCATGCTTACTTGGATGTAACTCCAACTGAGTTCAGGGAGGCTTACTTCCAAGTAAGCATGCTTAGGCCTGCAGTTTACACTTGCTTCAATTCCAACCTTTTGTACTGTGATTTTCCACAGCCTTGCACCTTACCTGCTATATTAACAGATTTGCCGAAATATAGTTCATAGGTTTCTTATCACAGGTGTGCCGCCACCTCGGTCCAGCTGGTGACCTGCATCTCCTGCCGCTTCTTTCCAGACTTCTTCTATATAATAAGGTTCAAGTTAAGTTCTAACCATAGGCCATCACTTCCTGAAAGCTGCAGTACCTAAGCTAAGCTGCACATGCTGAGTAGCACATGCCACCATCTAGGGAAAGCACCTGGAAAGAGTAATATTGCTTGTGAGATGCTTAAGTTTCCTGGGTCTGGGTAGCGATGATTCACAATGCTAATAATTGCACATTCATATGTTTTCATGCCCTTAGTAATGCTTCATGCACCATTTTCTTAGTGTGGGAGAGGTCACAGGCTGATTTCCAGTCCAATAATCTCACAGTGCACACGGATATTTCCCCTTGTCTTCATGGGGCCACATAGCAGATTCAGGATGCATATGACATCTCTATTCCTCCTACATATTTTTACTATTGTAAATGTCAAGCAACGGGCCAAAAACACATGCAGGGTACCATTTCTTTCTTCTTCTTTTTATTAAAGATTTTGTTTTACAGAAGTGAGTGTAATGTCTCTCATATTTTTTCCATGTAACATTTTTACAAATCCGTTTCATTTGTTGAGACATTAGGGGGAGAAAAAAAAGGGGGGTGGAGGGAGGGAAGATGGGTGGGGGTGAGGTTGGGTGGCAATGTTTCTATTATGCTTAATGTATATAGGGTTTGGTGTCAGCATTGCTTGTGCTGTTCACTTGTGTTCCTTTGGTGGTGAGAGAGATTGGGCTTGGCCTAGGGTGTGGTTGTTTGTTTGTGATTGGCTGTGGTGATCTTTGTTTTCGTGTGTGAGTGGGGTGGGTGGGTGTTTTGGATCGGGTTAGCCATATTGATTCGTATGCTGTTGGTGGATTATCATTGTCTTGTTGGGCTGTGTATGTGATAAAGGGGAGCCATACCGGGGTAAAGGTGTCTTCTTCTGTTTGTCCTCGTGTCAGTTTCAGTTTATTGGTTAATTTTTCTAGTAGGACTGTTTCCCATACTATTTGGTACCATTGGTCCATGCTTACTCCTGACAGGTCTCTCCAGTGTCTGGTTATGGTGTTTCTGGCTGCTGAAAGTAGGTGGGTTATGAGTTCTTTCTGGTGTAAATGGGCATTGTTGTCTTGGAAGATGTTTAGTAGGGTGCAGGGTACCATTTCTGAAAGCTTTAAGAGGCACACCCTTATATACAGTCAAGGTTGCAAAAAGCAGTATAGCTTATTTTATTTGTATACCTCATAATGGCTAAATCTGCAGGAATGGCAAGCCAAACCATAGCTTAGTGCTAATATGTGAAGATGCAAGCTACCAGGGATTAGATTGCAGCCACTTTGCGCCTCTCCGGTCCTTTTAAATCAGTATTGGGTGGAAGCTAAGCCAAGATATGGCTTAGTGTGGCATCCCATCCCAGGCTTGTGGTTAAGTTCTCTCCTCCTTAACCACTAGCTGCAGCAGATGTTCTTAAACTGGCGACCATCATTTCCAAGTTTGGATGAAATGGGAAACTAATGATTGGTTAGACACTTCCAAGTTTAAGCACAGCTCAAGTGAAGGGGTTCTACATACCAGCAAAGAGCTTGAATTCATTGCCACTTAATGAGTTGAGATACGATCACCTGAACCAGATCTATTTGTACAGCAGGTCTTTTGAATTTAGTAGCCACTTTGGTCATTTGAAAAAGTGATCACCGATTAACCATATTCACAAATTTGACTTACGGTGGTGAGGTAGGGGAGAATAAAACAGAGTTCTTAGCATCAGTTGCAAAGTTACCTTAAAACTACATTGTGATGTATAAAAACATTCAGCAGGGCTTCTTTTTCAGTAGCTATGCTTTGAGGGACTTGGGCAAGGTGCTCTCAATATCCCACTACCACCTTGGTCACTGTCCCCACCTGGCACAACTGCTCTCCCACAGCCACTGTCAACAGTTTATTTTCCATCACTCCTCACTGCCTTATTTGAATGCCTAACCAAGTACCTACATGGTGGGCACAGCATCCTGCTGCACTCTCCCTCTGGGGTCAGGATCTCAGGAGGAGCATCCTGGCCAGCCTTCTGCAAATTTTAAAGTGGTGCTGACAGGAACTGGTTCAGTAAGTAATCATGTAGCTATGAAAATTCTTTTCCTACTTCCTATCAGAAAGGAAGGAAGGAAGGAAGGAAGGAAGGAAGGAAGGAAGGAAGGAAGGAAGGGCAACAGCTTGTCTTGAAGACAAGGATGGGCAAGAAATTTGATTCAGTTCAAGTACCTAATTGCTCCCTAATTCAAACCAAAACACACCCATCTTTCAAAATTTGCATTTATCCAAATCTTGCAATACAGCTCTCTTAGCCACTTACTGTATGCAAAAAATGAGCACAGAAAGGTATTATATATGGGGAAGTTGTTTTGCAAAATGTGTGCTTTTGGAGAAATTTGTGCTAAAATGCTGATGAGTACTTACTTAAAGAGGAGAAAAATGAAAAACAGAGAAACTGAAATTGACAGATCAACCCCTGCTTGATGGAGGCAGCTGCTGTCCAAGATGTTTAAAACAAACAAAGAACCACAAGGAGCTCCAGATTTCTCCCCAGTACACTTTAAAAACCAGCCAATGGTTTTGCCAAGAGACAAAAAGCAACAGCCTGGGTAGCCTTTGTTTGTCCCCGCCCCACCAAGAGCGAGAGCTGTGAAACCCAGGACATGCCCTCCACCCCAAGGGCTACACCCAGGCCTTTAGTGTCATGGCATCTTCTTTGGACTGACTTCTTGTTACATATTCGGCAGGTGCCACCACCTTTTAAGCACCGACTGAAGATCTTTCCCAGCATGCATCTGTACTGGAATTGTTTTCAGATGTGTTTTAATTGTTGTATCATTTGTATGTTTGCTGCTCTGAGCTTCTTCGGGAGGAAGGGAGGGATACCCATGACATAAATAACAAGTACAGATACAGGTGGTCAGGGGTGTTTATGCAGACACTGCCCATCAGCAGCTCCTGCAACACTACCTGGGCTGCCAACAACCAGCTGATTGCTGGGGCTTCCATAGCTCTGCGTGTGGCACCAGACTTGGCCCAGAGATGCAAGTTGCTGAGGCTGCTTTGAACACAGAGCAACACAAAGAGAGACACTCTTTCATTTGTGTAGTATTTTCTTTAGATTGTCTGTTGCTTCAGGGTTTTTTTGTACGCTGCTTATCGAGATATTTTTTAACATAATAAGTGGTATAGACATTAAATAATCAATACACCAAGTAATTCCACCCAGGAAGAAACCTTTCTCCAGCACTTGCGTATTGAATAGAAAAGTGCCCTGGCTTTCCCATCTTTTTGTTCCTTTGGCTGAAGGAAACACAAACCTCAGCATCACAAAACCAAGGTGAAGCCATTTTCACACAACAGGAGCCATCACTGAGCTACTAATTAAGCAGAGCTAATCCTGTGGTCAGGGGCTGCTCGGCAGAGCAAATACAAAAGAAATCAATTTGCAATTGAACTCTCATCGCCTAAACGGCAGGGAGAGGAAAGCTTTTATTTTCCATCGCAAGTTCAAACTTCCCCTGCAATGTCTAGCGTGAACAGGACTGGGGGTCAGGAGGTTGCTAGAAAACAATAGAATGGTGAATCTCACATTCAGATAATGTGCCAGATACACAATGGCTTGTATTATTCCTGCTAACTGTAGAGGCTTCTGAGCCGGATTTACGCATTGAAAAGAAATGACTGCAGTTCACCGGCGCTTGGTTTTTTCAAGCAAGGTATTGCTATGAGAAGGGCTTGCTGGTAAGTGGTTCGAATTCCCGTGACGGAGTGAGCTCCTGTTGTTCGGTCCCAGTTCCTGCCCACCTAGCAGTTCGAACACACGCCAAAAAAAGTAGATAAATAGGTGCCGCTCTGGCGGGAAGATAAACAGTGTTTCCGAGTGCTGCTCTGGTTTTGGTGTTCCGTTGCACCAGAAGTGGCTTAGTCATGCTGGCCACATGGCCCGGAAAAACTGTCTGCGGACAAATGCCAGCTCCCTTGGCCTGTAAAGCGATATGAGCACCGCAACCCCAGAGTCGTCTGCGACTGGACTAAACTGTCAGGGGTCCTTTTCCTTTACCTTTTTACACTGAATAGTGGCTTTCCAGAGTTTCAGACAGGGATCTTTCCTAACCCAACCTGGAGATCCCAGGGATTGAACCTGGGACCTTTTGCTTGCAGTACATGAGCTCTACCACCAAGCTATAGCAATTTCCCGGGGGGTGGAAGGGGGAAGGTGTGGAAAAATTGCTGCGAGGGATTGCTCCACTTGGAGATGGCTGGTTGGTTGCAGTTTTCTGCTTGTAAAAGGTGTGCACTCCAGGTCTGAGGAGTTTCCTAAGACTACATGAGCTCTCTGTCTAAGGAGTGGGGGGAGGATTAAGAACTGAAAGAATCTCTGCCTGAAAACTTGGGAGAGCTGGTGCCCTTCAGTGTAGACAATACAGGGCCAATGGTCTGACACAGTATAAGGCAGAGAGTCCTGTGTTCCTATGGCAAGGCTTTCAAAGCAAAGGTTGACCAAATGAAGACCAAATCACAGCATATCACACATGTGGTGATTGAAAGGAAAGTAACTGGCAGGGAATAACAGCATATTCCAGCACCCAAACATTAAATAATAAGTGATTTCATCACAATTGCATTGGAAAATGTCATCTGGAACCACCACTCCAGCTCAGTAACACCCAGAGCCAGCCTTATAATGAAGCACTCTGTGCAGCAAATTCCTAAGAAATCACAATTTTCTTCCCCTAACTCATCATGTGGAATCATACCCAAGCTTTTTATTTTGTTTTTTTAAGTTAGTAACGAAGAGCTGTCATTTTGACTTTTTGCTTCAGGTATGAAAAACGCCTAAAGCCACCAAGCTAAACATTTCCATCTCAATAAAAATGATCATCTGGAAAGACCTGGCATGGTGTGTCAGCTGCAGTGTCAGAACCGTGTGAGCCAAATGTGCAGGACTCATATGTCTTAGGCAAGCAGCCACCAGAGAGGAAGACGAATTAAGCCCCATGCTGAATCGTTTTCTGTGGAACATACAACATCTCAGCAAGTGCTGTGAGAACAGTTTAGGCCTAGAATCAAAGTGCCAGCCAGAATCAAACATTTCTCTCCGACCCTTTGCAGAAAAGTGACTATCCAAGGGAAAAAAGTGGGTAGAGGCTGGGAATGTAAGAAGGCTTCCTCCCCCCGCCCTCATTCCGTACTGCATTCATTGTGTGCAGCACTGTTTCCATTTCACTGCAGTTAGCCTTCTACCAAAAACCACACCATTTGTCTTGCAGTCCACTATGGTAAAATTACCTAACTTACACAATTTGTTACTTAACCTACACAATTAATTGTGCAATGTATGGTATTCCACCCCATTCATTTAAATGCAAAGGGAACTAATGCAAATCAGGGTGCATGTAATCAATGATGTATCATTTATGGATGGAAAGCAACAGCAGCAGCAGTGCCAGTCGTGTTTGCTGGATTGATTTAAGGGATGAATAAGTGAACATTGGCAATTTCTCTCCCCATTCCCATCGAAATTCTCCAATGTCCCTAGTAAGGAATCATTAAAAGATCTCTGAGCTGTTTAGGAAGATTACAGTCAGGCCTATCTGTGAAAGCTGCTTCAACAAGAGGGAACAAATACTACCGCTTTTCAGAGTTCACCTTTCCTCCTTTGTTACACGCATGTCATTTCTTGGTACATGGAAGCACACTAAAGTATTTGCACATATTTAACGTACCAGTAAGTTTAAAAGTATCCCACGTTTATAGTCCCAAGGAAGCATCTAAGTCCAGCAGATATGTAAAGAACAATACAGAACCAGTCAAGAGATATGGCAAACCACAGTAACAATATGCTACAAATGAGACCTACTGTAGATAAGGAAATAGAGCCAGGACTTTCCTTTGCAAGTCATTATCCATTTCTACATTTAGGAGATGGAGATGACTTTTAGCAGTGGTAACATGTTTTTAAGGTTGCATCATAACAGGCACAGACTCCATCAGACATGAGCAATTAAAACAAACATTTGCATGTACTGTTAGGACTTACTTGTGTACATCACAGGAGCACTAATAACTTTACCACAATCCTATTGAGAGGTTACTATTTGTAAAACCCAATCTCACAGGATGCAAGAAGACAGAGTCTGAACTCTTGCCAAGATTTCACTATTGAAAGTGATTACTTGGCTTAAGATAAAGAGTTAGTCCTATTAGGACACAGGTGGCGCAAGACAGGAAGTCAGAAGCTGTTGACACCACAGATTGCAAAGAGCCCCTCTCCTGTTTTGAATTGCAGGTCTTGGTTGCAACTATGTGCAAAAATATTGTGCCAACTCCTAAGTGTGCCTCACATCTTACACTGTGTTACACTGTGAACTAAATACACCAAAAGGGAGGGGGAGGATGCAAGGGACCCCAGGAATCGTCTGCTCGAGAACCTAAGGTTTCACATTACACAAGCCATGTCTGCCAAGTCTTATAAATCACCTTGTAATCCACTCGTCTAAGTGCAATTCCGCAACTGCAGTAAACAACATTTGCTTTGTGCTAACCACTTATATGGACTTAGAAGCCTTTCTATAACCTCCAACTTGACACTGATGTCCAGCTACAAACAGGCGGTTGTTTCAAAGTGGAGATTCAGGACAAATCATGGCTGTATGAACTGCTGGGATGTGTCTTCATTTGTCAGTAAATACAGGTGGGCAATAAGGTTTTCCAACTTGTACCAAGTCCCATTTATTCATTTAGTAGATTCATATCTGTCACAGCCACCCAGGTGGGTCCCAGCTCACGAGAGACCTTACTCCATTATAGTTTACTTACAGGAAAAGTTTATTGATGATAGTTGCTTCTTTCACAGTTCAGCATTGTGGCTGTACGTCTGTCACGTTAGACCGCTGAAGTCCCCCTCTGACTCCTCCCCTCCTCCACACCAACTTAATAGCCTGGCTCTAGACCACCTCTTCCTCTCCTTTCTTTTCCGCAGGGTCTTTCTGCCCCCCTGGGTTCTCTCCTTCCGGGATTCGCCTGAGGCTGAATCCTCTGCCGCCTCCTGCCCCCTCCTTCTGGCTTTGGGGCCGGGCTCCTCCTCTGAGCTTTCCCCACTTCCGCGCGCCTCTATGCTTGAACTTGGCGCGCGTACGTTGCTTTTGACCTTTCCTTCGTCCTCTATACTGCCCCCTGTTCCACTCTCTACCCTTTCCGGCTGAACACCTTGCTCCAACCCCCTCTCTCTGTTTTCTCCTGTTCCTCCTCCCTCCGAGAGGCTGACAACTCCACCCCCTTTACTCCGTTCCGGCTGAGACCCCTCTGACAGCGTCTGTGCTTCACTGGGCTTTCTCCCCTCCTTTCCTGACTTTTCACAGCTTCTCTCTTCTCCTGCTTTTCGCCTGATCATGCTAGCTCCCTTTTGGGAATCCTCTGACTCACTGCTTAGGCTCATAGATTCCCTTCGAATTCCGTCATCTTCTTCCTCGTCTCTCTCTCCCTCCTCCCACTCGCTTTCCGTCTCCTCTGCCATCTCCTCACTTCTCCCAGAAACCCTGACAATATCCCATGCATCACTATACATTCTCAGAATGGCTTACAGATACCATACAAAAAACAATATGGATCAATATGCCCAGAGTAAAGCATTTCTGATAAAAATCAATATACGTATACCTTAATCTGACCATTATATAACTATTTTTACTGTTCAAAGATTCAATGAAAGATAAACTTTGTAACCCCAAACTGGAGTCCATTCAGTGTCGGTGCCCATCTCATCTCACAAGGGAGAATATTCCATTCTACTAACAGAGCCTCCCTCCAACACATAGAGCATCTCTCCAATACTGTATTGTCTTTCTGCTAAATGAGTCTCAAACCATTCAGGACTCTATCACAGCAGGCCTCCAACTGCTTGGTGCCTTTGTGGAATGATCGTAGCAGCCCCTTCATCACTGAGGAAAGCTTTCCCAGATAGCTTCTTGAAGATGCAAAGGTGCTGGAGAAGCAAGTTTTGTTCACCACCATCACTGCCACATGGTAGGCACAAAAGTGCACTCTCAACTATTCTAAATGCATTTGGTACAATACTTGCTATTGTCTGGTCACCTGGAGTTCTCCCCAAAATCAAGGAGGCCTTCTTACATCCATGAGAACAGATGGGCCACAATGACCCTTTCCATTTCTCTGTTTATGGAAGAGCACCAGTCATGCTAACTGGGAAATCCCCCAAAGCATTCAGGAATCTCACAGATTCCACGGCAGACATCCACTATACCTTGAAGGTAGTCATTGCTACCAAAAGTCTAAATCCATAACAATGGGCTAATTGAACCACCACAACCAAACTGTGCTGGCCCCATGGGCTAACCGAGAGGCGAAGTCCGAGTCCAGTCTGAGGTCAAAGGTGCAATAGGGAGGCAGACCTTAGAAGTTGAAGCTGGGTGCAGGACAGGGAGTCGGGTGAGGTCAGGAGCTCCGGCAGGAAAGCAGGACAGAGTTCAGGCAGGAACTGACAATCAACGATATCGCTCCCGCAACTTGGGACTGGGGCTGACTGGCTTTTATCTGCCCCGAGGCATAGGGCAGCCCCGATCCTCAGGTGACTCACCTCTCCTGGCCTGCAGGCGAGCACTCCTCCTGCGGGAACTTAGTTCCCTCCGCCTCTCTGCCCTGAACCTCTGCAGCTCAGGAGAGGCTGGAGGGTTACCGGACACAGAGGCAACCTCAGCTTCCTCTGGCGTGGCTAAGAGTGGAGCACCTGCAGGCAATGGGTCCTCCATCACCTCAGGAGCCAGAGCAGAGTCAGCTGGTGCCTGCACCTGAGGATCCAGCACAGGTGAGGACCTTTCAGGCTCATGCCCCAGCCCTGGCTCAGCTGGTCCTGGAGGCGGGGAATCCTGTGCAGGCTGGGATCCCTCAGGTTCAGCATCCGAATCCGAATCCCAGGCCATCACACAAACCATTTACCAGTCATCTGTTCACCAAAGCCAGATCCATGATATATCTGCTGCTGCTGCCCTGCAATAGTGACGACTAATTAATTTCCACTTTTCTGGAACTATCTAAGGGGTATAATGAAGCCACTCATGGATAATAGAATCTGAATTGAGACTGCCAGTGATAGCCTAACCCAACTCCTTAGAGGCAACTAAGACTGTTCCAAACTAAGTCTTCACACTTAATGATGCCCAGCCTGTGCAGCGGGGTGAGCACAAAAAACATGTATACCTTTTATACCCAGAAACTTAAAACTAGAAAATAATTTTAAAACACACTACTTAGAGCACAATTTGTATTTCGGAGCATACCACATGTCACACCTTTGAGAATCAATAGAAAGGTTTTGCTTGAATCTAGAACACTCACTTCACAAACACTTTCCCCCTGTACTGAAGCTCCATTGTTGCCCATTTTCAAATGAGATGCTGGACTGAGTCAGAGTCTATGAACACTGCAATGCAGCTTGAAAAGTTGCATTTTTCTGCTATACATCACTGATCATGATGCTTCCGTTAACAAGAAGATCATTTGTTCTGCCCTTGCCGTGTACTGGTACACAAAATTACACAATACAGATTGTTGTGTTTGTTAAATGCAAACTTGTGCCATAAGAGATTCCAAGAAAACAGAACTGCTTTCATTAGCTGTTCACAATTGTAAGTCTTCCAATCCCTAGGTTTGGAAGCCCTAAGGAGCTAGTAAGATTTTTTTTTTTTTACAATAGCCATGTTACCTAATAGACAGACATGCATATACACACACAACATTAATACACTTGATGCTCTGCCCCCCAAAATAATTCAATTCTATTCACTAAGATTGTGATATCCCATTTTACAAAACATCAAGCCTGATGTCCATAGTTACCTCAAGAAAATAATCTAAAATGCCTATCTGTAATGTCTCAGATACCTCCATGATGCTATAGCACAGCACATTCTTGCAAAGCAAAATATACTTTTAAAAACATTGCAATTACCCTTCCACAGTTATGGTGGATGATGCAATTATTTACATACTTTTAATCCAGGACTGGACTTCATTATAGGTGCTTTGATTAGGAGCACACAAACTCATAAAGGCACGTCTTGCTAAAGTAACAACAATATGCCACATGCCTGGGGTGATGGGACAATTGCTGGGAACACCCTTCTGCGTTGAAGAAAGAGTCGCATAAGTGCATTCTGTCTATTGTGTAGGCAAGCACCCACGCCTATCATGAACAGAATGCAAAATGTGCCCACACACCCTTGACTCACATGCTTGGTGGCGATCTTCCTAGGTCTCTCAAACACATCTCTTCAATATCCCATTAAACATTAGAAGTGATGCTGAAGTGTACCACATAAAAGCACAGCATAAGAAGCCCAACTTAACTATTAGCTTCTGTTCCCTATAAACAGAGCTGTTGCACCATCTTCAAATTCACAGCTTGTTCCAGTTCCCAGATGATGCACAATAAATCCCCATTTTCTGCTGCTCAATAACCAATCCGGCTAGTCATTCAGCCAAATATATACACACTACATGCTGGGGAAAGAATAATCAAGGGAAGATCAAATTAGCAATGCTGAGTAACTTCCGTCAGCTCATACAGACTCGTTTATTAAGCAAGCTTCTGTCTGCTATAAAGAAATACATACCCATAGCTCTATTGCACAAGAGAGGCTCGTATCTGTGAGTTACAGGCCTAGTTACATTCCAAGTGAAAAGAATTGCAAAATCCCAAAGTAAGGTATAATCCCGTACTACTATGATGCATATTTATAAGCACAAATAAAGAGTAGATCCTAATAAAATACCTGCAATTATAACTATACTGCCAGTTCAGACAGCACAATCCACAGCACTGTACTCCCATAAAAGCAAAATGCTGGTTAGTGAACATAAAGGAAGTTCTGCCCTAGAAAACATGCTGACAGTAAATCAAGAGAATGCATTTCTTGGCAAACTAAACGTTCCATATCTATAAGATTTAAACCAACTCAAGAAACCGACATAACTGAACAGAACCTTAATTTATTCAGAAGAGGAAATCCTCTTTTTGCCTTCTTAAAAATCCCAGGACATAGTCTGATAGGTGAAATCTTAGGATTGATTGGTTTAGGACTGTAACTTCATCTCAGGCTTCTGTTAATGGTGTGGATACTTACTGCTATAATTATTGAAGTTTATGTGGCACACAAATTCTCTAGACACCTCTGTAGCTTCAAGCACAATAAAAGAGGCCACCTTGCCCTTTGGTCACAGAATGCACCCACTCAAGCTTCCCAATAGGGAATACAACCACTACAAACCTGTATTGCCAGTGCCCTCCCCAATCTTGTTTTCCACTGCTTTTCCCTCATCCATTTTAGTGAGCAGAACTCTAGCCAAAGGCAGATTTAGGGGAGCACAACCGGTTGTACTGGTCGTGGAATTTCGGGGGCGCTGCAGGGAGCTCCACAACTATTGTGTAGTATGGAAGGTGAGAGGCAGTGAGGTGCTGAATTTTGGCATTGCACAGGGCACCACTGAAATTTGAGATCCCAAGGCCCACCACTGCCCTAGGTGTAACACACAGGTATGCAGATAACAGAATCAGGAAACCATGGCTGCCGCTCTCGCACTGCATCAAGGCATTTAAAGGTACATGCCTAATGTTCTGTTTGCAATGTATACATCAGTATCAGATGGTGAAATTGGGGGGGGTGTCACTGCTGATTACCTGGAGGGAGGGGGGCAGCAGCAAGCTGCAAATGCACCAGCAGGAGTGCTGGACTGGCTCTGTACCCGCCTTGCCCCTCCCTCTCTTCTTTTCAGTAAGCAGCAGCAGCACTGACCAGAGGTCAGATGAATGCCACTGTCCAATAGGTACTCCACCATAGCTGTATGAAGACTTGTCTTCAAACATATGCAGTTCCCACAATGAAAATCAAGCATTAGCTGATGCTTGTACATAGCTGCTTCTCACCATCATGCAAACATGACTCTAGGAAGCACTCTATCCCCCTTAAACCGTTTCACACCTCAGGTCAAATCTTATTTTCCCTGTCCCTTCACCCATACACAACCAAACATTGGGAGTAAAAGGTTGGCCTGAAATAAACAGGATTATCTTCCAAGTTTATTTATGTATTGCATGAAGAGGTACCACAAAGAGAGTGGGACTGTGGGGCTACACCCCTGGCCCTGAGGTCACATGGTGATGCAGGTGCAGATGTCTGCAAATGATCACCTATGTGTTTTCCACGTATTCTGGAAGTTCCCCAGTCGTGCAGGATTCCCAAACACATGGAAAGCTGACACATGCAGGCTTTTCTTTGCAGACAGCCACACCTAGCATGTGGGTGTGGGGGCAGCTTGTGGCCGAGGGTAAGTGAAGAGGAACATAAGTAGCAGCCAACATTTGCTGTATTTTTACACACACACAGCCCAAACCAGCAGTCAAAGTTAATTTCTGAAGCTGCAAAACCAAGCCTACAGCTTAGGCCAAAAGTTGTACACAATTACTAGAAAACAGAAATGTTTTTTCTCCCCAACCAAGAAAAATTAAAGGGTTCCATTTCCCAGTGTAGTGGTCCAATCTCCATGCAAGTGCTAGTGGGCGCACCCCCACCCCCATCATGCTCGTTTAACACAGACATATAACATCAAAATGCAGGAATCTTTTTGCCCAACGTGGGACTTGAATGCACGACACTGAGATTAAGAGCCTTACCTGGAGAAGCCAGGGATTGAAACTGGAATCCCTGAGTCACTGAGCTATGATCCCCACCTCCTTCAAACACCCTGCCCTTATGCTTATCTCCTTACCTACAAGAAAGGTACACATTCTTTTCAGGGGGTGCCTAATTTTCAGCGGGTGACGCTGTGGTGTAAACCACTGAGCCTTGGGCTTGCTGATCGGAAGGTCGGCGGTTCAAATCCCTGTGACGGGGTGAGCTCCCGTTGCTCGGTCCCTGCTCCTGCCAACCTAGCAGTTTGAATGCATGTCAAAGTGCAAGTAGATAAATAGGTACCACCCCGGCGGGAAGGTAAAACGGTGTTTCTGTGCATTGCTCTGGTTTCGCTAGAAGCAGCTAGGTCATGCTGGCCACATGACTGCAGACAAATGCCGGCTCCCTCGGCCAGTAAAGCGAGATGAGCGCCGCAACCCCAGAGTCGTCCACGACTGGACCTAACGGTCAGGGGTCCCTTTACCTTTAATCTCCGTCAAACCTTACCAGGGCTAGGACTGAGAGAGGGACGAGTGCATGCTTGACCTGCAGGTGCAGCAACACCAGCCCTTCTCAGTGTTTCTTTCTTAGCAACTTCCCACACAAAGCCATCCAAATGGTTTGCAATTGGCCCATGTTTTGTGCAAGCTGTTTGATGGAAGAGATGCTCATTTTCTTAAGGTATCTTAAACAACACTTTCTATTAGCAAAACACCAGATTTTGACATCTGTCTCTCTTTTTGACTGAACAGACATATTTTATACAAGTAAAAAACTACTGGGAAGGGTATAAAAAAAGAATTAGGACCACACTTCACACATTACACCAGCATTCCAAAACCTGTTGCAATCCAGATACTACTGGACCAGACTAGGGACTACACTGCATTCCTCCAAATACTACTACTATATGGAATAGGTAGGTTCATAGAATACTGGGTAGGAAACTTTTGTATTTTCTGATCCAAACAATTACCAAATAAGAGGCATTTCCTATGCACCTCTCCCAGGGACCTCTTCTCAGTGTTATTCTTTCCTGGATTCTTCTAGATTTATAGAGTTTAGCAAATGAACCCCTTTCTATAAAAGACATGCAAGGAGAATACATACAATAAAAGAATCTGTTTGGAGCTGCAATGTTTTCATTGAGGAAAATGGTGTGATATTTTATTTTAAAAAAATGTATCGCAAACAAACCACTCTGGGGGGTCTTACCAGTTTACTGATTTGAGCACAAAGCTTCACAGCTATTTGTTTTTGTAAAGAATCCAAGCCAATATACCTTTCCAGAAAACAACACTTTTGTTCCTCAGTTGTTGAAGATGATGCAGCCCAGACATCTTAGAATTAAGTAGCAGGGTGCATTTTCCCAGCACTCAAGCCATAATGTTTTGTTGCTAGAAAAATGCAATTTTCTCCAGCTAGCACTTCCCTAGCAATGCTCTGTGGACTATGAATGCCTGAATGGATAGTGCCTGCAATATTACTAGCCTAGTGACAAGTAGCAACTCCCACGCCACCAGCACCCAAACCATAGTTTGTACCTTTAAAAAATGGTTGCATGTATGTGTGCATGTGTGTGTATGCGTACATACACACACAGAGAGAGAGAGGTCTCCATTATAACCTTTTTCTGTGCTTTTTCGCTCCCCACTGTTGGACACAGAGAGCTGGACATCTGGCCTCACATGGCGGGGGGTTATATGAATGTTCTTAATATTGGCATGTGTCTGAGCATTCACAATCCTAGCTTCACTGTTAAAGTATCTCCCACCCGAAAGCCAAATCATACAGTGACTTCATTTTGTTGAAAAACAGTTGTTTGAATCAGCCGTGAGTTATCAAAGCTGTGCATTCATGTCCTTTATCCCAGTTCCTCATGCCAGTTTTTCCCACCCTTGGCTTCCACCAACATCACCAGTGTCATTTCAACAGGAAACCACATCCCATGATGCTGCCTTGTGTCATATAGCAGGAGAAGCTCACACACAATACTTTCTTTCCAAAAATGAACCACATAGAACATGTTTTTTCTATCAGCAAAGCTAGGCTTCAGAAGGTTGGAGGCAAAGCTTCAGAAGGTTGGAGGCAGAGCAAAGCTTCCAGATCTTAGCATGTGGGTAGGTACACATGGGGGAAAAGATTGTCATTCAGGTACCCACAACCCAAGTCATGCCTCTGAACATGCACATCTGACTTTCCCTTCCCATTCAGGAGCCACCGCCTACACTAAACAGCTGGGATTAAGGGACCTGACTTTCAGGTGAGAAGGGTGTAGTTCAGCCAAGGCTTGAATCCCACTACTTCTAACTAAACCACAGTGAATTCTCAGGATTGTTTGTTCCACTTTAGCCTCCACGAAACCATCACACTTTATGATGACTTTTAAACAAAGCTTAAAAGAGCCCCAGCTAATGACTAATTTTCAACAGGGAGCATTTTCTAAGTCAAACAAGGACTAAGAACATGAACTCTTCCCACTGATTCTGGCACAAACCTAGCAAAAGGCTCCAAAACAGTGTAGATGGAGACAGAACCGCTTGCCAGAGTTATTCCCTCATTTAGCTCAGATTTCAACCCTGTGCAAAGCCAAGACACAAAGGGGAGTGAAGTGTTAACTGACCCTGCACACACAGGATACAACAGTATGAAAGGTTTGCTTATGTGGTCACTTGCCTTGCCGCAACAATCCCTTGATTCTCTTCAACCCTGGGCCAGTTTGTAATTTCAAGGCCAAAGTGAAAGATGAAAATTGAACATACAGCATATTAAAATATGATTCCCTTCTCCGCGGCACTGAGGACCCCCCATCATCCTTTGGTGCTCCACTTCCACACCTGTTCACTGTGCAGGAGTTCACTACACAGGGAATAAATGAAGTACGCTTGCAGACAGTGGTCCACACATACTGCTTATCACTGAGCAAGAGAATCCCTGGACTACCTATCTAGCCATTTTGGGCAGCCACAGTGGTATATCATAAAATGATATACGATGCCTTATGAAGAACGGCTAAGGGAGCTGGGCATGTTTAGCCTGGAGAAGAGGAGGTTAAGGGGTGATATGATAGCCATGTTCAAATATATAAAAGGATGTCACATAGAGGAGGGAGAAAGGTTGTTTTCTGCTGCTCCAGAGAAGCGGACACGGAGCAATGGTTCCAAACTACAAGAAAAAAGATTCCACCTAAACATTAGGAGGAACTTCCTGACAGTGAGAGCTGTTTGACAGTGGAATTTGCTGCCAAGGAGTGTGGTGGAGTCTCCTTCTTTGGAGGTCTTTAAGCAGAGGCTTGACAACCATATGTCAGGAGTGCTCTGATGGTGTTTCCTGCTTGGCAGGGGGTTGGACTTGATGGCCCTTGTGGTCTCTTCCAACTCTATGATTCTATGATTCTATGATCATTGTGTAACGAATGAGTCACCCCAATATCCCACCAATAATGTGGCAAAACAAACACGCATATTTGCTAAGGTGAGCGTGCCGGCAGCATATAGGAAACAACTGATCTCTTAGATGCCTGGCAAGCAAAACTATTTTGAAATTCTGTCCCCCCCTTAGCATATTTGCTAAGGTGAGCGTGCCGGCAGCATATAGGAAACAACTGATCTCTTAGATGCCTGGCAAGCAAAACTATTTTGAAATTCTGTCCCCCCCCCCAATCCATATATAAAACTGATACCCACTGAAAACAACAGCAGCTCTCAGCAAATGGATGGGTGCTGGCAGAAGTTCCAATTCCCAAGCTGTCTCCTTCAGTACTGGAATGAGACATTATGCTTCGCAAGAGAGATGTGCAACTATGGGAGGTGACAGTAGCTATAAAAAGTCCTGACAGTTTTCAGAAGAGCAAAATTTACATTGGCTGCTGCTTCTTTGCATAAGTGATTTCCCAAAGCCATCAGTCAAAGAAACATCAACCATCCAATAATGTCCAAATAACCCTTTGCAAGATATTAATGATGTGCAGGTGTCACCATTCCAGGATCAAATGCAAACAACAACAGTGAGCCATACTAGGTCAACTCACTATTCAACCCTAGGCTTGGCATGCAGACAACTATCAGCTGATACGTTAAGTCCATTTTTTAAAATGGTATAATATACTGAAATTTTACAGAATTTCAGGAGTAAAGGAACATAAGATTTATGGGGGACTCCCTGGTCCTGAATGGGGCAACTGTACCCCTGAAGGAGCAGGTGCGCAGCCTGGGAGTCATTTTGGACTCACAGCTGTCCATGGAGGTACAGGTCCATTCTGTGCCCAGGGCAGCTGTCTACCAGCTCCATCTGGTACGCAGGCTGAGACCCTACCTGCCAATGGACTGTCTCACCAGAGTGGTGCATGCTCTAGTTATCTCCCGCTTGGACTACTGCAATGCGCTCTACGTGGGGCTACCTTTGAAGGTGAACCAGAAACAACAATTAATCCAGAATGCGGCAGCTAGACCGGCGACTGGGAGCAGCCATCGAGACCACATAACACCGGTCTTGAAAGACCTACATTGGCTCCCAGTATGTTTCCAAGCACAATTCAAAGTGTTGGTGCTGACCTTTAAAGCCCTAAACGGCCTCAGCCCAGTATACCTGAAGGAGCGTCTCCACCCCCATCATTTGGCCCGGACACTGAGGTCCAGCGCCGAGGGCCTTCTGGAGGTTCCCTCACTGCAAGAAGCAAAGTTACAGGCAACCAGGTAGAGGCCTTCTTGGTATTGGCTCCCGCCCTGTGGAACGCCCTCCCATCAGATGTCAAAGGAATAAAGCCCTGTTTAAGGAAGTTTTTAATATTTAATGTTTTATTGCTTACCATTATTATTATTATTATTATTATTAATCTGTTGGGAGCTGCCCAGAGTGGATGGGGAGACCCAGCCAGATGGGTGGGATATAAGTAATAAATTATTATTATTATTATTATTATTACTAGTACTGCAATCCTATTGCTGTTTGTTAAGGAGCAAGACCCAACAAACACAATAGGACATCTGCAGATAAACATGTATAGGGTTGCACTGCATTAACAACATATAGTAAATTAAGGACAGGTGGTGAAATAAGGTTATGTGTCACTTTCAAATTATAGGCTGCTGCAGAAGCTAAGATGTCTCCCCAAAGAAGGCCAAATCCACACACTGCCTTCCTTTTTCTCTGCACACCAAGAGGCCTGGTGTCACCACAACACGTACCAGGGAGCCTACTGCTCCTTCCATGGGCTGCCAGCAGCACCACAGCCAAGTAGCAGCAGGGACAGAGGGGTGGTTGGGCCTATGCAGTCATCTTAAGCTTTCAGCCCATGAAGTTGTACTCACCTCATGAGAACTCACCATATGACATACATACACCCTGGATAGGGGCAGCATAATTTAGTGGCACTGGTGAGCACAGATATGCCATATGAGTTCAGGGCTCTGCTCAGCACCTCCTCCCATCAACTACTAAGTGATATCAAGGGCAGCTTGCCCAGGGCACCCTGCCCCCAAGCCTGCAGCTGGGCCTGCAGGTCAGTTCCCTTCTTCACCTAAGGTGCATAAGAGAAAACTGCAATTCAGCAGGACCGAGGTTAAAAGGTAAAGGGACCCCTGACCATTAGGTCCAGTTGTGACCGACTCTGGGGTTGAGGCGCTCATCTCGCTTTATTGGCCGAGGGAGCCGGCGTACAGCTTCTGGGTCATGTGGCCAGCATGACTAAGCTGCTTCTGGTGAACCAGAGCAGCGCACGGAAACGGCGTTTACCTTCCCGCCAGAGCGGTACCTATTTATCTACTTGAACTATGACATACTTTCGAACTGCTAAGTTGGCAGGAGCAGGGACTGAGCAACAGGAGCTCACCCCGTCACGGGGATTCGAACCGCCGACCTTCTGATCGGCAAGTCCTAGGTTCTGTGGTTTAACCCACAGCGCCACCCGCGTCCCATAGGACCCTGTTTAGGTGCATGTAATTACATGTTATGTGCACTGAACACTAACGGTACTTTCATTTCAAGGATGAAGGGCACGTGGACCTGACGCTCACCACATGTTCTCATAGCATTGAACCATGGTTTGGCCTTGTGTCTGAACACAGCAGCTGTAGGACAAACATGTTTTACTAGTGAATCTTTCAACTCACCTCAGAACAGGCTTTGTCAGAGCAGGTGGAACACAGTCTTTGTCTATGTGCAACAGTGGGAGAGAAGACTTCACGTAGAGAACGATACTTGTAAGTGTTAACGCTGCCAGGCTGCATGTCACGTTTGCAGACGTCTTTGTAACACTGAGTTGGTATGCCAACAGGCCTGGTGCTTGTAGTCAGCTGTAACTCTCCAATGGTTTGACTTCACCTCTGAAGACACACTCTTCCATTGTCTCCCAAGACAGACAGATGCCAACAAAAAAAACCCAACTTGTAAGAGTACGAGTGTTACAGAAAAGACCTAGTTTTCATCTGCATAATGTTGGAAGAACATTCAGCCTTGCTCCCTTCTTCTGTTTCCAGATATTTTTACAAGATACTCCCTGCTCTCATGAGGGCTAGAAATTTATATAAACAGATATCTAGGATTATCATATTTCTGCCATAGGCATCACATTCTTCCTGCAAGCCAGGTGCCAAGTTGCTCCTCACAATTTTGATTCAGCTACCTCATCAACTAAGAGCCTGGGTTCCTGATATTTGCCCTTGAACCAAGTCCAGTTACTAATATTTGGCAGAGGAAATTCCCACCACCCCAGATTTCTTGCTATACATTCCTCCTTCTGTCCAATACCCTAGTTCTTTTATGCAAATCAAATTATATATGAATTTGGAGGCCTTATAGCATGAATAGGGTTATGGTCATTATTACCCTGTCATCTCAAACAGGCCTAACAGGAATGAAGTCATTGAGAGCAATTACACTCTGATGGGGAAACAAACAACACATAAGAACCACTTCAGAAACAGCGCCAGCCTGGAGCAGTAATAAGGAGATACATATTACTGCCACAGCAAAAGGGTTTTAAGCTTCAAAAACAGGAAAGGGAGTGAACAGTCAGTGTACACCAAATTATTCGGAAAAGTGCCCTTCATATGCAAAAAAACCTATGTACTTTCTTAAGTATCCCTTACAACTTGGATCTCAAGGTGATTAAATATATGGGGTGGTGTGTGGGTGTGGGTGTGTGGGTGTGGGTGTGGGTGTGCGCGCTTTAAATCAAACACTGTATAAAGCTACAACTGTTTCAGCATTTACCAGAGAGAGCTCTATTTCAAATATACATGTTTCTGCAAACTGTAAACAGCTAAAGGTTCTAAGGTAGCATTCCAAAAAAACAAACACCCCACTCTAAGGGTTTGTTAAACACACCAATGATCTTTTCTTCATAGTAATTGTGCAGAAGACATTTATTTCACTGCATGGATGCAAGCACAAAAATAAGCAGAGAAAAAAGAATGGAATTTCTGAACTTGGGTTGAAAAAGCAAAGCCAAACTGTGTATGGATGAAATTTCTCTTTTCCACTTCATCACTGTGCATGTCCCAACCAGCAGTTTGTTACTTGCAGGATACATCTCCAAATGCCAATGGGACAGCATCCATGCGGCTTTCCCCCATATCAGCTGGATTGAGGCACATATGAGAACACAGCCTCCCACGACTCTGAAGAGCAGGCACAGCAACTTCGTCTAGACTAGATTACATGCAGCAAGGAAAACCCTTTGAATCATTTTTTAGGTGGCAGCAATGCCAACAGCACATTTCTCCACAAAAAGGTAGAAAATTGGGGAAGGACCGTGTGGCAGAAATGCACATATTTGAGTATTTGCTCTACAAAACGACAGGCTTTATTACAAAAAATACACACCAGAACTCTTCTCCACAGCTTGGCCAACCAATTCAAGGTCCTTATTAGCAAACCTAGTGCAAGAGGACTGTACAGTACTGACAATACAAGCTGGGATGTTCAGGATGCAACTGTTATTGTGCTGGAAGCTTTTGACTCACCTGAGCCAGACTTCCAATATTCTACCGGAACACCTGTTCACAAATACCTTTTTCAAGTCATTGGTAGCATACTGACAGCCAAAGAGAATAAAGGACCTACCCTTTAAACAGTTTCAAAAAGATTCTCTGTCAAGTTTCCTGGAGGGGATCCTGATTCTAACTCACCACAGGTGACCACACAAGTGATTATTTACACCCTGTTCTAAATTACCCCCACTATACTTGCCCTTCTCCTTGCGTGCTTACACAGCAGACAGGAAAACAAAGCGACAGACTTTCTAATATCTACAGAGCCCTCCCTAAAAAAGCACACACATTGACCACCATTATATTTTATCCCTAGGAAAATACTGCAAACTGCATGATGACCAATTAATCTGCATTTTGCAGTCAGAAGAAATCAAATATATTCATCTATCATTTTATTTTATTTGGCTTGTCTAGTCCGATCATAGAGGCCTAGCAAATCTTGCATTTCTTGGCAGCAGAGTTTGGCATTTTTTGGTGATACATCCACAGATCCCTTAAGAACAACACAGATGGGAAATTTGTGGTGCTGAAAGTTTACTTGGAAATACTTAGGATTCTGAAAACCATATGTCAAAGCACAATCCTGACAGATTGTTTGTGCCATAGATGCTTACAAAGCATCATTAAAGATGGTGTATAGACACAACATCTGGCACATCTCCTAACTGGAATCTAGGGTGTCACTAGACTGCCCCATACCAAGCTTAAAGCTTTGCCAACAGCCTTCCTAAGCAATAAATGACAACACCAAATTAATAAACATGTAAGTGATGATCCTGGCTCAGCTGTGCAATGGGACCATATTACATCAACACCATTCAGCTGCACTTGGGCAGCAGAGCACATCCTAGAACCAAATTGCATTGAGCTGAGCTGATTATTTAAGAAATAAATCCCGCCAAAGTAAAAGTTCAAGCACATTGATTGGCATATATGTCACATGTGCTTAGAATAGCTTTAAACAGAGGGCTCTTCTCTTCTCTCATCAGTGGTGTGGTCTACCAAAGTTTCCTCTTATGTAAACATTGCTATCTTCCAATAAAAGGCTGGAGACAGTAAATTTATGATTAGTATAGAATAATCTGTTTGGGTTTTTATATTTTTTAAAAAATATATTCATTCATCATACTCAACCACAGGGAAACATGGTATGCAGGCAGCAATCCTGTCAGAAAAAAAAAAATCTACATCTGGCTGGAAATATGGTGAAGAAGCGGCCCATTTTCACAGGCAGCTTTTGACATTAATCCATCAAGATCAGTGTTGTCAAGATATGCTCTTAGCTGGTAGCAGCTCAGCAATGTTTTTCAGGTGATGGAATTGCCCAGCCCTACCTAGAGATGCCATGGATTGAACCTGAGACCTTCTGTTTACCAATGAAGGGTTCCACCACAGAGCTGCAGCCCTTCCCACTGGGTTGAGGGGGAGGGAATGAGTAAGTTACTCATCTCATCATGCGCCGAAATGGGTCTTCAGCAGAGCATGTTTCTCACCCATGGTTCATACATGGAACAAACACTTCATGGGGAAAGCAGCCCACCTACACACCTTGGGGAAACAAAGCTTAAGAATTTGGAGAGCTCTTGTGAGGTGGAAACCACACAGTGGAAGAAATAGGCAGCTCCTCTTCACGCTGGAGAAGCAGTTAAGAGGATCCCACCATACTGCTGGCCATACTGCTTGTAAACAAGAGACACCCACAAAACAGGCACTCTGGTTATCTATACCAAAGGGAGCATCTTCACAGCACCCCACAAACACTGCACACATCACACAACAGCAGCAGCTCTACACACTGCACAAGAGGCTGCACCCCTCTGCCGCCCACACCGCCTCCACATGCCACTTCAAAAGGAACCCCTTCGCCCAAGTTCCACAGCGAGGGCCACCAGGCAGGATGCACGCCTCCCGCGCTGCAAGGCAGTCAGCCAGCCAAGCTCAAAACACTCACGCAAACCCGTGATCAATAATAATAATAATAATAGCAACAACAACTATCAAGTAACCCCACGCTGGCACCTCATGGAACCACCCCAACAATTCCCCAACCAACACTCTTGAGATCCCCACAAGGTGAAGAAACCCGTCGCAGGGGCGCCTAACAGCCACCGCAGAGCAAACTTGGCAAGACCCGAACTCGGGGCCAGCGCCTTCTCCCCTCCACTGCCCTACGGGGCAGCCCCGTTGCCATCACCCGAGCCCCCCGCCGCCGCCGCCCTCCCCACACCCCCCCTGGCTGAACTGCAGACCGACCGCCCTCCCCCCTGCCCTGCCCTGCCCTGCCCCTCACCTCGATCAGCTGGACGTAGCTGGCCGGGAACCAGCCGCGGAGCCCTTCGGCGGTCTCCCCTTCCCACCAGCCGCCGTCGGGCCCCGCCTGGAGGACGGTGAGCAGCTCCCCCGCCGCGAAGCGCAGCCCGTGCCGGTGCCTCTCCCCGGAGAAAGGGTACAGGGTCCTGCAGCGCGCGCCCAGCACCGGCAGCGCCCGTTCCTGCCCGGGCGGCGGCATCCCCTCGCCAGCCAGCCAGCCAGCGACTTGCCCAACTAACTCGGCTCTGGCCGCCACAGGTGCTGCTGAGCCGAGCGCCTCTGGCTGCCGGGAGCGAGCCTGCCTGCCTGCCTGCCTGCCCGCTTGCTCGCCTGGCCCCCCTCGCGTCCCTCCCCGTCAGCCCGGCCGGCGGATTGGCCGCCTCGCTTCCCCGCACCGCCCCCTGGGACAGGCGGACCGCCGCCGCGCCCGCCCTCTCACACGCGCACGCACACCGGAGTCCCAGCCAAGGCTGCACGCCCTCTCTGCACGCGCGGAGAGGGGGACGGGACGGGACGGGACGGGGCAGCGGCGCCTCCGCCTCTTCTTCGCCCCCGTTGTTTCTCCCCGCCGCCCCTGGCAAACACGAGCAGGATTTTTGCGCTTCTTCGCCGCCCACTTGCATTGTATCGGTAGGAATCCGGCGTCGGACTTACCGGTGAAATGGTTGTGATATACACCGAAAAGAGGGGGGAGGAGGGTGTTGAAGCACAAAATGCGTGTGAATTCATCGAACACGTGTGTCATGCGGGCACGCTTTCCGGGTGCGTGGTGAATTGGGCAGACCTAGTTTGGTGCCACTACAGATAGTACAACTACCCACCCCCGCCGCCAAAATTGCATCATTAAATTAAAACATAGTCAGTACATGTAAAATTTAAAGACTCTGTAGCAGTCATTGAACAGCGGGACCCCTGCATAAAATTGTTTTTCTCTGCCAGACAGCAAAAATAAAAAAATATAATTAAAATGAGTAAAGATATTTCCCGTAGTGTGGCTATACTTCCTCTAATGGCTATGAGATGCCAACAAGAACTATTGATGAGAATGTTTATGATTTTTATGGATAATGAATTTTTATAATGTTTTGTGCATGGGTTTTGTTTGAAACTTTGTGTGTTCCCATGGCTATGGAAATAAAGTTAACTCACAATAAAACAGAAATTAACTCCCTAGGCAACTAGGATAACTACAAAAGAACTCCCTAAATAAGCCTTGCTCTGGTGCTAGCAACAGGTAAGTTTCAAGATAGGCACACCTCAGAAGGAACCCCTATGTTGAGAAACCCTGGAGAATTTCATTGCACCCATGGCTCGCGGCACTTCTAGTCTATCACTATTTTCAGATGCGATTCAGTCACATCCCCAAAAAATCCGGTTGTGCAGTTCTCTTGCACAACGAAAACACTTCCCCCCACAAAATCAGACATTTTGCAATAAGGAAAGTGGTCAGAAAATGTACTGAGAAGTACAGGGTGACATTTGCTTGGCATAACATCATCTAACTTTCCAGCGAATAAATCAGAATAAATGCTTGATAAATAGCTGGCACTGTCTAACTTACTCACAAATTTTGTGCCAACAAATCAGGGTGAATCTTCAATAACACATAATCTGGAAGCAACCCTACTTCTGAGCTTCCCATTGGCATCTAGCTGGTTGCTAGAACATGCATCTTGTTCTGCTGCGGGGGGGGGGGTGCAGTTTGACTGTATGATGCCTGAGCCCCTTCAGGCAAGAGCCACAATGTCCCCTAAGCACGATCCTTTGCATAGGAAAGGAAGTGGCTCTGTGCCAGGGGGCAAATGGGTGGGCCTCCTCCCTCACCTGGCTGGTGGTGAGAAAGACTAGTGTGTGAGCTGGGCTAGAAGTAGAAGCAGGCAAAAGCCAGAGAGTGAGAGTCATGTTTGAATTCTGCTGTGACTATGGGAGAAGCAAGGCCTTCTGGGGTGTTGATGGTGTGATCACTTCCATTGTAGGCTCAGATTGCATATATGTGTAAATAAGCCATAATCATAAACACACCACCATCTCTGTTGTCTCTCATTCCAAGGAAACTGAACCCTGGCTAAGTACCTGGAGCCCCTAGTATCTTGCAACGCTTGGGAGAGTGGGGTGGCATGGAACTAATACTGGTTGGGCCTTTGGTCTATTTCAGCAAAGCTCTTCTCAGGCCTCATACACACTATGCCTTTAAAGCCCATTTAAAGCACCTTCTTTCCCTCAAAGAATCCTGGCCACTGTAGTTTACCCCTCACAGAGCTATGATTCCCAGAAGCACTTAACAAACTACCATGCCTAGAATACCTTGGGGGGGATATGCTTCAAGTGTGCTTTACAGGTACAGTGGTACCTCGGGTTAAGTACTTAATTCGTTCCGGAGGTCTGTTCTTAACCTGAAACTGTTCTTAACCTGAAGTACCACTTTAGCTAATGGGGCCTCCTGCTGCTGCCGCGCCGCCGGAGCACAATTTCTGTTCTCATCCTGAAGCAAAGTTCTTAACCTGAGGTACTATTTCTGGATTAGTTAAGTCTGTAACCTGAAGCGTATGTAACCCGAGGTACCACTGTACAGCTGTAAACAGAGTGTACACAACCCTAGTGTGGTTGAAGTAGTTTGAAAATACATTCACTGAATTCTGAGGTATTTGTTTTCAGATCACAGACTGTATGCTCAGGCATGTGCTTGTCTTTACCCTAATGCAAAATATGTATAAGCTATTATTATTATTATTATTATTATTATTAGGTAAGAAGATCCAGCAAATAAACTGGTCCCAAGCTGTTAAGGGCTTTATTTACTGTAACAGGAAATAACTTGGCCCAGGAGCAAATCAGCAACCAGTGCTGAACAGAGGGATAATCACTGGCGGAGGAAAAGGGGGGCGGGGTAAGCACCCCACCCCCAGCAGCGTGATCCTGGTGGGGTTCCATCCTGGCTGCCCCCCGCGCTGGGCACCACGCCCCCCAGAACGTGCACCAGCCCCGCCCCCGCCTGCTCTCCACCCCCGGTACCGGAGCATGAAGCTCCGCCACTGGGGATAATATGCTGGTCTCACTCCTGTCAGCAGCTGTGCTTCAGCATTCTGCACTAACTGCAGTTTCAAGGAGTGCCCTGCACAGAGTGCAATGCAGTAGTCCAACCTCAAAAGTCACCAGTGCCAGAACTACTGTGGTCAAGCTCTCCCAGTCCAGAAACAGCCACAGCTGTCATACCAGGTGCAGCTGGTAAAAGGTGTTCGGCTTGTTCGTAGCCCACACTGCTACGTGGTAGGCTCAATCAATGTTCAAAACTCCCATTATTCTAGGCGCATTTTGCGACAGGGAATTTCATTAGCACAAGCAGTTTCTCAGCTCTGGGTGCAGTACTGCACCTAAGATTTCAGATTAAAACTGCAGAGTATAAGGAAAGGAGGACCTTGTTCTGCCTCCCCGTTTCCAGCTACTCTCTGAAGACTGGAGAAGAGCCCTTCTTAAGAATATTAGAGGTTGGGCAGGGGAAGGACTAGACCATGTGAAAAATGAACATAGTATTTTAGCTGCAGTTCATTCATTTTCAGCTTTGTATTCTTGTTATATTAAAAAAAGGGTGCCTAGACGTTCCGTTGTTGTACCCATAACCTAGGCGTTAGGTGCCATTTAGTTCCTAGCTTTCCTATCTAACACTGGGCTCAATTATGTGCACTCACCAATGTTCAGCCAGCTTCAGAGTGACTTGCACCACTTGTTCTCCAGATTTTGCCTGGCTTGCTTCACTATATCACCTCTGCAAATCTACTACTTCAGCTCTGTATGTAAATGTAGAAACTTCAAGCCTCATCCAAACCATTATAACATCCTTCTAGGATAATTGAAGGCATCACTTAGCAAATTTAAATAAACCTAACATGCTTCAAAAGGAAAGAAGAAGTTTCAATGTTAAGAGAAGTTTTCAAATGACAGAACCCTGGGAGAAAGTTTGGAATTGCCAGAACACACTGAATTTGAGTGCTATTTGAACACTGTTTGAAGTGAATATTTTGTTCCAGCCTTTGTCCTTGATATGTCCAAGACAGATCAGACAGATGTGAAAATCAGTGGCTTATCACAAATCTTTCTTATCTATTTAAATTCCCCTCAGACCAATGCTTCCTTTTCCCAAAATTCCTCACTGTTGGAAGTTAACCTTGCCGCTGCTACTTCAAGGCTAAGGTTAAACTGCCAAAAATAAGCAACCCTTAGAATTCTGGTGGTATTCATCCAATTGTGTTCTATGGAAATATGACTGTAATTGATAATTTAGAAGTAAGAGTCAGCATATGGTTTATGATGTGCTACTTCTCAGGTTATGGTAAGCAAAGTCAATATTAATTAATCTGATGAAGCGCTTTCTTTTTTAACCACCTTAAAATTGCAACAGCTGTCCTTGCTTTAGAAACAGCTGTCCTTACGAGAAAATTCCACCCAATTTTACCTCAAAATCTGTAAAATTATAGATGTTTCCTTTGTGGGGGGTCAAACTTTAAGGGTGCCAACACAAAAGCCCTGGGCTTGCATGCAATTAGGCACTCTGAAGAAATGAACTGCAAATTTCAGCAACCTCCATCAAAAGGGGGAAAGGTTATAGCTGCTCCCCCTGCTTTAAATCCCGATAGTGGACAAGCAGACTTGGACAAAACCTGAGCCAAACTGGACAGCCTATGAAGCTCCTTGTAAAGCCAGATCAGGATTTTCCAAAGTGCCAGATGAGAGTGAGAACTGAATTATGTGGATGGTGCACACCTCTAGTTTCTTCCGATAAACAAAAGCAAAGGCGGGAGAGTTCATGATCTTTCTAACTTAGATCTTATTTCATGCCAAAAAAAATTGATTTTAAAAAAATATGCCGAGCTTGTAAACATTTTAAAAATTAGCCTGCTAATGCCAATGTAGATAAAACCCATCCTTATTATACCCATTTGCAAAGGGTAAGGCTATGACTGAGAGAGAATCACAGCTGTCTCTGGGTGGACTCAAACCCCCAACCTTCTGGTTAGCAGCCAGATGCACTGACCCACTGCTCCACAAAATTGCCTCCAGTTAAGTAGCTGACTGTTGTTATATATATACACATTTTGCAGGGGTGGGAGGAGGACTAGTTAGAGTAGTCTGGTACAATCAGGAAGTGTGGTCCAGTGTTGTTTTCCTGACATGTTGGGTGATTATTGTTGTTGTTGTTTAAGGGAAATGTGCTGGGGAGAAACTATAAGGTTGATTGCAACAGCATTGTAATTAATTAAGGGCTGGAGGGGAAGAAGGGAGACAGGAAAATAATTGTGGGTTCCAGCAGTGGGTGGAAAGGCATTCTGTGGATTCCAGGTTTACCCACCAAGAAATAAGTAGGATGGACCTGGAATTCAAGTTTCTCAGAGGTCAGGTTCAGCCCAGCCCTGCTACTGCTTAGTCACCAGATCTATCAGAAACAGTAGACCTGTTCTTGAATGTCACTTACCTGTGCCCCCAATTATATTTTATTAAGCTTCAACATTTTTAACACTGTCAAAACACAATTTCGTCTTTTCTCTTATTTTTGTCCACTTCCCATCCCCCTTTCCATGAAGTATTGTATCTATCCTTCTGCTGCACCCAGTCTTCTATCTATCAAATCATAACCACAATATTATAATTAATTACTTCTGTTGCTCATAGCTCAAATCCTACTCATGAGCTCATCATACTATAATATTTCTTTAAATAGTCCGAAAAAGGCATCCATTATTCCATAACACACTTATCATTAGATTCTCTTAATTTTGCTGTTCAGTTTGATAGTTCTGCATAGTCCATTATCTTACATATCCATTCTTCTTTGGTTGGAATTTTTTCTTCCTTCCATTTCTGCACATATAGAATCCTAGCTGCTGTTATTACATACATAGACAACTTTAACATTGGGGGGGGGGGATTTCTGGCCCTGTAAATCCCTAAAAGAAACACTGTAGCCTTTTTTGATATACTAATTTTAAACATTTTTTTAATCTCATCATGTATCGTTTCCCAAAATTCCCTCACTTTCTTGCAAGTCCATCCAGCAATTATTAGGAAGCTTCTTATTCATTTTCGATAATTTGTTAGGTGTTAAGTACCATCTATACATCATTTTCATTTATTTTTCTTTTTGAGCATAGCATGATGCCACTTACAGTGGTACCTCAGGTTAAGAACTTAATTTGTTCTGGAGGTCTGTTCTTAACCCCAAACCATTCTTAACCTGAGGCATGCTTTTGCTAATGGGGCCTCCCGCTGCCGCTGTGCCACCGCTACACAATTTCCGTTCTAATCCTGGGGCAAAGTTTCCGTTCTAATCCTGGGGCAAAGTTCGCAATCCAGAACAGCTACTTCTGGGTTAGCGGACTTCATAACCCGAAGCATTTGTAACCCGAAGCGTTTGTAACCCGAGGTACCACTGTATTTATTAATTCCTCCCCCACAAATTCCTAGAGATGCCCATGCCAGGGACTTAATGGGTTCCTGGCAATGAAGAGGTAGGATTCTGGACAGGGTGAATACAAAACATGTTTGATGTCCAACCTGGTGGAAGTTGGCCAACTAGGGGAACCAAACTATTGCTAACCGTTTTGCTAGAGCAACACATCAGAGAACATGCCATTTTGCCAATGTTGCAGTAATGATATGAAACTACTGAAGGCAGATTTGCCAAAGCAAATATTTGGGATCCAGCTGTAAGAGAGATAGCTGAGACCAATCAGGAAATGTCTGATGAATTAATGTGACTTTGTTCTAAACAAAATTTCCCGTGTAGGCAGATATTACTTTCATATGTGTTTTTTAAAAAATGCCACTTGAGATTTGTCCAGAAAGGGAGGGATGTGTCTATCTTGACTGAATTTTGTACATTCCCTAGTCAATATTCATAATATGCGGTCAGTATACATAGTCTCAAAGAAATATGCTTTTTCCTGTTCAGAGTTGTCCAATTTGTGTTTAAAAAGGTAAAGGTAAAGGACCCCTGACAGTTAAGTCCAGAGCAGTACCTATTTATCTACTTTCCCTTTGACGTGCTTTCAGACTGCTGGGTTGGCAGGAGCTGGGACTGAACAACAGGAGCTCGGTCCCTCGTGGGGATTCGAACCGCCGACCTTCCGATCGGCAAGCCGAAGACTCAATGGTTTACACCACAGCACCACCCGCGTCCCAATTTGTGTTTAATAGGATGTAATCAATAAATTTATAATATCTACCTTTGCCTTTCACCCAGCTGGCATGAATTGCAGACTACAACATGGCAGTGGCTCTGCTCTTCCATTAAGCCCTGCCTTACCTTATAGCCAGAGTTTGGATTGCAGTTACACAGACTGTATGCCTAGTCTCTGAAGTGTTGTCATAGAATATGAATTCATCCCCAAGTCAGTATAACAACATTTCTTCTTATAAATGTTTTATTTATTGAGCTTTTAGGATACAGAAGGAATAGGACAAGGCAAAGTTCATTAAATGTAAGGAAAATACAAATCCCCAGAGTCAAATTATAATTAAACATCAAAATTAAATTATACAGTATTATATTATTACATACCAGGTAAGTATGTTAGCTGGTGTTCCAACAATAGTGCTAAAGTACTCATATAACTTTTGCTTAGTTTCCATTTTGTTGGTTTACAGGTGGGAGAGATACAAAGATGAAAAGAATTTAGATCAATCAAATCCATTCTTAAACCGGTAGAAGAAACTGTCCATGCATCTCAGTGTTTGTATACGTGACAGAATCATACCACAGAGAAATGTAGCAGTTTTGTCTTGTCTTCTTGACACTCTTAACTTTACAGATCAAGTTTTCCAGTAGGGTTGTTTCCCAAACTATCTGGTACCAGGATTCTGCAGTGGCACCGGATAAATCCAGTGTTTGAGGCATGATATTTCTTGCAGCATGCAAAAAATAGTTCACAAGGTCATTGCTGCACAGTTCTTCATTTCTGCCTAAGGATAAAGGAGCCAGCTGTGGGGAAGAGTATGATCTACCGTCTTGTGATTTTGTTTACAGTATTTCTAATGCCATGGAACCCCAAAAGGATTGCACTCTGGGGCGCTCCCAGGAGATTTTGCATAATGAATATACAAATTTTTGACTGAATGTACAAAACTCAGTTGAGATATGCACATTTTGCAAGGTCTGCTGGAGATTATGTATATTGACCAGGAAATGTGCACAATTCCCCTTCTTTGGCACATTATATGCACATTCTTCATGAGATCTGGTGAATGTACACTATGGTTGGCTGTTACGCACATTAACCACTCAATTTGCATTACCCCTACTATGTATGTGTTCTTTGCTTTTATAAATTGTTTGATATTTGCTTGATGTAACTTGCCTTATGCTCCTTTATGGGGGGAGGGCAATTAATAGAATTTTAAGAAATAAAACAATGTTAGAAATGTAATCTATTAAAGCCTTGACTCCTTTGAAGGATCAATATTCTTATCATTTTAATTAATAAATGCTATTTTAACTAGTAAGATAACATTAATATTAATATCAGTACTGGTATTATTAATAAAATATTTTAAATAAAATATTTAGGTATTCACCTGGAGGTGATATATAGCCATCATAAGTAGTAGTTACTGATAGCCTTATAGACACCATGAATTTGTCTAATCCTGTTTTAAAGACATCTAGGCTGCATACATGCCATACATTTAAAGCACACTTCCCCACCACCACCACAAAGAAGGCTAAGATTGTAGGTTAGCCCTCAAATAGTCACAATTCCCAGCACGATCACTTGCTGATTATTGTCAAGCAGAACAACTATTAATAAATTACAGCAAATCTAAAATTATGGTGTTTTCAAAAAAAAGAAGGAAACACAAATGGAGAATTAATGGTCAACCTATTGACCAGGTAGCAACTTTCAAATACCTGGGAATAACTTTTCAGGAAAGGGTCTCGTGGCACCAACAGATGATAAACGCCATTGCCAACGCAGGAAGGGCCAACAAAGCCCTTACAAGATTCTTTCATGGGAAAGGGGGAAAATACGTTCCAGCGGCCTCCCAGGTTTTTGCTGCAAAAATACTCCCACAACTCACCTATGGATCCCAGGTTTGCAGTTTTAAAAATTTTGCGCCTATGGAGGCATTTCAAGCAAAATTCTATCGGTGTTTATTGGGGATCCCTCCCTGTGTATCTAATATAGCTGTCCGCTTAGAAGTTGGACAACTACCCGTTAACGCGCGTTTGTGGATTCTAAAGATACACTACTGGTTAAAACTTATTTTTTTCCCGGCCGGTTTGGCGCCCTTAACACTTTTAGACACCTTTCATTCTACCTGGAAAGCTTCCCTGTTTGAAAAGATAAGAAGCTTGGGATTCTCCCCGCAGATCTTGATAGCGGCAGGATATGAGAGAGCCAGAAGTCAAGTGCTCCAGCGCATTAGGGACATAGAGCTGCAATGTCATATGGGCAAAATGGATAAACACGCCACAATTAGAGACTTTGGGAGAGGGTTCTCACCCGCAAACTATCTGGCTGATTTACAAATACCTAAGTACAGACATTCCTTTACCCTGGCCAGATTAAACGTTCTGCCCTCTGCCCTGCTGTTAGGCAGATATGAGGGCAAACCATATGAGTCACGTGTTTGCCCATGTGGCTCATCGGAAGTGGAAACAAGTTTGCATGTATTGCTGCACTGTAGCTATTACGAGGATCTACGCCTGACCTTTATTGCCCCAGTTCTACAAAAGCTTAAAAATGAATCAGAACTTCAATGTATGAGAGCCTTGGTAGAAGATAAGGTTCCTGTAATTACGATCAATGTTGCTAAATTCTGTGCAGCCGCTATCAGGCGCAGAAAACAAGAGCTTTCCAATGTCAACATGCAGGCGAAGGCAAATACTTAATCTTATTCATGCTGTCCAATCTTAAATTGTTGTTATGGCCTAATCTGTATTGAAATTGTCCTTTGTTTTTTCTGGTGTTATGTTTCGCTGACTAGCTGTACGAACCAATCTGGTCTGTGACCGTTTAATAAAATTTGATTTGAATTCCCAGCACCTTGAGCACACTACAGTTCCCATGTTGTTTTTTCAGGAGGTGTGTTTTAAAATCTGCTTTAAATGTATTCTGTGTATGCAGCCTAATTTGGTATCCATCACAACATTCTCTGATAGCAAATGCCATACTTTTACTATGTGCTGTGTGATGATGCACTTAACTGAACCCAGATGTCCCAGGTTCAATTAATCTTTGTGCATATTTGTGGGAGAAAGCATATTCCACAACGGAGAAACTGATTATACTGGACAAATTTAGTGAAGAGCAGCCTTAGCAGAATATGCACCAAGTGAGGAACTGCAATGGCACCTCGCTTGAGTTTGTCTTCAGCACCACCTGGTGGGGTGGGAATGTGGTGAGCGAAACTCAAAACTGGATCACGCTGTTGAAATCAGTGAATCAAACAAAAAGGAAAAGGAAAACCTGTGTTCTGATCAGACGTATTCCAGAGAAACAAGGACGTATTTGCATAAATCACTCACAGAATTCACAAGATGTGATTTCCTTGTTAGCAAGGAAAAGGAGTTTCCAGTTACCGGGTGAATGCTAGATTTATTTGGCCAGAATGGAAGTTGTGCTTGCAGGATTGTTTACCATCTTCTTTCTTAAAGACATCTCAGAAGCCAAGTAGACAAATGTTTCCATAAAACAGAATGAGCAGAACTCTGGGGATGAGACAGATGGAACAAAAGGCATGATGTGGCATTGCTCCCCAAGGCATCCCAGTGGTGGACTTGGATACTATGGCGCCCTGTGTGATGCCAAAATTCCCCCTCCCGCTCCAGCCCTTGTGCTACCTTCCCAAAGGCAGGTAAGGAAGGAGGTGTCCTGCTTTGGGAAGGAGGTGTGACGACTCTGGCAGGCTTCTAGAGCCCTCCCACCTCTTTCCTAAAGCCCAGCGTCTTGCTTACCAGGCTTTGAGATGGCACCCCCCTTGGCTCAGTGCCCCAGTGCGTGGACAGCATTGGCATAGCCCTAAATCCACCCATGTTAGTGTGGCTGGTGAAAAGTTGCAGAGAGCCTTGTTGGTGCTATTGCTAAGTGTACCTCAAGCTATGGTAGGAAAGGAGCCCACCCAGAATAGCTGAACAAGTAAACAGATAATGAACATTTTGAATCAGCCAAACTGCTTTTACACACATATTCAAGCCTCTTCTTGATGTGTGTCTGTAGTCAAGAAAAGTCAAGTAATGTGTCAAGAATTTTACATACTGTTGGGAGCTCCAATGGAAGGAGAAGGACTCAAATAATGTGGGGGTGGGGGTGTTGGTGCATTCCCATATGTGAGACACTACAGATACCACAGGGAACATTGCATACCTGAATTTAATAGTGTGGTGTCTTTTCCATCTGTACAAAACTGATCGTGGCTGATAGGTAGCTTTCTGTGGCTGAGATGTATAGATGTGTGCCTGGGTCTACATGACATAGCTGTCTCAGTATTTGCCCCTCAATGGTGTCTCTGTTCTGCAGCCATCTGTGCATAAAGCTGCTATTCTCCAAGAATGACTCATGAGAGAAAGTCTCTTACAATTAAATGTAAAATGCCATGTTTGTAGAGTGGTAAAGATGAGGTCCTAATCTCTTAAACCCCCAGGAATTCAGAATTAACATCCCCATGACAACTTTAATCCTTAGAAATTTGCAGAGGAGTACATATATTTGGAAGGGTGGTGGGAGAGAATCCTGTCCAGCAGATCTGCTTCTATATAATAGCCTCGCACCTGAACTCAGCATTAGTGCCCACAAAGTCTGCCAAACTCACTTTCAGATTCTTGATAGGAGATGACACTGCTTGCAGTTTTCTTTCACTTTTCTCCTTCTCCAAGCAATCCCTAATTTTAAACTACCAGATCAGTTTTCTAATTCTTTGCTCAGCAGAGGCTGTTGTAGTTTTGTTTGCTGCATCTAGTTGCTTTTTCATTATGACCAGGAAGATGTCCTCATGCAGGTGGACATATATTCACAGCATATTTGTACTACAAATGAAAACCATTTCCAAATCCTTTTAGCTGTCAATTGGGGAATTAGGAATCTCTAAAAACAATTCTCAGTACCATCTATAAACACTACAATTCTTAGTGTAGCGGAGGGAAGACACATCATATGAACAGATCAGACAGTTTACATTCATTCCATAAATATAGATGGAACAAGCAAAATGTCATCTCATTTAAGGTTGTTTTTTGGAACAACTGGATTATTTGATGAGAACTTTGGTTGTAGTTTCCATCTTACATCTATCTCCTCCTCAGTTCCCAGCCCTCTTCTCGCTTTGCCTAGTTCTTTTAAATCTCAGATTAGAATGATACAATTGCCTTGTTTTACTGTATGTATCTCATCAGGGATAATAACTCTTTGCTTAATTGCATAATAGTGCAAGTCAATGAAAATGCTTTACTACAGTTGTGTAATCATCTGTATCTGCGCTCTCTGTGTGTGTTTGTGTGTTTGAGAGAGAGAGAGAGAGAGAGAGAGAGAGAGAGAGTTCTAATTCCTAGTATTGGAAACAATTGGGGCTAGATTTTGCAAAAGCCCACAAACATTTCTTTTTGAACTAGATGTAAATGGAAAAGAACAATGCTGTCAGAATAGCAGCAACTGGACAAGAGAAAGTTGGGTGCATTTTACTATAAAGTCACAGCTGGTTGGAGAAGTGTCAGTCAGCACCTGAAGTGATCACTGAGCCTTGTTAGTGCTGACATGTCTGGAAATAAAGCCTTCTGCCTGCTCTTTGAGTAGAAAAGTCAGCATTTCCACCCACACCCCAGCGCTAGAGAGGGAAGGGCTGGAGATTCTGATTATGTGTCTCATGGTGCTTCAAATGTGGCCAGATTTAATGTGCTGCCATCTAAAATGTTTAGGAGAAGATATGGTGGTGTTTCTCTCTCCTCAAGGTTAACAAGCAAGAGATGAAATCTATGGAACATGTTGTTCTGTTTTACCATTTTTATGCTGGAATTCATCAGGAAATGATTGGTCATTTACCAGACAAACCATGATGGAGGTTAGCTCAATTCTATGTTAAATGTTTACTGGGAGATAAAATCCCATGGTGGTTACATTTCTGTCAATGGCAGTAAGGTTTTCCTGTTGTTATTCTGTCTCTCACAGCTACAATAAACCTACTATTAAAATTATGGACTGGTCATTTCTTCATCAGTGGGCAAACGGGCAAATTTAGCAGGGGATCAAATACTATTCCCCCTCACTGTATGTGTGAAAGAGTGAGAGAGGAAACGAGTGCTGTGTGCCTGCACATGCTGTATATGTGGTGAATGTACATGTCTGATGAGTGTTTAGTGTGTGTGGACTTGCACATACACTGACGATGTCCACTGCTGTCATGTGGCCAGCGGTGGGGTGGCTGACTGTCATTGCGACCAATATTAGCCACCTGTTCTAGGGTTTCGAAGGCAAATATGCCTCTTTTCTTACTTCCAAAGTGAGGGGAGAAGTGGAAAAGTACTACCAGTGCTAGGGGAGGTGTTTATGGCCCTAATTGCAGCCACGATGAGGAAACCAAGTTTAGCAGGATGAGAATAAGCTGCAACAATTCTAGGGCTCATCTACTCTGCCATGGTTTAAAGTCGGCTCCTTTCGAACAAACAGGTTAACGTTAACCACAGTTTGTTGGTTTGGGCAGTGCAAACTGTGGTGAAGTGAAACGAAAGGGGAAGCTTCTAAACTTCTCACAGCTCCACTGGAGAACAAGGCGAGGGTAGGGTGACGCGAGCCTAAGGTCCACTGCATCTTTTTCTTTTTCCCCCTTTTTCTTTTTCAAATATTTTATTAGTTGAATATAAGAACAACATGCAATCAAATACAGTTTTCCACATCTTTTTCTTAACAGGCAAACCTATGTCTAGCATAACATCCCAATATGGCCATTTCCTGTCCCCAAATATTTATTTACAGTATGCCATGAAATTTTATTTGCTCGTGTTCTACATTTATTAGACATTTCACTCTGAAAATACTGGCCACTGTTCAAGGCAAGGCATGAGAGAAGCTTGAGCTCTGTTTTGAACCAAAATAAGTCCTGGAGCCTTTGTGACTCAGAGAGCCAATTAGATGACATTCCTCCATGGGATTTGGGTGGCTTTCACCCAGCGATTAGCTCTTCTTGCTTCCGCATGTTTAGAGATCAGATCTGTGGACACGCCGCTGGTTGTAAAGTAGACCCCTGTTAGTCATTTCAGTGAGCATGCATAGTCCGTTTCAAGCCCTTAAGCCTAATTATGGAGAGGGCTTTTCAGCCTATGGTGTTGGGAGAAAGTTTCCATTTGGCACTAGCTCCTGCCTAGGCACATGCATGATTTATACCTCAAGGAGAAAAGTGCTGTTCTGGTGTGAACATCCAAATAAATCATCTTCTGGAATTCTGGGGATTTGTGTCACTCTCCCCAGCAGTCAGTATTTGTTTATATATTCATGGCAGGGAATATTCTTCATTCTGAGTCATTATCAATTTATTTAGTCATGACAATGCTGCATTGTTATGTTTGGTCTGTTGCTGTTTGCTTTTTTTAGCTGCTTGAAGAATTATAACGTATCTGGAGGACAAGTCTCTTCACACATTATGTTTTTCTAACGTGGGTGTACATAAGAGCAGGAAAAAGGGCAGCAGAGTGTAAAAATTATGCGCTTACCAATTTTACTAAATGTTACATGTACTGACAGCAGGATCCCAATGCAAAATGCAGTCAACTACATATGGCCCTTAATTCGAGTGCAAATGTTACCTCTCAGGATTTATCTGCAAAATAACACATATGGTCTACTTGTGTAAATATTTTAATGTCAGAGGAGCTGCTCACAGTAGATTGAAGTGGATATTTTAAAAAAAGAAATTCTGCTTTTGGAATTCACCTTGCTCATGGAAGCAAGCATTTAAATCTTTAGTGAGCTGCATCTTCAATGGTAGCAGCAATTATTTGTGCAGATAACAAGCCCCTTCTGCCAAATAATGTCTTTATTAACTCCACTGTTCTTAAACAGGGATACTCTCTCTTCTTCCCATTCAGATGCAACTTTGGATAATGTGGAGATGAAAATATTCCTTGTCTCCCTGAGGCACATGCCTTAGGGTTAGGACTCAAATACCTGAAGTGTTTCCTCATATGTACCTGTCAGTACAGTAATATTTTCATTGTATGCCCTTCTCTGGTTGCCCCCACCTCTGGCAACTACAGAGTTGGCATTTTCAGCAAGGGTGCTTAGAGAAATGGAACCGATCCAGACCCTGTATTCATCAACTGAGACCCTTTTCTTCAAGAGCCTCCTCCACAAGAGGTCCAGAGGGTGGCAACACAAGAAAGGGCCTTTTCTGTGGTGGCTCTCCATTTGTGGAATGCTCTCCCTAGAGAGGCTCGCCTGGTAGCCTTCATTGAATATATTTAGGCACCATAGAGAGGCTCGCCTGGTAGCCTTCATTGAATATATTTAGGCACCAGGCGAAAATGTTTTGCTATAGCCTTTGGCCGATTAACATTCTATGGCTTTAAAATGTATTCGTGGGATAGGGGTTAAAAAGTCTTATACACCAGGTATCTGTCCCCCGCTGCTGCGGCGGCGGCGGCGGCTCCGCGCCGCGCCAGGAGACAGCCGCCCGGTGCGGAACCCGCCCACTGCTGCTTCAGAAGCAGCAGCAGGAGCGGTGGGCTCCACTCCGCGCTGGGCAGCTCTCTCCCAGCGCGGAGCTGCCCAGCGTATTAGACAACTGGGCTTATAATAGGAACCCCCAAATTGCAGCTGCCAATTGGGGGGGGGGTCTAATACGCCCAGTCGCCCAATACGCTGGAATCTATGGTATGTATTTAATGTTCTCATTTTGTATTTTTATGTTGTGAACCAGCCTGTAATCTTCAGATGAAAGGCAGTATCAAATATAATAATAGTAATAATAACACTCTAACCCACAGAAGTTGTCTTGCTGTATTTTCTCAGTCTTTCAAAATACAGGGCACTTCCAGACTGCCACTATTTGGGGGGTGGGATTCAATCACACACCAGCAAATTCAAGCCGCAAAATTATAGTTGACTGGGATTTCTTGTGCAACAAACGTAGTTCATGAAAAATTGGGCTTTCAGCAATAAGAAAAGTGATGGGGAAATGCACTAGGAAGTGTGGGATAACATTTGCTTTGATGCAGCATTCCCCCCTGCAAACAAATTCGAGTGAATGCTCAATAAACAGGTCTTATGGATGTGCCCAGACAGATTTGCTTCAACCGGCTTTCTAACACTGTTTTTATTCTAGTACTTGCACTGTTTGTTTGGTTGGTTAGTGTTGCTTTTGTATTACCAGACATTGCGGGGGGCGGTAATGTTGAATCAGTTTGAATACATTTGTAATTGCTGCCCTAGAATTAGTTTATAATGAAGGTGTGGGATATAAATTAAATTAAATAAATAAGCTTCACAATTTCTCACAGGCGCCTCTGATTTTTGATGAAACATTAAAAGGTCACAACTGAAATATGCTGCTCAAAATGTATTTTTATTCAGGTTCAATGATTTACATGTACATTCACCGTGAAGAATTCCACATTGTGTGGAATCTTTTCCAGAGTAGTTCGTCTCATTCTTCCGATTTCTGTACAAAAATAAATTCAAATGTAGAAGATAATGAGGTAACGGAACAGCTTATATGTGAACAGTGTAGGTAGCAAGAGTATGGCAAGGGACTAACAGGCAGGGATTCTCCCTCTTGCATTATTTTTCTGGTGTGGAAGAATTGCTCTGTCTTATTCTCCTCTCCCTCTGCCCCCCACAAACTGTGGTGGGACTGCTGCCACCACAGCAACTGGAATTATCTGCTTTTATTTCCTTGGCTCAGAAGTATAATATGAGGGAGAAGCAGCAAGGTAAAGGAGAAAAATCAAAAGAAGAGGGGAAAGAAGATCCTTGCCAGGCTGTAGCCCAGGCTTCCAGATTTCACTCTAGTATGGACACAATTCCTCTTTTTTTTAAGAGCCATGAAACAGAGAGAAGATGCTGCCGTGAAATTATGTAGCACATGTTTGTAAGGAAATCGGAGAACATGATCTAAGTCATTGCTTTTGGCTTTACAAATCTGTTAGTACTTAACACTCCAATATTTATTGAAGATATTTGTACCATATGTATGTGTCTTATCTCTCACCATTTCAAATTTATTGGAGGATAGCTCATGACTGCGCTTGATAATATTTCTCTACACTTAAACGGATGGATAGGTTGCAAAGCTTACTATCAAGTCAAGGGAGGAGAATTCAAATATTCAAATGTAACATGTTTACATTGGTGTTCTTGTTCATGGAGCTAAGTAGTGGAAAGGTGGAAAATTACATTGGGCATCTTGTTACATTTGTTGTTGTTGTATTACTGGTACCCCACCCATCTGACTGGGTTGCCCCAGCCACATTAGGTGTGTAATGCAGTCCTACACATGTCTACTCAGAAATATTCAGTGTACTGGAAGAAGCAAAGATCACCAGTGTTGAAGCAATGATTCTTCAACTTCGTTTGACTGGTCATGTTGTGCGGATGCCTGATGATCGTCTTCCAAAGCAACTACTCTATTCTGAACTTAAAAATGGAAAGCGTAATGCTGGTGGTCAACAAAAGAGGTTTAAAGACTGTCTCAAGGCAAATCTAAAAAAAAAAAAGTAATATAAACACTGAGAACTGGGAAACACTGGCCTGCGAGCTCTCCAGTTGGAGAACAGCCTTTACAAAAGGTGTCATGGGCTTTGAAGACACTCAAACTCAGAATGCAAGAGAGAAATGTGCTAAGAGGAAGGCACGCTTGCAAATCCACACTGTGATCATCTCCCACCCGGAAACCAATGTCCCCACTGTGGAAGGACGTGTGGATCCAGAATTGGCCTCCACAGTCACTTACAGACTCATTGTTAAAACCGTGTTTATGGAAGACAATCTTACTCGGCTATGAGTGATTGCCAAAGACTCAGAAATAAGCCTCACTGAGTTCAATGATACTTACTCTGATGTAAGTATGCATAAGAGTGCAGCCTTAGAGTGACAATTTCTTTTTAATGTGAATATGAAACTTACATTGACCGGAATACTAATTTGCATTGCAAATGCTCTCCTGTTCATTTCTCCACTAACAAATACCAAGTGTTCAATAGCAAGTGGAAGGCTCAAAGGCAATTTAAACTTCATGGAGGAAAATATATTGTTTCACATTGGGGCTACTTCTTAGAAGAGCTAGGTAGGAATTTGAACCCAAGCAGATTAACAGTACCAACTGAAAGACAGAAGGTGTTATCCTTGTGCAGAGAAAAGTTTCCTTCTACGCCAGTACATCACCCCACCCCACCAAGACACTTACCTTTCCCCCAATGTCACGGCTCTTGGCCCGCAGCTTATTGACCTGGGATTCAGCAATGTCTGCTCGCTCTTCAGCTTCTTCCAGCTCATGCTGAGCCTTCCTGAACCTGGCAAAGTTCGTGTTGGCTTGCTCCTCCTTGCACAACAGAAACGTGACATGAAATCAACAACACAAGCAGAGCCAAAGGTATCGTATATAAGGGACAGTGAAGGTGTCCCACAACAATGTTGATTTCACATCCTGCACCAATCCAGGCTGTTTTCCTCCTCCCTGACATTGTGCAGGGGAAACAAATCATGATTGCATCTGAATGAGGGATTATGGTTTGTTCCGATTCGGACAAACAATGACCTGCATCTAAGGTTTGTTCTTGGCTTACTGGGCGTGGTTTGTTGAAGCAAAACGTAATCTCCGTAACACTAAGACAGGGATCATGGAAAAGCAGCCCAAATTGACCCATTTACTGTTTCAAACAATTAACTATTGTTTAGCATACGAACTAGAATGCTGGAAATTGTGGGAGGTAAGCTATACCTGTGTAAGAACATACAGCAAGAAGAGCTTGCTGGATCAGGCCAGTGGCCCATCTAGTCCAGCATTCTGTTCTCGCAATGGCTAACCAGATGCTTGTGGGAAATTTGCATGCAAGATTTGAGCACAATAGCACTCCTCTCCTGTGGTTTCCAGCTACGGGCTTTCAGAAGCATTGTTGCCTCCAGCTGTGGAGGCAGAGGATAACCATCATGTATTCCACCCTTTCTCTGAAGTGACAGCTGTATTCTGAAAGGATCTATGATGTGTGATCTATGATGTCTAATAGAGACACTGACAGGAAAGGGAAGATTAGAAGCGTGTGAGATGGTTGTCCTCTGCTTGGTTATGCAGGAATGCTTTGGGAAGTGGCTGAGTGCTACAGTAAATGGCATGGGAGTGAATCTGTGTCATCATGAGAGACATGGGTTCTGCTTGCTGTTCTGTGATTGAGAATTGATACGACTTCTGTGGGTGGAACACTGTCAAGGAGACAAGTAAGATATAATTGGGGTTTGGGGAGGAGTTATCACCCCACCCCTTTAACAGGTGGAAGTAGGAATGGGAAGTAGGAATGGGAGGTTCTATGTGGTTCCAGGATGTAGGGGTTATGGGGCAGGATCTTCCTAACTATATAGTGTGGGGTTAGGGGTGAAGAGGTGTCATGATTTTTGTTAGTGCAATCCTGAAAGGGGTTACAAGACAAAGATAAACAGTTCTGGGTGTTTTTCAAGCTGTGTGTTTCTTTCGACAGTGTATTTTAATTTTGTTATTTGTATCATCGTTTATCTGTTTATTGTAACCTATCATTCCTCGCACAGGAACGCAGGGTGAGTAACGATGGTCAGAATAGGTTTAAGCATGAAGGGAGCCATTTGAGATTTGTGCACTTACAGCCTCTTCAGCTTGTCTCTTGTACGCTTTCACCTTCAGCTGCAACTTGTCCACTAGGTCTTGAAGCCTGAAAACATTCTTCTTATCCTCTTCGGCCTGCATGGAATGTAAATGGAATGCTAACACTATAAGGCTCTGAGAGCGTGCCTTCAGAGGATATCAGAGTTTGGTTATCCTCTGGAAGTTGACAGGCAGAACAGGTACATAAGAACCCTGCTGATCTAGTCCAGCATCCTGTTCTCACAGTGGCCAACCAGATGCCTATGGGAGGACCAGAAGCAGGATCAGAGTTAAATAGCACTCTCCTCACAAGTGACTCCCAGCCAGGGGCGAACAAAGGGGTCGTGACACCCAGGGCAGGGCATTGCTACCTGCGCATGTGCAGCGTCGCTACGTACAACACATGCGCCGTACGTAGCGATGCTGCACATGCGCTGTACACAGCGGTTTGCCAGCGGTGCCACTCCAGCGCCATACAGACGGTGCTGGGATCCTCTGCTCACGGCTACAGCCATGAACAGAGGATCCTCTACATGCAGCTGTAGTGGCACGGAGGGACCCCACGCCATCTGTACAGCGCTCGAGCGGCACCGGTGGCAAACCGCTATGTACAGCGCATGTGCGGTGCGTTACGTACAGTGCATGTGTGCGACACCGCACATGCGCTGTACATAGCGGTTTGCCAAAGGCACCAGGATCCTCTGCTCGCGGCTGCAGCCGCAAACAGAGGATCCTCCACGTGTGGCTGCGGTGGCCCAATGGCTGCTCACGCTGCCACAGTGGGGCGAGCCCCCGCAGGGTGTCTTCTTGTCACCCCCCAAGACATGGCACCCAGGGTGCACTGCACCCCCGTTGCGACGCCACTGCTCCCAGCAACTAGTATTCAGAGACATACTGCCTCCAACTGTGAAGACACTTTCTGCACACACCACTCAGTTGAGTGTTAGATGTATTTTAACCTCGTTGCAATGCTTTCTTTGAAACTCAATAAAAAAAATATTGAGGAAAAAGAATTAAGTCCTGGGTTGCCTCTCATCTGGTTCCATGGTAAATATGTTGTGCTGACCTGCTTCTGTCTTTCTCAGATAAAGAGAATGATAGTAATGGAGGAGAATCCCAGGAGTTCAATAAATGGAATAAGACACCGTTACCTGATAAGTGATTTCTTTGACTCTCCGCTCATATTTTCGCACTCCTTTGATTGCCTCAACTCCTCTCTTCTGTTCGGCATCAAGCTCATTTTCTAACTCGTGTACCTACAACAGAATATTCTGATAAAGAGATCAAGCTTTACGGGGAAGGGTCAATACATCTTTGAAAACTTAAATGGGCATTATCATGTTGAAAAGGTACCTCCAAAATCAGTGGGGGCAGGCTTCACCTAACCAGCCCCACCAGTGGAAGCTCTGTGCATGAACCTCTGCTTGTAATCAGTCACTATGACAAGCCCAAGCAACCCTGAAAAATGAGCTCTGGCAGCGTACCCTGGCCTCCAGTTTTTGGAGTTGCTTCTTGCCACCTCTCAGGGCCAGCTGCTCTGCTTCATCCAGACGGTGCTGCAGATCCTTCACTGTCTGCTCCAGGTTCTTCTTCATCCTCTCCAGGTGGGCACTGGTGTCTTGCTCCTTCTTCAGCTCCTCTGCCATCATGGCTGCCTAATTAGATAGATGGTAACATCAGTAAGTGCACACTTCTCTGCACAGCTCCCAACATTATTTTTAGTGTTGTAGATTCTGTACTCACTGCTCACCAGGGTGTGTTTACATAGTTCATTTGGTTTGTCTTTCTATGGCTGGTTGGTTAGTTAGATTGGGGTCCAGACTTTAGAGCATCCTCTCTGGATTGGAATATATGAGGTTGCTTCCAGATGTCCTGCTTAATAAGCACTGTCTGATTTATTTGTGGAGAGGTTATTTAATTAACATTTATCCAGATTTGTTTGTGGGGAGATCAAATGACATTGTGTCAAGCAAACATTATCCCACACTTTGCGCATCAGTTACAGAGGGAAAAGTCAGATCTTTTAGGGAAATGGGTTTGTTTCACAAGAGCGCTATGTCAGCTTCAATTGCACAGCCTTAATTTGCCAAGATGTGATTGAATTCCATCCGAAAATAGTTACAGTCTGGAAGCGCCTTGAGTGATTTTTTAAAATTATCATTTTATTTTGGTTAAGTGCACTGAATTTCTGCTGTAATGCTTGATTTCGACACTAGGTGTTGCTACAGTGACATTCGTATAAAAAGGTAAAGGTACCCGTGCGCGTACGGGCCAGTCGTGTCTGACTCTGGGGTTGGTGCGCCCATTTCGCTTAAGAGGTGGGGAGCCAGCGCTGTCCGCAGACACTTCTGGGTCACGTGGCCAGTGTGACAAGCTGCATCTGGTGAGCCAGCGCAGCACACGAAATGCCGTTTACCTTCCCGCTAGTAAGCGGTCCCTATTTATCTACTTGCACTTTGGCGTGCTTTCGAACTGCTAGGTTGGCAGGCGCTGGGACCGAGCAACGGGAGCGCACCCCGCCGCGGGGATTCGAACCGCCGACCTGACGATCGGCAAGTCCTAGGCCCTGAGGTTTTACCCACAGCGCCACCGTATATACTGTACTGCTGACCACACTACATAAATGGAATAAAACAAAAACCTGTTCTTTAGAAACAGCTGGTACTTTAGTCAAACTCTAAAGAAGAGAGAAAGAAACCTCTCCAATTTTAAAGGATTTCTACCACACAAACAAGCATCTATTAATTTCTTCTACTATGCAAGAAAGCCAGTACTGTATATGGGGAAAACCAGAATTCATCATCAGTTAAAGAAGTGGTAGCTATCATAGTGCCCATCATCTTTGACCACTGGCTATGCTGGCTGGGCTGATGGGAGTTGTAGTCCAACAACATCTGGAGGACACTATGTTGACTTCCCTGAGTTGAAAGAATAGTTGCTTCGAAGTGTGGTCCGAAGTATTCGTAATCTTAACCACTTGAGTTTGATAACAAATTATTAAAGGGCAGATAGGTAAGGGGTATAGTGGGCCTTAGATGGTATATTCTCTCCCTTGAGAGGTATTGCCAATTATTCCTGTGATAACACGCCTTCTCCCTACATTATGTATATGCCCCAGGAGAAGGAAGATCAGTGGGAAGCAGAAGCAGCAACAGCTGTAGCAGCCAACTGAGGAATATGGCCAACCATGGACAGCCTGGGAGGAGGAGTTCCCTGTCTCCATAAATGGAAGAAACCACTGGTTGGCTAGACTTAACTTGAGCAACAAATGCAATAGCTAAGCGGGTGTGGCTTAAGTACTGATGCAAAAATATGAGCGTTTCAGCTGTTATTGTGAAAATCATACAAATGGCTTCCCAGATGGAGTCACCAACACATGGTAGAATGGGGCCTGCGGCAAGCAGGATGGAGAACTTACATCTGTAATTGCCTTTTTGGCCTTCTCCTCCGCGTTCCGTGCCTCCTGGATGGCATCGTCAATTTCTCCTTGGAACTGAGCAAGGTCCGTCTCCAGCTTCTTCTTTGTGCTGAGAAGGGTTGTGTTCTGTGGGCACAGTCAGCAGTTACTCCCCTGCGTTATCTAATGCAATTGCATTTGCTCAACACAACCAAGACCCGAGATACTGGACATGTGAGGAGATGTGTCCTATTGCATTTCTCCAGGGATGAATCAACGGGCAGGTTCTGTCTTCTGGCTCAGACTAGCTGGGGATGAGAAAGCGTATTGCTTCCAGCCTCAGGGAGTTTTGGCCTCTCACTCTGTGGGGAAGGAGGACTGTAGCTCAGTGGCAGAGCATCTGAGTTGCACAGGCAAGGTCCCTGCTTCATCTCCATCTCCAGATAGGGTTGGGAGAGATGACTGTCTGAAATCCTGGACAGCCACTGACAGTCAGTGGGGACAATACTGAGATAAATGAGCCAATGTTCTGACTCAGTGTAAGGCAGCTGCCTATGTTCCTATGACTATATACCTGGGAATGCAGCAGTTGCACACGCTCACTGGCATCTGCCAGCTCTTGTTCAGACACTTTGCGAGCACGCTCCGTCTGCTCCAGAGCTGCCCGCATCTCCTCAAGCTCAGTCGTCATCAGATTGTTCCTGCGTTCTACCATAGCCAACTGCTCCTTCAAGTCATCGTTGCCTCTCATAGCATCATCCAGGTGAAGCTGGGAATCCTGTGGTTTGCAAAAAGACACCACATCTCAGAATATCCAAGTGGATTTTCTCCCACTGTCTGTGAAAAATTAAAACTGACATGGCATATTTGTTTATTTTCTTTTGGGGGTAGAGCATGGGGAAGAGGCTTGTAACACACCCTTTAATCAAAGCCAGAGAGTTTGTAATCCAATGATCATGACCCTTGCTTAAACCCTTTTACAGCTTTGGTTTAAAATATATACCGAGCAGCATGGTATTAACACCAGCCTGGCTGTTTAACACATAGTTTATTTTATTTATTTGACAGCTGTTTTTGGAAAACAGGAAGCCAAGATGCAAATTCCCAGACAATGGGCAAAGGAATCCTAACTGGCCAGGAACACAGGGGTGGGACAGAATAGTTGAGGCCCCACTGCATCTGAAGTCCTGCTGGCCACACTGGCTTGCATGCTTTTTCCCCTTTTCTTTTCTTTTTTGGTGCTGCAGTTCCAGGCCCAAATTGGACCCCCTCTCTGGGAACTGGAGCAGCCTACGATACAGCAGATCATTGGCAGCCCATCTCTGTTCCACCCAACCCAAGCGCCCTGTTGCAGGACCCTCTGCCACCGGTAGCCCTGCTTCTGCCATGCTTTCTGCAGCTACACTGGGGGCCTCTGTCATGGCAGAAGCCAGTGGTTGAGGACATCTGCTGGATCTGAGCCTCCACCACCATTGCAAAGTCAGGGTTAGGATTGCAGCAAAAGGCTCACTGGGCAACTTTGGTCAAGTCTCGACAAGTCTCAGTCCGTTTTCCTCACTCACAGAATTGCTATTTATTCATTTTATTTTACTCAAAAGGTTTTAGGGGCACCCAAGCAGTAAAGCTATCAGGGCAGCATACAATAAGGATCACAACACACCAGGATATTATAACAAGCCATAAGGCTAGCATGCAACTTGAGTCCCTTGGGTGAAGGGTAGAGAGACAAACGTTATAGTTTTGAAGTTTTCTTTGAACAATAGCTGGGTGAATCCTTTTGACAAGGATCAAAATGCAGACAAACCAAGTCTACATGAAACAAGGCAGTTAATTAGCAGGCTGTCCATTCCCTGTTATTCAGTCCTAGAAGACAAAATTTAAGTATTCGGGGAACTTGACTTTTTATCCTTTTACCATCATGGCCAATAGCATTTGATAAACTTGTATTACCTTCACATTTGTTTTTTGGTGTTTTTTAAGCATACCTTTCATAATCTCCTTTGGCACTGAATAACCCTTTCATTCACTCTCTCTTTGTGATGCACAAAAAGAGTAAAAACACATTTTTAACACGACACATTACAGTGGTACCTCGGGTTAAGTACTTAATTCATTCCGGAGGTTCATTCTTAACCTGAAGCACCACTTTAGCTAATGGGGCCTCCCGCCGTGCCGCTGCTGCACTATTTCTATTCTCGTCCTGAAGCAAAGTTCTTAACCCGAGGTAATATTTCTGGGTTAGCAGAGTCTGTAACCTGAAGCGTATGTAATAATAATAATAATTTATTATTTATACCCCGCCCATATGTCTGGGTTTCCCCAGCCACTCTGGGCGGCTTGTAACCTGAAGCATATGTAACCTGAGGTACCACTGTATAGAGGTTAGTCAAATTTCAATTCTGTTCCCTACACCACCACAAAATGAATTCATGCAAATTGTTACAAAGCCCCCAACATGTGTATGCAGTTAGGCTGACCTTCAGTTGCCCTTGGATGTTCCTCAGATGTTTTTGTGTCTCTGCACTTTGGCGGTTGGCATGGCTCAACTGGATTTCCATTTCATTTAGATCCCCCTCCATTTTCTTCTTGAGCCGCAGAGCATCATTTCTGCTCCTGACCTCAGCATCCAGTGTGCTCTGCATGGACTCTCCCATTCTCTGGTGATTCCTCTTCAGTTGTTCAATTTCCTCATCCTTCTCTGCAACCTTCCTGTCAATCTCAGACTTCACCTGATTCAGTTCTAGTTGGACACGCAGGATTTTCCCTTCTTCATGTTCCAAAGATCCCTTTCATCAATGAAACAACATTATTTGTTTCAATTATGGTTTTGTATTTAACTATGAAAGCAGGCTTCATAGTATTCCATTGTCAGCTCAGGAGAGAAATATATACCCCAAGCACAGTTAATTTTTTTAAAAAAATATCGTTTTGGGGAAAACATGGACACACTGTAAGATCATAGATGCAACTTGTAAAATGGAAACATCACAAACATTCTGAATAACAAATACAACATTTTGTATTTATAATAAAACACTTAGTAATTAAGAAGTGTCAATGGTCCCCCCATGAAAATTATTTTGCTCAAATTAACCATCTTGAAACTATTTTTTTTCTAAAATTAACAGATTCTATAAATGAAAATATTACCCAACAATAATACAATTAAGACTGGAAGGCTTTTGACAATTCCTGTTATTCTTAGGTGTTTGCCCAGTCCATGTTCCCAGTCATCAGGGGGAAATGCAATTAGCATTTCTAGTTTGGCTTGCCCTTTGCAATGTAGCTAATGGGTCTTCTCAATTTAATCATTTGTTCTATTTTTAACCAGAAGGTGGCACTAAAAACCTTCCCAAAGCTCCAGATTGGTAGCAGTCCAATTCTTCACTATGAAAATTGACACACTGCTCTCACAAAACTTTAACTTTATGCAATGGGCTAGGGATTCCCCCCCCCCCCAATATATGCCACCTTAGTCTGTCCTTATCCTTGTGCTACCTCTGGGGGGCAGGGACACACCATGTATAGCGAGTGCCAATTAATACTGTCTCTAAAGTGTTCATATTCACCTCTGCTTCTTCCAAGGCAGCTTGGAGGTCTGACTTCTCTTGCTCAATCTGCTTCTTTGCTTTCTCTAATTCATGGTTGCTTTTGCCAGCTTCAGCTATCTGTTCAGTCAGGTCAGAAATTTCCTCTGCAGGTAGAAATTGTGTAGTTTATCGTAATGGTTACAATCTTTAGTAATATGATACCTAATGTTTCAATTTAATTGAAGTATGATTTCCCCCCCTCCCACAAAGGACAGTAGATGCAAAGATTTTTTAATAATAAAAAGACTTATGTCCTATACACACACATACACACACACACACACACACACACACGGCCTGCATTTATATATTTGTTGTTTTTAAGGAAAGAGCTTTTAACACTGCTCTGCAGTTTTCACTATATTTTAAAAGATTTGTTTTTATAGTGCTTTAACGCTACTACAGTTTAATTACTTTTAAACTATTATTTTTATATGTTTTAAGCTTTCTGTATTTTATCTGTGTTTTAATTTGCATAAGCCTCCTTGAGTCTGGAAAAAAGGCAGGATATGAACCTTTGCAGCAATCAGCTGGAAGTTACCACACTGCTGAATAACATCTCCCTACCCTGAACCTGTAAAAGCAGCAGGCCTGTTCTTTGGCCAGTAATGCTAAGCAGGAGAAAAGTGGTTGTGTGAATCTACCATTACAGATACCTTAGTAAAGGTAAAGGTAAAGGTACCCCTGCCCATACGGGCCAGTCGTGTCCGACTCTAGGGTTGTGCGCCCATCTCACTTAAGAGGCCGGGGGCCAGTGCTGTCCGGAGACACCTCCGGGTCACGTGGCCAGCGTGACAAAGCTGCTCTGGCGAGCCTGCACCGGCGCAGCACACGGAAACGCCGTTTACCATCCCGCTATAAAGCGGTACCTATTTATCTACTTGCACTTAGGGGTGCTTTCGAACTGCTAGGTGGGCAGGAGCTGGGACCAAAAGACGGGAGCTCACCCCGCCGCGGGGATTCAAACCGCCGACCATGCGATCGGCAAGTCCTAGGCACTGAGGACAGCGCCACCCGCGTCCCTATACAGATACCTTACATTAGATTAAAGTCTGTAGGAAAAAGAAGCTTACGTTGCAAGTTCTTGTTCTCTCGCCTGACAGCCTCAAGCTGGTCCAACACTTCCTCATAAGCATTCTTCATTTTGAAAATTTCAGTGCTCATGGACCGTGACTCCTTCTGGGAAGCTTCCAGTTCAGCCTGACATTCCTGGTATTTTTGCTTCCATTCTGCTAGCACCTAGGTAACAAATAGGCTCATATAGCACAGGAACACAACATTGTGCTTTACTCAGGGGTATGCACTAGCGGTGTGGTGGAGCTGCCCTCCCAACACTGGTGTTGCTGCCGTGTGGCTGGATAGGGCTGGGACAGGACTGTGCTGTGGAGAGGTCCACATACTGGTGGACACACACCACAATTGCCTCATTATGTAAATCATGTTCAGAATACCACAACACACACGTAACTGGCTGTAAAGTAACATAACATATATAATGAAACTAATCTAATTGCCATATCAAAAAATTGCAAAGCACTGTTCCTGATGGCAATAACGTATCATATTACTATTAACCTTCTATATGTTTTTATGTTATGTTACAATGTTATGTTACTTTACAGCCAGTTACGTGTGTGTTGTGGTATTCTGGACATACTGGTGGCAACATCAAATGGGCTCCACCACTGCACCCACACAGCTCCAGCTTCACAGGCAACCTTCCCCACCCCAGCACAATCCAGGTAGCCTGCCGCAATACCAGTGCCGAAAGTTTGGCTCTGTGGCTCTGTCCCACCACACTGGCCACTCCTGGATCTATGACCGAGGAGAAATGTTGCGTATCACATATGAGCTTTTCACAGGGCAGGTGACGGCACCTGGCATCCTTACCAATGGCATGGGGAGGAACACTCCTGAACTTTCATTCCCCCCACCCCTACCCAAATGGGCTCAAAATCACTGCACCTCATTCACACTGTCTGAATGGTTCCTCAGCAACCACTCAGTTACAACAAACTACTTTCACTAAGGATGTTTAATAAGCAACGTCCAACTGTATTGTGTTCAATCAATCTTCAGGGACAAACATAAGGATGCAGTTTTGATTTCTAGACCAAAGAGGCAGCAAACAATTTAATAACGGCAATGTAGAATTGTGTTGTTTTTTTCTGTATTAGTCTGTTGTAGCTAGAGATGAGCCTGCCCCCTACAGGATTTCTACTTCTGAAGAACCTGCCTGCTTCACACAGCTCAAAATATACCACTGAAGTGCATATTATTCAATACTACTACTATTGAAAAGTCTAATGTTGCATGTATATAAACTTTATACAGGCTACAATGCTACCAAACAAACATATGAGTAAGGGTGGAATTGATCTACTCTCATAGAAGCCTTGTGCTAAATTCACAGAAATGCCAAAAGACAGCCCTGGAAGTTCCCAGGATTACAACTGTAAACAAGCACAAATTGATTGCCCTTCCTGCAAAATGTCTGCCCGCTACCCAATAAGAAAAGGAAACCTTATCAAAGTTCCTCTGCCTTTTGTCCAGGGCTGCGCAAGCTGCATTGGACCTCTCTACGTCGATCATGAGGTCATCAACTTCTCCCTGCAGCCTTTGCTTAGTCTTCTCTAGGGAAGCACACTTAGAATTGACAGCTTCTATCTGCTCCTCTGATTCTTGGAGACGCTGAGCCAGCTTCTTCCTGAAAGGCAAAGTACCCCATGATGAAATCAAAGGTGTTTTTCCAAACCGCATTGGTGTACAGGCAGAGCAGAAAGTGAAAGAAAGCCTGGCTAGGTGGGAGACTTCTGTGTGACAAAAGAGAGACCCATAGAAAGGACAGCCTGGAGTGACAACATAAGGCTTCTGAATCCAGGGGCAGGACAATAGCTGCTGGGGTGGGGGGCGTGTTTCATGAGACAGAACCAAAGAGAAGCAAAAGCAGTCGGAGGGGCAGCCAACTGGACTGAGAAGGCCACCTATTGAAAAGCAACAGAAAATAGATAGCATCAGCTGCAAAACTAGAAAAAAATGGGAATTGAGTAAAATGAGATTGTTCAGAAGACCACAGTTAGTTGGCTGTCCTCCTACTGTTGACCTCAACCAGAAATTGGGCACTTATGTGTCACTGGTCCTGTGCTATGGAACACCACTTTTGACTTCCAGGTGCTTCTTGAAGACTATTTTATGGCAATAGGCCTATTCAGTAGTTTCCAATTTTCTTGAGTAGCCAACTATCTTGATGATTGTTTTGCACTGCTTTTAATGGTTTTTCATGTTTTATATTGCTCTATACTACCCTGATATTTTATGGGAGAGTGGTATATAAATATGCTTATAAAACAAATAGCAATGGTAAAAAAACAGACCTGCATAACATGCAAAACTAGAAATAGAGGATTTGCTGTCAAAAATAAATACCACAGGATAATACCCTGGCATCTCCAAAGCTCTCCCCTGATTTCCTTCCCAGTACTCACTTGGCTTCTTCTAATTCCTCAGTACGTTGAATGGCGTCCGTTTCATATTTGGTTCTCCACTGGGCAACTTCAGTGTTGGCCTTGGAGAGAGCCCTCTGCAGCTCACTTTTGGTTTCTTGCTCCTCTTCAAACTGCTCCCGGAGCAAGTCACAGTCATGGCGAGCAGATTGCAAGGCATGGGCCAGAGCGTTTTTTGCCTAAGGGTTCATAATGTTAATGGTAATGATGACCACATGGGTAGCAATGGCATGTAGGTTGTGTCAATCAGACATTCTACATCTGTCTGTTAGTCATGTCAGATATGAGATCTGGGATGTTTTCTTCCTCAGCAGTTGGTTTATACCCAAACATAAAAGTATTGACTATATAATACTTAACCAAGCATTATTACTTTCTGTGAACTGATTTTTTAATTTTTCATTTGCGTTCTTTAGCCTCAGTCATGCTTTCACTGCAGTAAATTCCACACATTAATCTTATGGGGGGTGTTTTTTTTAAAACAGTGCAATATTATCATAGCTTTTTCAATAGCAATTGCAGAATTTGCAAAAGCACCTGTTTTACCTCTCCATGTTGCATGTTTTACCTCCCCATGTTGCATTCATGCTGTAATTTGTCCTTGAATTTCCATCAGTCCGTGTCAGCTGGAAATCAGCTTTGATTGTTTTATTGCCTTTTTTCTGATGTTCCCTGCCTCTCCTGCCTCTTTTTATCAGGATTATTCATTCCTCACTTCTCTGAGGCATGATATACAAGTGGAAAATCACCTTGTTTTCTTCCTCCAGCTGCCTCTTGAGTTCCTCTGTCTGCTGGGTAAAGGCTTGTTTCCCTCTGATCAACTGTGAAATAAAAGATTCTTTTTCTTCTAGTTGTCGAGAAAATTCGCCTATTGGAAAAAAAATATATTCACATAGTCATAGGCTGAGATGGTTCAAAAACACCCCACCTGCTCCTAAGTAGTCTCACTGATGGCAATGCAAGTGCTGAATTAAATCATTTGTGCGCTTGGTCGACTAGAATTTTTCTATCTCTGCCTTCCATTCTTTGAAATGGATGTTACTACAGTCCACAATAATTGCAACAAATATAGTATGGATTCTATTAAAATAAAATGCAATAAATACTACAGTTTTCAATAATTATGATAAATACTGCACTTAACATTAGTTCTCAATAATTTTTTTGCTCAGATTAATACATTTGCTTTAGATCTATCCATATATACTTTTAGTGGTGGCCTTACGTCTTCACTCTGGAGAAAATGAGTTGTAAACCAGAATGAGCTGCATGGGCTTTATTCTCATTGCTATCAGTAGGATTTAAGTGGTTACCTAATTTTCTCTGAGCTGCATGTAGAGGCTATTTAAGGCATATTCTGTGAAGTGTCATGTGCAATTATAATTTTTGGAAATGGAGAGCAACACCGAGGCTCAAGGTCTATTGGGTGACCAGAAGCTGTGCATGATGCCTCAAGAATCTGAACAACATTTATGAATCTTCTCATGGAGCTGTGAATCTCTCACTTGTGCCCCTTACTAATGCTGTTCATGCAACCCCAATACCCCCACTTGACTATCAACAGTAGTTTTTCACTACTGATGCTTATTCATAGATTTAAACACAGAGATCATGTTTAAAAACCAGAGCAGTTCTCTATTCAACATTAACAGTGCATTTGTAGCTGTTAACAGGACCTAACAGGAACTCTAAAGGAGAAGGCAGTGGAAGCCTTTGAGTATTAGTGGCTGAGTTTTTGTATCTGAATATTTGTTGTATGAGTTGTATAAGCATTACTTTTCAGCATCACAGAAAAGGGGAAAAAAAACAACCAATTATCTGACAACCCACATTTCTAAGATACACTTTAAGAAACAGAAATGCAGTTTCCTACAATGTAAGCCACAGTAAACCAGAAATATATGGGAGTAAATGAAGACTGTAAAAGCATCAGTGGGTGCTCTCGCACCCCACTAATATTTCAAGGGGGATCTTCCATAGTGAAATACTTGGTCATATCTGATTGACAAGGAAGGGCACAGTTTAGACAACATTAATGCTGATGTGTCAAGGCAAAGATAATAAATATGTAGATAACACGTCTACAATGATTTTTATGGAAAGGTGGGATGGGACTATTCAAGATAAATAAATGTAAGGAGGAATGCCCATGTCTTCTAGAAATGCCCAAATTCACCATTCTCGGTGTGCAGACGTGCTTTCTGTGTGTTCAGATCATTGATCAGCCGCACATGCTCTTCATCTTTTGTCTTAATTTCACTGAACTGGTCTTCAAGGGCCCGGCACATCTTTTCCAGATTACTCTTTGTGAGGAGAGAAATAAAATACAATGTTTTAATTAACCAGAATCTACAGCAGAACAGTCAGTCACAATAAAGACATGCAACTGTCTACCTTGGCTTTGGAGACAGACTCCATGTTACTGGCAAGGTCATCAATCTCCATCTTCAGCTCACTCTTCTCCTTCTCCAGCTTCTGTTTCACACGTTGCAGGTTATCAATTTGTTCCCCAAGTTCAGCTGCACTGTCTGCATGCTTCTTGCGGAGAGCAGCCATTGTGGCTTCATGGTGCAGAGTGGCCTCTTCAAGGTCCCTGCGCATTTTCTGGAATTCTGCCTCACGTTTCTTGTTCATCTCAATCTGAGCTGCAGTTGCCCCACCAGCTTCCTCCAGACGCTCACTGATCTCTTCAAGTTCTCTGGAGAGATCAGCCCGCTGCTTCTCTGCTTTGGCCCGAGATGCACGCTCAGCCTCAATTTCTTCCTCCAGTTCTTCCATACGGGCCTTTGGGAAATAAGATACAGAAGTTTAACTATGCCACTGAAAAGAGTAGAACTGAAAAGGAACTCTAGGTAGACTGTGCTCATGATTTTATAAACTAAAAGTAAAAATCTTTATTTGCATCAGCCACAAGCCGTAGCAAAGGAATCAAATACAATCAAATACAGATATAGCTAGATTGTTGGCTGCACAAAATACGTTCTGAGAATGCACGACTATACAAATGAAAGAGTTAATAACTTTCCTTGACCACAAATAAGACATAAACAAGTGGGCTACTCTTTACTAGGCATTAAACAGGTTAGTCAGATGGTAGATCTAATTCTGATTGCCCTAGCTAAATTTTTTGCGGTGTTTGCTGTCACCTGGTAAATTATTTGCTTTATCGAAACCCAGTGTTAATATATGTTGGGGTGATAAATCAGAGTAGAGCTTTTGAGTAACAGTTTTGATCCAAGCACTCTCGTGACAGTCTTGCAATATTAAGGGTAATAGACCAGTGAGGGTTAAATTCAGACAAAGGCAATAAGTAAATGTCCTGTGTCAAATTTGTAATTCAATTGAGAGAAAGTTGGCCTCCAAGTGCAATGCAGCATTTGAAACACAAGATGGCGTTGAGAATATTTGCCTTAAGTACTTGGATTGAACGGTTTCTATAAAATCAGGGTGGGCTTTAAGCCAAGTCTGTGCCCCCATACAGTAGCTGGGCCAGGAGTAATCTAAAAGTACTAAATCATTGTATTATTTCAATTAAAACATGTGTATAATAAGCAGTGCATGCATACTTATTTTATAAACTTATAATATTTCAGGTTCTCTGTGAACTGCATATGAACACAAATATATTCTTAAACATCTCACATTAAGGAGACAATATACACCTACAGCCAGTGGTTCCTTAAGACCAATGGTTGAATTCCCTGGAGTAATACACTATTCTTCCTAAAGTGATTTTATCTAGTGTCTTCATACTAAGTGTGTATGTAGGTATTCAATTTGAGGAAGAATATCATTTTAGAACCACTATATAAGCAGTGAATGTACATGAGGGGTGAGAGTGACCTTAAAAACTGAGATTTCCGAGGCACAAAAGATACACAAAGTTTTCTATGATTTACCTGTAGCTCTTTAATTTTTTTCTGTAGCTGAGAGCTTTGAGCCTGTTCATCCTCTATTTTTCCTTGTACCTGGCTGATTTCGAACTCTTTCCTGGTGAAGGAGGAAAAAAGAAAAGTAAGCATTTTTATGAGAAAGGTCAAATTTGAGATCCAATAACACAATATTAAAATCTCGGCAGTATACTTCTTCAGTTTTTCATCCATTTGCTGCTTATCATTCTCCAGGTCCATGATAGATTCCTGAGACATCTTCAGATCCCCCTCCAGCTTCCTTTTAGCTCTCTCAAGATCCATACGAAGCTTCTTCTCTTGCTCCAAAGACCCTTCAAGCTAAACAGTACATAAGAACAAGAGACACTGATTTAATGCTATTGTTTCAAAGAGGAGGGAGGAAATATAAAGCATTAGGAGTTTTGAAAGGCCAGTGGGCTACAGATGCCCCTTTAGGCCTTAAAGAAGAGTCTTCTAAGCCCCTGCAAATAAGGCAATGCTACAATAAAATTCAGTTCTTAGATATCCTATTAATAACAAAGACTAATAAATACCAACTAAACATGTTAGAAAATGTATTTTTTCAGCCCGGAGGTCTCAGCCTGGGAAAGGCACATTCGAAACCTTGAAGACTCAGCTGCTGGATGGACCAATGATCTGATTAGGTGTAACACAGCTTCCTAAGTTTACCTAGTTCAAAATATGTGAATATGTTTTGAGGTGAGTTTCCTTGCTCTTAAAAATGATCTACCACTTGGAGTCTTTCTTAATGTTGTAATGTCAGTAATAATAAAAATAATTAGTAAATTGAGAATATTATGAGCTTATGTGTCTACTTTTTATTATCTCCTTTCCTCAGCCTGAAGAAGAGGACCTATGATATCAGGCAGATATAGAACTGAGGACTGGTACAAAAAAAAGATTTAGCAGGTTCAACATTGGTTATAGCCAGTGTGTATAACTGCAAATAGACTTCATCTCTCCCAGTGCTTTTATTGTGTCCTCTCAAGACTAAAAATTCTCTTACATCATCAACTTGCTGTTCAAGTTTCGATTTGGTTTTGGACAGAGTGTTCACTTTGTCTTCCTCTGCCTGGAGGTCATCTAAAGTCTGCTGGTGAGCTTCTTGGAGGCTTTTCTTCTCTTTGGTGAGCTTGGAGATGTTTTCATCCAAAGCTGCCATCTCCTCAGTAAGGTTTTTAACCTAAGAAACAATAAAGACCTCCATTTATGAGTGTTTCCTCATTACGGGTGATTATATGCAGACCTTGTCTTATGAGTGAGAAAATAACATAGGGTAATACCCAACTAAGTCATATGCTGAGTAAATGGATGTAAGGAAGTTGTTCATTGATTTCAGTGGGTCTACTCTGAGTATGATACCAAAGGCTGGTGTCTGCTAAAATCCTATACATACTGTATTTTTCGCCCTATAGGACGCACCGTCCCATAAGGCGCACCTAGTTTTAGTTTCCCCCGACCCCAGCCCCCAGAACAGGCAACTCTCTGCAAGCCGGCTTGCGGAGAGTTGCCTGCATGCTGAAGCCTGGGCACGCTGTTCTCAGCAAGACGCAGGAGCCCGGGCTTCGAGCTTCGCGCAGCTCTCTGCAAGCCGTGGGAGCCCGGCTGTGCGCACCGACCCGTCTCGCTCTCCAGGCTTCAGTGAAAGCCTGCATTCGCCCCATAGGGCGCACACACATTTCCCCTTCATTTTTGGAGGGGGAAAAGCGTGTCCTATAGGGCGAAAAATACGGTATGTAACAAGCAGCACTAGTTACAGATGTGGAAACACAATGAGACTTTCCTCAGAAATGCCTCCTGACCTCTTCATTACAAAAGTGAAATAGTGCCATAAAGCACAGTGAGTTACACAGTAAGATTGGGCAAAAGCTGATTTTCTCTTTTTTGCCCATGAAATTTAAAAATACAAATGCGACGAGTTGAAAAAAAATCCCCTTCACAATATGCAAAGGGCCAAGCATAATCTTCCAACAGTACTAGTAGGAAGAATTTGTCAGAAAAGTTAAATATATTTTGCAACCAAATAAAAAATTGGTTTCATTATTCTGCACTCTCCAATTTATGGACATTAATGTGGAATTAATAAAGCTAAGATAGGGCTCATCCACACTTACCTCTGCTCTGCATTGCTAGGAACAGGTCCGCGTTTTAAGGTTCCCTGTCTGAGCATCCCCGCCCCCCCATCCCAGGCACTTTCCCTGAGAAAACCTGTTCTTTAAGTGTTGAATCAGAGCAAATGACAAGCCACAGAAAACCAAAACTGCTGTTTGTTCTGATTCAGCATTAAAGAGCAGATTTTCCTGGAGGAAGCAGTAGGGCAAAAAAATAAAAAAGGGCTCAGACTTGGACCTGTGCCTAGAAAGCATGGGGCAAAAAGTAAGTGTGGATGAGCCCTTAGTCATGTCTACTTTGAATGGGGACAGCACTGGATACAACCTGATACATTATTAGATATTTTTTTCTCTCATTAGTCTCAAAGCAAGATGTATAACATTCCCTTTTGAACTCACAACTCTGTAAAAAAACAACAATCCTGAGATATCATTTGATTTGCTCACGGCCACCTACTGAGCTTCATGGCAGCACCGAAAAATATGAATCTGGATGCTGAACATCTAAACCCCAAACTCCCAAGTGCTGCAATACAAGAGTTGAAGGAACAAACCAGTAGCCAAACTTCTTAAGTTTAAGTAAGTTATCTTTTCCTTCCTTTCCTTACTACAGTGGTACCTCGGGTTACATACGCTTCAGGTTACATACGCTTCAGGTTACAGACTCCGCTAACCCAGAAATAGTACCTCAGATTAAGAACTTTGCTTCAGGATGAGAACAAAAATCGTGCTCTGGCAGTGTGGCGGCAGCAGGAGGCCCTGTTGGCTAAAGTGGTGCTTCAGGTTAAGAACAGTTTTAGGTTAAGAATGGACCTCTGGAACGAATTAAGTACTTAACCCAAGGTACCACTGTACTGATTTAAAATTTTATTTTCATGTTGGCAGAGGGACAGAACCGAGAGGGGTCGTAATGGCACTATGATTCTGTAGTCTCTTTTCACCTTGTTTTCCGTTGCATGCTTCTCCTTCTCCACTTTGGCCAATGTTAGTTCCAAGTCATCAATGTCTTTCTTCAGCTCTGAGCACTCATCTTCAAGTTTCCTCTTCTTGGCCGTCAACTCGGCATTCATCTCCTCCTCATCCTCCAGCCTTTCAGTCAACTCTTTTATCTTAGCTTCTAGCTGGATCTTACTTTTGATGAGTCCATCGCACCTTTCCTCAGCATCTGCTAAACTTTCACTTTCCTATAGAAAGAAAAGAAGAAGCCAGACATGTGTGTTTATTTTTTAATATAAAAATCAGGAGTGCTGCTGTGATTACTGCCACTGAATCCTCTGTCAAGCAGGACTAGATGGCAGTATGCTCTTTCCAGAAGCTCATCTACAAGATCTCCAAGATTGTCAGTAACCAGGTTGAAGGTTATTGCTCTCAGCTTGCCTACTGAGTGTTCTCTCTACAATGGATGGTGGTAATCAGAAGTGCAACTAGGAGAACACACGTTACTTACAGACTGAACTTGAAGCTGAAGGTCATTCTTCTCTTGCACCAGAGTCACCATTTTTTCCTCAAGCTCCTTTCGTTTTGCTTCTGACTTTGCAAGATCTTCCTTAGTTTTCTCAAATTCTTCTTTCATGTTGGCCATCTCCTTCTCTGATTCAGCACTCTTTAGCAAGGGCTTGATCTTGAAATATAACTTCATCCAGGGCCAGTGCTTGACGTTCATGAATGAGCGGACATTGTACTGAATTACATAAATTGATTCTCTGCGAATGTATGGAAAGAAAGGGACTTAAGCGGAAAGTGATTTCAGAGGCACATGTTTCAATACTTAAATAAGCACTGATCTTTATCAGTAGCAATCTCCTAAAGCAGACTGGTCAATTACAGGTAGAAGATATTCTTCATTATTCGTTATATTGGCCCTTATATGTTGACCTGAGGAGCCACTTTCTAAAACCTACTTGCTCAAGGAAGCAATTATCCCTCAATGGAGGTTACTCCATTCAGTGGTTACTCCAATGTCTTAGTGACTTATAAAGTGGCCTTTCTCATGCTGGTGGCAAGAAAGATTAGGAAAAAGGAACTGGTCAACATAGTTGTGAATTGTAACAGGGATTCAGGGGTCTATATCTGTAGTCTCACTAGAAATTGACGACTCTGTTTTAGTCGATGCCTTGATTTATATTTTGTATCTGAAATTGTTTGTGTTTCTATGCTTTGGCATGGGCCTTCGGCCAGCACAATAAATTCAAACTGGTCATTTCCAAATAAAAAGAGTGTGGGGGAATTCCAAAATACCTGCATTACATTTGTAGCATAAAGGAGCAACAAGCTTTGCCAAAGCAAGATTCAAATGCTGAAGATGAGAAAGTAACAGTGCCAGATTTTGCTTCAAAAATACATATCCTAGCTCTGCCAAACGTTTAGGTAGGAGACAGGGAACTAAGTATGACACTGTATGGAATTCCTTCTGTACAGAAGACCATACATTTAATACCGACATATTCTGACATTAATGTGTACAAACAAGTTTTAGTGAGCTGCTCTCTGAAGGTTCAGCAAGGAAATGGCTGGTTACCTTCTTGCATTCATCTTTTGGAATTCAAGCCTCATGAGGTAACCTCTGCACATAGCCTGTGTGTGGGTGATGAGGGCTACCAGTTTCTCATCTCTCATCTCTTCCAGCAACCCAAGGAGGCCAGCCTTGAAGAATACCTGTGATGTTTTGGTAAGTTTGAAACAAAAGATATCACTAAACAAGCACATAGTACTAACAAGAGGAGAGAAAAGTGGTATGTGAAGTGGGTGATCCTTACCCCTTCTCTATCTTTTATTCTTGCTCTCGGCACTATTGTCATGTTAAAGGAAAAGGGTGCTGGTATGTTTGTGGGAGGGGAGATGTCAGGGAACTGCCATCGGAGAGTCAGGTGGTGGAAGGGCTCAAGGAGGCTAGGAGACCCTCGGATGCTGAGGAAGGAACCAGCAGGGGGAGAGAGAGAGTTCCTGCAGAAACTCAGTCGGAGGGATGGCTCCAAGACACTTCCAGTGAGAACAGCGGAGAGGTCTCAGGACCTCCGCTGGGGGCGCCTACTCCACGCAGGAAACTGTCACGCAGAGAATCCAGAAGGAGAGTTTCCGTCAAGGAACTCTTATGTTGGCGTAAATTCCGGAAGCGCCCACTGACGGATTCTGCCAGCGATTGAGGTAGCCATGCATCCATGGCTCCGCGGACTGGGAGAGTTTAGAAACTGATTGCAAAGCCTTGAGGGCTTAACCGCTTACGCACAAGTAGCCCCTTATCCCATTACAGGAGAGAAACAGAAAGAGACTTCTGTCCAAGACTTCTGGTTAGCTCAGGAAATTTCTTCAGGTTTTTCAGGAAAAAATCCCAAGCCAGTGTCATGACACCAGGTTGTGGCTCGTCGTTTTAGGAGGATGAGGCCACAGATTCAGAAGGATCAGCAGGCCTTGAACCAGCCTTGAACACCATCTCTGCCCTGGAAGCCCCAGTACAAGAGGAACTTATATGGCTCACACCTCACCAGCCTGAGGAGGTTGCAATGCTGTCCTTTTACCCTTGAGGACTCCTGCCCTGAATGCAGCTGAGCCATGTGGTCTCCCATGATGTTGGAAACAAAGCAGACTGTGCTTACTAGAGGCAGAGCCAGCCACCCAGACAGAGCTACAGGTCTGAACCTTGCCATGCTTATCTTATCTTGGTGAATCTGAACCTATGACTATGTCTGCCCTGTCCAGTTTACAACCATATCCTTCCAACCTTCTGTCTAGGACCAACAGTCAATCATAGGAGAGCTGAGGAGAGCTCATCCCTTTCTAATCACATTGCCATTGAATGGAGAAAGAAGCATAATATGCAGTGGCTGCTTTCCATGCTTTTGGAGATTACATTCACATGGGTAAAAATATCTTAAAGGGGAATTAAAAAGGTAAAGGAACCCCTGACCATTAGGTCCAGTCGTGACCAACTCTGGGGTTGCGGCACTCATCTCGCTTTATTGGCTGAGGGAGCCAGCGTACAGCTTCCGGGTCATGTGGCCAGCATGACTAAGCCGCTTCTGGCGAACCAGAGCAGCGCATGGAAATGTCGTTTACCTTCCCGCCGGAGCGGTACCTATTTATCTACTCGCACTTTGACATGCTTTCGAACTGCTAGGTTGGCAGGAGCAGGGACCGAGCAACGGGAGCTCACCCCATTGTGGGGATTCAAACTGCCGACCTTCCGATCTGCAAGTCCTAGGCTCTGTGGTTTAACCCACAGCGCCACCCGCGTCCCAAAGAGGAATTAGCCATGCATAAATAAATTAGGCAACCCAAATATACTACCTGTTCTTTTCTACCATTCTCCTCTCATGCATTTCATCCATTTTTTATTTGCTGGAAACAACTGTCAAACTCTGTGCTTGTACTTACCTTAGTATGGCCAAATCTGTACTGATTATGATCCACATCAATGGAAGAGAGAAGCTTCTCAGAAGCCTTCTTGCTGTCAATAAACTGGCCTTCAGGAATTGCAGAGGCATTAAGAATTTTGTAGCTGTGGTAGGAAAGGCAGAAAGGAACAGAGAGGTGGGATAACTGAAGTCAGTAACAAAATACACTGGGGTCTTAATGGGGAAACAATATCCGAATAGGGAGAACAGTAGAATAATATACATGGGAACTCTTCACACATGCACACACGTGGGAGTGACATCTACACTATTACTGGACAGTGCTGGACAGTGAATGAGCATTCCAAACACGTGAATGGGCTCTTTTCTACACAAATGGAACCCTTCCTCCCATTAGAATGTTTCTCAGGTGGCAGAGACCCAAGGAGTGTGATCATTCCCACCCTTTTAGTTAGTAGTAGTAGTAATAATAATAATAATAATAATAATAATAATAATTTATTATTTATACCCCACCCATCTGGCTGGGTTTCCCCAGCCACTCTGGGTGGCTTCCAGCAAATATTAAAATACAATCATCCATCAAATATTAAAAACTTCCCTAAACAGGGCTGCCTTCAGATGTCTTCTAAAAGTCAGATAGTTGTTTATTTCTTTGATTATTTATACACACTTCCTGATAGTATGCAAGGCACTACATGGAAGCAGTTCCCGTGTGTGTGTAGAGGATGTGTGACAAATCTATCATTCTCAGATCCAATTCACATGGGGACTAAGTAGCATGTAAAAATATGAGTTGACTTAGTGACCACTGAAGCTCAGACACTTGTAAAGCAATCATAGTGCATCTGTACCATAGCTTTTCACAACTGGTGAAATGCCAAATATATGAAAGTGCTATAATCCAGATGCAATCACACACTTTGCTGTAGACTGAACTGAAACACGTCTTGAGTCAGTCTACATTTCTCCATGCTGAGAGGGTTACGACAGTTGTTGATACAGAAGAGAACTTCTTCTGAATTTTTCAACTGCCATGTGCTTCATGAAATGAATTGAGAACGCAGGACCAGCTAAATAAATGCATGAGTGGAATGACCTCTGTTTGTGCAATGGAACTCCCTCCTCACCACATGCACCCTGTGCTATTCCCAAATCTGCTCCAGAGGATTGGGGGAATCACTAGAACAGATTTAGAGGATATGCAGGGAAAGAGGGGAGATCAAAGTCCCATTGGGGGACAAGCAGCTTCTACGAAGTACCCCAATAGGAATAAGTAGGCTCTCATATAAATACAGTGGTACCTTGGGTTACATACACTTCAGGTTACAGACTCCGCTAACCCAGAAATAGTGCTTCAGGTTAAGAACTTTGCTTCAGGATAAGAACAGAAATCGTGCTCTGGCGGCGCGGCGGCAGCAGGAGGCCCCATTAGCTAAAGTGGTGCTTCAGGTTAAGAACAGTTTCAGGTTAAGTACAGACCTCTGGAATGAATTAAGTACTTAACCCGAGGTACCACTGTATAAAAAAGCAGCTAGTTTTAATATGCTAGGAAAAATCATCTGTCAAAATGAATATTCAGCTAATAGACCAGGCTTCCTCAACCTCGGCCCTCCAGATGTTTTTGGCCTACTACTCCCATGATCCCTAGCTAGCAGGACCTGTAGTCAGGGATGCTGGGAATTGTAGTCTCAAAACATCTGGAGGGCCAAGGTTGAGGAAGACTGTAATAGACCATGTGCCCAGAATCTAACTGAATATGTTACAACCAATATGGTTATATCTTATACAAGTGGGAATCAGATACTTCCTAAAAGCACAATTCCCACCCCATTAGAGCACCACACCCTTCATTACATACGTTTTATCGTTATTTATACAACCATGAAAATAGAGTAAAACATTAATATCAGTTTGTTTCTACTCTCTTTTCAGCAATAACTAGGGGGCCAAATAGTTCAGGAACAAAAATGAAACTATACAATCTCTCCTTTCAAGACTCTGCAGTTATTGACTAAATTCTGGGTCTTTCTGACTAGGTGCTGAAACGGCCTATACAAAAGAATATATTTATGAAATATCAACTTCAGCAATTGCAAAAAAAGTAGCCTTTTTATATTGTTAGAGGAAAGTGTACCGTTGCTTAAAGTCAGCATAGATGATTCTGCTGGGGAAGCCTTTCCTACAGATCCGAATACCTTCCAGTACCCCGTTACACCGCAGCTGGTGCATCACCAGGTGATGGTCCATTTCACCTTTAAAACCAAAGGAGAAAGGGGAAATTAAGAATGAATGTCAAACTTACAGGTAGAGTCATCATTTCATGAAATATGGGTCACCTGACATGGTTGTACAAATCGTAAGAACTTAACTAAAATATTGGGGAATATTGTTTATGTTTGCCACTATGTTATGTATTTTTGTGTTTTTATACTGTAAACTGCCCTGTGATCCTCAGCTGAAGGGCAGTATAGAAATGTAATTAATAAAATAAAGGCCAGATTTATAATCTTGGCAGGAATCTACAGTTTAAACTTGGGAATTTGAAAGCTTTTTGATACTACTTAATAAACTTAGCTCTTAAGTGCCTTATATCAAAGTGGCACATTTGCTTGGGAGACTGATGTTTGGGGGAAAATGAACTGAGCAAGGAGATCTTGTAGCCATTAAGAGGCATATAGTTTGCCTGATCATTAAATTATTCACAATAAAGCAATTTTACCAACTTCAGATAGGGGAATGATTCAACACAACGAGACACAGTAACTCACCGGGTGTCTTAGTCTCATTAGGAATTAGACAGCGCACAAAGTGAGGATGAGTGCTTCTCAGATTGGTCATCAGCTTGTTTAAATTCTCCTGTATCAGAAGAAAAGAAATGGGTTCTAAATGCACACAGGTCTGTTTCCCATGTTAATCTATACTATAAAGGGGAGAGCTGAAAGAAGTGCCACATACTCTGAATACAGCGGATACTGTCTGGAAAGAGCCACCCTTCTTCTTGGCACCTTTCTTGCTGCCACCGCTGTCACCTTTCAAACAAAACAGCAGCCATGTGAGATGCTGTACTGTTAACTAGAATCCTCCCTGTCCCTTGAGATATTAAATAGCATACAAACACATATTCATTCAGCTAGCTCTGTGATGGATGGGAAAGAGTTGAGGTAGTATATACCTTGGAAAAGAGCACCAGATCACGGTAAGATAAAGGATCCATGATCCATGTATTCAGAATAAATGACTGCTAAGTCAGTGAGGTTCCTGTTTTTGGACGCAATCCAGGAGAAGTAGTTGTATGTAAGAGTAACATGTAAATACCAGTGAAATCAGTAGAACTAGCTTGTCACAATTTAAGCCCCAGTGATTATAATGGGATAACAAACTTTCTCTGGATTGGAGATAGTATCTATGATAATTGAATTCAATGACACAACAAACAGTGGCAGCAAACCTGACCTCTGGTGTAGATATTATTATTATTATTATTATTATTATTATTATTATTATTATTATTATTATTATTTATACCCTGCCTTTTTCCCTGATGGGTACAGAAATCCAAAGTAGTCTTTTCCCTTTTAGTTCAATTTAAAACTAAGTTTGCAAGAGAACTTTTGTTTTGGTTCTTTAGTGTCTTACCAGAACTGCAAGAATCAGTATCCCCAAAACTTACTGAGTTTCTCTTCCCCTACATATTATTTATTATTATAATTTATTGAATTTATATTTCGCCCTATACCTGGAGGTCTCATCTGACCTTAAAATTCCCTAAATTAGATGAGCAGGTTGTCAGCCTGGGCTATGAACGGGAGCTACGTATGTGGCTTCTGTGTGGCTATGTGGACACATGGACCCAGGCAAAGCAATTCTTCTGATTCCCTATCAGAATGGCTGAATCAAGAGATTCAAACAGAGGCAAACAAGAAGCAAAAGATGTTAAACAGATCTACGCTTTTCAGAAACTGTGCTTACCTGCATCTGTACCAGCATAGTTGGAATAAAGGAAGGACAACAATTTCAGGGATGATTTCTGATACAGTCCTACAATTGTTTCATTCAAGGGGTCCTTGTTCTTGTCCAGCCACCCACTGATGTTGTAGTCCACAGTGCCAGCATAATGGACCAGGGAGAAGTGGGCCTCAGCCTTGCCTTTGACAGGCTTGGGTTTCTGGAAGTTGTTGCTTTTGCCAAGATGCTGGTCATAGAGCTTGTTCTTGAAAGATGTGTCTGTTGCCTTGGGGAACATGCACTCTTCTTCTAGGATGGAGAAAATGCCCATTGGCTGGAGGGAACAAGAAGAGCAGATGCAGAGAAACAGACATTGTTCAGTGGACTGTACAATGCATCGCTGTTCTGCATCACAAGTACTATTCTGGAGCATTGCTATTGCCTCTGAATGTAAAGTTAATAACTATACATTGACATTAAATGACACAAGGCATTATTATTTTTTACTGATTCAAAACCAACAGTTTCTGTTGCAAATCAGTTTTTGCTGTCATGAAAGCACCAAATATGAGAAGTGGATGGAGTCATGTGTGATGCAACAGATACACTGTTGGGTTCAAATGCTTGCTACTATAATTCAATCTAACCTACGCAGCAGGACCACTGGGAGTGCAAAATGTGACACGTTTGTAAACTGCCTCGAAAAACCTGTTGGAGAGATAGGTTATACTGAATACATTAAACCAAAGGCACCCTCCAATCGATACCACTTTCATGATCGTCATTATGATCATGATCATCAGAGCTTTCCAAGAAATGAGCTAAGCCTAGCCCCTGCTCAATTTATTTAATATCCTGGGCCCAGTTAGCCTTACTGAATCTTCTCACTGTGTTTCACTGCAACTTGTTTGTGTCCCTGTATCAGCTTCCTCTCTCTGAAAATTCCTTGTCGAATAGAATCAGGCCACGCAGGTGTGCAGTATACAGGTGTGCCTCATCTTCATGCTCTTCCATGATCTACTACTTGTCTAGGCCCTGCAATGTTCTTCTCAGATCCTCAGCCCTTCATGGCCACCTGTCCCATTTGCCTTGCTTTCTATTGACTCTTTCATTCCCATCTCATCATTTGTGATGGCATGGTTCACCCTCTCACCTTGTTTAGTATGGGATAAAAATACCACAAAGGAACAACTGTTTAAGTAGTAAGTCAGAATTATAGGTTGAACTGCTCAAGTACAGAAATTCATTTAATTGCAGGCCTTTTGCCAAGAAATGCTGAGAGTTAAAACAGGAAGCACCTCTTACCTTCTCAATGAGTTCAATGCAGGCAGCCAGGTCCATTCCAAAGTCAATGAACTCCCAATCGATTCCTTCTTTCTTGTACTCCTCTTGCTCCAGCACAAACATGTGATGGTTGAAAAACTGTTGCAGTTTCTCGTTGGTGAAGTTGATGCACAGCTGCTCCAGGCTGTTGTACTTTACAAGCAAAATAATAGTTTTTGTATTTTTAAATGAGCATGGACATTTTGAAAGGTTTTTTTTATTTTGTTGTGTAGGATTAATGTTCACTTACATCGAAGATCTCAAAGCCAGCAATGTCCAGCACCCCTATGAAATGCTGCCTTTGCTGTTTGGTGTCCAGCTGCTGGTTAATGCGTGTCACCATCCACAGGAACATCTTCTCGTAGACAGATTTTGCGAGTGCACCCACAGAATTGTACACCTATCCCAATGAGAAGTGGAGAATTTCTATTAAAAAAAAGAGCTGTACTTGCTTCCAATTAATTTTCATGTGCTATTCTTGTCCTTAAAAGCCATAAATGGCTTGAATGTCAGGAAATCTTTCCTATATGAGTACTCCCTGAGTGCTCTGCTCATCAAGCAAGATCATGCTCCCACCGCTAGCATTGTTTGATATGAGGTTGACTGGCACAAAGGACAGCGCATTCTCCATTGTAATGTTCTCACTGTAAAACTCCCCTGTACAAATGTTTGGAAGAACCACTCAATTTTGCCTTTCAGGTGTTAAGAAGCTTGGGGCTAGTTTGTTCTGGAGACATTTTCATTTTTCTTTTCAGATTTCACTGTGGGTCTTTTGGAATCTGCTCCTGTTTTGGACATGCATTGTTTTTTATAGTGCTTTATAATTGTTCTGTTTTTTCCAAATATATTGTTTCAAGTTTATTAAGGTTTGATATATTGTTACATTCCCCAAGGGTCCTACTAAGGCCTGCGGTGTGCCTACAATCAATTTAATGCATACATTTACATATATAAAATACTTCAGGACAAAACTGCTAGTTTAAAAGCAAATATCACAATGAAAATGTACCTGCTGAACATTTTGTCCTTTAGTCACATATTCATTTCCAACTTTCACTCGTGGGTAGCACAAACCTTTAAGCAAATCTGCAGAGTTTAGGCCCATTAAGTAGCCTGCTTTGTCAGCCACTAGATATAAGTAAATGAAAACAAAAACAAATATTAACTCTATACCATCAGCTCTGGAGTCATCAACAGCATTCAGAAACTCCATGTTACACCCACAAAAAAGCTGTCCAGTTGTCTGTAGAGATGGTGACTTTATATAATACCCATATAGGATGCAATTGGCTTTAATATTTTCATCCAGTCATTGTACATTTTTGTTAAAAGTGTGGAGCAGAACTTTGGGAACATGCTTTTACATACAATCTGGTCATCAGAAAAAACTGGCCACCACGGTATAAGGGGTAATCTCCTGGCAGACCTAGACTGAGCCTTGTAGTATATAAATGTAATTGACAATCTACATAGAGATACGATAAAAAATAGAAGAAAAACGTAACTGTGCAGTAAAAGTGTATTTAACAGATAACGTACAATGACAATGTTTGGAAGTCTTTTTTTAAAAATCTCAACTGCTTTTTCTTCTTTATTTTTCTTCTTTTTCTTTTCTCTTTCTTTATTTCTTTTTTCTTTCGTTCTATAAATGGTAGTGTCATGTGTATTGTGAGGTATAAAAAGTATCTTTGCTTCAGTTGCCATCATTTTCTTTTTTGTTACAAACAAAAACAGAGAGTGTTGTATAAATGTATATTTTTTAAAAATAATAAAGATTGAATTGGGAATTGTAAAAAAAAAAAAGAAAAAGAAAAAGCTGGCCACAGCACAGCCAACACATATAATGCAGACTTGAGGACAATGTACCATATAACATTTACCTTCAGTACCATCTGGCTCTGCTTGCTCCTCCCGCTGCTTCTGTTTGAATTTCAAGTTCCCATAATGCATCACTGCCCCTGTCAGCTTATAGATTCCAACCCTCTCTTCAGCAGTGAAGCCCAGGATGTCAATGGCACTCTGCAGTGAGTAACAAGTAAAATATACAGAGGCTAAGTTTGTGGAAGTCTCCAACAGTAGATAGCATTTGAAAGCAAAAATAAAAAATGAAGAGCACTTAATTCATACAAAGGAGACAGAAGCACTCCTACCTACCAATAACGATTAACAATGCCATAGTGGATTAGTGGATTCTGCAAGTGGAAAAGTTAAAGGCCACCCACACATCTAAGTGAGTGCTGTTTTTTTCAGGGAAGAAATATTTCATGTCATTTCCTATAAGATACCATCACTTACCCAAATTGACAAAGCTGACCTGAAATAATGGACACACTTTATTCCAGTTTTCCATAGAACAGAGATCCCACCATTACCCTTCTTGCCCTATGCAATGTGATCTGCCATTCCTAGTTTTTTGTCTTGCATAATAGCATTCTGAGCTTTACAGGCGTGTCTATGATCTACAAGCAGTGTTAATAACAACAAGGTTATTTTGGTCTATGTGCTTCCATCCCCTCTAATGTATTTTCAAGAAACTTACTGTTCAGATTAAACTCAATCTTTTTTCTTCTTCTTTTTTTTTACAGGGTGAAATCAGCTAAAGCTCTCCTCACCACTCCAAAGGAAATGAAGGTGAACTCTTGTGAATTCTGTTCTCTAGCAGCAATGACCATCCCGTACCACTTGGGGATGCAAAAGCCCTCTGTAATTTTACAGACTCCTATATCCCAACCATTATCTTCTGTAATTGATTAAACAGTGATGCAGTTTGTGTTAGGATGCAGGTGACTAACTATCCAATTACAATCTCTTATGCATAGAAAAATAACCAGGAACTCTTAAAAAAGATTTAATATTCTGATCTCAACTGCAGTTATTGGTAGCAACTGAGATATTTTGATGTATGCTCACAGAATGTTTTGGAAGATCTTGCCCTTGTCACGAAAGTTGCTCAGACTGACAAAGGAAACTTATAGGACACTGTAAGACTGCCCACTATTGTGTCACAGAAGCCACAGTTTGCTCTGCCTAAGATGTGATCAGCAGCACTGTCAGTAGCTCTGATAAACCAAATCAATAATTATTTTTGCTGTGTATCTTCAGAAATGTCTTAATTTGCGTAATAAATTCTTACCGTGAAATGTAAAGCTTAGCCACGACAAATTTAAAACACTTTCATAGACTACTCTGGTACTTATCTTTCTGGGTACTTCATGTTTCTGGAAAACTGGGCAAATAATGAATTTGTAACTCGTTTTGTCCCAGTGCAAACTTTCAATAAGTGCTCATAACCACACAGAACCAGATTTCACATAGCACTGCTTCAATACACCTGCTAATTAGACTGCTGGGCAAATGCAATCACTCTGTATTAGGAACCTTTCTTTGGGGAAAGATATCTGGAACTCCCTCATCAACTGAGAAACAAATGTGCATTTAGGGCACTATAAAATGATCATTTTCAAACACCCTCAGGGAGACTTACATCAGTTGCTAATAGCTCTTCTGCATCATCTATGCTGGCCACAGTGAGTTCCCCCTGACTCACAAATGGGAAATCATAGGGATTGGTGGAAATGAGCATAAGGTCTGCAAGCAAAAAGAGAGAGAGAGAGAGAGAGAGAGAGAGAGAGAGAGAGAAAGAAACTATGTTGGTTTCCTTTTGAATAGCTTGAATGAATGAAGAAAATGGATTTCCATGTTGCTTCCTCTTACCAATCAACTCTGGTTTCTTATTTGACATTATCTGGTAAAATATGTGGTAGCTCCTCTCAGCAGAGAGCTGAAATGTCACTCTAGATTTCTCCAGAAGATCTGTGAGAATTTGAATATAAAAACAAATAAGCAAAATCCAGGGTGTTCTTTGTAATACTGTGCTTTATTTTTCAAGTAGAAATGGAGCAGCCACTCACAGGTTTCAATGTCTGCAGATGCCAGCTTTCCTGTGGTCCCAAAATGAATTCTGATAAATTTGCCCTGGTGAATTGAACATTGGTATAAGTCTTCTCTTGCAAATTTGGTAGGAAGTGAACACATATTTAATTTATAACATGCATATTTTCTGCACAACTGAGCAAATCATACATACATACATAAATACATACATACATAAATGGTCAGAACTTACAAAACGTGAAGAGTTGTCATTTCTCACAGTCTTGGCATTGCCAAAGGCTTCCAGTAGAGGGTTAGCCTGGATGATTTGATCCTCCAGGGTGCCCTAATTATAACATGAGAAATTTCCTGTGAAATTGTGCTTTGAAAGCATTGAAGAGCACAGATCATTATGGCAGCTTTAAGCATTCTGTTAAACTACACAAAACTTTAAAATGACATCTCCCTTCAAGAGAAGGGATGCAGTAGGGGTGGATCAAAGAAAAGGTTAATTTAAGTCGCTTACATTTCTCTCTGTGTGTCTTCAGCTAATTTTGATTTTTACATCTGCTAAAGTTGGGGTGCATTACTGATATTTCCAGAATAACAGCAGTATGAAATAGCCATTGAAAACTTTATCAGTATCACAAACCTTCATTTTACCCGGTTGAGGTTCCTTCTTCTTGTCCCCAGCAACTGCAATTGTCGCAAAGTACTGGATGACGCGCTTGGTGTTCACAGTTTTTCCTGCACCGGATTCTCCACTGTTGGAACAAAGGAGTCCAAACTTAGTATCTTAGTCTTTCTTTCTTATTGTGGTGATTACAGCCCCCTCCTTTTTTCCTCCTTGGCTTGTTTGCCAGTAATTAAATACGTCTGTTTCCATATTCAATTTTGTTTTGTAAACAACTTGAAGTGTGGAAACATCCAATGACTGTATTATCCACTCCTACAACATTAGCTATTCTGGGGGGGAAAAATACTCACGTAATCAGGACTGACTGGTTTTCGCGGTCTGAAAGGTAAAAAGGAGATACCAGTCAGTTCTCTTTCTAGTCAAACTCTATAAGGGCTGATCTGAGGATTCTGCTTAGGAAGAGACAGATCTAGGGTTCATAAAGCTCATTACTGATAAAAACTGACCAGCAGTGGTTCTCAGCATTTCAGATAGGGAACTTTTGCAGCCCCAAGTAGAGATGCTAAGGACTGAACATTGACCATCTGCTTGCAAAACTTGTACCCTGCCACTGAACTACAGTCCGTCTCCTTCTTACAGATTAATCAGCTGAAAACATGCTATGGATAAACTGTGCTATGTATATGTAAGAGGATCACTTCAGAATGGGATCTTGTCACCCTCTTCCAATTTCTTATAGTAGAGAGTGTTTCAGGTATGGGGATGCTGGAAGGTGAGGAGTTGAGTGTCAGAAAGCGGGCGTTAGAGGACATGGGATAGAAACGTGAACCTTGCAACCTCATCTCCCATGTGCCATATCTAATAATTTCTTCACCTTGACTGCTTTTGGAAAGTTGGCAGGAACTGGAGAAAAGAAGACCTTTCCCTGCCAATGAGCTTATAGCACTAGCTTTCCACCCAAGATCCTACTTCAAATAACTAGATAAATGTCTTAAAGCACCTCTCCCAAAAAGTACCTATGCTGGTTAGGCAAACCCTCTTATCTGACTTCTGATATTATGCCGAAGAAGCAATTTGCATAGGAGGAATTGTGAAGGAATGTGAACCATTTCTCTTGCTCCTTTTGAAATGCTTGAAGCTCAGTCCTCTTGTTCTTCGGTAAGGGTGGGACAGCTTCATCCAACCAGCATCTCTCCTTCACTCTCAACTATCAATCTCCATCTTCTCAGACAGAATTTTACCTGTTTAGCCTCACCTCTAAAAGGAAGGTGAAACAAATGGCTGAGGAGATGGACACTGATAGTTGGAAGAGATGCTGGCAAATGGGTCCTACTGCTCATGCTAAGAAGACTACATGGATGTATATCCCTCCAAAATGAGGGTTGTGGTGCATGTAATTTGTTAAAACTTCTATGCCTCAAATATTTCTGTAATGTGTAGGTTTGAACTTTGCACTCTAGTTGCACACTAACTTCTGAGTACTCACCAGTTAACATAAACTGATAGGCATTGTCAGAGATAGAGAAGATATGAGGAGGTGCCTCTTGCCGTTTTTTGCCCCTGTAACCAGACACTACTTCTGGGTTATATACCGGCAGCCACTTGTAAGGGTTGACAGTGACACAGAAGAGACCTGAGTAGGTCTGAAGAAAAAGGAGACAATGCATATCATGGTACGTAGTTGATGGATTGAAAAAGAAACAAACTAGGCTTCAGATTCAGTTTCAACTTACATAGATCATCCAAGAAGCATAACGCTCTTTGAGGTTGTACAAGACAGCAGGCTCGTGGAGATGGGTCATCATAACCATGTCCTCAATTTTATCAAATTTGGGAGGATTCATGGCAAAAACCTGATCTTCCTTAACTGTCACAGTCTGGGAGAAAAGGGTTATAGAGAAGATGAACAAATATGGGAGAGGTAAGTATTTTGAAAGTAGGCCATTATTTTCAACTAGAGGTCTCTGGGATTGTATTACCTTGATCCTAATATTTATAAATTTCCAGTAGGGACCCCACATTTTAATGTTTAGTGCTGAACATTTTGGTGGTTGAAAGATATTTTTGAGGGAGTGCTAAATGAACTCCAACTTAGGTTGATTTCATAAAAATAATAATATTAAAATGGTTCCTGAAGCAGCAGAGACATGACCCAACAACAAATACTGTCCTGAATTTAAAAGCTTACTTGAAAACCACTAGAATGGAGGGAGGGTTAAAAAGATTCACAAAACTCCTTATCTTTCATCTCAGCAAAATTAATGTTAAACATCTCTTTTGAGTTTTGTGTGTGTTGTGGCGCTATACATGTTGGCATGTAATACTAGGACATAGCATATTTGCTTCATAATTCCCAAGCGTTTATGGTTAGATAGTGCCAATATTTTAATGGTTGACTACTCCCAGTCTCCAGACCACTTTCTGGAAAAATAAAGTGGTACCCTAGACTGCAGAAGCTGGCCAACCTTGAACTAGGTAACCAAGAACCATTCAGTGAAACAGGTAGGTTAAATTCCTACTTACACGGTCATCTTGCTCAATTTTGACAGTGATTTTCCCCGGCTCTCTACTCAGTATAGTGCCTTTGACGTACATTTCTTTGTCATCTGTCACAAAGCAGGCTGCTTTAGCATCAAATGGACGATTCTGAGCCTCAATTCTCTCCTTCTCCGGTTTCCGGAGAAAAGGAGCCGCCTCTCCAAATACAGCCATTTCAGAGTCTGAGGTCATTATTATAGATTGGCTGAAGGAATGAAAGAAGTTTAAGGTATAATTGCACCCACAGTATTTATGTGCTCAACGAAACTGACAGTGATAACACCAGTATTTCTGACTATTGGTCATGTTCCAACATTTACATTCTCCTTATTATGGTCCCACACTAAGAAAATATGCATTTGTGAATGTTAAAAGAGCAGGAGATTCTGGCCCTCCCCAGACTGATGTTGTATTGTGGATGTATTCTGTAACATCTTCTTGACAACAATAGTGCAATAGTGGTGGATTTATTCTGCTTTAGTTTGTTCTGTGCAGTACTGTGCACCTTATTTAAATATACTGGTTATTTGTATTGTAACCATTCATGCATGCTGAATTTAAAATGAAATGGTTCTTACCTTCAGTCACTAAGAAGGCAGATTAAGATCTGAATCTTTTGAATGTGAACAGAAAGAAGTAAAGAAATTAATCCGAAAAATAGCATGGACTTGGTATATAGCTGAATTTCCTTGATATTTTAATCCAAAACAGTGAATTTGCAATAAAGGGCATAACTGAAAAAACTGCATTTTACAGCAAATAAAATTATTTACTATTTCTTACTAATATTGCCACCTAGGAGCAAGAACACTTGTATTCAAATACAGACTTGTTCTTGCATTTATCCCCTACTATCACTAATAAGCATACTCTTAAACAAATAAATTATTAATTATGAAACATATTATATATTCACTTTATCTGCATTTCTTTTGGCATGTCGGATTTTTTTAAAGTTTGCATCTGAGGAATTTGGAACAATAACAAATCTGTAAAATGGCATTGATGGAAAGGACAATTAATGTACATTCCTGCAACTGTAACCACAACTGTATTAATGCTATTGACACTCAGCATTATATTAGGATATCTGGAGAAGCAGTCACATAAAGCCTTGAACAAGGGCAAACATTTTGGCTTCCTTAGAACACAGCAAAGACTGTGACTTACCTTGAGATAGTGAACTAGAGAAGAATCAAGGAGCCTTGGGCCTTACAGCCTTTATACACAGCCATCTGCCAACGCAGCATTCTAGGCCTCTATTTTTGGTGAATTAATAATTTATTCTTTAGTTGCAAATGTGTTGAAGACCTGATCTCACATGCTCTTTCTGTTAATTAAGGGAGGGACATGATTAGCTAAAGGTTACAAGGAGTCAGCTGGTCAGAAATTTCTTTTCCTCCTCTGACATTATATCACCCACTGCCAGCTTCCATACCTAATGCAGAAAACTCTAGTCTAGAAGGTTTGTAGTGATGTCTCAAATAGGGAAAAATCTGTATATTCCAATGGAACATCACTCAAGCAAGAAATGGCTTGTTAAGAGGTCCAAGGGGAATTAATTTTCTCAATTCATATTAAATTAGCAGTGTCTACTCAAAAGCAAGAGAGCAAATCAATTCTCTAACCTTCTGAAATCCCTTCACCCACACAGATAGGATGCTAGTTTACAATTTTAGAATATGCTCTTACAAACGTTTGAAACCGGTTTGCATTTTAAGCACATTATTAAGCTTGGTTAATACAACAGTAAATTGGGCTGGGTCGATATTATCTCTCAGAATATTTTTGATTTATTTTTTTTAAATAGAGATTTTAGAGAACTCCAAATCTGAAACTTCAAAGTAAAATGCGTAACATCAGAGGAATCAGCAGCCACATTCTTTCACAAACAAGTGTTACCTCTCCATTACTGTCAGCTGTCAGTTCATTTCCTCAAGGTTAAAGCAGTTCTTCAAGATTCCCCATACTGATTCCCTCAGAACTGTACAAGAGAAAGTCACTTCATGTCTAATGAAAAGAACCCTTCCGGACCTTGTTAATACCATTATTGCACTCCTCCTTAGATACCAATAAGCCCCAGAAGACATGATCATATTCCAAGCTAATAATAATATCTGGAGCCAATAGAAGAGCACAGAACTTATTTCCTTCTAAATACGCGTGGTTGTGGATGCAGAGGCGGGTGTCACATACTGGCTGAATTCTCATAGAGTCATGTAAGATCTCAAGCAGGACCAATCCGACCTGCCACAATTTCACATGGGGTTTGGGGGTGGCGGCTAATAAAATGGCCTGCAAAAAGCTCAGCACCCTTAGGGAGGCTAAGAAGGATAGGAGCTGAGAATTGAATAGAAGCTAGAGAGTGAATACGCCCTTTGCAAGGTCTGTGCATATGTTTCTTTGTTTGTTTGTTTTAAACAAAAAACAATGTGTGAGGAGCAACAATAGTGGCAATACCTTGATTGGCACAACAAAATTCTTAAATCTAGTCCTCTATTAACAACACAAAGGTCAAGCATCTGCAAGAAAAAGCATGCCACTTATAAAGAAGCTCAATACACAATAAGCCCCCTGTGTGGAATTTTGAACAAAAGGCTTGGCAGGTAATACTGTAGTCTGGAATGTTTTAGAGAAGGAGAGGTTTGAGTGCCTTTTCAGTCAGCGTCTCTCCTAGGGCTGTGCCTTCCTCTTCCTGGAGGGATGCGGACAGTGGTGGCACACAGTGTGTGGTGATAGGAACAGATCTGCTGTGCCTTCCAACTGAGCTTGTCCTGAGCCTACAGCTTGAGGTGGTCACTTCCCCATGCCTAATTGGTGGGCTGGGCCTACAGAGAACCACTGTGTGCCATCTAGTCATAGTGGAGTAACCTAGACTGCTGTGATGCTGAGAGATTCTCGGGTTCACACTGCCAGCAAAATGCTATATGCAATAATGTTTCGTTGTCATTGCTGCACAGTGCTGCTTTGCCAGATCAAAAACTTATAGAACTGAGTTAATTCAAGTGGTTCCAGACAGCTTAAAATTCCTGCTGCATTATTGATATACAAATCCCCTAAGGAATTTTGTGGTGGCAGTGAAATTTGCTCTGATGTCTATTGTTCAGAGTAAAAGGCACATCACACACACACACACACACATGCATCTCAAGCATTTGGGTCCTTTCTGCTACTCTTTAGTATGTTTCAGAATCACTGCTTAGACCTTGAAGAAGGCAGTGCTGCATTACCTCCTTAAGAGAACCTCCCTGGACCTGGAACTGTTAAATAACTATTGTCCTGTGGCCCTACTCAAGAATGTGGCAGCAGTTCAGTTTCAGGAATGTTTGGAGGAGACTGAATATCAGCTCGGTTTCAATTCAGCTTCAGGACCAGTCATGGCACTAAAATTGTCCTGGTCATCCTGGTTGATGACATTTGTCAGGAGAGAGATGGGGGAGCGCAACCCTGCTCATTCTCCTTGAACGCTTGGCAGCTTTTGGGGATTGGCTCAGGGAAATGGGGGTTTAGGGCATTGTTCTTCCATGGTTTTGCTCCTATCTCTATGACTGTTTTCCCTCTATAAGACACCTCCTATTTTGGGGGACTCAAAATTAAGAAAATGGGGGGGGGGAGAGATTGCTCCTGTGTATAAGACTACCCCCTTTTTAACATTATTTTTAGTTTAAAAATCCCTAATCTTATACACCGAAAAGTACGGTAATTATGGGCCAGGGATTACTGTATGATATCATGGGAACTTTCCTGTGGTATTCTGAAGGGTTCCATCTTGTCCCTCATGCTATGTAACACCAGTATGAAACCACTGTGACTTTGGAGTGAAGCTCTATCTCTCAGTTCCATCTGAATCAGGAGAGATGGCTGAGGTGCTAAACAAGTGTTTGGAAGCAGTGATGGGTTGGATTTGGGCCAACAAATTGAAGCTGAATTCTGAAAAGATAGATGTGTTCTCTGTTCCAACACTCCTAAGATCCAACATTGTCACTAGAGGCTCACGTGGTCTCAGTGGCAAGGAGTGCCTATTTCCAGTTCCAGCTGCATCTCATTGTGAACTTGAAATGACTTAGCTACTGTACTCCATGCTCTGATAAATTTCAAATTGAATTATTGCAATGTCCTTTACATGGGGCTGCCCTTGAAGATGACTTTGGAAACGTCAACTGGTCCAAAATGCAGCTGCCAGATTACTGACTGGGGTTCCCTTTAGATCTCCTATAACCCCTGTTTTTAAACTTCATTTCAGGGCCCAATTCAAGTTGCTCCATTTAAATGACGTAGGCCCCAAATATTTGAAACACCACTACCCCATTTCCTAAAGACCCTATCGGATGCTGAGATCAGCAGATAGTTCTGTCACTCTCAGAAGGTGTTAGTGGCCCAGGCTAGGTTGTTGAATCCATAATGGGAAATGCTATACCTGAGTTTATAACTTTCATACAACCTGTTAAATATGTAGGCTTTCCCAGACCCCCCAAGTGTCCCTATTTTCCAGGGATGTCTCTGATTTAGAGAAGCCATCCCAGTTTCTGATTTGATCCTGGAATGTCCCACTTTTCCTTAGGATGTCTCTACTTTCATTGAAGAAATGCTGGAGGGTATGAAGTTATCCGACCCCCAAGCTGTCTGAGGGCAATCCTGTATTGGGAAGCTTTGTTTAATGTTTTATTATGTTTTTATATATGTTGGAAGCTGCCCAGAGTGGATGTGTGGCGTATAAATACTGTAGTAAAATTATCATTATGAAATGGGACGTCCCTATTTTCAGCGGAGAAATGTTGGAGGGTATGCTCTCCGTGTGGAAGAAATGTGGCTTCTAACTTTTATCAGTTTGAATAAACCCGCAGCAACAAATTATATTTAGTTCCGCCCCCATTTAACTGCCATGGCTTCCCCAAATTATCCTGGCAGCTGTAATTTAATGAGACTGCCAAGAATTCTGTCAGGGATCTGTACCTTCAATCCACTCTCTCCCACCCCCTCTGAACTGGTTTACCAGATTTCCTGTGGGAACAGAATGACTAGTAAAACTGCAGTGTACTGTTCTTATGGCCGAGGCATCAAATCCTACACCCCTTTTTCGCAATAGTTTCCTCATTTAACATTGACTTTCTTTTCAACATAAGCCTAAGCAGTAAATTTTATGTGTTTCAACTGTTTGCCTTTGATACATTTTCCTAGGAAATTATCTGGAAGTGTCAGGCCTTGAAAACCATATCTGGAGGCCTCTGTAGAGAGAAAGAGCCAAAAGGCCTGTCTAAACAAGGGCTGCATGGAGTAAAAGCAAATTCCTGTCAGAACTTATTAGAACCAGCTGCCACTGGGTGGGTGGTCAGTCTGAGGAGAAATCTCTTTTGGGGAATCAGTTCTTCCATATTTCTCTGTAGTGTAGAAGATTCACAGAGGATTTATAATGTCCAACTGTTTAATTGGGTTCCATTAATTTCAATGGGCCTACTACACTAAGTAAAATGTATGTGCATACAACCCATTGCATAAATGAGCGTGGAACTAAGTAGGAGAGCTGGAGCAGCAGAGAGAATAAACCAGGGACACAGAGGACAAGAGCAGGGAACAGCCATCAGTAAGTGCCCCAGCAAACTGCAGAGAGACACACAGAAAGAGGAATTTGAAGCCAGCTTGTTTAGTAAAGGGTGCCATTTGATATAAGCTCCGCTAGATTCTTTGGTCTGTGATTTCAATCTCTGAAACATGCTGCCTTCCTTGGTCCGCTGCTGAACAGTGTTTTCCACAGCTATCTGTAAGTACTGTTCCTTTTAGGGGAAAGGTTGGTTCTTCTGTATGCCCAGGAACAGATCGTTGTTTTATCTAATGTCCCACTTTTTGCAAAGCACTCTCCATAGCTTCCCTTCACCAGAGTTCCTCTTAAGAACCCTTAAATCTGTGTGGCTTGAGGAGAGAGACAGTTCCATGCTGCACATCCCATAATCTCATTCGGTTTTCTCTGTGTGGTTGCGTGTGCTGCAGTGTAGGGTGTTGAATCACTCTCTAGCCTATGCTCTTGTAATTGTGGTGTGGGTAAAATGGGATGTTTCTTAAAAAAATAAACCATTGACTGGTAAGTAAATTAGATGGAAATTTTCTGCACCAGCCCCTACACCTAGTTTTGTTGTGAAAGGTAGGTACAGTTTGCCCAGCACTTAACAGAAGTGTTTGGTTCCAGGGGTGCAGGCACAAAAAGGCAGAATAATGCAAAACAGAGGATGCTTACTGGGCTGTGGGAAGCCCGGGAAGCAAAGAAAAGCCACTGTGCTTCGGGTTGGGAAATAAATAAATGTAGACCAGGGAATGGTGGGTTTTCCCAGCTCTCCATTATCATAGAACCATAGAATTGGAAGGCACCCTGAGGGTCATCTTAGTCCAACCCTCTGCAATGCAGGAATCTCAACTCATGTAAGGTTGCAATCACATATTTATTATTATTATTATTATTTAGTTTTTTAATGTAAAGTGAGTGTAAGTTGTATAGGTTTTGGCAAAGCTACACTCTGCCCACCTCCCACTCTGTTTTCCTCTTACTACGGTATATATACTGCTGGACTGGTTGGACTTTAAATGTTCAAAAAATAACTTTTTGGACATACAGTAAAACAAGTCCTGAATCAGAGCAGAAACTCCTGTCTGGGATGCTAATTGGGGGGGGGGGTTGTTTTGTTTGTTTCCTAAGCCAGAAGCTCAGGTAACACCTGTACACCAGGGATATACTATGTCGTTTTGTCAATTGCAGTTAACTGCAAGGGGCAGGTAGAACCTCTGGGGCCCTGCTCATTGGCTTGCCATAAGTCCCTCATACTAGTGGGTCCCTAGAGACAGGGCCTTTTTGATGGTGGCCACACACCCTTGGAACTCTATCCCAAAGAAATAGGTTTGCTCTGTTCTTAAATGGAAGTGAAAAATGTTTCAGTCTGCATTCTGTAAATTTGATTTTAAACTGTTTTAATCTGATGTTGCTTTGGTCTTGTATTTGAATTATTTCATTTGTATTTTAAAATTTGAACTGTAGCTTTTAATAATGTTTCATAAGCTTCCTTAGGAAAGCTTTGGCCTGAAAGGCAGCATATGAAAATTGTAAATAAATGAAAAAATATCCAGTGATTCCTCTGAAACTCAGCTGCTGAGAGGCAACAAATAAAGGAGAACTACTGCATTTTGATGCCTTTCTTGTTGACTTTGCAGAATCAATTGGTTGGCCACCATAGGAAATAGGGTGCTAGACTAGATGGGCCTTTGGGCTCTTCTTAAGTACAGTGCTTGCATTTTAGTTTTGATAATCAGAAAACTGAGGCACAAAAAAAGAACAGCTATATGTGAATAGAATAACTACTACAGTCACAACTGACTACTTAATCTTAGTCTAAGTGCTCACTTAATCTTATTCACCACTGGAGACCCACCAGATGAGGATAAGCTTGAGATAACACCAGGAGGGTGAGATTCACAAAAAGGATGGCACATTTTTATGTATGCAAAGGTTTCTACAGTCTTTATTTCCTAGACACCGAGGACAGAACAAACAATAATTACACATCAAAGTGATGAAGAGCTTCACATTTTGTGTATTTCTTCAGTCACCTTGAAGTTTCTATACATGCTTATTCTTCACTTTTGACTGCCTTTCCAGCATCACGGGATTTCACCCGCAGTTTGTTGACCTGTGACTCTGCAATGTCAGCCCTCTCTTCAGCTTCTTCCAGCTCATGCTGAATCTTGCGGTATTTGGAGAGGTTGAGGTTGGATTGTTCCTCCTGAGAATAAAATTATGAAAACCATATTATTAAAAATCCAACTTCTCTTTTATTTCAACCATAACCAGGTGACTGGGAGCAGGATGCTAATGTCTTGATTCTTCATTATGTGATTATGTGATTTAACTATTGTTACAAGTTTGTGGGCACCAGTTTATGGAAACCCAGCCAGATGGGTGGGATATAAATTAACACTAATCATCATCATCCCTATAATCCTAGCAAGTGTTAAAATATAAACCAGGCTAGCAAGTCTGCCTAAGTAGTAGATCCATTGAAATCTTGTAGAGTCTTCTTAGTCATGACTAATTTAAGTTTCATTTATTTCAATGGGTCCACTCTAAGTTTAATTAAGTCTGGATTCAACATATAGTTTTCTCCATGCTGGGAAAATGTTCAGTTCTTAATTTTCTGCCTGTCAAGGAAAAAATTATGAGAAATCTAGTCTAGACTCCCAATTAAAAATATGACAGATACACATAAGTCAAAATTGTTATTATAACTCATTTTAAAAAATGATATTCTCCATATTTGTGTTATGCAATATTCTTGCGTTCATTACTTAATTAGTATTTCCATCTCACAGTTTCCTTTTGATTCTTGCTTTCCTTATCTGCAGTATCAGATAATGTGCCACTGTTTAGGACTTTGGCCCACAGGCATTTTAATGAAACTCATTACAGTAAATATAATCAGATTTATTTGAAATGTAGCCATTGTTCCATCTTCAGTGCAATACTTACAGCTTCTTCAGATTGTCTCTTATAAGCTTTCACTTTCATTTGCAGTTTGTCCACCAGATCCTGAAGCCTCAGAACATTCTTCCGATCTTCCTCAGACTGAACAAATGGAAGAAAAAAGTGAGCTTATATAATTTAAAATTCATTCCTCAGTTTGATTTTCTTAAATATTATATTTTTCTAGAGTGAAACTTGCACTATGTGTTGTGGGAGAGCATTCCATGGATTAGAGAGGTTAAGGGCTTGATAAGAGGAAATGAATAGCTATTAATGTTTTTTTGGCAGGGGGCTGTGCATTGGCCGTATTTTTGGTTGGTTGGGGATATCAGGGCATGGGAATGCAGTGACATGTTTATGATGATATAAGTGATGATATATGATGATATAAGTGATGGAGCTGCTCATATTGTAATAGGGGAAAATAAAGAGTTCATGTAATTTACCCCGTTACAAACCTTTGATGAAGAAAATATTTTTGAAAAGAATTTCTCTCACTCTATTTCACTACTATTAAACATTTCCAGTTTGAGTGTTCAATAACTTCAGTAGCATTTCTTTCACTGTATTATTGAAAAAACATTTGTCACCCTCACCTGGTAGGTCAGCTCCTTGACCCGTCTCTCATATTTGCGCACACCCTTGATAGCATCAGCACCACGCTTCTGCTCGTTCTCAACTTCAGCTTCCAGCTCACGTACCTGAGGAAGGCACAGAAGAAGGGAGAATTTGCATTCCATTGCATTCTTTACGTTCAAAATGTATAAAGACTACAGATATATGAGGAATACGCACTCTGTGCTCCAGTTTCTGGAGCTGCTTCTTGCCACCCTTCATTGCCAGCTGTTCTGCCTCATCAAGACGGTGTTGCAGGTCCTTTACGGTCTGCTCCAAGTTCTTCTTCATCCTCTCCAGATGGGCACTGGTGTCTTGTTCCTTCTTGAGTTCCTCAGCCATCATTGCTGCCTATTAATAAAGTTACCAAACCAGTTCAAGAAATCAGCCATACTAAATGTATACAGGTTCAGATCTCAAAAGGAAACTCCCTGCAACTCACATCAGTGATGGCCTTCTTGGCCTTGTCTTCTGCATTGCGGGCTTCCTGAATAGTCTCTTCCACTTCACCTTGGATTTGTGCAATGTCTGTTTCCAGCTTCTTCTTGGTGTTGATCAAGCTGGTATTCTGTTTGGGGGGAAAACATACAGTATTTGAAAAATTGCCTTAAAACAGCTAAGACAGAATTTTTAAAAGGCAGGAAACAATGACATCTACTTAGAAATGAACTCAATGAAGCTCTGCCTCAAATAGTTGCCTGGGATTTCTTATTCCTAAATCCCCAGAGTTTCAAATGAGATGGAAATATCATTGTATGCATACCATTGAGTCAAATAATAGAGAAATAAGCTAAATAATCATGTCCACAGATGTTTTGTATAAGAGCAAGCAAAGATTATTTAGGCATAGCTTTGTTTCCTTCAAGTAACATGGCTAAAGGTGGAAGAGGATGGAAGAGAACATTCCCCAAGATAAACAGCCTGCTCTTCTCTACTGGTTAATGAGAGGTGGGGCACATTACATATTAGAAGCTCACCTGTGTGTGAAGAAGTTGCACACGCTCACTGGCATCCAGAAGCTCCTGTTCAGCCACTTTCCTGCCCCTCTCTGTCTGTTCCAGAGCTGCACGGAGCTCCTCAATCTCAGCCTGCATAAGGTTAGCTCTGCGCTCAACCATGGCCACTTGCTCCTTCAGATCATCCTGGCTCCGAACAGCATCATCCAAGTGCAGTTGTGTATCCTATCAAACAAATTATTATGAGACACAAAGTCCTTAATAACATGGCAAGTCCAGGATTTCACTTTCAACTGTGTGGCATTGTACTCTAGATACCTTAAGCTGCCCTTGTGTGTTCCTGAGGTTCTTTAATGCCTCAGCAGCTTGGCGGTTGGCATGGCTCAGCTGGATTTCCATTTCATTCAGATCTCCCTCCATCTTCTTCTTTACTCTCAGGGCATCATTCCGGCTCCTGACTTCAGCATCTAGTGTGCTCTGCATGGATTCTACTACTCTCAGATGATTCCTCTTCAGCTGATCAATTTCTTCATCTTTCTCTGCAATTCTCCTGTCAATATCAGCCTTCACCTGATTGAGCTCAAGTTGGATGCGGAGGATTTTGCCTTCTTCATGTTCCAGTGAGGCCTTAAGAAAGCCATTTATATTAGCTATTAATAATAGACTAAAATAAGTGCCCCCTCTCCATTTTATTAAAATGCATTAGACATCATCTTTAAAAGGAAATATTTTGTGCATTCTTTCCTCCAGTCAACAGCAAAACAGAAGTGTCCATCACGATTCTGTTAACACTGTTAGTAATCTTTAAGTGTTTTATATCATAGAACAAGAAACTTTTATCCTGTTTTCTCTAAGAAGAATGATATATATATGTGTGTGTGTACCTCAGCTTCCTCTAGAGAAGCCTGCAGTTCAGACTTCTCTTGCTCAATCTGCTTCTTCACTTTCTCCAATTCATGGATAGCCTTTCCACCCTCAGCGATCTGTTCCGTGAGATCAGAAATCTCCTCTATTGGTTTTACACAAAGTAAAGAGAAATAGATGAATAGTTTAGTTGTTGTAATATGGATGATGATACACAGCATTTGGGTGGGATGGGGGTGAGGGGTAAAGTGCTTTATTTTTTAATTTCAGCTCATCCTTGTGGAATAGATTAGTTGTTCTGCACACACAGTGCATGACCTTATGGACACATGGGTCTGTCCTGGAATTAGGGAGAAGGCTTGTTTGAAGTTATATGATTCAGTTGGTTCTTTGGAAGTAAGACATAGCTTCTCAGTTTTGTGCCTATAGTATTCTAAAACTGCTTCTTAGAATATACAATTATTAACTTACGTTGGAGATTCTTGTTCTCGCGCTTCAAGGTTTCCAAGTGATCCAAAGATTCCTCATAAGCATTCTTCATCTTAAAGAGCTCTGTGCTGAGAGAGCGAGACTCCTTCTGGGAAGCTTCCAGTTCAGACTGGGCTTCTTCAAATTTCTGTTTCCAGTCTGCCAGAATCTGCAAAACACCACCAAGAAATAAGCAATGAATTCATTAGACCTGAGAACTTCATGCAATATGTTCATTAAAAAAAGTCAAAAAATACCTTATCAAAGTTCTTCTGCTTCTTATCTAGAGCTGCACAGGCTGCATTGGACCTTTCCACATCAATCATCAGGTCCTCCACTTCATTCTGTAGCCTTTGCTTTGTCTTCTCAAGGGAAGCACATTTGGAATTCACAGCTTCTACATGTTCTTCAGCATCCTGCAGGCGCTGGGCAAGTTTTTTCCTTGAAGAAGATAAAAAAAGTCAGTAGTAAATTGCATGAATCTGCTTGGGTAAGCAGGAAGGTCTATTATCCTACCATGGGCATTGCATAACTTCTGTTACAGACATCATAGAGGGACAGAAGGAGGGAACCCCAAGGTGTCCAAAAGCATAAAAAACATTTTTGAGAACTTGTGGGAGAACCCCCAAAACAGCCCAGTGAGGACTTTGAATGCTAAGTACCCACAGAACCCTGAATCAGTGGGAAAACCTGGGTGTTGTGTAGTAATGAAATGGGCTGGCTGATTGGTGAAGAAGTGAGTGCTATGTTGGTGGCCTAGAAGCCTCCAAACCCTCACTGATTGGCTGGCAGGAAAGCGACTTCCTGAATGAGAACAGAGGCATACCCAGATGATCTTGTACCCATGGCAAGGAGCTGTATCGGTGCGCCCCACCATCATTTGTGCCCCTCCCTCCCTTTTCTTTCCTCCTGCAACTCTCACCCTCTCTCTCTCTCTCTCCCCCCCCCCCCTCGAGTGCTCCACTCACTCTGGGCACTTTGCTCACACTTCTAATAGTGCCACTGGCTTATTGGGGAATGGGCCACAGGGCTGCTGTAACAGCCCAGAGCAGCAGAGGAGCAGCCTGGGGTGCATGTGGACAAGCAAGCAGTCTCTTAACCACTCCAAGCGAGAATGGAGAGTTGCAATTTTTGAATTCCTAGTCAAAAATATTGCAACGTTTTGTAGCAGAATAACACTTTTTATTTCAATCTCCCCAACATACTTGGCCTCTTCTAGTTCTTCAGTGCGCTGGATTGCGTCAGTCTCGTATTTGGTTCTCCATTGGGCAACCTCACTGTTTGCCTTGGACATGGCACGTTGCAGCTCAGCCTTTGCTTCCTGTTCCTCTTCAAATTGTTCCCTGAGCAAGTCACAGTCATGACGAGCAGATTGCAAGGCATGGGCCAATGCATTCTTAGCCTGGAGAAATTAAAATATTTGTTAAGTGATTTGCCTAGATTTTTTTGTGTGAAGTTAAGTCTCCTGAGTTCTGTGGATCTTTCTGCCTAGCAAGTATGTTTAGGACTGCAGTCTGAGATGGAAAACCCATGGACTTCCAGCTCCCATCGCCTCAACCAGTATGACCAATGGTCAGGGATGATGGGAGTCCAACAACACCTGGAGGAACACAGATTCCCCATCCCTAGCCTAAGTAATTTTTGGGGGGGGATTTATTTCCATGACATTGCTGTACAGCTCAAATATCAGTTCATTACATATGGTTTTGTCTGTACAATGTTGCTGTTTTTAGTTTGTTAATTTGTGTTTTGATGGTTGGATTATTGTTGCTTTTATGGTCGCTTTTGAACTGTAAACTGCTTTGAGCAACTCAAAGGATAAAAGGCGGAGGATAAAAGGCGGTATAATTTTTAAACAAAAAGAATAAAATTTCTAAGATATTTCCATAACACTTTAGCCCTTTACAGCAGCATGCAGGATTTGCAATACAGCACTGAAAATCCATTTATTAGATCTAGTCATAATGCCCACCTTTGTTTCTTCTTCAAGTTGCCTCTTCAGTTCTTCAACCTGTTGAGTAAAACCTTGCTTGCCTCTTGAAAGTTGAGAAATCAAAGCATCTTTTTCTTCTACTTGGCGAGCAAATTCACCTGAGAAGAGCAAAAGAGAATATTTAATAGGACTGGAATAAAGTTGACTGAAAAAACTGTACTCAAGAAGAAATGGAACAACTGGGAGTTTAAAAATAATAAAATTAGCTATACAGTCATGTCTGAGGTTATACATAATGCCACATAAACCCCACATTCCTCAAATACTAATTGAGAAGAGCATACACTTTCACTTTTCTTCCTGCTGTGATATACACAAGTACTCGGATCAGGAGAGCTTGCACCACGGATGTAGAAGTGAAAAGTTTAGAACTTTACAAAAAGTGGAATGATCTGATTGTAGAAGAGACTGTACATTTGGCTGAGAACACTTGCTTAGAGACCACGTGCCACTCTCTGACTTTGGAATCACAGCCTTGATACATTAATTACGTAATTTAGTGTTGAATAATGCTATTCTTCACATTTTCAATGTTGTGATCCTTTGATGTTAAAATCAGCTGCAAGTTACATTTCTTACGAGAATTTACAAACAACTTTCACAGTGTGTATAATGTGTTTCAGTGTGTAATTTCTAAACAGCCATGTGCCTTACCTGCTTCTGTCTGCAGACGTGCTCTTTGAGCAGTCAGGTCATTAATTGTGCGCTGGTGCTCTTCCTCCTTTGCTTTAACCTCACTCAGCTGATCTTCCAAGGAGCGGGATAATTTCTCAAGAGCTGACTGAAATGGGCAGTTGGAAAAACATTGAAATAGTCTTCAAACTGATATATTAGTAAGAACATTCTTTAAAAAGAAAGTAAAACTATGAAAACAATACAGATAATTTATAAATTTGTATTTATGCAAATGTAAGTTTCATTGCAGCCTAAGTAAATGACAGCATACATTTAAACCAAATTCTGAAGTTTGGCACAATTTGATATGGAAATTACAAACTTTGCAAAGAGCTAAAATCCAATAATTGTGCTGAAATCTATTAATTTGATTGCATTCCTCAAGTCAGATTCTTGTAGGCAATCTTTGAACACAAAGTCTTCAATATATTAACACACACAACATAATTTCATGAAACAGTGGAGGAATGTGTTTACCTGTATATTCTTTAGAGGTGATAAAATATATAAACACCTAATTAATTCATCTAGCAATTACATTGGCTACCCAGCAGCAATTAAATATTGTACACTTAGGAGCAGACCTTTTACAGTCTAATCATTAAAAATATTGCCCATTTTTCATATATAGTTGGCATCCAGAATATGTTTTTAGTACTGCTTCATTTGCTTATGCTATATAATCTGACTTTGCTTCAACTTTAGCCTAAGGTCAGGTTTAGAGATGTTCTGGCAGCTTAGCTCTTAGAAAAACATGTGTCAAATGCTTATGAGATGACGCAGTAGTTCTTGCATCCCTCCCCTAATGCACTGAAGTACAATACCTTAGATTTAGAGACAGATTCCATATTACTGGCAAGGTCATCAATCTCCATCTTCAGCTCACTCTTCTCCTTCTCCAGCTTCTGTTTCACACGTTGCAGGTTATCAATTTGTTCCCCAAGTTCAGCTGCACTGTCTGCATGCTTCTTGCGGAGAGCAGCCGATGTGGCTTCATGTTGCAGAGTGGCTTCTTCAAGGTCCCTGCGCATTTTCTGGAATTCTGCCTCACGTTTCTTGTTCATCTCAATCTGAGCTGCGGTTGCCCCACCAGCTTCCTCCAGACGCTCACTGATCTCTTCAAGTTCTCTGGAGAGATCAGCCCGCTGCTTCTCTGCTTTGGCCCGAGATGCACGCTCAGCTTCAATCTCCTCCTCCAGTTCCTCAATACGGGCCTGGAGAAAGAGAAGCAGCCATTAACAGAGTCTTCCCTGATGAACTGATTTTCATATGATGGAGTCAATATGTGCTTGACTTGCCTGTAACTCCTTTATCTTCTTCTGAAGCTGGGAGCCCAAGGCCTGTTCATCTTCAATTTTGCTTTGTAGCTGGCTGATTTCAAAGTCTTTCCTTTTCACAACAAAACACAAGGTTTTCTCAGTCAAATTCTAAGAGGGCTGGGTGCCATAAAGAGCTCCCAAAAGGTCTTCTAGGCAGTAAACCATACTTACTTCTTAAGCTTTTCATCCAGCTGCTGCTTATCATTCTCCAAATCCATTGTGGATTCCTGGGCCAGCTTCAGATCACCTTCAAGCTTCCTCTTGGATCTTTCCAGGTCCATGCGAAGTTTCTTTTCTTGCTCCAGGGACCCTTCAAGCTAAAGACAAAGAGGGGACAAAGACTTTGTCACTCTAATGCTACCTTCACCCCACAGTTATTCTTCTGCATGTGTTGGTGCTTACATCGTCCACTTGCTGCTCCAGCTTGGTCTTTGCTTTGGTCAGAGTATTGACTTTGTCCTCCTCTGCCTGCAGGTCATCCAAGGTCTGTTGATGGGCCTCTTGGAGGGCTTTCTTTTCCTTGGTCAGTTTGGCAATGTTCTCATCCAAGACTGCCATCTCTTCAGTGAGGTTTTTCACCTTTTAGAAATGAACAAACAAATTCAATATATCATTCCAACCTGGAATGATAATACAACATTCTGACTATTGGTTGCAGAGCTGAGCACATTGTGACCATTACCTTGTTTTCTGTGGCATGCTTCTCCTTTTCCACCTTGGCCAGTGTTAACTCCAGATCATCAATGTCTTTCTTCAGCTCTGAGCATTCATCTTCCAGTTTCCTCTTTTTGGCTGTCAGCTCAGCATTCATTTCCTCCTCATCCTCTGCCCGTTCAGTCAGCTCCTTAATTTTAGCTTCCAGCTGAATTTTGGTTTTGATCAGCTGGTCACATCTCTCCTCAGCATCTGCCAAGCCATCAGATTCCTGTAGGTTGAAAACATGTTTTTAATGCATCTCTTTTGTCTTGTTGAGTTAAGAAGTAGATTTTTAGTTGAGACATACACCACATAAGCAAAAGTTTGATAAAATTCCTTTACCAGGGATTCAGTGACAATCTGCACGTTGATATGCAACTGTGTGGGTGGGAGGGTTTTCTGACTTTGGGAAGTTTGGCCTTTGCTAACAGACCAGAATAGGGGTGCATTGAACAAGGGAAGAAGGTAATAAGGTGTACAGTGAAGTTTAGCATAGGGAAGATAGAGAGAAGGCAGCTAGTGGAGACATGAGCAAGGGTTGGAGGCAGGAGAAAACCTAAGCAGTGGGTTGAAGGAGGAAGTGGACAGAGACATGTGTGGAAGCAAGAGTTATCAGGCAAAGGAAGGGAATGTGGGATAAAAGTAATGAATAAAAATGAAGAGGTGGAACTGAGGATTTTTCTTCTTCTCTTTCTATCTTTCCTTGTTCCTGCACTTTATTATATACTTGATATCTATAATTATCTTTTTAAATATGTTTTATTAGCTCCAAAAATTCTTGGCACTTTTTGAATTCTTGTATCCAATCTATATGTGTCAGGCATTGAGTCACTTGGACAAAAACATTTAATGTTACCAGTGATGCTTACAGATTGGACTTGGAGCTGCAAGTCATTCTTCTCTTGCATCAGAGACACCATTTTTTCTTCCAGCTCCTTCCGTTTGGCCTCTGATTTGGCAAGCTCTTCTTTAGTTTTCTCAAACTCTTCCTTCATGTTGGCCATCTCCTTCTCTGACTCAGCACTCTTCAGCAGAGGTTTGATCTTGAAGTACAACTTCATCCAAGCCCAAGTCTTCACATTCATGAATGAGCGGACATTGTACTGAATAGTGAAGATAGACTCTCTGTAAAGAAAGCAAACTAAACCTTAAGGATGATTCCAAAATAAAATTTGTTTTCAAGTTTGTTTAATCTGTATTAAACCTGCATGTGTTGATGAACTCATTATCAAACTGGACTCATTGCCAGTTTGATAATGAGCGCTCACATCTTCCTTTGTGGGCGCCCTTTGCGGGGCCGCACACAGCACCCCAGTCACGTGGGACCCACCAGCTGTTTGGGCTGGCCTCCCTGTGCTAGTCATTGGAGGTTCCTGCCAAACCTCAGTCAATCAGCACCACAGGGAGGTGGGGCCAGTTGCTTAAATAGGAGGCGGTTCTGGAGCTTCACCCACCCACCCAACCCTCCCTTTCGTTAACATGCAAAAAGCATTAGACAATGTTTTGTGTGTGCTGCTACGTCTTTGGATGGTTGCTGTTGAAGAGCCGGGAAGGAATTTCCCTGCATTGTCAGGTTTTGCCTTCCCCATAGCAATTTGTAACAACTTTGGCGGTTTTAGGCCTTGGGTGGAATCCTTTAGTCTATCTTCTCTAAATGGGGTGTGGCGGGTGAAGTGGTGACTCAACCCCCCTCCCCCGTGGCAGCGATTCCAGGGTCCCCTCTTAAAGGGGTTTATATATGGGAGTCATTGGCCATACACTGAAAGGTTGTCAGTGAACTCCCCTGCATTGCAGGGATATGGGGTGGGCTGCGAGCATACACAAGCATCTTGCTGTGCATGCTCTCATATCCCATTCACCCTGAGGAGCTCCAGCTGGGGGCTGGGAGGGATACACGCCCAATGCCTAACTCAATGTCTTCCTACATCTGAAAGGTTTAATAAAGTTGTGGCCAATTTTTATTCCATAACACATTGTCACAAGTTATTATTCCTTCTGGTGGTCTCTTGGGGCCAGGGAGTCTCCTCCTGGGCATGCAATGAGTCCTATTACAGACTATGAAACTCTACCTCCTTTCCATCATTTTCTTGAACTCCACTCTCATCAGGTAACCACGGCAAACAGCTTGGGTGCGTGTAATCAGCTGTGCCAACTTATCATCTCTCATCTCCTCTAGAGTACCCAAAAGGCCAGCTTTGAAGAACACCTGGGAAAAGAAAATATTACAAAGTATTAATCACTATCTCAACAAACTCAAATATTACAGTCTTGTAATAAAAAGTAATTTTACCTTTGTGTGGCCAAATTTATATTGGGTATGGTCAACATCGATAGAACCGAGAAGCTTCTCAGAAGCTTTCTTGCTATCCATGAACTGTCCCTCTGGGACGGCACTTGCATTCAATATCCTGTATCTGTTGAGAAAAGCTTATAGTTTTTATTTTGCCAAAGTATTATGATAGCTGGCACTAACTTCCACAATTGTTTTTGTTACAGAATAATATCTGAAAGAGATTAAAAACTGAATTTGGCTGTGAAGTACAACTTATGTCTAGGGAAACTTTCTTAAACATGATGAACATTTGAAAAGATGTTTCTTAGTAACATGATCTTACTGCAGGTGGCCTTTCAGCTTATCTAATTATGCTGCTGCAAGCTGATGCAATATAAGAAGTTCCATTGCTGTACAGAGAGGTACACAGCTATTAAGGAAGTACACAGCCTATCCCTGATATACCTTTTTATTATTTTATCCCAGTTCTCTCAACCACATTCAATATAAACATACACTAATCATCCATCAGTGAGTTCTTAGTTGATTTTCAGCATTCTTAAAAGTTTAACATGTACAAAAGCTGAAGGCTTACTTTTACTTTAGTGGGACTTATTTCTTAGTGCTTTGGATTATACTGCATTGTATTGAAAACATATTTTTAAAGAACTGAGAAGCATAATAGTAAAATAGTATGGAATATACAGACCTCTGTTTAAAATCACCGTAAATGATCCTGCTAGGGAATCCCTTTCTGCAAATTCTGATACCTTCCAGCACTCCATTACATCTCAGTTGATGCAATACAAGTTCATGCTCCATGGCACCTTAGAGAACATCAGAGTATGGATTAACACTACAGGGTAAAATTTCCTTCTCTTTCGAAGAATGTTTACTAAAATGTCTTACCAGGTGTTTTAGTTTCATTGGGGATGAGACAGCGCACAAAATGAGGGTGGGTACTCTTCAAATTGCTCATCAGCTTGTTTAAATTCTCCTATGAGGTCAGAAATATTTGTTTTACCTGCATGTTGATGTTTAATACACAAGAAGAAGCCAAATTTTCAACTGAGACACAGCCCACCTCTTTGACATTGGAAGCTGCTGAAGATATAACTATAGATAAATAGATTTTGATATATAAATATACTCTTTGTAGACAATCTATTTTGAACATATTGATCTCATTTATGTTTATGTTTTTCCCCTCTCAGATTTTGTTATGATTTGACAAATCATAATATAAGCTAGGAAAAAGACATTGATTTAAAGCAAGTTTATTCCCCATTTCACATACAGAAGTTGTGCTTACCCTAAAGAGAGCAGATACAGTCTGGAAAGAGGAACCCTTCTTCTTGCCACCTTTCTTGGCGCCGCCACCCTCTAAAACATAAAAATTATAAAATACATGAATGAAATTAAAATCCTTCAATGAATTACATAAACATATACCACTAGAATTTAAAGCAACCATCTCTTTAAGTTGCTAATTATGGGTTATGTTCATGAGCCAATTGCAAAGTGCAGCAGGAATTACCTTCTGCAGGGCGGTCAGCAAATAGCAAAGCCAGTGTCTTCATAGATGATTTCTGGTAGAGCTGAATTACACTTTCATTCAGGGGGTCCTTGTTCTTGTCCAGCCATCCACTGATGTTGTAGTCCACAGTGCCGGCATAATGGACCAGGGCAAAGTGAGCCTCAGCCTTCCCTTTGCCAGGTTTGGGCTTTTCAAAGTTCTTGCATTTGCCAAGATGCTGTTCATAGAGCTTGTTCTTGAAAGATGTGTCTGTTGCCTTGGGGAACATGCACTCTTCTTCTAGGATGGAGAAAATGCCCATTGGCTGGAGGGAACAAGGAGAGTAAAAGTAAAATTACTAAATTAAATTAATAGAATTGTAGAGTTGGAAGGGACCCTGAGGATCATCTAGTCCAACCCCCTGCAATGCAGGAACATGCAGCTGTCCCATATGGGGATTGAACCTGTAACACCGGTGTTATCAGTGCCACACTCTAACCAACTAATGTAATTAGTATTTGACAGTAAAAGTGAACTATTCATAGTGCACGTTTAGTAAAATGGCATAGTCCTGCATGAAATTTAGACAAAAGCATCATCACAATTTCTGTTATTATTATGGAGCTATTCATTTTTATAATAATAATAATAATAATAATAATAATAATAATAATAATAATAATAATTTATTATTTGTACCCCGCCCATCTGGCTGGGTTTCCCTAGCCACTCTGGGTGGCTTCCATAGAAACCAAAAATACAGTAAATCACACAGATTAAAAACTTCCCTGAACAGGGCTGCCTTAAGGTGTCTTCTGAATGTCAGGTAGTTATTTATCGCTTTGACATCTGATGGGAGGGCGTTCCACAGGGCGGGCGCCACTACCGAGAAGGCCTTCTGCCTGGTTCCCTGTAGCTTTGCTTCTCGCAATGAGGGAACCGCCAGAAGGCCCTTGGCGCTGGACCTCAGTGTCCGGGCAGAACTTAAGCACCTTGCTAAAACAGGGATTGTTTGCAGTTACACATGTGCTAAACAAGTAATTTTTAAGAGACCTTCTCAATGAGTTCAATGCAGGCAGCCAGGTCCATTCCAAAGTCAATGAACTCCCAATCGATTCCTTCTTTCTTGTACTCCTCTTGCTCCAGCACAAACATGTGATGGTTGAAAAACTGTTGCAGTTTCTCATTGGTGAAGTTGATGCAGAGCTGCTCCAGGCTGTTGAACTAGACAGTGCAAATATATCATATAAGAGACCACCATGTTTAACAGTATTCTTCATTCTAGTTTTCTAATGGTTAATATTAAAAACCTTACATCTCTTCAGGTTTCTGCAATTATTAATGGTTTTTTTACAGTTATTGACAGTAATTTAAAGTCATATCACAGGGTGCCCAAACTTTTTTCAAAGAGGGGCAGATATAATGAAGTGAACATGCGTGAGGGCCGACCAAAGTTGTTTTTTACAATTTTACCCCAAAGTAAAATTGGGATCGGGCGGGCTGGTTTTGGCCCCCAAAACGAACTTTGGACATACTTGTAGGTCTACTCGTTATTTTCTCCTTTCCTGAGCCCAAATTCACGCATATTCACTGAACGTACTGCTTGCAGTGCTTTCAGATACATTGCTTACACTCTGTCTCGCTCCAGAGATGCTTTGGATTTATGAACCATGCTCTTCATCAGTAGCATAGCATGGGGGGTGCAGGGGGGGGGCCCGGCCGCACCGGGTGCAACATCGGGGGGCGCACTCGCACTCGCAGCTCTCTGCCCTTATCGGGTTAGGGGGCACAAATTACTTGCCTTGCCCCGGGTGCTGACAACCCACACTACGCCACTGCTCTTCATACCAAATCATATCTACAATTCCTTATCACTGCCAGATATTTCTGTGTCTGGCATCCTCTCCAGTTAACGGCTTGGAAACAATTTCACTCCTTCATTGCCTTTGCATTGAGAACATTATTGAACTACACTCTTTAATTGCTTAAAGGTTTTACTGTGACTATCAGAATCACCACATCTCTGTTCTCACACTGTTCCATCAAGGCCCTGTTTCCTTACATCAAAGATCTCAAAGCCAGCAATGTCCAACACTCCTATGAAGTGCTGCCTAGGCTGCTTGGTATCCAGCTGCTGGTTGATACGAATGACCATCCACAAGAACATCTTCTCAAAGACAGCCTTAGCCAGAGCACCAACATTGTTGTACACCTATAAGAATAGAATGACAACAGTCAGCAGATAATTGGAGCAACAAAGTGGAGTCCATCCACCATGAGTTTTGTACTGCAGATCATTACCTGCTGGACTGTTTGGCCTTTGGTGACAAACTCATTGCCGACTTTGACTCGGGGGTAGCACAGAGCTTTCAGCAGATCTGCTGAATTGAGATTCATGAGGTATGCAGCCTTGTCAGCAACTGAGCACAGATATAAGAGGAAAGGTTTATGAGCCCAATATATAATATTTTCTACATTGGATGAATGTATGAATAAACAACACTGCTTGTATAGAAATACTGCTAGAAATACTACAGATCTTACTAGGAATACAAATAGAAGAAGCAGAGTAGTAAAATACTTTCCCTAATTTTTTTAAGATGTGACTGATTTTTCAGTGATTAGAAGCAAGAATAGGTCTGCCTCTCTGAACACAAATTAACTTCCTGGTGTATGACATGGAAACTACTAATGTAGAGCTGCCTTTGAAGATGGTTTAGAAACTTCAGCTGGTACAGAATTTGGCTGTTAGGCTGTTCTCTGGAGCAAGGTGGTTTGAGCAAGGTGGCATAGGGTCTTCTCGGCAGTGGCGAAAGGGGAAAGCCCTCCCATTAAATGTCTGGGAGATAAAGAATTAAACGGCTTTTAGGAAACAGCTGAAGGCAGCCGTGTTCAGGGAAGTTTTTAATGTCTGACATTTTATTATTTTTTAATATTTTGCTGGAAGCCTCCCAGAGTGGCTGGGGAAACCCAGCCAGATGGGCAGGGTATAAACAATAAAATAATAATAATAATAATAATAATAATAATAATAATAATAATAATAATACCACCAATCCTGGCCTGACTGCAGTGGTTGGGTCCAATTCAAAGTGCTGGTTTTGACCTATAAAGCCTTAAATGACTCAGGACCACAATACCTCAAGGACTGCTTTTCCCCATAATGAACCTATCTGGATTCTGCAGTCATCATCTGAGGCCCTTCTTTGTGTGCCTTCTCCATGAGAAGTCCAGAACAGGCCTTTCTGCAATGGCTCCCCATTTGTTGAATACTCTGCCTAGGGAGGCTTGCCTTGTTTATATCTTTAGGCGCCTGGCAAAAGTGTTTCTCTGTAAGCAGGCCTTTGGCTGATTAACATTCTATGACCTTTTAAATGTGTTTGGGAGAAAAGAGTTATTGGTTTGTTTTTGTTTTATTATGAGTTTTGTGTTCTCACTTTGTATTTCTATGCTGGGAACCACCCTGCGATCCTTGGATGAAGGACAGTATACCAATTTAATAAATAAAATAATAGCAAATTAATCAGCTAAAACTACATGTTTGTCGCTAGAGGTGTCAACTTGAATCAGATATTGGGCTGGGGCTGGGTAAGCACTGCCCTGCATAATTGATCCCAAAATGCATCACTCGCACACCATTTGAATGGCAGTGCCCATTAACTTTTTTTGTTGTGTACAGCCCCTTCAAATACTTTATGGGAGGGAGGAAAGGGACCTCAGCCCCTAAGGGTTGACTCCTATGTTTGTCACCGTAATGTGGCTAAGAGATTAGTTGGGATAGATTTGGCGGGACTATGGCAACCAAAATTCCATCGCTGTTATTCAAATTTCTAGATTGTATTGACTTTCAAACATTTTCTGGCTTGACTTAAACAAGAAAATGAATATAAAATAGTATAAGGCTAGACACGTCTACTCAAAATTAATCCTCATTGAACGCAATGAAACTTGCAGGTAAACGTTAATCGGACTGTAACTTTAGGCTCACATTCTTATGCATTGGACTTCTGCTGTTCAAGTGAAAGTTAGGAGCAGCTGAGGATTAAAGGCATTTTTTGGTTGAAGGCTTTTGCTCATAGTCCCATTGCAAATTCTGTAAATACCTTCAGTGCCATCTGGCTCAGCCTGCTCCTCACGTTGCTTTTGCTTGAACTTCATGTTCCCATAGTGCATTACAGCTCCAGTTAGCTTGTAAATGGCTGTCTTTTCTTCAGAATTGAAGCCCAAGATGTCAATGGCACTCTGACAATTGAATCAAGATGTGCAAGTGAATATTTTTTATATTACCTCTAGTTGATACACCAAAAAACTCACTTGTTCATGCTACTTACATCAGTTGCCATCAACTCTTCTTGATCATCTATGCTGGGAACAGTGATCTCACCCTGACTCACAAAGTGAAAGTCGTATGGGTTGGTAGTAATCAGCAACATCTCTGAATAAGGAGAAGCACAGATTTTCATCCATTGCATAATCCAGCATCAGCGCAAGATTTTAGCAACAGCCACTATAGCAAATGCCTCTTACCAATCAGTTCTGGCTTCTTGTTGGACATGATCTGATAAAAGATGTGGTAGCTTCTTTCAGCTTTCAGCTGGAAAGTAACTCTGGACTTCTCTAGCAGATCTGGCAAGAAACAGAAGCAACCAATTAAGAAACTAGCGAGTGACAGAGAAAGCAAGTGAGAGAGCGAGAGAGAAAGAAAGATCCCATCCCTTACATGTCTCAATGTCAGCAGAAGCCAGTTTGCCTGTGGCACCAAAATGGATTCTGATGAATTTACCCTTTAAACAAGAAAAGGCATGTAATTACAAATCCTATGAGGCAGATTCTGCAAATACATTACTACAGATTTGCTGTATGATGACCACCCTTAAAAAAGTGAAGGCCAACTATTATGTTCAGGTTCTGCAGATGACTTACGAAACGCGAGGAGTTGTCATTCCTCACAGTCTTTGCGTTTCCAAAAGCCTCCAGCAAGGGGTTGGCACTGATGATTTGATCTTCAAGGGTACCCTGCAATGTATGTATTATTGTAAGATTAAATATATAGAAATTGCAGCAAAGGCACATTTCATCCTTTCTAACAAAAAGCTTACCTGCATTTTGCCTTGTGCAACCGGCTCATCCTTTTTCTTCTCACCTGTGGCTGCAATTGTTGCAAAGTATTGGATGACACGTTTCGTGTTCACAGTCTTTCCAGCACCAGATTCTCCACTGTTGATCAAACACATATCAGAGCGTTACATGGACTACTGCAATGCACTCCACGTGGGGCTACCTTTGAAGGTGACCCAGAAACTACAACTAATCCAGAATGTGGCAGCTGAACTGGTGACTGGAAGTGGCTGCCAAGACCATATAACACTGGTCCTGAAATATCTACATTGGCTCCCAGTACGTTTCAGAGCACAATTCAAAGTGTTGGTGCTGACCTTTAAAGCCCTAAACGGCCTCGGCCCAGTATACCTGAAGGAGCGTCTCCACCCTCAACATTCAACCCGGACACTGAGGTCCTGCTCCGAGGGCCTTCTGGCAGTTCCCGCACTGCGAGAAGTGAAGCTACAGGGAACCAGGCAGAGGGCCTTCTTGGTAGTGGTGCCCGCCCTGTAGAATGCCCTCCCATCAGATATCAAGGAAATAAACAACTATCTGACTTTTAGAAGACATCTGAAGGCCCCCCTGTTTAGGGAAGTTTTTAATGTTTAATGTTTTGTTGGTTATTCTTATTCTGTTGGGAGCCACCCAGAGTGGCTGGGGAAACCCTGCCAGATGGGTCGGGTATAAATTATTATTATTATTATTATTATTATTATTATTATTATTATTACCCTGCCATTACCCCATATTATTAGAAATGAATATTAGAGAGGAATAGCCAGCAAGCAGCACATGTTCTTCAAAGCCTACTAAGAAACTAGGGGGTCAGAGAAATGCCCCTCTTCTATAGAAATAAAATTGAAATTTTGTATAATGCAACTGTAGAACTTTCAGAAAACTAGATCACTGGAGATATACTGTACCAGCATTTAAGAGGACTATATATGTAATTGAATCTTTCCTCCCTGCTAGGATAAGGTAGTTTTGACAAACTTCCTTTATTGTCTGTTGTACTGTACAGTGGTGCCCCGCAAGACGAACGCCTCGCAAGACGGAAAACCCGCTAGACGAAAGGGTTTTCCGTTTTGGAGGCGCTTCGCAAAATGAATTTCCCTATGGGCTTGCTTCGCAAGATGAAATGTCTTGCGAGTTCCTGCGGGTTTTTTCCCCTCCCCCCCCTTTTCCTAAGCCGCTAAGCCGCTTATCAGCTGATCCGCTGATAAGCGGCTTAACAGCTGATCCACTAAAAGCCGCTAAACCGCTAATAGCGCCAATCCGCTAAGCTGTCAATGGGCTTGCTTCGCAAGACGAAAAAACCGCTATACGAAGAGCCTCACGGAACGGATTAATTTCGTCTTGCGAGGCACCACTGTATCACAAAGTCAGCATTGATTTCATTAAGGAAATAAACTTACGTAATCAGGATTGACTGATTCTCACGATCTGGAAAGATATATAACAAAAAAGAACTTGTTATTAATTTAGTGCAGCTATGGTTCAGTGTGAGCTAACTTGAGGAAAAGTCCCATTAAACTCAGTGGGACCTGGTTCTGAACAAACATGCTTAGGATGACACTGCATGTAATTATTAAAGAACTTGCAGTGGCTTGCATACAAACAGGTCATAATAGGTAAGAAATATGCAGGGCAAAGCCCAGATTGTGTATATGCTATGATGCTAGAGGAGCTCAGCCATGCACACAAAATACATTCATCTGTATTTTTTACAGCTTTTGTATCTTTTACAGCTTGTGGGATTTTTTTTTTTAAGGAAGTATATAGCTTCTATGGCTACAAAGTATGCTTAGAAATGTGTGGAAACCATTTGATGAAATATCTGTAGCAATGGGAAACTGAATTAGTTTTCCATAATTTGAATGCATATTCATTGCTTTTCCCAATGACTCTCAAAACTGTGTGTGCCATTTATGCATGTGTGTATTAATTATAAATAGCTCTGCATGAATTTTGTTTAAGGAATGAATTCCCCAGTAAGAATAAAATATGAAACCATTCATTTCTAAGAGTCAAACTGAATATTCTTTATTTACACTGAAAAATGGAATCACATTTCAGCAATATTGGTATTTTTTCTTCTTGTCAACAATTGTTGATTTTTAAGTTTTGTATTCCTTTTTGGTGAAAAAAATGAACCAACGTTACTTTTTGAGGAGGAATTGGACTATATGTATTAGCATGATTAGGGAACTTCTTAATTTGTTTTGAGCCAGCTTTCTATTGCTGCTCTATATGCTATCTTAACAGACCTCCACATTTCCTAGGAAAGTTACTAAGGTTTCTCTTGAGAAAATGTTCGCTATTTCAAAGAGATCCATATACTCACCAGTTAACATGAACTGATAGGCATTGTCAGAGATGGAGAAGATGTGAGGAGGGGCCTCTTGACGCTTTTTGCCTCTGTAGGCAGCTACCACTTCTGGGTTGTACACTGGCAGCCACTTGTATGGATTGACAGTGACGCAGAAGAGACCTGAATAGGTCTGGAAGAAGAAAAACATATCTAGCTTGTTTTATCCTTTCTATTGTAACACACACACACACACACACACACACACACACACACACACACAGCTTTATTGTGGTCCATAGACCCAAAATACGCAGTACAACAATAGTATATATCAACAGTTATTAAGGTGTAAGAGCGGCCTTGCTAGCCAACAGAGGAGCCTATTGTTGATTTCTCTAATATTCCCAATAGAGTTTAAAATGCAGTTAGCTCACAACTTGTACAAATTTAACTTGCACAATTGCAGATTTACATACTTGGTGACCGGAGAGCTGAAATCACACAGATTAAATGCCCATAATGCTGATTGCTTAAAAGCTCTTCCTGGAGCAGGTTTTCCTGGCATGAAAAGAGCTTTTAAGTGCTCAAATTTGCTTACTAGGCTCTGGGAAGGTCTCACACAGGCTCTGAAAGGCTCTGACAGGATATTGCAGGGGCCACCCAAGACCTCTCAGAGTGTAGTGAGCAAGATGGAGAGCTTAGATGCTCTTTGCCTTGCATGGGAGGCAAGGCATGCTTGGCACACTGGCTTCAGAAAGGTCGGGATAGTAAAGGGGGGGCAGTTTCAGTGTTGTTTTGGCTATACACAATTTTGGTTTTATGAACAACCCCCCAGAATGTAACCCCTGCAGAAATTGTGAGTCAATTGTATATAATTCCCAAACTAAGGCACTTTGAGCTGAGCAGGATATTCAGGGATATTTACTTAGGATAGGATGTTTATCATGGGGAATGAGGGAAGAGAGAAAAGAAAAGAAAAGAAAAGAAAAGAAAAGAAAAGAAAAGAAAAGAAAAGAAAAGAAAAGAAAAGGAATCAAATACAGTGGTACCTCTGGTTAAGAACTTAATCCGTTCCGGAGGTCCGTTCTTAGTCTGAAACTGTTCTTAACCTGAGGTACCACTTTAGCTAATGGGGCCTTATGCCACTGTCACACGATTTCTGTTCTCATCCTGAAGCAAAATTCTTAACCCGAGATACTATTTCTGGGTTAGCAGAGTCTGTAACCTGAAGTGTCTGTAACCTGAAGTGTCTGCAACCCGAGGTACCACTGTATGTGAGTAGACTTTTGCCACATTGATTGATACAAGACAGTAGGAACATAATATAGGATCTGGCAGCTAATGTTTACTTTGCCCACAAAAGAGCAGTACAAACTGGCTAACTGATACAAGGTAGAAACCTAACATGGTTGCGTGGTGTGAGAGAAGAAAGTGATATTTGGGAGGTCTTAAAGCAGAGGTAGGAAACCTGTGGCCAGAAGTGCAGTTAGCTAATTTTAGGCATTGGTCTTATGAGGCTGCTTCTTTAGATGGTAATGTGCATTACTTCATGTACTTCAAAATGTGGTAAGCTAGCCCTGCTGCACTTGGAGGGCATTCTGCTGCAAGGGACCCTGGACTTCTGCCGCAAAGTCAGAACTGCCTGTGGCCCTCCAAATATAACTGTATTATAACACACTGTCCACTGATCATGCTAGGTGGAGTTTCTGGGAGTTAGAGTCTCATCTGGAGAGCCACAGACTTCCTCACCCCTAGATTAAAATCTAGTTCCACCATTAAAAGAGAGAGGCATGTTACTTCAGAGTATACTTACATAGATCATCCAGGCTGCATAACGCTCTTTGAGGTTATACAGGACAGCAGGTTCATGGAGGTGGGTCATCATGGCCATGTCCTCAATTTTGTCATATTTGGGAGGATTCATAGAAAAGACTTGATCTTCCTTGACTGTTACAGACTGGGAGGAAAAGGATTAAAGGGAAGATGAACAAATATAGGACAGACCGCCAACAAAACAAAAGGCCAATTTATAGCATCTTAAAAAGTAGAGATGAGGCAATTTTAACAATGCATTCCTTCTACTCACTTCTCCGGTTTCCGTCTTGACTGTGACCTTCCCTCCTTCCCTGGCTGTGACACTGGCCTTCACATAAGATATCTTAGGATCTGTCACAAAGACTGAATTCTTTGCATCAAAGGGCTTGTTCTGGGCCTCAATTCTCTCTTTTTCTGGCTTACGTAGATAGGGGGCAGCTGGCCCAAAAATGGCCATCTCCGCGTCTGAAGACATGACTGCGGTTTATAGCACGCAGCTCAGCAAACAAAAAGCTGAAGGAAATAAAAATATGAATCATGTTAAGAAAATGTGGACATACGTCCAATATACAACTTTTCCTTTGGCGTTACATCCTGTATTTCAGAGAGTTGGCAACATCCAGCTCCATTGGCACTTAGAACCAAGGTCCTACTTTTCATATGGAATACCATATACTTGGCACTTGTAGATTCTGAATCCTGAAATCTATATATTTTCAGGTCTGTGGAATTTGTTCAGTCATCCATTACACCGAATTATATAAATTGCAGAAGCTGAAGGAACTGCCAGGGTCAAATTACCTTATAGGTAGGTAGGTAGGTAGGTAGGTAAGTAGGTAGGTTGATTTATTGTTTGCTTTGGTCATTTTAAATATTTTGTAAGCCACCCTAGGAATTGATACTGCAGTTGAAGGATAGAGTATAAATTATCACATAAATTCTTTTTTTTTTTTAAGCCAATAAGGAAGAAGATTAAAGTGGCTAGACTGTGCTTATCAGAGCAAGGCTAGACTGTTTTCTTTCTTATGATATGAGTTAGAATATAATATTATTTTGATTAAAAGCAGAATTAAATGCCTATCTCCAGTTGGTTTTGTACTGTTTTTAAAACTATTTTAGTTTTTATGTCTTAAGAAGCAAAAGGTGATTCATAAATATACAAATAATAATTGTTATCTTTTTGTATCTATATTTCTAACTAGCCAAAGACTATCATTTTAGTTTCAAGTGGCTTACACTTTACTGTTTTTTCAGTGCACAATAGGCTAAGGTGCCTCAAGACTGCTGTTTATTACAATACAACTAACTATCCCCCTATAAAATGATTCTGTACACCAGATACTAGATTTCATCCCCTACAGACTCATCCAGATTGAGCTACTTCAGCCCGCTCTGTTAGGAACTTGAATGCTGGAATTGCAGGAGTTTGTAGCTTGAACTGTATTATTGTGTCCTTGTGTGTGCCAACAAGCAAGAAGTTCTGTCGAGCAGGATTAACTTAGGAAGCTGCCTTATACCAAGTCAAACCATTGGTCCATCTAGGTCAGTATTGTCCACAGTATTGTCCAGGGTTTCAGATGGGACATTCCCAGTCCTACCCGGAGTTGTCAGATATCAAACTTGGGACCTTCTGTATGCAAAACAGATGCTCTACAACTGAGCTACAGCCCTGCTACACTGCTACTTGTTTCCAATTAAATTAGAAACCATACAACTTTCAGCAGGAATTGCGTGCTCCCTGCACAGTAGAACCCCATGTCAAAATTATTCATACAGCCATATAGACTATGGCCTTTATGCAAACATGGCATGATGCAGACTGTGATTCCCTGCCATAGTGCATCCTTTCAGAATTTGACCCATGGGTTTGTGCTAAGGCAGATGTTCTATTAGAGGGGATAGTAAAAGAATCAGTATATTGAAGGCCAGTTCCCAAAATTGACTTCCTCCTGCTAAGTGGAATGCTGCTTTATAACAAAATTTGATATAGCTATACATGTTCCATAAAGGTTGGGAGGAAGCAATTAACCCACTGAAAAACATGCAGATCCTTTCCTACCATGTATCTGACTTTCCCCAGGGAATTAATAAATCAGTGTCTTACCTTGTGTGGTATCAGGTGGACTGTAAAGCAGGGTTGAGCTGCCCAATACTGTAAAATAAAAATGATAGATCCTTTATCAAAGGTCCAGTAATAAATTATAGAGTAGCAACTGATGGGCAGATTTTAAATCCCTATTGACACAGGCTATCTGTGCTCAGAAATGTCAAATGCAGCAGGAATGTACTGGGATGTGAAGAATTCAGGGTGAGATTCTATTCCTTTTAAACTCGAGCTTCTCACACTCTTACCTTTAAGCTGTTGGTGCAAGGACATGAGAGGCTGGTCCCAAGACTACTTATATAGGAAGTGATTTGCATATACAGCAGCCTCCTCTTCTTTCTTCGGTCAAAACCTTTTTGGCAACCTTAACTCCCAGCAAGATTTCCATTCATATTTGACGCGAACAGATATAATTAGATCTTTCAGCTCCATGAATCAATCTAAAAATAAATTGACAAGAGGAGGGAAGAGTGGGTGGCAGCCTATATATTGTGGTCTGATCCTGATACCAATTTTGTGTTCTGGTAGAGGAGAGAAATATATGCATCTGATGCTGTTAGGGTTCAGTGGGAGTGCAACATATTGCTCAAAGGAAACCCAGATGCTTATGATAGAATGAATGGCAGTAAATATGTTTTAACTGGTAAGGAGAGAAGAGGAGAAGGCTGGTGAGTGCATAGTGAAGCTGAAATAAATATTTGTAGTAATTTGAAATTTGCTAAATTTTCCAATTTTACTTTTTTTCAAATTTGGATTAGGAAAATTCAAATTCATCTGAAGTATTGAAATGTCAGTACTTTAGTCAAATATGTTCTTTTTTGGCAAGCATCAAATATGAAATTTTGCAAGCTGTGAGCTATCAAACATCATCAAATAAACACCACTGTGTGTAATCTGTCATGTGCTGTCAGATACCGAATACAGTTGCTTGCCAGACACCAAATACAAATGTTAAGCACCATTGAATGTTAACTGTGAAATACTGTACTGTTATAGATTAAATGAGTGCTTTTTTTCCCTTAAAAATGTTTAGGGGTACTCTCATTTTGGCTGCTCCAGCAAGCATCTGGGTGCAAAAACACAGTTTATAAGGCTAGGAGACATACACAGGCTAGACATTTGCTAAATAGCATGTTGCTAACTATCTTGTTTCTTCTTAAATAATTACAGCCATGGGGGGAGCCTAGTGCTTACTAGGAAGGCAGAGCACACAAAGGGATCCTTTTTCATTTTAGCCATGATCAGAATAGAGACACACACTCTATATCACACACGCAACCCTGCACAGCTAGGAGCCTTGTGAAAGACTCTTTTCCTAAGAGTCCTAGCCAAACTTGGAGGGCTAATCTCAGTTTTCATAGAATCATATGTTTGGAAGGGACCCTGAGGCTCATCTAGTCCAACCCTCTGCCTTGAAGGAATCTTTTGCCCAACGCAATGCTTGATCCCATGACTTTGAGATTAAGAGTCTCATGCTCTACCGACTGAGCTATCCCAGGTCTGATCATGGTGTGGGAGTGACAGATAACCACGGTGCTTTCCCAGTAAGAATTATGTTTTCCTATTCCTGTAATTATTTAAGGAAAAACAAGATACATGGCTGCATATTACATAGTTGATCAAATTTGACCCACAGTCTTTCCCTCTCTCCACTCCACATTTTTCTTCCTTCCCTGCTTCTCAGTTCTTCACAATCCACTATCTTACTTTTGTGTTCCTTAATCCTTTGACTGAAACTTCTAGTTTCTGTTTTCTTGGTCTGCAAAGTGGCACTGGATGTGAGAGAGAAGCCATTCATAATACGTTGATGGACCTTGTAGAGATGGAGGTGCAGAAATGAAGCACAATAATGGTAAAAGAATTGAGGAAAGCAAAAAAGGCGGTTTGAAACTACTCACAGTCTTCTTCTGCACAGTCACCCAATGGGATGAAAAAGACCAGTGCTATTTTTCTCGAAAAAAGGTGTCTTGTTCTCTTATAATGGCAATAGCACATACCTGAGAGCTGCCAGAACTGAGTTCTGGCAAGTTCTGGCCAGAAAAAAAGCCATGGAAAGACCTTTTTGGTCAGTGTCAACTAAAATGAGAGAAAATATTCAAAGATGGTACTACACACCCATGAAAAGCCACAGGTTAAATTTTAGCTATGTTCCCTTTGTAACCTGATATCACACCTTGATTTGCTCATCCTTTGTCTCCCAGATTCTGCCTTGAAACTGTCAACCAAAGCTAGTTTCTGACTTTCACCATTGTGACTTACAATCCCTAAATTAGTGTCCTAATTCTCAGCTACAAACAATGCCTGTATGACAACCACCACATATTCATTGAATTTTACCTCCCCTTTGATTCTCAGACAGGTCAGGCATAACAAATTAACCACTTAATCCCCAAACAAATCTAAATGCAAGAATTACATTTTATATCATTCTCATGCTTTAAAACAAAAATATATGGCTTACATCTTGCTGCTGCTGCTAATTAATAAAATAAATAAATAAATAAATAAATAAATACTCTACATTTTCACATGGGGACTTGAGGTGGCTTACAGATAAAAATAAGAACTGCTAAAAACATAGTAAAACAATAATTAAAAAACAATTGAACACTGATAAAATTAAATCTATATAAAATCTATTAAAACCCTACCAATAATGACAGTAAAACAGCATAGCACCAGCACTTTCGTTAAAAGCAGTCCATTCCCAAAAGCCTGTTGGTTACAAGAAAATCTTCACCTGCCAGCAGAAGGACAAGAAGGAATTTAATTTTGAGTCGTAACTGCAACCTTCTTTGTGAACTGCTGATCATGGAATATTACATATATCAACTATCTGGAGAACTCCTAACATACAGGAAATAACTGGAAAATATTCAACATCAAAATCTGTATATGAGAAACCTGAGATTCAGCCCATTATTTTGTCTTACAAAGATTTCTAGTTTCTCTTTGCTATGTTCTTACTGTTCCCATTTTCATGCCTTCATCTCCTATTCTGCAGCCTCCTTTGCACATATACTCCATGCTGATATATGTTACTGCACAGTTAAGATGAACTGTGCAAGCCTGTCAGATTATTCAGCTAGAGAATGTTAAATTCGGTTTATAGGTGCTGTACATATATGTGTGCTTGCTTGTTAATAAAGTATCTCTTCTAAATTGCTATGTTGAATCTGGAACTTCATGTTAAACATAACACATGGTACCAGGAGTGAAATACATGATTTCTGGAAGTTACAATAGAATATTTGCAGGCTTTACTTCCATTATACCTCTTACATGAGGCAGCTGAATAATGGAAAGAGAAATTTAAAACAGCCATTGTTTTCCTGTCAGTGTGAAACACTGAGAGGGAAATTGTCTACCATTAAACAATGGTAGAGATTTGAGTAAAGCAGGGATAGAAGGATACTGAGGGTTTTTTAAAGGAAAAACCCCAAAGCAAACAACTTTAACGGGGGGAAACAAAGATGGGTACAACACAGATGCTAACACCAATAGGCTAATGCAACATAGCCTTTCCCAACTTCCTTCTCACTGTACTCAGACCTTATTTGAAATTGCCACTCCCCCACCCCACCACGTCTATTCAAATATCTGCCATTGTTTCGAATCGCCACTTTCCCCCTCTGTTTTCTCCTTCCATGCTTTACTCACACCTGCTGTTGTTGTAAACCACTACTTTCCCCCTGTGAGTGTCCCTTCCTCCTCCCTCCCAAGTGATAGCCAATACTGCTGTGCAACCTGCTTTCTCTTTTGCTCCACTATCCCACTGTGGCCATGAAAATCCAGGATTGTCATGCAGCACTACAAATCTTTCAATGGGGGCAATGCGACGACAGCCTTCCATTTGTATGTATAGGAAGAAAAGAGTTACTCTTAATTTACTGCAGACTCTGGCTTTCGTTAATCAGCTTTCTCTATGTATTCTTCAGCTCTGAATTTGAGTGACAGGGCCTATGGGAAACTTAGGGAGGTCAGATTTCATGGTTGGCACAAAACAATCTGACAGACGTGTTTGGCATTCTAAGAATTTAAAAGACGAGACTCAGAAACTCAGCTGGTGCAAGACAGTATTACTCCAATGGCATTCTCAAGACTTATTTATGTTTATTCATCATAACAAAAGTGTTATATTCAAAGTAGCACTAAGGGGAACATTCCATCAGCACAAAGATTTTTCCTTATATAATAGAACATCCCCACCTCTTCTCCCCGCACACTGCTAAGTCTGTTCTGGGAGTTCCCAAACCCTCTGAAGCAAAGATGGGGCTGGGGGGCACACAAGGGAGGAGAAGGGTGAAATCATTTTGTACAATTATTTAATTGAATACACCCAAAGGGATATTCTGATTGTTTGAGCATACAATCTATAGTGCTCAATGTTATTCTTTTATGTATGAACAGTATTTTTATGCCACCTTTACAACCAAAGTTATCTGAGTGGCACACCTAAACATTGTTAAAACATAACAAACAATTACAGTATTAAGGCACAGTGTAGCATAGATTAAGCAATACAGTTAAATACAAACAGCCCTTAAAAACTTTTAAAAGTCAAAATATCAAAATCCATTTAAAAGGCACAGAGAATAAGAAGTCTCTGCCTCTCTGGGGTGCTAACACAGAGAACCCCTTCTTCCTTATAGCCACATGCCGGATCTCACTTGGCAGTGGCACTCCAAAGAATGAATGACCTCAAAGTTCAGTTAGGAGCAGTGATTTTTCCAGGGGTACTCAAGGGTACACAGTACCGGCATCTTTGTTGTTGTTGAAAAGCGTGGCACTTACTTATAACAACTTTATGGCGAGTACCGACATCTTTTTTTCTAGGAAAAAATCATTGGTTAGGAGTAAATCATCCTTCACATAGCTTGACCGCAAGCTCTTTAGAGCTTTATTTATTTATTTATTTATTTATTTAAATTAATTAATAATTAATTAATTAAATTTGTATGCTGCCCTATACTCATAGATCTCAGGGTGGTTCACAACATAAAATTGCAATATTAAAAAAACACAAAATACATAATAAAAATAAGAACAGAAACAAACCAATAATCGCCCCTTCCACAACACATTTAAAAGGGCATCTGCACATGGCAAGGTGGAATACAACATATAAAATCCACAAAGATATTCCTAGAAACAGCATCAAATACTGATAGTGTCAGGGACGCAGCGGGAACACAGGGAGGGGAGGAGATGGAGAGCGAGGGGGAGCAATCCGAGGGCAGCGTAGGAGAAGAAGACAGTAGCCCGAGAGATTCCATGAGCCTCTCCAGCGAATCAGAAGATTCACAGAAGGGGGCGCCGGTGGCCAGGGCAAGGGGGGCCCCAAGGGGGACACCCCAGAAGCAAGGGGCCAGCGGGGACTCCCAGAGCAGCAGTTGGAAATCAGGACCAGCTTCCCCACCAGAGCGCAGTGGGGGGGAGGAGTCCCAGGTATCGGGACCAGCGTATTCACCACCAGCGAGAGGAGATGAGTCAGGATTGACCACGCCTCCATCGGAGAGCGGGGGAACGGTCAAGAGGAAGGTTGCCGGCTGGGCGCGCGTGCCAAGTTCAAATGTACAGGCGAGCAGCACAGCAGGTAGCCCGGATAGGGAACCAGGTCCTAAAGCCCGCCGGAAGGAGGGGGAAGAATCAGGGGGGTCAGCGTCAGAAGAGTCCAGAAAGGATGAAACCCCAGCGGGCAGGAGGGCCCAGAGGAGGAAGGAACTTAGGAAGAGGTGGAGCACGGCTAGAGTCTTAAACTGGTGTGGAAGGGGAGGAGACTCAGATGGAGCTTCGCCGGTCTAGGGGTTAAGACGTAGAGTTGCACGCTGCGGCTTTGAAATGGAAACCAAACTTCAATAAAGACTTTTGTACATAACGACAGCCTGGCGTTGGTCCTCTGTGAGCTGGGACCAAGGGGCAGCTCTGACAGATAGGATTCAAAAAGAAAATTCATGTTGTAAAGTCCTGTCTAAACAAAAAGAATTATAAATGCAAAATATGTCTGAAGGAAGGGAGGGATTGTTTGTGGAAAGCCAGTAGCGTTGATAAAGAACTGGTGTAATATGCTCAAAATGTTCAGTTAACAACCTTGCATTCTGATTTTAGAAGTTTCCAGGCCACTTTCGAAGGAAGCCCAATGTGATGCATTACAGTAATCTAATCAGGAAGTTGCTAGAGCATGGATAACTGTAACTAGGTTATCCCCAAGTTGGGTCACAGTTCATTTGTCAGATGCAACGGATAAAAGGCACTTTGAGCCACTGAGACCACTCGTTCCCTGAGTGACAATGTTGGATCAGTGGAGTTCCCTCAAACTGCAGGGAAATGCCTCCAGAACATGCTGAATACCACTCAAATAGGAACATGAATCATCCACTAGCAATACCTTCATCATGTCTAGACTGAGTCTTAGTTTATAGTCTTTGATCTAGTCCATTACTGCATCTGAGCACACAGAAGACATCCTGCCTCTCCAGGATTTGATGAAAAAGAGAGATGGAGCTGAGTGTCATTTGCATATTAATGGAACCTTTGTCCAAATCTCCAGATGATTTTGACCCATTTTCATTCAGATGTTAAGCAACGTGGAGGAACAGATGAAACACTAAAACATAATTTCCAAGTGGTCAAGAAGAAATCTTCTAGCATCAATTCCAAGTCGTCCAAGTAGGAGTAGAATCACTGCAAAGGAGAACTTGCGCCCATCATGGGCTGACTGAGTTCTGGCTGCGCAGCCCCACTCTCTTGTCTCAGAGAGCATCAGTGGGCTTTACTGCCTAGTAGGGCAAAACCAAGGAAGAGCAACACCAAAGAAGACCAAGGATGAGTGCCAGCGGAATCACCCTGGCATCATGAAGACACCATGTCATTTCTGTTCCTGTACCAGACTTTAATGTCATTTTTATTGTGATAATCTTTTGTAAACTAGATTGAGAGCCTGTGAGGGTAATAAAGTGGGATAGAAATGTTCTAAAAATAAAGCAAATAAGTAAAATATATAGTCATAGCTCATCTGTATATACTCTGTTAAACAGAAGAATCATTGCCCACAATGAGGCACAAAAACAGCAGGAGCCAGGTGGCACTTTTAAATGTATTTCATCCAAAATGTATTTGGGGGTTAGACCAGATGACCCTTGGGATCCCTTCCAACTCTACAATTCTATTATTCATCCTTCCCATAAGCTTTAGATTTGACCTTCAGAAAAATGATCTATCCTTCTTGTTACTTTAAATTAGCACCCAGAAGCAAATGGAAATTTTTGTTGTGCTATGGTCTTGCTTCCCACTCACAAGGATTTACTGCTTTCTGAAGAGCACAGAGAAATTCATATAGATTATCTCAGACATGGCATATTCAATATGGCACTTGTAGGCATCACAGCTCTCTCAAACACTCCCCTTGGTGCCCCCTAAGTGCTGCCTTTCCTTTAAAAATGGGCTCCTTTGGGAGGAAGAGTGGTGTATGAATTTAATAAAGGAAGGAAGAGTTCTTTGTGGTTTTGATTTTTTATTTTTTTGGGGTTGAGATAGGATTGTCTTGCTTTCTTTTATGTTTCGTTTGTTTTTCTTTTTTTGCTGGATAGGTTTTTTGCTTGGGATTTATTTTATTTTTTTTGTAGGTGAGGATTCTGAGCCCACAACAGTGTCTTAGATTCCCATTTGTGCATCTGAGCCCAGAAAAATTGAAGATTCCAATCTTAGATATACACAACCACCTTGTATGATAGACTGGTATTATATTATCCTCATACTATAATGGGCAGCAGGCAGGGGGTACTGAGACTGAGATGGTACTTTGCTGAAACGTGCACTCCCTGCTTTGGGGTTTGATGCTTCAGTGCACTTCCCTCATTGGTGTTTGAAGCAATGTACACATGATCAGATCATAGCTGCCAACTTTTCCCTTTTCTTGCGAGGAATCCCATTCGGAATAAGGGAATTTCCCTTAAAAAAAGGGAAAGGTTGACAGCTATGGATCATATAGTCCCTTGAGAAATAATGCTGTCTGATGCATTTCCCCTCAAACCAGCTTCTGTCTGATTTGAAAACATAAGCCACAGTAAAGTTGAGGTATGTACATTTGGGACATCCATTGTGCATGTGCAGATGAAGCGCATTGCAGGCATGGGGAAACCAAATAGGGAAAACGCATCTGGTAAAGACATCCCTGCCCTGTCTCTGATGTGTATGGCAAGTGGAAATGTAACTTAAAGGTGGGGTGGGCGGGTGATTACTTTGCTACACTTTTCTGGGGGGATGCAGGGGTACACATACCCCTAAACATTTTGTGAAGCTTTGTACTTTTGTCCGTTTACTGTAATTATTTTCCCAATTTGAACTATAAAATGGTGATTTTCTTGAGTCAAAATGAGAGTACTCCTAAACATTTTTTAAGAAAAAAAAGCACTGCTTTCAGCCACTAATGTGTACATAGCCTAAGACTCTGCTGCTGCTGCTGCTGCTGCTGCACCAGCAGCAGCACACAGATCAAATTCATTTTGTAAGCATAGCACACATCCTACCTTTTTCCCTGACAGGGACTCAAGGCTGCTTACCACAAAAAAATTATTTCATTCCATTTATCTGTTGAAGGTCTTATACACGATCACTTCCCTCGCACATTTTTTCTAAACAATCTAGTGAGGTAGGTTTGGCAGAGAGGTTGCAGTTTGCTCAAGGTGACAGGTGTGTATGTGTATATGACGTCTTTATGTGCAGTGAGATCAAAATGCAGGAGAAGCTTCCTAATGCAGACTATAACGTCCCTGTTTTCATCTCAGAAATACTGGAAGGTATGGGCTCAACCCATGATAGATGAAAGCATCATACTAAAGGATAAATGTCATATTTTATTATCCCTGCTTACTTCCAAGATGCTTTGATATTTATCTTCTATATTCACTTTGCTGGTGTTTTGAATGGTGTTTTTTAAAAAAATAAAGTTGAAGTTGTTTTCTCATCCTGACTGACTTTCTTTGGTGAAGAATCAATATATTACAAGTTTTAATGGGGGTTCCGCCCCTCTCCACCAGAAAATATTTATATTGCAGCTTAATCTAAGAATGCTGTACCTTTTCTTGATCTCTTGTGAAATTCAAAAACATGCATGCTTGTCATTATCTGATGAGGAAAGACTTACTAATCACTGTTGAATAACTTCACTGGCTAAACAGTTTGTGTCACTGTTTGTGGTCACTGTTTTTAATATTGTATTTTAAATTGTTGTAACCTGTCTTGGGGCCTTAGGGTAAAAAGTGGGTAAATAATAATAATAATAATCTGTAGAGTAGAGATGACTGTTCACAGCTCAGTCAGGCATTTGAAGTTGTTTTCCTTTAGGGATACTTGTTCAAATGTTTAAATTTGTGAGTACTAATCCATTTAATTTGTCTCAAATGTGACTGAAGCAAAGGGAAACCAAGTGCTTGATCCACAAACCACTTAAGCTTTCCTGCTTGGATTTTGGACCACCATCCTAACCATGTCTAGCTAGAAATAAGTCCCAGTGAAATCAATGGAATTGACTCCCAAGGAAATGAATTTAGGATTACAGACTTAAACCACCTAGCCCAGAATAATCCAATTGGAGTATAAAAGGGACTTCTCCATTCAAAATTGTCTGACTCAAAATAATGGTAACAATAAGATCTATATTGACTTCTCCTCCAGTTAAATAATTATACTACTGAAACTAAGAAAGCTTTGGTTAGCCAGAAATTATGATGTACATGAAATGCTATGAAAACAATAGTACTGTATAGAAAAGCAACGCATAAAATCTTTTTTGTCATCTTGCAAAGGAATCTACAATCTTTATTTTCTAGAAACTGAACAATGATAATTACAAAAGTGACAAAGAGCTTCACATTTTGCGCTTCTCTTCAGTCACTCTACATCTCTTTGTTGAGCTTATTCTTCGCTTACAACAACTTTCTTGTGCACCTCTCGGGTCTTCACCCGGAGCTTGTTAACCTGGGACTCAGCAATGTCAGCCCGCTCCTCAGCCTCTTCCAGCTCATGCTGGATCTTGCGGAATTTAGACAGGTTCACATTGGATTGTTCCTCCTGAGAATGGATAAAAAAATATGAATCAAGGTACTGGATTTTTAACACTTAAATAGTATAAATGATTTTGAGTATAGGAGAAAGCATAAATCTCAGTAGCAGCATTGGGACATAATGCCAAACCTTGGTTAGTTTAGCTTGACTGTTCTTTGTACATTCAGACCTGCCCATGATATTATTGGTCAGTATATTACCACTTTAATACTATTATATGAGTTGATAATGTCTTTAATAGACTACAGAAATGCACAGTTTTTATTGTGAACTCCAATATGTACAGTAAAGTGGTATGCAAAAGTGACTATTGCTATTTCATATTGCTTTAATTACTCAGACTGCTAAAGGATCTTCTCTTAAAAACAATATGAGCAAGGTTTCTGCAATCTTCCCATTATGAAAATTTGGGTTCATGTTACTGAGGGCACAATCCACTGATAATTTTTCTCACATAAAGACTCTCCTCCCTGAAAGAGAGGGGAGTGGTTGTGGGCGGGAGCCCGAACACTGCTCCTAGCAGGGGGCGTTGCCCCCTGCCTCCAGCTCACCTGGCTGGCGCTCACGCCCCCCCCCACGGTGGCCATCCAACCAGGTGCCTCGGGGGGGTGTCCTTTATGCTGCAGTGCCAGCCTCTCCCCGGCCTCATTTCTCGTCGTCGTCCTATGCGAGTCACCCACCCTCCACTCCCTTTGAGTTAGGGCTTAGGTCATTGGCCTTGCTATGGACCTTAGGTTGGTCGCCCCAGTTGCCCGGGGGGCCTGGTAGGAGTTTTTCCATTTGGCATTAGGCTTGTTGGTTTTTTCGCCTACCTCGTAGCAATAGTCACAACTTTTTGTGGTATTGGTGGGTAGGTTAGGCATTGGAATAATGTGTTGTGGTGTGTCGAAGTGCTAGGTGTGGCCATCGCCTATGCCTTCAATTTTTAGGGGTATTCCGTTAAAGGAATCTGGCGGTCGTGTATTCTGTCCGAAGCCTGCTTGGCGGGAGGCCATGGCACGACCCTCGGTGACATCAGGGGTGAGCCTATAGTTGGATTAGCATCAACAGGTGATGAACCACTGGTGAATAAACCCACTTGTTTCGCGATCCAATGCCTAAGCCAATACGTTTTCATTGCTGTAATCAATAAAGTTGTGGCCTTTTCTAGCCCATTAACCTTATATCACATGTCCCTGTGTATTTATTTCACTTCGCGGCGGTCGGGTCCTCGAACCACAAGTCTCACTTATGTGAAACTCCCCTGTTTCATGCAACTAATTCTGCCACATGGAGACTAATTCATTTTGTACTTATTGATAGAAATGAAACCTTTGCTATATCAAATTTACCTTCATAATTCTAGCTCAAGCTACAGCAAGTTCAGAATAATACTTACAGCTTCTTCAGATTGTCTCTTGTATGCTTTCACTTTCATCTGCAACTTGTCAACCAGGTCCTGGAGTCTAAGAACATTCTTTCGGTCTTCCTCAGACTGGACAGAGCAGGATATTTTTTTTCACAAAAGAAAAGAAAACAACATGAGTACATCTGATTATAAAATGCTTTTACCAGTTCCTCCAAAAGATGCAGAAAAAATATATCTGTCCTCACCTGGTAGGTTAGTTCCTTTACACGTCTCTCATATTTGCGCACACCCTTGATAGCATCAGCACTGCGCTTCTGCTCATTCTCAACTTCAGCTTCCAGCTCACGTACCTGGGGAAAATGGAATTAGCCATTAGCTGTCCAGCTGGTCAATTTGTTCAAGAAGTAGAACTGAGTGAACTTGTTTACAAGAAATACATACTCTGTGCTCCAGTTTCTGGAGCTGCTTCTTGCCACCCTTCATTGCCAGCTGTTCTGCCTCGTCAAGACGATGCTGCAAGTCCTTCACTGTCTGGTCCAGGTTCTTCTTCATCCTCTCCAAGTGGGCACTGGTGTCTTGTTCCTTCTTGAGTTCCTCAGCCATCATGGCTGCCTATTAATAGAGAAATGTTCCCCAGTTTAGGAAACCAGCCATGCCAACTGCAAGCAGGATTATAGTTTCAAAAGAAAATCTGCCCAACTCACATCAGTGATGGCTTTCTTGGCTTTCTCTTCTGCATTGCGTGCTTCCTGAATAGTCTCTTCCACTTCACTCTGGATTTGTGAGATGTCTGTTTCCAGCTTCTTCTTGGTGTTGATCAAGCTGGTATTCTATACAGAATGGGAGATCGTAGTTTTCGTAAAGGGCCAAGCCTAAATATGTCATTCATACTGCTTGCATTTTGTACGAAAGAATGATGTTGAGTACAATTGCAGGTACTCAGAAATGAGCCACAAACCTTTCCCCAGCATACCTATGATGCAGAAACCAGCTCTGTTGGGCTCCTCCCTCCCTCAACTAGGGAATGGGAGAGGAATTTGGTTTGGTTTACATTTTAATTCACACATCCTGAAACCATGTGTAAAACTTAAATACATCTATATTTCAAAATGTGCCCTTCTCTGAAGTTTGTGATGCAAAAAAATGTGTGCAGAAAAACATATTGAGGATGTGTGGATAAAGATCCATTTATCAGTGAGAATGACATACCAAATGTATTATATTAGGGAAAATTGCTTGCATACAGAAATGTGCATATTAAGAGAAAGGCACACTAAAATGCTGCTGCTATTGTTGCTAACAACAACAACAACAACAATAATAATAATTTTAAAAAATGATTTTTGTGTTACTTTTTAAAAAATACAAACTGATGAGGAAACTTAGTGAACTGAAGATTGGAAAAATGAGAAACAGAGAGAAATCAAAGCAGATAGTTTCATTCATTTCTACCCTCAACTGTTACTTGGTTATTTCATCAGGTTGCTGCCAAGCAATTATCATTCTATCAGGCAGCATCAGAAAGAAACATAGAAAGGAGGACCACTACATCAATTCCATGAGGAGACCAGCTTCATTTGGCTCCTCTTACTAAACTGTTTCCATTCTATCTGGTCATTATAACAACTATGCTACTTTAATAACTGGTGCCTGTTTTCCTCTTCCCTCCTTATGCCTTTTTCTTCTTGAGTCATGCCTTGTAAATCACCTTTCTATGAACAAGGACTATTTTGCTTGTTATTGATCTTAGGCAAACTGTTCTGGAACATTTATTGGCTAAAGGGTTTGCTAAAAACACGCCAAATAAATAAAATGAGCTCCTTTCAAGGTCTTAATTGAGTACCAACGTCCACTTCATGTCCCTTGACAGTAGTGATTCTTAATATGATGAGAAAAAGAGGCTGTGTGGTGATGAGTAGGTTAATTGCCTATTTACACATTAGCAACAATCTCTTTATTTCTGGAGCAGAGCCTACACCTGATTTATCCCCACTGGATTATCCTCATGTCCTTCTGTGTGCCCATTACATATTAGAAGCTCACCTGGGTGTGAAGAAGTTGCACGCGCTCACTGGCATCCAGAAGTTCCTGTTCTGCAATTTTCCTGCCCCTCTCTGTCTGTTCCAGAGCTGCACGGAGCTCCTCAATCTCAGCCTGCATCAGATTAGCTCTGCGCTCAACCATGGCCACTTGCTCCTTCAGATCTTCCTGGCTCCTCATAGCTTCATCCAAATGTATCTGGGTGTCCTAAAAAATGATATTGAGATATTATTGTGAGACCATTCTTTGCACAATAACAATCACAACTATATCCTGATTACAGAAATATATATGAACCTTGAGTATTCCTTGGGTGTTCCTGAGGTTCTTTAATGCCTCAGCAGCTTGGCGGTTGGCATGGCTCAGCTGGATTTCCATTTCATTCAGATCTCCCTCCATTTTCTTCTTTATTCTCAAGGCATCATTCCTGCTCCTGATCTCAGCGTCCAGTGTGCTCTGCATGGACTCTACTACTCTCAGATGATTCCTCTTCAGCTGATCAATTTCCTCATCCTTCTCTGCAATTCTCCTGTCAATATCAGCCTTCACCTGGTTGAGCTCAAGTTGGATGCGGAGGATTTTGCCTTCTTCATGTTCCAGTGAGGCCTTAAGAAAACCATTTATAACAACTGTTAATAATGGACTTAATTTGACAGCTGTTTCCTTATTGAAGTATGCTCAACATTATATTGAATATACTATTTAGCAGTGTATTCACCACATTTCCATACTCAAAGGAAGCCATCTCAGAAATGCTACCTTTCACACGGTCAGCTAGGTATTCAGAACTTGACCTGGGGACATCTTGGCATAAGTTGAACCTGAATTAAAGGATGGTCTTCACTTGTACCAAAATAGAACTAGACAGCTGGTACTTAAAATTCTAAAGGTCACAGAGTGGCTTTTAAACTGACCTTTGGGGGAAAGCTGACAAGAACTGGGGAGCATCTGGTTTGAGACAGAGCATCTGTAAGGGATGAGGGTGTAAATGTTCCACTTCATCAAAAGAGGATGGGGTAAGAAATAGCAGTAAGCATACAGTAATGCTTCTATTTCCAATGGCCATGCATGAGTGCTAACAGTTACTCATCCCAAACAGTACCATCCACACATAAGAGGGAAGTATCAGAAGATGTGAGGGAACAGCAGTGTTTGCAGAAGTACAAAAAAGGGTGGGACTCAGAGGCAGCCTACAAGAGAGCAGAGCTTGCTCAGTGACCACAGAATGTTGATGGCTGAATGGCAGGGAATGGAATGGAATGGAATGGAATGGAAGAAGGCATTGCTGACCGATGGATTGAAATACTAAACAAGAGAACTCCACATTGCAGCATTTTGTTGCAGGTCCCATTTGTGACACTGAACAACAATAGGATTGGACTATTGCCTTCATGCCCTGCTTGTGGACCTCCAAGTAAAAAGCAGATTGTAGGACTAAATGGACCTTCAATCTGATCCAGCAATGTTCTTATCTTATCATCATCCTTCTGGTTGCCTCTTCAGTTATTTCACAGTATTACAGATCAATAATTTGTGTCTTTTCATTATGCATAATTGTATTGTTTACCTCAGCTTCCTCTAGAGAAGCCTGCAGTTCAGATTTCTCTTGCTCAATCTGCTTCTTCACTTTCTCTAATTCATGGATGGCCTTTCCTCCCTCAGCAATCTGTTCCGTGAGGTCAGAAATCTCCTCTGTTAGGAGAAAGGAGATTAATAGTGTTTATGCAACTAATAATAAACAGATGTAGGAAGGTTTGGGAAGGAGGATTTCAGTTATTCATCCCAGCTCCACTATTTGGAGTGAACTATTATAGTACTAGCATTATTTTATTCATTTATTCATTCATTTATATTAATTTATTTATTACATTTTATATACCACCTGTCTCTTCCAAGGAGCTCAATGTTGTGTACATGGTTCTTTTCCTCCCCATTTCATTCTCACAACAACCATTTGAGGTAGATTAGGCTAGGAGATGATGACTGGCCCAAGATCACGCAGTGAGCTTCATGGTTTAGTGGGGATTCAAACCCTGGTCTTCCAGATCATAGTCCAGCACTCTAATTGTTATGCCATACTGGCATAATTTTAGATTGCATCCCTGTGGGTCAGACCTATTTTATTTTTAATTTTATACAACACCTAATGACCTAAGATGCAAAGCTCCTCATAAGCCTTGTGAAGACTGCATAATAAAACTGCATGTTGTGAAGACACTCATTGTGAACTCTTATGCACACGGGTGTCTATTCTAGCTTTGGGGAGAAGGACTGTATGAGATATCCCATCCTTATGATCTATTGCTTCAGCTCTGCAAAATGAACTTCACTGTTTTTTTGCACCTATTATGAAAAAGTGTTATTACGTTGGAGATTCTTGTTTTCACGCTTCAGAGTTTCCAAGTGATCCAAAGATTCCTCATAAGCATTCTTCATCTTAAAGAGCTCTGTGCTGAGAGAGCGAGACTCTTTCTGGGAAGCTTCCAGTTCAGACTGTGTTTCCTCATATTTCTGTTTCCAGTCTGCCAGAATCTGCAAAACACCAGAAAGAAGAAACACAAGAAATAAGAAATGTGTTCATGTGTACCTGAGGGTTTGTTGCAATCTGCTGAGTTTTCTTTCAAATTATGGCCAAAAGTACCTTATCAAAGTTCTTCTGCTTCTTATCTAGAGCTGCACAGGCTGCATTGGACCTTTCCACATCAATCATCAGGTCCTCCACTTCATTCTGTAGCCTCTGCTTTGTCTTCTCTAGGGAAGCACATTTGGAATTCACAGCCTCTACGTGCTCTTCAGCATCCTGCAGACGCTGAGCCAGCTTTTTCCTAGAGAAATGTGATTACAACACTTAGTGGTTCTTAATCATCCATTATAATAAATGGCTTACTGAGAATGGTCTCAAAAACAAATTTGATTTTCCATTCAAACTTTGTCTTGCCATGTCATCAGCTCCTTCCATGTCAACACTGATATGATTGCATTATTACAATATATCTGTTGCTTTGAGCCTAGCACAAATAACTCAGTGACCTGTTCTGTTCACTGAGTGATACAAATAACTATTTCCCCCAATTCCAACTACACAATGACATACTTTCTTCTACTTTTGAGTTCCCTTTCTCTCCCTTGCTTTTGGTTCTTGTACTTACTTGGCTTCCTCTAACTCTTCTGTGCGTTGAATGGCATCTGTTTCATACTTGGTTCTCCACTGCGCAACTTCACTATTGGCCTTAGACATGGCACGTTGCAGCTCAGCCTTGGCTTCCTGCTCCTCTTCAAACTGCTCCCGGAGCAAGTCACAGTCATGTCGGGCAGATTGCAAACCATGGGCAAGTGCATTCTTGGCCTGAAATAAGGAAATAATTTTGTAGTTATGAATGTCAGGGTGTTACCCATGTCTGTTCTTATGTTGCATAGTTTCTATTGCATTTGTATTTTTAATGTTTATTTTTAGCTGCCCTGAGGAAATACACAAAAAATTGAGAAGGACGGGGCAACTCCAATATGTCATCCTTTCCTCAGTTTTACATCTTCCTGTCCACACCCCACTTATTATGCTAGTATTCTGCTCTTGCTCCCAAAGTCAGCTTTTCTGACTCTCCAAAGAAATGGAAGAATTGTGCAGAAAACACAAGAGAGCAATTTAATGTTGATGTCATGATGTGGTTGTTCCTTCAAATGTGAGTGAGCAAATCATAGCTATACCAGAATAAATGCCTAGTTTGCAAGCAGCCTAAGATAGGTAAGCACATGCAATCTTTTGCCCATTTGAATGAAATAATAGAGAGACAACCATAGGGAGATATCTAGACAAGTTTCCTGAGCAACCTTAGAGCTTCTGAAATGAGAATAATTAGGATTTCTGCAGAATGCACATGGGTGTCAATAACTGAATAGGATAAAGAGGCCCTGTGTTGTTTAGAACTGTGATAGAGGGCTTGCAATGTTGAACAAAATACACACCTTTATCTCTTCCTCAAGCTGCCTCTTTAGTTCCTCAATCTGTTGGGTAAAGGCTTGCTTGCCTCTTGTGAGCTGAGAAATCAGTGAATCTTTTTCTTCAACTTGGCGTGAGTATTCACCTGAAAAGAGAACGGATTAAATGGAATATATACCTGTACATATTATCTATGTATCTATTGTATGTATAGATCTATGTATATTTTGTATAGTATGTACATAGTTCTTTTTAAGCGGTGGTTGAAATGACCTTGATGGTTATAACAACAAATGCATTAATTTTTTTGTAACAACAAATAAATTAATCATGTTCACTATTCATAAAATATTTTTCTTAGTAGTTATAAATTAGCCACACTTAGATAAACCTCACTCGTTTGCTAACAAGTCCTATTGCAGCTGGAGAAACTTACTTCCGAACAAACAATCATAGAATCAGATTTCATAATGAAATTGTGTTGCGAGAAAAGGAAAAAGCATTGCCCTAAACTTGTGTGCAGTTAAGATTCAATTGGATAGTACAGACATAGTAGATTGGTACTTTGCAATCTTTGGACTTAAGAATTGCAGCATTAAATAATTAACTTTCAGTTTCTTACCAGCTTCTGTCTGCAGACGAGCTCTTTGAGCAGTCAGGTCATTAATAGTGCGTTGGTTCTGTTCCTCCTTTGCTTTAAGTTCACTAAGCTGGTCTTCTAAAGTGCGGCTTATCTTTTCAAGATTTGCCTAGATGTGAAATAATAAAGTGTATAGCTATATAAAACAGCTGAGGCCAGATTTAGTTAACTGTCCCTGCTAGCAGAAACCTGCACACTGACCTCCACTAGCACAACAGGCCTTTCCCCTCTCCACCTGTGCATGCTCTCTCAAACTGGTTCTGGGTGGTGGTAGGGATAGCAAGCAGATATGCTTGCACTGAAGAAGCAATTCACTTAGTGCTACAGTGAATTCCTCTTCCATTTCCTCACAAAATTTATCAAAATAATTTGACTATAGCAGTGTCACATTACAGTATGATACACATTGGGAAGAAGTATCAGGAAAGTGGGGGCAGGGATAAATAATATTTATCACAACAGCGCTGAGATAGTGCTTATTTAAGTGACCATGCTTTATGTTTGCTATTATGGAATAATTTCTGTAATAGTTGGTAAATTGTAATTTTGAATTGTTGTAAACTACTTTGAATTTCTTTTTAAAGAAATTACTTTATGCAAATATTTTTATAAATAAAAAAATCAGTATTATTATAGACATGGCACCAAATGACAGCTACTCCAGACACTCTTCTGGTTGTCCCTGCATGAGCCAGGTGGATCATTTGCTCTAAGTACATTTTGTAGATTTAAGGTATAAATAAAGTGTTTTGTGTAGACCTATTAAAAAAAACTTAGAAGCTGCTCTCTTACATAAAAATCCAATATACTATCCACTGTTCCATCTGCTTAATATGAGTATTTTGCTTTTGCTTTTAGGTACTTGAATGGGTGCTACTGTAACCCACGTATCAATCTCTTTATATTCCCAAACCATGTGTTTATTATTACATTTATATACCACATGTAAGATTGTGAATTCTGTATGTTATGCCTCCACCTGATAAAGCTAAAGGAAAGTATATACTGCTGCAGTATACCTTTGCTTTGGAAACTGACTCCATATTACTGGCAAGGTCATCAATCTCCATCTTCAGCTCACTCTTCTCCTTCTCCAGCTTCTGTTTCACACGTTGCAGGTTATCAATTTGTTCCCCAAGTTCAGCTGCACTGTCTGCATGCTTCTTGCGGAGAGCAGATGCAGTGGCTTCATGTTGCAGAGTGGCTTCTTCAAGGTCCCTGCGCATTTTCTGGAATTCTGCCTCACGTTTCTTGTTCATCTCAATCTGAGCTGCGGTTGCCCCACCAGCTTCCTCCAGACGCTCACTGATCTCTTCAAGTTCTCTGGAGAGATCAGCCCGCTGCTTCTCTGCTTTGGCCCGAGATGCACGCTCAGCCTCAATCTCCTCCTCCAGTTCCTCAATACGGGCCTAGAGAAAGAGAAGCAGCCATTAACAGAGTCTTCCCTGATGAACTGATTTTCATATGATGGAGTCAATATGTGCTTGACTTGCCTGTAACTCCTTTATCTTCTTCTGAAGCTGGGAGCCCAAGGCCTGTTCATCTTCAATTTTGCTTTGGAACTGGCTGATTTCAAAGTCTTTCCTTTTCACAACAAAACACAAGGTTTTCTCAGTCAAATTCTAAGAGGGCTGGGTGCCATAAAGAGCTCCCAAAAGGTCTTCTAGACAGTAAACCATACTTACTTCTTAAGCTTTTCATCCAGCTGCTGCTTATCATTCTCCAAATCCATTGTGGATTCCTGGGCCAGCTTCAGATCACCTTCAAGCTTCCTCTTGGATCTTTCCAGGTCCATGCGAAGTTTCTTTTCTTGCTCCAGGGACCCTTCAAGCTAAGGACAAAGAGGGGACAAAGACTTTGTAACTATAATACTACTTTCACCCCACGGTTATTCTTCTGCATGTGTTGGTGCTTACATCGTCCACTTGCTGCTCCAGCTTGGTCTTTGCTTTGGTCAGAGTATTGACTTTGTCCTCCTCTGCCTGCAGGTCATCCAAGGTCTGTTGATGGGCCTCTTGGAGGGCTTTCTTTTCCTTGGTCAGTTTGGCAATGGTCTCATCCAAGACTGCCATCTCTTCAGTGAGATTTTTCACCTTTTAGAAATGAACAAACAGATTCAATGTATCATTCCACCCTGGAATGATAATACAACATTCTGACTATTGGTTGCAGATCTGAGCACATTGTGACCATTACCTTGTTTTCTGTGGCATGCTTCTCCTTTTCCACCTTGGCCAGTGTTAACTCCAGATCATCAATGTCTTTCTTCAGCTCTGAGCATTCATCTTCCAGTTTCCTCTTTTTGGCTGTCAGCTCAGCATTCATTTCCTCCTCATCCTCTGCCCGTTCAGTCAGCTCCTTAATTTTAGCTTCCAGCTGAATTTTGGTTTTGATCAGCTGGTCACATCTCTCCTCAGCATCTGCCAAGCCATCAGCTTCCTATACAAATGTATGTCATATAGCAATAATATTATTATCCTACTTAAGAAGTTCATGCACACACAGATTTCTTGCACAGAATCTACTTACACAAAGGAATGAGCACATGGCCTCACCTTTAAAACTAATTGTTAAGCTATTAAAGGCCATATTCTTTCAGTTTTCAAGTAAATCACTCATTAATAGACACTGGTTATGTTGGTATATCAAATACCAAAATAAACTATATTCACCAGTATACTATATATGTGTAAAAAAATACTTATGTCCAATTTAACTTTGACTGTGGTGAACTATTACGTAGAGGATATGTAGTATGTATATAGGATATACAGATTTATTAAACATAGCCACATTTCTCCTGCAATTTCTGTATTCCTCTACCTAAACTAGTCTAGAGTGAAGAAAAATGTATGTTACCAACAAAGCTTACAGATTGGACTTGGAGTTGCAAGTCATTCTTCTCTTGCATCAGAGAAACCATTTTTTCTTCCAGTTCCTTCACTTTGGCATCTGCTTTGGCAAGGCTTTCTTTAGTTTTCTCAAACTCTTCCTTCATGTTGGCCATCTCCTTCTCTGATTCAGCACTCTTCAGCAAAGGCTTGATCTTGAAGTACAACTTCATCCAAGACCAAGTCTTCACATTCATAAATGAACGGACATTGTATTGAATAGTAAAGATGGATTCTCTGTAACAACCAGACAACAAAATAAAACCTTGATGATGAAAATGACAACAGTGTGATCAAAGTGTTTAATGAAATCCTTTTGTGACTCTCCTAATAAAAATATGAACTGTCCAATTCTTGTCCAGTTGCAAAATAGGTCTTAGACTGCACCACTAACTACACTTATCTGGGAGTAAGTGTAGGTTTATATCTCAAGGAAAGAGTAAGAAAAATGAATATTTTTTTCTTTATAAAGAAGGGGTTGATACTTTCAGGAGCACATGGGGTATATGAATAAATTTATCAAATAAAGCTTCCAAAAATAGGACTATTTTATAAAGTAGTTCAAATTTCATTATGCTTCTTTGGCATAGCTGTCACTTTATTTTTATACTTCTTACACTCAAATTTAATACAAACCTAATAAATGTTAAGAGACCTGCCACTTAGTGCCACTTCACACACAGTCCTTTTTAAAGGTATACAGTTGAAGCTCAGAAGCCAAATGCCTTGCAACTCAAACATTTCAGGTCCTGAACAATCGAAAACTGGAAGTGAGTATTCTAGTTTTTGAATGTTTTTCGGAAGCCAAACGTCCAGCATGGCTTCCACTTGACTGCAGGAAGCTCCTGCAGGCAATCAGAAGCCGTGTCTTGGTTCTCAAATGGTTTCAGAAGTCAAACAGACTCCTAGAACGGATTCAGTTTGAGAACCAAGGTACGACTGTACTTCTTACAAGTTTTACATAGAAGCTGCCCCAGAATTTGGAGAGTAGCCCAAAGAGTATTTTATATATGTTATTATTTGTAATCCTTGTGTAGGGCATATTAACATGATAGGCCAGTGTGGTCATGAGTTCTATTACAGATGGCAAAACTCTACCTCCTTTCCATCATTTTTTGGAACTCCACCCTTGCTAAGTAGCCACGACACATAGCCTGTGTACGTGTAATCAGCTGTGCCAACTTGTCATCTCTCATCTCCTCCAGAAGACCCAAAAGGCCAGCTTTGAAGAAGACCTGGGAAAAGAAAATATTACAAAGTATTGGTCACTGTCTCAACAAACTCTAATTTTAAAGTCTTGTAATAAAAAGTAAATTTACCTTTGTGTGGCCAAATTTATATTGGGTGTGGTCAACATCAATAGATCCAAGAAGTTTCTCAGAAGCCTTCTTGCTATCCATGAACTGTCCCTCTGGGATGGCACTTGCATTTAAAACTCTATATCTGTTAGAAGAAGTGGAAGATAAAGATGCTTATGATTTGATGCCATGTTCATGGAACTCGGTCAGACCAATGGTCCATCCGGTTTAGCATCTGATTGTAAATGTTTAAACAAATATTATTCCTAATGGCCATTTACCTAAATCAGGGAGACTAGTAAAATTTAACTGAGGCTAAATTTAACTGGGGCCTTCTTGTAATCTCTTCATGCAAGGACTATTAATTGTCACTGATGGCATTTCCCCCCCACCCTTAAGCCTTTTGTCCAAACGTGGTGCTAACTGCTATAATGCAATATTAGAAACAGTCAAAAAGCAACTCAAAACTATTGATGGGGAGGGGGGGCAAAACAACTACAAACAACCAATAGGTTAATAATTGGGGGGCAGTCTGACCTCTGTTTGAAGTCACCATAAATAATCCTGCTGGGGAATCCCTTCCTGCAAATTCTGATGCCCTCCAGCACACCATTACATCTCAGTTGGTGCAATACAAGTTCATGTTCCATGGCACCTTAGAAAATAAGAGAAGATATGAATACCAAAATGTATCCAACTGGTGCATCGCATCTTTCTTTTTTAAAAATCAAAGTAGAGTTCTGTCTCTTACCAGGGGTTTTAGTTTCATTGGGGATTAGGCAACGCACAAAATGTGGATGAGTACTCTTCAGGTTGCTCATCAGTTTGTTTAAGTTCTCCTGTGGAATTAGAAGTCAGAGCCTGGTTAACAAATTCCACACACATATACATGCAAAACTTCCTTTAAATTTTCCATAGGTAGTAAGAAAAATTAGAGAAAAACTGTGAAAACCCTCTATGAAATTGGTGTGTGGTTAACCTGATTGGACTCATACTTCCTCTGACAAATTGAGAGCACAATTTGGGATTGCTCCTAGATACCTAGGTGGGTTTTTCAAAAAAATAATCCTTGTCCGATTCACAAACTGTGCACTATTCTAGTGATAAAGACTTGGGCACTTTCAAGTTTGCCTTGGTAATCTCCAGATCATAGACCATTGTGAGACTTCAGCTAGACTAGAATGCAGTGACCTAGTGTTTTGTATAATTTATTTATCATGCCCATTCTCCAAGAAGCTCAGTTGCGTGCTTTCTGTTTTAGGACTAAGCAGTCTTGGACTCTTAAACTCTTGATGGATCTATCAGAGCATACAAAGGTGCCTTCTATGGAGTCAGAATATTGGTCTGTCTAGCACAGTAATGTTTACACTGACTGGTAGCAGTTCCTCAGGATTTTAGACTAGAGTCTTTCCTGAGCAAAGATCAAAACTGGGGTCATTTGTACGCAGGCAATGTACTCTACCACAGAATTTCAGCCTTCACCTATAATACGTTTCTCTTGTGCTTAGAGACATGCTGGTGTTCTGTGATTGTGAAATCTAGGGTTGCTATATTCCCAAAATATTCTTTAAAAAGGGACAGGCTTTTCTAGGATTTTTAAAGCATTTCTTTCAAATAATCGCCCTCCTTGCCGTACGTCTGGGTTTCTCCAGACATTTTGTTGACTCCGCGAAAATCCGCCCTGACGCCATTTCTGCTGCCGAAATCCCGGATATGTCCGGGAAAACTTGGACGTATGGCAGCCCTAAGAAATCAGAATTTTCTCCCCTTACAAATATCTTAAGCCAAGATTTTACTATACCCTGAAAAGAGCAGAGACAGTCTGGAATGAGGAACCCTTCTTCTTTGCAGCCTTCTTTCCCTCTGAATAATAATAAAACATATTATAATTAAAACATATACATCAGGGATTTTATGTGTTATTCTTCTGTATAAACTACCTTTGTGGCTGTAGGTTCAGTGAGGCAGCAGTGGAGTGCACAGACCAAGGACAAGGATGGGAGAGTGTGTTGGATTCAAATTAGGTGACAACTTTATTGATTACAGATGCAACAGGTTTGGTGTAAGCATTTGGCATTTATCAGGAAGATCAATCAGCTTGCCTGTTGGTTGATGAACCATTCCAACTGACTAAAGTTTAGGGGTCTCCCTCTTCCACCATAAAGTTTGACGATTGCTATGAGGCAGGCAAAACCCATAGACCTGGCCAGTCAAGTGACTGTAGCACAAATACCTTCCTGGCTCTGAAAACAGCAACTGGTTTTAAAAAAAACCACAGCAAGTTCAAAGTAACCCCCTAAATGGTCAACCCTCACCCTGCCACAGCTTCTTAAATACTCCCAGAGCAGACCCAGATGGGCAAAGTCTTCACTCAGGTCTTCTCTGGAAATCCAGCTCACAGGGAGCCCAGACTAATACTGGTTGGCTTCTTGACTTTTGCAATGCCTCATTGTTCCCTACATGAGAGGTGCAGGAAAACAACCACACCAGAATGTGACCATGTGTTATCCTGCTGCTGCAATGAGGCTGCAAGTGCGGTTCCCAGTAAGGGGGTGGGGGAGGACTTCCAGACCTAAGCATAATAATATATTGTCACCATATTTACTCCGATGGTTGGAAGGTTATGATTCTTGTACAATTATTTAAAGACAAGTGATGGGTGAATGTGAAATAATATTTGGAACAGAGATATGCTGAAGTGTTAGTTGAGTGGTCCTCAGAAAAAGCGAGAGGAGCTGCAATTGCGCACACACCATACATTCCTAGTACATTGCTTCCCTCCCAAAAAAAGAAGATTCCTGAGAGCTGTAATTTTCCCTTCACAGAGCTATAATTTCTAGCATCCTTAAACTACAGTTCCCAGGATTCTTGCATGTGTACTTTAAATGTATGATGTGTATGCAAAATATTTGATGGTTTAACATTTGATGGTTTAAAATCAGTGTGCGATTTTGCCCTTCTTGAATCTTCAACCAGACTGACTGAGTTTTGCCATATGCGGATGGTGCTGCAGCACTCCCAGTAAATGGTTGCTGTTACTGAACTTAGGTTCCTTCCTTCCTATTCAGGGTTATGTTCATGAGCCAATTGCAAAGTGCAGCAGGAATTACCTTCTGCAGGGCGGTCAGCAAATAGCAAAGCCAGTGTCTTCATAGATGATTTCTGGTAGAGCTGAATTACACTTTCATTCAGGGGGTCCTTGTTCTTGTCCAGCCATCCACTGATGTTGTAGTCCACAGTGCCGGCATAATGGACCAGGGCAAAGTGAGCCTCAGCCTTCCCTTTGCCAGGTTTGGGCTTTTCAAAGTTCTTGCATTTGCCAAGATGCTGTTCATAGAGCTTGTTCTTGAAAGATGTGTCTGTTGCCTTGGGGAACATGCACTCTTCTTCTAGGATGGAGAAAATACCCATGGGCTATAAGAAGCAGAGAGAAAGCAAGATTTTATAACTTGTGTGCTGTTGGCTTGTAATATTAGCATCTATTATTGCAAGCAAATGTCATAGGGATAGGTTTTTTGGCCAGCCACCTTGTGTTGTGGTTTTAATGAGGGGAAATAAAGCAAGAGGTTCTTTCTGCAAATATGTAACTTAAGGTCGGGATTTCATTGCACAATAACAGTCAAGAATTGTTCTGTAAGGCTTCCTGTTGAATGATTGTGTTTTGAGTATGGCAAGAGTTTCAAAATGCCATATCAAGGCATTTTTACATGAGACACTAAGAAGCAGATTTGACCCTCTCTCTTCCCGTTATTTTTATGTCGCAAGAATGAATTTAAATTAAATAAAATGGCTGTTTTGTTGTTTAAAGTAAGGACACATCTTTCAAACTTTAAAGACTGCTTAATTACATTGTATGCAAGATTAACAAAAACTTTTTTAAAAGACCTTCTCAATGAGTTCAATGCAGGCAGCCAAATCCATTCCAAAGTCAATGAACTCCCATTCAATTCCTTCTTTCTTGTACTCCTCTTGCTCCAGCACAAACATGTGATGGTTGAAAAACTGTTGCAGTTTCTCATTAGTGAAGTTGATGCACAGCTGCTCCAGGCTGTTGTACTAGTGGGGGAAAGAGTACATTTATTCTAAAGAGTACAACTCAGTGCGACCCACTTTCAATTCTAGGTACAGTACTTCATGATATTTTCCACCCATATGCTTATTTTCCACCTGCATGTCTACCTAAACTACCCTTAACCTGATTGAAAGAATTCCACCCATTAGACATTAACTTGGATTAAATATACTACATAGGTGGACCTAACGGATGAAGAAAAATGCTATAAATAGAAGTAATATTAATGGGGTCAGAGGAACTTCTGTGTATTCATCCCTACCCGTTTTAAGTGTACTGTCAGCTTCACTGAGGTCCTTCTGCAATGTTGGAGCTATCCTGGACCTCCTCATTCTCTAGTAACACTTTCTCAAGACTTCCCTGTATACTAGCTATCTTTTGAAATTATGAATCTGCGCTACTTAGATGAGCTATTACCACCTGCAAAGCTTGTCCAGTCAGTCCATTGCAGTACACTTGTGGGAACTGGCATCCTGTGCTACAAGCTGACAAGTTCCTATTTCAGAAGGAACATCCCAGGAGATTTAAAAAGACCTGGGAAGTGGGGATCCACTTTCGTTGTGACAAGGTTCCATTCACTTACATCAAAGATCTCAAAGCCAGCAATGTCCAGCACACCAATGAAGTATTGCCTTGGCTGTTTAGTATCCAGTTGCTGGTTAATACGAACAACCATCCACAAGAACATCTTCTCAAAGACAGCTTTAGCCAAAGCTCCAACATTATTATACACCTAGAATAACATGATACAAACTGGAGTTAATATACAAAGCAGAGGACCAAACCTCCGAGGAATAGTAGTTAATCAAGTGGTGCATCCAGCATTTCATAGATTGTCACCTGCTGAACAGTTTGGCCTTTGGTGACATATTCATTGCCGACCTTGACTCGGGGGTAGCACAAAGCTTTCAGCAGATCTGCTGAATTGAGGTTCATGAGGTAGGCAGCCTTGTCAGCCACTGAACACAAACATAAGAAGAAAGGATTATCAGCACAAATAGACCATAATTTATCAAAATATATTAACAAGCTGCAGCATGTGCAGAGGATGGCGACCAAGATGATATCAAGGGTCTGGGAACCAAGCCTTATGTGGTTGAGGGAACTGAGTATGTTTAGCCTGGTAAAGAGGAGAGTGAGAGGCGATATGATAGCCATCTTCACATTTAAAGGGCTGTTGCACGGAAGATGGAGCAAGCTTGTTTTCTCCTGCTCCAGATGCTAGGACCCAAAACAATGGATTCAAATTACAAGAAAGGAGACTCTGAGAAACATCAGGAAGAACTTTCTGACAGTAAGAGCTGTTCTACAGTGGAGTAGATTCTGAGAGGTGATGGACTCTCCTTTCTTGGAGCTTTGTAGCAGAGGCTGGATGTCTATCAGTCATGGATGCTTTAGTTGAGATTCCTGCATTGCAAGGGGGTTGGACTAGATGACCCCCTTGGGATCCCTTCCAACTCTACAATACTATGATTCTAAGATTTGGCCACCTAACAACATGTTTGTTAATCAGTGAGGTAAATAGTCATAATAAAGAACAATACCTTATTAATAGACTACGTAAATTGCTGCTTCATATTGTATTTAGGGCCCCAAGTATAATGCCATAACAGAGATACTTTGTGAATACCTTCAGTGCCATCTGGCTCAGCCTGCTCCTCACGTTGCTTCTGCTTGAACTTCATGTTCCCATAGTGCATTACAGCTCCAGTTAGCTTGTAAATGGCTGTCTTTTCCTCAGCAGTGAAACCCAGGATGTCAATGGCTTCCTACCAATCAAAAGTTAAAATGCTGAGCAAAAACTGGCCCTTCAAATTACCATTTCATTTGGAGGAAGAGCATTTCGGCTATTAGTGCACTGTGATCCCCCCCCCCACGCAGACACACATCATCAACCCCAGCATTTCTAGAATGCCTCACCCCAAGACATCTAATTTCTGTTGAATAAATTCAGCCCCAAACTGGTCTAATTAAATTCCATATATTCCTTTCTATAAGTTACTTACATCAGTTGCCATCAACTCTTCTTGATCATTGATGCTGGCAACAGTGATCTCACCCTGACTCACAAAGTGAAAGTCATATGGGTTGGTAGTAATCAGCAACATCTCTGAATAAGGAGAAGCACAGATTTTCATCCATTGCATAATCCAGCATCAGCACAAGATTTTAGCAACAGCAGCAGCAGCCACTATAACAAATGCCTCTTACCAATTAGTTCTGGCTTCTTGTTGGACATGATCTGATAAAAGATGTGATAGCTTCTTTCAGCTTTCAGCTGGAAAGTAACTCTGGACTTCTCTAGCAAATCTGGCAAGGTAATGAAATAGAATGAACGAAGGAACGAACAAACAAACAAACAAACAAACAAACAAACAAACAAAGAGTTCATCTAAAGAAGGAGCCCTTACATGTTTCAATGTCAGCAGAAGCCAGTTTGCCTGTGGCACCAAAATGGATTCTGATGAATTTACCCTTTAAAAAGGAAAAGATAGGCAATTATAAATTCTAGGAGGCAGATTCTGCATATAGGTTACTACAGATTTGCTGTGTATGATGATAAGGCACTACACTTAAAGGCCAACTATTATGTTCAGGTTCTGCAGATGACTTACGAAACGCGAGGAGTTGTCATTCCTCACAGTCTTTGCGTTTCCAAAAGCCTCCAGCAAGGGGTTGGCACTGATGATTTGATCTTCAAGGGTACCCTGCAATGTATGTATTATTGTAAGATTAATTATATAGAAATTGCAGTAAAGGCACATTTTATCCTTTTGTGACACAAAGCTTACCTTCATTTTGCCTGCTGCGGCCTCCTCCTTTTTCTTCTCACCTGTAGCTGCAATTGTTGCAAAGTACTGGATGACACGTTTCGTGTTCACAGTCTTTCCAGCACCAGATTCTCCACTGTTGATGAAAGGTGGGACAGGAAACCAATAGTCAAGGGGAAAGTCTCTCAACAATGGGTCAGAAGTGGCTAGCATTTTTTGCCTGAAGCCACATTTACTCTTGGTCAACCTTGCAGGGACTGCATGCTAGCCAAATATGTGGCTAAAAGTAGCTGTGGCCATCCTACTTTTGCACACACATTGTTGCATACACACAGCCTCCCTCTTGTCAGGTGATCCTTGTAGATCAGCTGAGGAAGGGCCTATTGTCCCCTCCCTGCTCATCAAAGGATTGATCTGATGACTGGGGAGGGAGTGATTTACATCTCATTCAGAAATTTAAATTTCTCCATCCATCCCTGTGCTGGATCTATTTTAATTTCCCCCTTTTTAAGTCACCCCTGCCAAAATTTGTTTACAGCACAAATCAGGTCCCCAGACCAAGAGTTAGCCACGTCTGCTCTAATGGTTATAATTATATGCTATGGACTTTTAAACTTACATTGGTTTTATACCAGTTTAACTGCTATGGCTTTTCCCAAACAGTCTTCGGAATTTCAGTTTCATGAGAAATCTTGGAAACTGCTGAGTAGCTCCTATTGCAGAACTGCAGTTTCCAAAGTTTCTTAGAACTATGACTATTATGCCATTTAAGTTATGAATATAGTTTTGTCCCATGTTAAGCATTGGGATGATTTTTCCTTAATACAATGACAGCACCCTGCTTCCATTTCAAAAGTCTGCACAGAAAAAAGCTAGAAAGGATACTTACGTGATCAGAATAGACTGATTCTCACGATCTGAAAATATGAAATTGTTTAAAAAGTTACTTTTAATTTTAAAATAATATGAAGCAGTGTGTGTGTGTGTGTGTGTGTGTGTGTGTGTGTAGAAGCACCTACATCTGTCCAAGAATACATGAGGAGTAGAACCCCAGTCTCACGTATTTTTAATCCTAAGAAAATGGTTTCTATGTGGTCTTCATTAAGCTAAGGATGGGTAGATCAGACTTTCTGTTCCACTTTGGATTTTTGCAGTTCTTTATTAAAATGAGCAAAAATGCATTAAGTTGAATACCTTTTATACATGTTAAACACATTCTTTCCATAAAATATGCATTTTTGTAAGCCTTTTTGATTATTTTTATGCCAAAATCCAAATTATTTCATGCATTTTAATGTAAAATACATACTTTTGTGTTCATTTTGTGTGATCTGATTGATAGCTGCATTCTAACATGCATATAAATCAAGGACCTATGGATTACGTTGGTTTACTTTAACCAGCAGGCCAAATACATTTCTGCTCCATCCCTAATCCAAACACCTCATTGGCTATATGTTTTGGATCCTGGATGTTAGGGAAGCCAAAACTGTGTTGGCAGGTAGGAAAGGCTTATGAACAAAGAAAGAGAAAATGATATCACAAAATCTTTAGTTTAAGCCTCTAACATAATACAGTACTCTTTGCACAGCATATTCACTTTGTGCAAGTGTTCCAATTCTCGGCTTTTTTATCCTCACATAATGCCAGGCATATTAAGCTAGGAGATGGTGGCGAGAGTGAGCTTCATGATTTTATTAGCAGAATAAAGAATTCAGTCACCAGCACTAATCCAACATTGTGAAAGGACACTGAGGTCTTCTGAGGAAAACATTATTTGTTCCCAAAGCTTTTCACTTACTTACCAGTTAACATGAACTGATAGGCATTGTCAGAAATGGAGAAGATGTGAGGAGGGGCCTCTTGACGCTTTTTGCCTCTGTAGGCATTTACCACTTCTGGGTTGTACACTGGCAGCCATTTGTATGGATTGACAGTGACACAGAAGAGACCTGAATAAGTCTGGAAGAAGAACAGAACTAGTTCAATTAATCTGCTTGTTGTAATATTTCTATTAATACTGTTATATTCTTTTGCTCTTGTGGAAAATATGTAAGTAGTTCCTTCTTTTAGAGGGTGAAAAGCATGAATGGAAATAAAGTAAGAAATAGACTTAAATTCTGAAAACTTCCAGCCAAACTAAAAGTTGGCAAACATATAATTTATCCATAAATGGTAAGGAGAAGGATAAAAACTTCAATGTTCTTATAACAGTATTGTTATTTGACAGATTTTGGATTTCTAAAAATCAAGTGTATGTCCTCTTCAAAAATCCCAAATATTGAACAAATGTTTAATCACAAAGAAGGAAACAAGATTATAACAGGATAATAGTAAAACTTTTTAAGTTTTAATAAAATTATTGCACATCTTTTCCTGATTCTTATGAGAAATGGTGCTGAGACTACAATCACTTCAAAGAGCAAAGGTAAAGCCAGCCTGTTCCTATTGCTTGCTGGACTGAAGAACAAGGGAGGTGATCCACAGAGGTCTCAATAGAGCTTTAGAGGTTAGCACACAGATCTACCTAAGCTGAGACCACAACACTGCATTAGCAGAAAGCAAAAAAAAATAAAAGACAAGGACTGTGCTCACATAAATCATCCAGGCTGCATAACGCTCTTTGAGGTTATACAGGACAGCAGGTTCATGGAGGTGGGTCATCATGGCCATGTCCTCAATTTTGTCATATTTGGGAGGATTCATAGAAAAGACTTGGTCTTCTTTCACAGTCACAGACTGCCAAGGAAACAAAAGGCAAGTTTATGGCATCTTAAAAAGTAGAGGCAAGGCAATTATAACAATGCATTTGTTGTCTTCTACTCACTTCTCCTTTTTCAGTCTTGGCTGTGACCTTCCCTCCTTCCCTGGCTGTGACAGTGGCCTTCACATAAGACTCCTTAGGATCTGACACAAAGACTGAATTCTTTGCATCAAAGGGCTTGTTCTGGGCCTCAATTCTCTCCTTTTCTGGTTTCCGGAGAAAAGGGGCAGCTGGCCCAAAGATGGCCATCTCCGCGTCTGATGACATGGCTGCAGTTTATAGAAGGCAGCTCAACAACACTAAATGGGAGAAAATTTTCCATCATGTTATTGGATCAGTATAATCCTTTCAATGGTATTAACTTGTTTTTGTTTTTAACCTTCCATCACCTTTATTTAGTAACTGCTTATGCATGCATAGGTCTTTCAGAATGCATCCAATGCTTCCTTTCTTCCTATGGAAGTAGCTTCATTTAAAGGAAGAAAAAATATGGATACAACATCTGTGTATACAGAGCACCCTACACTCAAGAGCTTCCCAGTTTAATTCAGTGAGGAGAATCTGATTTGCATGCACAAACAAATTGGCATCTGGGCTGTATTCCTCTGTTGGAATGGTTGGAAAACAGCATGAATGCAAAACCCTGAAGTGCACACGTGAACGCATATTCCCCTTTAGTAAGATGAATTGTTGGTTTCCTTCTCTCAGGGTATATAACTTTCTGTGGCCACTACTCAATGGCACATGAAAATTTGCTTTTATGAGAATTTTATATCCCATATGCTGATCTGTAGAGCTCAAGATCCTACTGTGTCAAGTACCAAGCATTCCATTGGGCAGAGGTTATATGTCTGGAAAATTACCCTAGCCACAGTGGCAGAACACAAGCTTTGCCAATATAAGGAAGGCCCCAGGTTTGATCTCTGGCATCTCCAGTTAAGAGAAAATATGGGGAAGACCTTGGAGAGCTACTTCAAGACATAATAGACTAGACTCCTGGGCTAGATGCTTTCTATATCTGTATTCCAAGGAGAGTAGTATTGGTTGAATGGGTTGAGGATCAAATCAACCTTATCCAATAGTTGAAGTGGGAATCAAAAGCTGCCATGGGGGTGGGGAAGGGGCCTGCTCTGAATCACACCAGGCAGGTACAGAGCTCAGAAAACGTCAGAAGGCAGCCCCACTCCCTAGGGGTAGGAGGAGACCAGCAGGAGCTGCTCAGGAGGCTGCAGAGCCAGCCGCCAAGGGGTGTGCCACAGTCATTGCTGCTACCACCACAGCAGCAGCAGCTGCTTCCCCCATGGATTCCTGCGTCCTTGCCTTGCCTCATGCGTGAATCTACCTTGGCTATACAGTGGTACCTCAGGTTACATACACTTCAGGTTACAGACGCTTCAGGTTACAGACTCCGCTAACCTAGAAATAGTGCCTTGGGTTACGCATTTTCGGGCTACCTACCTACCTATTTATTTATTCCATTTCTGTACGACCTTTTCTTCCAGGGATCTCAAAGTGATGTATCTGTTTCTCCTTCTCCCCATTTAATCCTCATAACAACCCTGTGAGGTAGGTTAGACTTGACAGGCAGTGACTGGCCCAAAGTCCCCCAGTGAGCTTCATGGTTAAGTGGGATTCGAACCCTGGACTCCCAGTAAGGTGTGTCATTTTAGGGGGTGAAACTTAGTTTTTGCAAATTTCTTCAGTGATGGGGCTTAAAAATATGTTTTTGGGTGTGAGGAATTCAAATCAGCTATATTTGTGATTGGACAACATTTAGCTTGGCTAGTCTACGTTTGATTAAGAAGCAAATAAGCTGTTCTCGGGGAAACCAAAGAATTTTAATTTTACCTTCTGAAAGTGTCAGGTAGTGTAAAATATGTATAATATATAAATAAATATGACTGCAAGTACTTGGCAACCATTTTTAATGATTTCTTTATAATTTTACACACATTTTATTTACCAAGCTACGCTAGGTTATATTAATTTAGCCAAAATATCTGCTCACCTAGGACTCCAGGTGGGCGGCTGTGGTGGGTTCAGGGAGCTGCCATCTTCGGGGCAGCTGAGGGAGGGGATGGCTGGCACTGCCACATTGGGCCCTCAGATAAGGGTGGGCAGTGCCCCCTCAGCCAATCGGAGGTTGGGGCTTGGGGCTGCGAGCAGCCCACTCCCAGCCTATTTAAGGGAGTGGCCAGGTGTCGGCCACTAGTGACCAGGTCCAACATGCCCTAGTGACCAGGTCCAACACCTAGTCCAACACTCTAACCATTACACCACTCTCACTCTCCTATTTATCATCACTAATTTGAAATTGCACATTTGCATTTCTTTTTCTACATTAATTCATCTATACAGTGGTACCTCGGGTTACATACGCTTCAGGCTACATACACTTCAGGTTACAGGCTCTGCTAACCCAGAAATATTACCTCAGGTTAAGAACTTTGCTTCAGGATGAGAACAGAAATCGTGCTCTGGCGGCGCAGTGGCAGCAGGAGGCCCTATTAGCTAAAGTGGTGCTTCAGGTTAAGAACAGTTTCAGGTTAAGAACAGACCTCCAGAACGAATTAAGTTCTTAACCCGAGGTACCACTGTACAAAAATTGCAGTTTCCAAATTATATTTTCGACATGTAACTAGTATTGGCATAAATTGCATTATAAATATAATTTTTCAAGAGCATTTATACTTTATATTATACTCTCAATATGCCATGGGGATTAGCATGCTTACCTTGTGCAAGGTGTTATATGCAGGCTTGAGGCTGGCTACCACTGAAAAAAGATAAATAAATAAAGATGAACCTCTTTTAATTGCTGCCAAAAAAGCTCCAAGAATAGGTGAGATAGATGAAAGAACAGGTTTGAATTCCAGGGCAGGTTTGAATATCCACATATAAATTAGTTCCAGAGGTGACCAAGTGACTTGGGATGTGAAGAATTTCAGGCCTCTACTCCTTCCCTGCAACCCTTGTTTCTGCACATGACTTACCTTGAAGCTGTATGCAGAGAGCAGGCAGATCAAAGACAAGATAGGTCCCAGGAACTCTTTTATAAGGTCTGCTCAGGGAATAGCACCTCCTCTGGCATAGGTCAGGTCAATTATTTCTGGCAAAGTATTGTTTTGGCAAAGTTGACTGCAAGCATCATTCTTACTCATATTATCCTTGGATATATTTAGATTAGAAATATTCAAGACACTCCATTACTACAAGTGCTTGTATCATTTCTAAAAATATTTTATAGGACTCACTGGCTTCTTATATTTTCAGTGAAATTATCCAAATAGAAAATCACAGCTAACATGCCCCACGGTTTATTTTTGTTTTTTAGGTTAGGTTTTATTTTTTAGAATAATTTATCTGCACTTAGGAATGCTAAACAATTAAAAGGTTAAGCAGAGGACAAATGATAAATAACTTCCTCACTAGTACTAGCACCAGACACAGATTAAAAAAACACCTAGAAAAAATAATTTGACAAAATTTATTACAGCAAATGTTGGTGTCCCAAAAATCTTGAAGCATTTAAAATCATTTGATGAAAATATGGAATTCTGTCTACTATTTTCAAACAGACGTGATGATGGGTAAGGAATTGGAGGCTTAAGACTCTTGGCATCCCTTCTATGATTACCATTTTGGACAACTACTGCGCTCATAAACCCTCCGAACCATGACTAGAATTTTAGTTATAGAGAGCATGTGCTCTGCAATAGAGTCCAAATGAAGAGGCTGTGAAGGGTAACTCCTGTCTTGAAAGGCAAAGGTTGTTGGGAAGGAGATGAAAGTGACAGAAAAGTGAATGAGCTGTCAATTGGACGTAAAAATCCTGAGGCACTTATGCTGCATTGAAGATTCTATGAGTGAGATCCACTGTTGCACCAGTGGATACAAATGGGACTTCTTCATCTGCAACACCGTTAATTCCATAATCTGCTCCATAATGTCCTGCAACCATGCAGAGAAATGGGGTTGGGGGGGGCTGGAAGAGTAAGTCCCATTTGCATGCACATGCAGAAATATTTTGCACAAGTGGGACACCACAATTGGATATAATTCTATTCCAAGTCCTTATTTGTGTATTGCATTCTCCCTTTAACTTCTTTTAACTTTAACTTGCAGGGCATTATGGACCAGATGTATACCTGAGGAAGCCCAACATCACCCCACTGCACTCTCCCTACCCAATCTAGGAACTATTCCTTTTGCTTCCATTTTTATCTAGCCACTGCCTGTTTGTTTGGAAGGCCAGGAGTTCAGCTTTGGAAGGCCAGGAGGGTGCCTACAACAGCGATGAGGAGAATGTAGTTAGGGATCTACAGGATAATCTCTGGGTGAAGTGTAGTAGATCAACAAGGATTTTTGTTTTGCTATTATTCAGCAATCACAACTCCCACTCCCCCCCCCCCAAAAAAAGGCTGTGCAAAGTTCTGGAACTGAAAGCAAATTTACGGACTATGCTGAATTTAGAGATGCCCTGATTTTCAATTCTAAGTGTGCATCTTCCCTCTTTCTTTCACTTGGTTCTAGTTGGTGGACATGAGGTTTTAGGGAAAAGATGAAGTAGACCCCTCATGCTTGACATTCACCTACCTTTGGCCTTCAATAGTCCCTCCTTCCTTTCTTTTTTCATCTGCTTTGATAGCTGCTAACTAGGAGCTGTACCACTGAGCTATCAGTGGCGTTTTAGTAGTTGTAAAGATAGGTTTCCCAGGGATTTTGTTACATTCCCTGACCTTAATCAAAATCTATGACCACCCCCTAAAAGTTGTAACATGACTTGGTCACTGGGGACATTTCCCAGAGCTTAGGAGACATGCACTATAGGACTTAGGTTCTGTGGTAGTGAACATAATAATTGCTTTAAGATGGTTTCTCACTTCTTGCACACCCAAGGACTGCACACTCCACGTAAACCACAGTAACACCATATTGTCAAACAAGTGGAAAGGACCTCTCTTACAGTTTTGTGTATTTTGTTTCAAGCCCACATGTGCAACCAATGACTGTTTGATTTGTGCTGGTGTAATTTAGATTGGGAGAGGGGAGAGAGTGCAACGTTGCACTGCTTGGTATTAGATGATCCTCAGCCTGGATACTGGTGACAGTTTTGATATGCAAACAATTTGGAGAGGATTTAGAAGATGGTAAAACAATATCCAGAACTACATGGAAGGAGCAAAAATCTTTTTTGTAGCTTCAAGATGAAAAGGAACAACAACTTTGGGGGGAAAATTAAGCATTTGCTAAAACAAAGCAATTACAGATGAAAATTACTTACTGGTTAAATGCTTAATTTATAGGAAAATACAAATATTACTTAAGCATAAATTCTGTTAAGTAATAAATCACCAGTGATTGCTGCAGACCCTGCACAGGTAGTTTTAAGTACAGATGTTTTTGGTGATATAAATAATGTCTTTTCTAGGGTCTTTCAGGGATTCTATTAACTATATGCTATGGAAAAGCTATTTAATTGGCAACTACTAGAAGTTTCTTCCCTTTTTTACAGACTTCTTATACAAGGTTATTACAAAGAGTCCCCCGCCCTCAGTTTATGCTATCTGCACAGTGAATTAGCAGCACCACCAACCCCCACTTGAAAAAACCCAACATATGAAATGATACAGTATAGAACAGTTGTGATAGGTGAATCAGCAGCTGCCTTCAAATTTAAGAACACTTGACACAGAATGTATACTTCTACTCCTATATATGTAGCATGTATGTCCTATATAGGCCCAAACCAGAAGCAGAATTAAAATCCAGTGAGTTAGTAATTGATCAAAAAAAGAATGAGAGGTATATTATATTTTGTGTGATTATCATACTATTTAAAACACTATAGAAAAATACCTTCCAGTTATAGTATTTGGTAGTTCAGTAGTCTGCTCTGCATAACGTTTGTTGTACTTCCTTCCAGACATTCTGGTAAATATTTTGTTTTCAAGGCAAACTTTTTTGACAAGAAATCCCAGTTTTATATATATTTGTTTTAACAGTAGACTTACCAGAAACCCAGTATTTAGATGTTGGGTGAGATTCAACATAGTGTGAACTGGTGTCCACCAACAACAAGGTTTCTCCTTCACCTTCTCCCCACTACAGCCCACTGTGTACTCCCAAAATCTACTGTGGAACTTTGGGGGGGGGGCTCTCTGAAGCTGGGGGGAGGGGACAGCTGGATGGAAATTGAAAGTCCTGTTCTGACCAGTAATATTTGTTCAAAGTGTATAGGTTGTGTTAATTTACATTTTTGCACAAATACGTGCAATTTATTCTGAACTACTTTACTTGTGTGCTACTTCCTATTTAACTCACATCCAGGGTTCATATCATTTGCATTGTATGTATTTTCAGTTTGGAACCAGATAATAAACCCCTAAAAGAGTGCTCAATTTAGAGCTGATCCCTTTGCTATAACATTATGATGTGAATACTAAGTAACATACTCTTGATATTATTTGTTTAAATGAATCTATTTAACATGAGTTTTCATAGTACTGATCAGTGATTTAAAAAATATTATAACCCAAAATCAGGGACGCGGGTGGTGCTGTGGGTAAAACCTCAGCGCCTAGGACTTGCCGATCGCATGGTCGGCGGTTCGAATCCCTGCGGCGGGGTGCGCTCCCATCGTTCGGTCCCAGTGCCTGCCAACCTAGCAGTTCGAAAGCACCCCCGGGCGCAAGTAGATAAATAGGTACCGCTTTATGGCGGGAAGATAAACAGCATTCCGTGTGCTGCGCTGGCTCACCAGATGCAGCTTGTCACGCTGGCCACGTGACCCGGAAGTGTCTGCGGACAGCGCTGGCTCCCGGCCTATAGAGTGAGATGAGCGCACAACCCTAGAGTCGGACACGACTGGCCCGCACGGGCAGGGGTACCTTTACCTTTATAACCCAAAATCACCTGTTGATTTAATAGCTCCATACAATTGAATTTGATATCTTATGACTACATACAAGGTGAAAGGCTTATTTAGAACCTTTGCATACTTGGCAACCTGCCTTGATCTTTACAGTTTCTCCCAAGGACAAGACAGCCCTTTGGACAGCATTGCAACAATCCAGCATAGAGTTGCATATGGTTAAGCCCCAGTGCTCATTAGGTTCATTCTTAGTTTAGAGGGCACAGTACAGTTCAGAAATAGTTGATACACTCATCTCAAGAAAGTGCTTTCTTGTAAAACAAAAAACAGTATTTTAGGTCCTTGTTTAGCAATATATGTTTGCATTTTCCTGTTCATCCCATTTGGTGTTCAGCAGCTGGGCTCAATATAACAATGACAATGTGCTTTGTTACCATTTACTTAAACTAACCATATAAGATTTTGCTCATTTATTTTAACATTCGTTTTCTGCCTTTGCTTCATGAAGAGAAACCCAAAGTGATTAAAGATAAGAACTAAGGCTTAATGTGAACTGCAAGTAAACTTCAGTTTCATGGTGATTCACTGATTATATAATAATCTTTCTGAGAGTCAACATATATTCATGAAACTGAGAACTGTGTTCAACTGAATGCACAATAGGGCAGAATTAAGACTGTTACCAGAAATGCACAATCCTTCCAGGTCTCTAATACTTACTAATAAGTTAAAATGAAAAGCCATGTCCATATTTAGTATGCAAAGGACTCTAACATCTTTATTTTCTAAAGAGTGAGGGGAATAAACATTAATTACAGGAAGTGGCAAAGAGCTTCACATTTTGTGCTTCTCTTCAGTCACTCTACATCTCTTTGTTGAGCTTATTCTTCGCTTACAACAACTTTCTTGTGCACCTCTCGGGTCTTCACCCGGAGCTTGTTAACCTGGGACTCAGCAATGTCAGCCCGCTCCTCAGCCTCTTCCAGCTCATGCTGAATCTTGCGGAACTTCGAAAGGTTCACATTGGATTGTTCCTCCTGATAACAGACAGAGAGATATGAAAATGGCAGAAATAGGTCCTTCCTGGTTTTCAGCCTGCACCAGATTGAATTCTTAGCAAACTAGACACATAACATGTACTAATTTTTCTCAGGCCATTTTGAAGGTCATACAATTCAATTTAAAGCTAAAACTGCAAGTATGTGAATAATTCTATAATATTTAAGATAATAGGGCAGCTCCTGAATGCGCAGAGCTCCATGGGGTCTTCACCTCTTAGGTGCACAAGAACAGTGTATAAATTCTCTTAGGAGAAATGCTGTAAATTCAAAATATTTGTATGTGATATAAACATGTTCTGCTCAAAACTAGACTTCATTATTCAGTAGGGTTTTGTGTGCTGGTGCAATACATACAAGGCAAAACTTTTGAACCATGTTCTGTGTGATACTTACAGCTTCCTCAGCTTGTCGCTTGTATGCTTTCACTTTGAGCTGTAGTTTATCTACAAGATCCTGGAGTCTCAGAACATTCTTCCGGTCTTCTTCAGCCTAAATGTTTAAAAGTAAGAGAAGAGAGTGTGAACTCACATGCAAGTACCTACGACATTTTCAGATAAAAGTAGGGCTGCCATACGTCCGGGAATCAGGTTCTGGTAATGGCTTCCGTGCAGATTTTATGGCAAGCAGGGCAATTTTTGTTTTTTAAAATGCTTTAAAATATTTTTAAAAGCCTAAAAACTTAATTTGGTGGGGGGGGGGAAGAGAGATGTTCCCAAACAACAACTTTGACCCCCCCCCCAAAGAAAAGCTCAACAACTTTGTCCGGATTTTCACTTTTGGGAATATGGCAACCCTAGATAAAAGGAAGTCTCCATTCTCACCTGATAGGTCAGTTCCTTTACTCTTCTCTCATACTTTCGTACACCTTTTATAGCCTCAGCACTGCGCTTCTGTTCATTCTCACACTCAGCTTCCAGCTCACGAACCTGAAATGCAAAAACAAAGGCGTCTGCATTTTAGCTGGTATTCTAATCCAAGTGCTACTCACTAAATCATGATGATGTATATGGAAATATGGCTGTAATGATAAGCTGCAGCTGAATGGGTAGAAACTTTCTAGGTACATTTGTCCCATCTTTCCCTTGGCACCCTTTTCATTCCTCTGATAGCAACTTTCAACCTTATCTTCTGTCAGCTTCCTTACCTGAGCTGCCCCAATTCATAGAACCATATAATAGAAGATTCCTTCTTCCTTTCATTTCTATTCATCTGTGGCCCATCCCTGTGGCCTTGCTACCATGAGCCCCTCCAAATTCTCAGACACTGAATATGTACCCCTGTTTCCCCAAGTCCTGCTCTGTCACCCAACGTGTGTTGTGTGTTTCTGGTTACTTGACATGGTTACTAGTGTTGGTTCCTAGATATGCAAATAGGTCTGACGTTGGTGTGGAGGTAGGAGTAATAACTGAAGCAAAGGGGAAAGTTTCTTCTGTGTAGTTTTCAGAGAGAATGGGCATTTGTGCGCAAAGGGGAGACTTTCTCCCAGAAGAAAGGCATCAAGAATATATAAAAAAGCAAACTACTACTACCATTGCTGCCTTCCGAACTTTCAGATAGTACCTCTCCTAGATGGTATGTCTCCTGCCTATGCGGGCAAAGCAGGGAGTGAAGACGTGAAAGTGTGGAAAATGATTATTCAAGATTCAAAACGCATGGAGAAACTGTTCCTCTATGAGATATACGCACTCTGGCCTCCAGTTTCTGGATCTGTTTCTTCCCTCCTTTCAGTGCCAGCTGCTCTGCTTCATCAAGACGGTGCTGCAAGTCCTTCACAGTCTGGTCTAGGTTCTTCTTCATCCTCTCCAGATGTGCACTGGTATCTTGTTCCTTCTTCAACTCCTCTGCCATCATGGCTGCCTGTTAATAGTTATAGTAAAATATTATTATTATTATTATTATTATTATTATTATTATTATTATTATTAATCAGAAAGCCATACATGCCAAGTATAATCAGGGAAATATTTCGAAAGAAAAATCCCTCAAACTCACATCAGTTATGGCCTTCTTGGCCTTCTCTTCTGCATTGCGTGCTTCCTGAATTGTCTCCTCCATTTCACTCTGGATTTGGGCAATATCCGTTTCCAGTTTCTTTTTGGTGTTGATCAAGCTGGTGTTCTGTAGAAGAATAATAAAACTGACATTTAACTATTAGCCGCAAACCGTAATATATTCAGCATGAAATTCATGTTTCTTTGGTGTGGGAGGCATTCTTGGTTATCTAGAAAACAGCAAATGCAATGTTTGGAGCCTTCATCAACCCTTAAGAAAGCTCTCAAATTATAAGTTAATGTTTACGTTCCATTTCTTATAGCATTGATTCAGGCTTAACAAATATGGAGATGACTTAATTGATGGAGTCCTTTGGAGGCACTTGACCATATCATGAAGGTATGCTCATAAGGAATAGAAAATGGAGTCAGCAACATTGCAAAAAGAGATGGACACATATATATCAGGAGTTTTGACACAGGTAGGCAATACACAATGCCATTTCAAAAAACAGAAGTAGCTTCTTCCCTTTACCTGAACCATCTTCTGCTTAGAGAATTTTATGGGCCCATTACAAGCTAGAAGCTCACCTGGGTGTGGAGGAGTTGCACACGCTCACTGGCATCCAGAAGTTCCTGTTCTGCTATTTTCCTGCCCCTCTCTGTCTGTTCCAGAGCTGCACGGAGCTCCTCAATCTCAGCCTGCATCAGATTAGCTCTGCGCTCAACCATGGCCACTTGCTCCTTCAGATCTTCCTGGCACCTTATAGCTTCATCCAAATGTATCTGGGTGTCCTAAAAAATGATATTGAGATATTATTGTGAGACCATTCTTTGCACAATAACAATCACAACTGTATCCTGATTACAGAAATATATATGTACCTTGAGTATTCCTTGCGTGTTCCTGAGGTTCTTCTGTGCTTCAGCAGCTTGGCGGTTGGCATGGCTCAGCTGGATTTCCATTTCATTCAGATCTCCCTCCATCTTCTTTTTCAGCCGCAGGGCATCATTCCTGCTCCTGATCTCAGCATCCAGTGTGCTCTGCATGGACTCCACAACTCTCAGATGATTCCTCTTCAGCTGATCAATTTCCTCATCCTTCTCTGCAATTCTCCTGTCAATGTCAGCCTTCACCTGGTTGAGCTCAAGTTGGATGCGGAGGATTTTGCCTTCTTCGTGTTCCAGTGAGGCCTTAAAACAAGAATAGCATACCATGGACTCACTGTCTGAAAGTTTATTCAATAGGAAACACTAAAAACCACTAGTTTGTATGCACTGTGCAAGCATTGCCAACCTTTTTGTCTGATATATGCCACAAAATAATTATATGCATAATAGTGTACTTACCTCAGCTTCCTCTAGAGCAGTCTGCAGATCATTTTTCTCTTGCTCAATCTGCTTCTTCACTTTCTCCAATTCATGGATAGCTTTGCCTCCTTCAGCAACCTGCTCCGTGAGGTCAGAAATCTCCTCTGTTGGTTTACACATTAAAATGACAGTCAGAGAGAGCAGATCCGCAATCTGTACACTGGAGTACAAATTCAGAACCCAACAATCATTTAATAATTAGCATTACACTTTTGCCATTCATGTGAATGGTTTTCAGTTGAATGTTTGAAAAAAATAATGGTATACAAATTAAGTGGAAGCCTCCTACTACAAAAATGACCAAACTTGGCAGAATGCCTAGGTAAAGACTATGGTCTTACGCTGGAGATTCTTGTTTTCACGCTTCAGAGTTTCCAAGTGATCCAAGGATTCCTCATAAGCATTCTTCATCTTAAAGAGCTCTGTGCTGAGAGAGCGAGCCTCTTTCTGGGAGGCTTCCAGTTCAGACTGGGTTTCCTCATATTTCTGTTTCCAGTCTGCCAGAATCTGCAAAACACCAGAAAGAAGAAACACAAGAAATAAGAAATGTGTTCATGTGTACCTGAGGGTTTGTTGCAATGTGCTGAGTTTTCTTTCAAATTATGGCCAAAAATACCTTATCAAAGTTCTTCTGCTTCTTATCTAGAGCTGCACAGGCTGCATTGGACCTTTCCACATCAATCATCAGGTCCTCCACTTCATTCTGTAACCTTTGCTTTGTCTTCTCAAGGGAAGCACATTTGGAATTCACAGCCTCTACGTGCTCTTCAGCATCCTGCAGACGCTGAGCCAGCTTTTTCCTAAAGGAATGTGATTACAACACTTAGTGATTCTTAATTATCCATGATAATAAATGGCTGAAAGGTATTCAGTGCATACTGATAATACAAATTCACTTTTCCTTTCAAACCTTGTCTTGACATATCATCTTTTCCTTCCATGTTAACACATAACATTGTAATAATGTAATCATGTCTCACTACCACTCTAAGCTAGGGATACAAGTTGCTGAAATTTTTTGCTTTCAATTGTTTTCAAAATGTCCTTGTGAAAAAATTGGCTTAAGTCATTCAATTCACTAAATGTCTTGCAACTTAACCTAAAATAATTTATTGCAGAATTGATGTTGGTGACTTTTTCTTTCCCATTGAATTTGTGAGCACAGTTTACGTTGACATTGTGAGAAAGCACATCTAACAAAGAAACAAAGAAATTGGTTGTGGAATTTGATTCACTACATTCATTCATTCTTTCTGCAGCAGTGGCAGGAAGAGGTTCCACAAATATTGGGGGGGACACACACCTCAGCATGCAGTTATCGACTTGGAAATTGCCATAGATGCTCATGATCAAGCGACTCTGCCTCTGCTGCAGTAAAAATGTGACTCATGTAAAATTGCAGTACATCCCTACTCTGAGCCTAGCATAAATCAATGTGTGACTTATTCTGTACACTGATTCTGATAAAAATATAACTTGCTTTCTCTAATTCAGTCTACATTAAAAAATATTGTCTTCTTCCTGCTGCATCTGAACATACCGTGAACATTGCACTCATTGAGGAGCTATTAGATTCAGCTGTATGCAGCTGTTTCATTAGATTACAAAAAAACCCAAACCTCTCTTCAGGAAACATGAAGATTTAAGATAAACATGATGATATGCAGTGTTGAATAACACCATAGACCACTGTATAAATTCACAGAACTATCTCATACTCAGGCTAAGCCCAGATGATAATAATGTGTCCTTTCTGTTAATTGTTCTGGTCCTCCACCTATAAATGGCGCTCCAGTTAATGAGGGGGGAGTTCTCTAATTCTTCTCTCACAACTATTTGTTTGGCATTTCCTAACACCCTTTTAAGCACATCATTGCACATACTTGGCTTCTTCCAGTTCCTCAGTCCGCTGAATGGCATCAGTCTCGTATTTAGTTCTCCACTGAGCAACCTCACTGTTTGCCTTGGACAGGGCACGCTGAAGCTCAGCCTTGGCTTCCTGTTCTTCTTCATATTGTTCCCGAAGGAGGTCACAGTCATGTCTAGCAGATTGTAAGCCATGGGCCAGTGCATTCTTGGCCTATAGAATTAACACAGAATTGTAGATTATATAAATATTCGGAGTGGGCTTCATCACATACGATTGCCAGTCCACAAGATGAAGTAAGCACACAGAGAATGAGATGTATAAAACATAAATAATTATGCAGGTGAGGCAATTCTTGCAGTAGTGAATCTGTGAGAAAAAAGCTGCCCAGTGTTTCTGGCATTATAACAGATGATAAAATAAATTCTTGATTCCAAATCTTCACCTTTATCTCTTCTTCAAGTTGTCTCTTCAGTTCTTCAATTTGTTGAGTAAAAGCTTGCTTGCCTCTGGAAAGCTGGGAAATCAAAGCATCTTTTTCATCTACCTGTCGTGAGAGTTCACCTGAAGTAGAGAATATATAACATAATTTAACATAAGTAAATTGAAAATTTATATTAAAATGAATATCTGAAATCTCCAAGATTTAATCATTTTTGCATAGGTCTGGACAATTATTTGGTACAATGATGGTGTTCACAGTAGACATATTAAGTAGTAAAAAAAGTGAAGGTGATATTCAATATTAGTTATAATAAGAGAAGACCTGCTGAAATCTATGGACTTAAGTGTTTTAATTTCCATAGGTGTGGTTCTTCAGCCCCTGAATTAGGTATCTGGATGGGAAGTGCTGCCCTTTAAGGACTCTTAAGGGGATCCCCATCTAAGGGGATCCCCTATCCAGCCCAATGCCTCTTCCACCTTCAAGGTTGTTCTACCTTCAAGATTGCTATGAGGTAGTGGAAAGAAATGGCCAATTTTTCCTGGGCCCTGCACCACGCATCTCCTTTTATTTATCTGGAGTGGACCTGGTAGGGGGAAGTCTTCCCCCAGGGCTGCTCCAAGGCCCCATCTCTCAGGAGCCCAGCTCATGCACCGATTGGCTCCTGAAGCCTTGCAGGCTCTCCTGGCTTCAGCCCAACTGTGAGAGGCCGGAAATCACCCTTCCTATCCTGCAAAAGCTGAAGCACCATCTCTCCATGCAGCCACCAAACCGAGCTACAACCACCACTCCCGCTGAATTGGGGACGGGATGGGAAATATCACCCATAGTTGTATTTTTGCAGAACAAGCCATGTCCTTCTCACAAATATCTCCAGCATTTTAGAAATTTGTTTAAGCATCTTACCAGATTCTGTCTGCAAACGAGCTCTTTGAGCATTCAGGTCATTAATGGAACGTTGATGCTCTTCTTCTTTTGTTTTAAGCTCACTAAGCTGATCTTCTAGGGTGCGGCACATCTTTTCAAAATTAGCCTATAGGTGTACAGTGAAAGAACCATATTAACTAACACCATTGTACTTTGCATATTGTAACACTTTGTAGTATTCAGAATGGACACTTTGTATATGTTTTAGAGCCACAGAAAGCATATAGTCCAGAAGCATATAACACCGAAGAATGGGGAATGTCTTGAATAATGAAAAATAATATGTAATAAGGAGTCCTGAATAAGTGATGCATTATTTAAGGGGGGAAATGAGGAATATATATATATATATGAGATGGAAAAAAAATTGGTCATCTTACAAATAGAAACAGCATTAAATAGAAACAGCATTATATATGGATGGATAGAGATGCTAATGTAATAAAAATTACTTTTCTTTTTTCCCCACAGAAGTTGAAATTCTTTTTAAATAACAATTACCTCACTCCAATCCTGTATAAAGCTACAGAAATGTAAATCCAATATGTATATTTTGTGATTGCAATATATATATATATATTGAAATTGCTGTATGATACCTTGCCTTTGGAGACAGATTCCAAATTACTAGCAAGGTCATCAATCTCCATCTTCAGCTCACTCTTCTCCTTCTCTAGCTTCTGTTTCACACGTTGCAGGTTATCAATTTGTTCCCCAAGTTCAGCTGCACTGTCTGCATGCTTCTTGCGGAGAGCAGCTGTTGTGGCTTCATTTTGCAGAGTAGCCTCTTCAAGGTCCCTGCGCATTTTCTGGAATTCTGCCTCACGTTTCTTGTTCATCTCAATCTGAGCCGCGGTTGCCCCACCAGCTTCCTCCAGACGTTCACTGATCTCTTCAAGTTCTCTGGAGAGATCAGCCCGCTGCTTCTCTGCTTTGGCCCGAGATGCACGCTCAGCCTCAATCTCCTCCTCCAATTCCTCAATACGGGCCTAGAGAAAGAGAAGCATCCATTAACACTCACAATATATTCTCAGAGGAAGTAGTTTTCATAGTGACAATGGATCTGATATATGCTTAACTTGCCTGTAACTCCTTTATCTTCTTCTGAAGTTGTAAGCCCAAGGCCTGCTCATCTTCAATTTTGCTTTGGAACTGGCTGATTTCAAATTCTTTCCTTTTCACAACAAAACACAATGATTTTTTGAGTCCAAATCAAATAATAATAGTTGGGTTCTATAGAGACCTTCTAAAAGGTCTTCCAGAAGCAAACCTTACTTACTTCTTCAGCTTTTCATCCAGCTGCTGCTTATCATTTTCCAAATCCATTAAGGATTCTTGAGACAGCTTCAGATCACCTTCAAGCTTCCTCTTGGCTCTCTCCAGGTCCATGCGTATCTTCTTTTCTTGCTCCAGGGACCCTTCAAGCTGAAGACAAAGAAGGGACAGAGACTTTGTCACACTAATGCTACCTTTACCCCACGGTTATTCTTCTGCATGTGTTGGTGCTTACATCGTCCACTTGCTGCTCCAGCTTGGTCTTTGCTTTGGTCAGAGTATTGACTTTGTCCTCCTCTGCCTGCAGGTCATCCAAGGTCTGTTGATGGGCCTCTTGGAGGGCTTTCTTTTCCTTGGTCAGTTTGGCAATGGTCTCATCCAAGACTGCCATCTCTTCAGTGAGGTTTTTCACCTTTTAGAAATGAACAAACAGATTCAATGTATCATTCTACCCTGGAATGATAATACAACATTCTGACTATTGGTTGCAGATCTGAGCACATTGTGACCATTACCTTGTTTTCTGTGGCATGCTTCTCCTTTTCCACCTTGGCCAGTGTTAACTCCAGATCATCAATGTCTTTCTTCAGCTCTGAGCATTCATCTTCCAGTTTCCTCTTTTTGGCTGTCAGCTCAGCATTCATTTCCTCCTCATCCTCTGCCCGTTCAGTCAGCTCCTTAATTTTAGCTTCCAGTTGAATTTTGGTTTTGATCAGCTGGTCACATCTCTCCTCAGCATCTGCCAAGCCATCAGCTTCCTGGGGGGAAAACGTAGCATGTAAAAGGAATGTCTTTCCAGTATTTTCACTTTCTAAATGTGAATAACAGTACTGGTAATGTTCCAGAGAATAATCCATGTTTCATTTCTGTAGGATTTCAGTAGGATTTCTGGGTAGATTTTCCTACTGAATGTAATCTGTGTTCTGAAAATGTTAATCTATATTAATCTGTGATTAATTGTATAGAAATTGTATTTGTATAAGTGAATTAAATTCATTTTCCTATCATGTCTAGGCAACTGTAATGTTTCCTCAGACAGTAGCGTTTGCTGGTGACTTTACTAATATTTTCCAGACTCAAGAAACAAGTTGCAAAGTGTTGCCAAATGATCATGAATGCTGTTTTCCTTCCATGAGTGTTTTTTATATTACATAATTGTAACCACAATGTCAGCTTCCCCACTACCTTTCTCTTAGTCTTTCACACAGTAGGTATAAATAAACTGGGCTGAATGTGTCCTAAAAACATTTCAGAAAGGATTTTCCATTTATATGGACAAATAAACTATCCAATAAAAATGTTGGTGTGAAAACAAAAAGCTGTATGCTAGACCTACATATGTGTATTCATGAATAAAATGCAGTCTTCATAGTGTCTTATATATTATACTCAGTGCCAGATTGTATGGTGTACACCCACCCACACAGCGCCATATTTTGGGGATAGCCTAAATAACCCCAAATATTCACAGTGTACTTTCCCTACAATGTGTGCATTCCTCTACCTAAATTTTATCAAGAATAAAATCAAATTAATGGCGCCAATAACACTTACAGACTGGACTTGGAGCTGCAAGTCATTCTTCTCTTGGATCAGAGACACCATTTTTTCTTCAAGTTCCTTTCGTTTTGCCTCTGACTTGGCAAGCTCTTCTTTAGTTTTCTGAAACTCTTCTTTCATGGTGGCCATCTCTTTCTCTGATTCAGCACTCTTTAGCAAGGGCTTGATCTTGAAATATAACTTCATCCAGGGCCAGTGCTTGACGTTCATGAATGACCGGACATTGTATTGAATAGTAAAGATGGCCTCTCTGTCAACAAAGTTAAGATTCATATTAAATGGCATGTAGAGCAGGGCAACCAAATCAGGCCTTCTGATAGTGCTTTTCTAAATAACTGTGAGGGCTATACCTCCTTTCCAACATTTTCTGGTACTCTGTCCTTGCTAAGAAGCCACGACACATAGCCTGTGTACGTGTTATCAGATGAGCCAGCTTGTCGTCTCTCATCTCTTCCAGAAGACCCAAAAGACCAGCTTTGAAGAACACCTGGAGAAAAGAAAGGTTGCAGAATGTCACAAATGCAACCTTGTCCTAATTAAAGAAAATGTATTTGCATCAGAGATAGTTTATACCTTAGTATGTCCAAATCTATACTGGGTGTGGTCAATATCAATAGATCCAAGAAGCTTTTCAGATGCTTTCTTGCTATCAATGAACTGGCCTTCTGGAATTGCACTTGCATTTAAAACCTTGTATCTGTTGGAGAAAACAGAAGATGCTGGTGTCTTGCCATTAAATTCACTAGTTTCATGAATAGCAAATTGTTGTGGATATTAGTTTCCAAAAACTTGCCAAGGAATTATTGAGTAAAAATGAATTATTATAAAATAGTTGTTGATCTCTGAAAACATTCAAAGCATGTTGAGAAAACAACACTTGATTCAAAGGAGTTGTCTAGTCTGGGATATTCATCAACGCTGAATAAATATAATCTTGCTGTTAACTGAATTTATGATGAAGGGTTGTTTTTTTATAAAGTCAAGAAAGCATATGAGATGTGAAATGTACAGAATGGAGCTCTATAGGAGGGCCAAACTAACCTCTGTTTGAAATCAGCATAAACGATCCTACTAGGGAATCCCTTTCGGCAAATGCGGATGCCTTCCAGCACACCATTACACCTCAGTTGATGCAGTACAAGTTCATGTTCCATTGCACCTTTCAAAAAAATCAAAGAGGAATTAGCACCATTTTGTAAGGGCAAATACTGTTGCACTTATATGTATTTATTCCTGTTCAGATTTCTCAATATTTTGAACACCTGAGGCACAGAAAACTTAGCCTTCTTTTACACAAGCTCAGTTAAATATGCTTTCCCTCATGGAACACACTGGACACAGGAGCATTCTTTAGACTGCTAGGGTATGTTCATATAAATAACCAACAGTGAGGGGAACCTTACACATTTTTCATGGTGTGGAGAATGTATTTACAACTGCAAGCTAAATATATTCTACTATTACTTTTAAAATTCAGAAGGAAATCCAAACATGACAAATTAGACCATGATCAGAACATGGAATGAAAATTTAATGGCGTACTTGTGAAATGTCTCGCTAGCAGTTTCCCTTTTGCCGTGCATGCCAAGTGAAACCAACCTGATCCATTGTGTTGCTTTGCATTATACTTTTCTCAAAGTTTGTATGTTGTGCAAGACTTGGATTAATGCTTAATAAGAAACTAAATAATAATAATAATAATAATAATAATAATAATAATAATAATAATAAATTTATACCCCGCCCATCTGGCTGGGCCTCCCCAGCCACTCTGGGCGGCTTCCATAAAAACCAAAAATACAGTAAAATATCACACGTTAAAAACTTCCCTGAACAAGGCTGCCTTAAGATGTCTTCTGAATGTCAGGTAGTTATTTATCGCTTTGACATCTGATGGGAGGGCGTTCCACAGGGCGGGTGCCACTACCGAGAAGGCCCTCTGCCTGGTTCCCTGTAGCTTTGCTTCTCGCAATGAGGGAACCGCCAGAAGGCCCTCGGCGCTGGACCTCAGCGTCCGGGCAGAATGATGAGGGTGGAGATGCTCCTTCAGGTATACTGGACTGAGGCCGTTTAGGGCTTTAAAGGTCAGCACCAACACTTTGAATTGTGCTCGGAAACATACTGGGAGCCAATGTAGGTCTTTCAAGACCGGTGTTATATGGTCTCGGCGGCCGCTCCCAGTCACCAGTCTAGCTGCTGCATTCTGGATTAGTTGTAGTTTCCGAGTCACCTTTAAAGGTAGCCCCACGTAGAGTGCATTGCAGTAGTCCAAGCGGGAGATAACCAGAGCATGCACCACTCTGGCGAGACAGTTCGCAGGCAGATAGGGTCTCAGCCTACATACCAGATGGAGCTGGTAAACAGCTGCCCTGGACGCAGATTTAACCTGTGGTTCCATGGACAGCTGTGAGTCCAAAATGACTCCCAGGCTGCGCACCTGGTCCTTCAGGGGCACAGTTACCCCATTCAGGACCAGGGAATCCTCCACACCTGCCCGCCTCCTGTCCCCCCAAAAGAGTACTTCTGTCTTGTTGGGATTCAACCTCAATCTGTTAGCCGCCATCCATCCTCCAACCGCCTCCAGACACTCACACAGGACCTTCACCGCCCTCACTGGTTCTGATTTAAAAGAGAGGTAGAGCTGGGTATCATCCGCATACTGATGAACACCCAGCCCAAACCTCCTGATGATCTCTCCCAGCGGCTGCATGTAAATGTTGAAAAGCATGGGGGAGAGGACAGAACCCTGAGGCACCCCACAAGTGAGAGCCCAGGGGTCTGAACACTCATCCCCCCCCCACTTTGTGAACATGGCCCAGGAGGAAGGAGCGGAACCACTGTATGACAGTGCCCCCAGCTCCCAGCCCCTCAAGACGGTCCAGAAGGATGTTATGGTCGATGGTATCAAATGCCACTGAGAGATCCAGCAGAACTAGGAAACAGCTCTCACCTTCGTCGCTAGCCCACCGGAGATCATCAACCAGTGCGACCAAGGCAGTTTCAGTCCCATGATGAGGCCTGAATCCCGACTGGAAGGGATCCAAATGGTCCGCTTCTTCCAGGCGTGCCTGGAGTTGTTCGGCAACCGCTCGCTCAATCACCTTGCCCAAGAATGGAAGATTTGGCCATCGTGGCCGCATCTAAAGATGGTTTTTTAAGAAGCTGTTTAATAACCGCCTCTTTCAGCGGGTCTGGGAAGGTTTCCTCACAGAGGGAAGCATTCACCACCCCACGAAGCCCATCGCCCAGTCCTTCCCGGCTAGCTTTTATAAGCCAGGATGGGCAAGGAGACAGGTGGTTGGCTTCACTCGTCCAAGCAGCCTGTCCACATCCTCGGAGTTAACAGATTGGAATTGATCCCACTCAACTTGACCAGACAGAACTCTAGCACTCTCCCGCCCCAGTCCTGCTCCCACGGTGGAGTCTACTTCTTCCCGAATCTGAGCGATTTTATCTGCAAAAAACTTTGCAAAATCATTGCAGGAGAACATGTGGCCTGTACTGGGCCCCGCTGTTGCAGGTGGTTCCGCTAAATTGTGAACCACCTGAAAAAGTCTCCTGCTGCTGTTTTCTGCAGATGCAATAGAGGCGGTGAAGAAATTCTTCTTCGCCGTCGCTATCGCCACTTGGTAGGCTCGACGTTGAGCACTAACCTGTGTCCGGTCAGATTCGGAATGAGTTATCCGCCACCGGCGCTCTAGCCGTCTCAACGATTGTTTCTTGCCCTCAGATCCGTGGAAAACCACGGGGCTGTCCGGGCTCCATGCAATCGGAGTCAATAGCCCTGGTTAACTCCACATTCCAGCGGGCCACCAGGGAATCAGCTGAAAGGCCATCAACATGGGATAAAGCATCCCCTACCACTCTCTGGAAACCATTTGGATCCATTAAGTGGCGGGGGCGGACCATCCAAATTGGTCCCACCTCCCTGCAGAGGGGAAGGGTCGCAGAGAAGTCCAGTTGCACCAAGAAGTGATCTGACCATGGCACTTCTTTCGTTTCGCTTTTAGTTAGTGTCAGATCACCAACATCCATAGAGGTAAACACCAGGTCCAAGGCATGTCCGCGGCTATGGGTTGGGCCAGGCTTATTCAGGGACAGCCCCATGGAGGCCATGCTTTCCACGAAGTCCTGAGCGGCCCCTTGTAAGGTCGTGTTGGCATGGGTGTTAAAATCCCCTAGGACAACCAAGCTGGGTGTCTCCAGGAGAACATCCGCCACGACCTGAAGCAGCTCGGGCAGGGAATCCTTGGTGCAGCGGGGAGGTCGGTACACCAAAAGGAATCCTGTACTGCCCCTATTGCCCAACTTCCAGAACATGCACTCGGAAAACTGGGTCTTCCCAATGGGACGCCTGGTGCAAACTAATGACTTTCTATAAATCACTGCAACCCCCCCTCCCCGCCCACATGACCTGGGTTGCTGTGCGTAAGAGAAACCTGGTGGACAAGCAGCGGCAAGGACAGGCCCATCTGCTTCATCCAACCAAGTCTCTGTTACACATGCCAGGTCAAGTCCTCCATCCATGATCAAGTCATGGATGGCAGTGGTCTTATGAATCATTGACCTGGCATTGCACAGCAACACCTTCAGGTCATGTGGGTATCCCTTGCTGATTCTAGTATCCATCCGGTCAGGACCAGACCCGGAGGCAGGAATAGTCCTCAGATAACGACTAAACCTGCCCCCTCTGTAATGACATGGTCTAGTCTTAGCGTAACTCCTCCTCCTACCCGTGATCACTGAGATCGGTTGTCCCAGTGCATCCCCCCCTGTGGGGGGGCTGGGGCCCACTCCCCGGCAGCCCTGACCCCTCCCCCTAAGAACAAAATAACACCTTAAACAAACAAACAAAACCAATAAAACAATACAACAACAAAAATGTAAAAATTACAAAAACATCAAAATAAGAAAAAATAATTCCCCAAACCCAACCAAACATCCATCCCACCCCCACCCCCCACATACAAAAAATCCAAAAGAAAATTTTAAAAAAATTTTAAAACCACTCTGTGCCCCTCTTGCAGTAACAACTGTCCTAGTGAGGCCTGTCAGGCCCCGCCCTGGGCCAGGTGGTAAGTGGCAGGAAGGAGCAGAAGCCTCAGGCACTCACTCAGGGGAGTCCTCCTGGGCAGCATGCAGCAAGCAGCACGCAGTCCTTATGAGGCTTCAGGCCCCGCCCCAGGCCAGATGGTAAGTGGCAAGAGCAGGGCCCCCAAGCACTCACTCAGGGGAGTCCTCCTGGGCAGCAGGCAGCAAGCAGCAATGGGCTTTTCCCACTGAATTTGTGTGATAGTTGGTTGCTAAAAATACAATAACATCTGCTTTATTTGTTTATTTATATGCCTTACCAGGTGTTTTTGTTTCATTGGGAATAATGCAGCGCACAAAGTGGGGATGAGTGCTTCTGAGATTGGACATCAGTTTGTTTAAGTTCTCCTGTGGGACCAGAAGCAGATATTTTGTGCAAAAGTCCAAAGAAGGGATGTTTGCATGCAGAGAAGACAATTGCATGCAAATAGGGGTGGGGAAGCACCATCAAATGTAACAGAGATTAAAAAAAATCAGGTTTGTTTCAAGCTCCTAACATCCACGGTCAATGCTTGCTTCTGATGTTTGGGCTGTTAAACAAGTTGCTGTTCAGGTTTAATAGCAGCTTATCTCTTTGACATTAGGAGCATACCATTAAATAAAGTACTATCTCTATGCTGTTTAGGGGAGGAGCTCCCTTAAGTGTATACTGCTTCTTTGGAATTAATCCTTAGTCCCTCTGGTAGGGAACTTGTGAATTTCCATATGTTGTTGAACTCCCAGTCTCCATCATCCCCACCAGTATGGCTAGTGCTCAGGGATGATGGAAGTTTTAGTCCAGCAACACCTGGAGGGCCACATTCCATATTTCTTCCTTTAATAAATATTACAGCAGCATGCAGACACATCGTTTAGGCAAAGTAACACATGAAGCATTTCAATAAAGATTTACTTGTCTTTGTATTCAATACTGACCCCCTCTTTTTAGAGACTTAGAACAGTCAAAGATATTTTACATACTGTACTTTGTTCATATTTGAATTATGTGGAAGGATGCGGGCATGTATTTTAAATCTGTGGCAATATTTTTTGAAAAGAAGACTATTCCATGAATTCAGTTAGATTCAGCATATCTCAGAAGATCCAAAATGGTTTGGTACACAAATACTGACAAATACAGGCATTTCATGAAGCACTTTTAAATTCACGCACTGAAAAGAGTTATAAAGATTATACTATACCCTGAAAAGAGCAGACACAGTCTGGAAGGAAGACCCCTTCTTCTTAGCAGCTTTCTTGCCACCACTGCCGCCGCCACCATCTAAAATTAACATGAAAAAATATTAAATGGACCTTAGATTTATTAAATAATACTTTTATATTAGAATAAATGTTTCTTTATATATACATTAGTCAGAGGGTTGATTACCAGCATCTACAGGACGATCAGCAAACAGGAAAGCTAGAGTCTTCATGGATGATTTCTGATACAGACCCACCACCGTATCATTCAAAGGGTCTTTGTTCTTCTCCAGCCAGCCAGTGATATTGTAGTCCACCGTGCCGGCATAGTGCACTAGGGCAAAGTGGGCTTCAGCCTTGCCTTTGACAGGCTTAGGTTTCTGGAAGTTAGCAGATTTTCCAAGATGTTGGTCATAGAGCTTGTTCTTGAAAGAAGTGTCAGTTGCCTTAGGAAACATGCACTCTTCTTCCAGGATGGAGAAAATGCCCATTGGCTGGAAGGAATAACAATAATAAAGAGATTGCTTAGTCAGCTTTTGGAAACACTTGCCTTTGTGAAAGCATGAAGAATTTTCTGTTGGAGCAAAGAAGTTGAGAAGGAACTGAGTTCAAATATGCAAGCACAAGTCCCATTAAAACCTGCAACACAGGTTTACGCCACATGCAGATCAACCAATTGTTACATCTGAAAAGGTGCATATGTATGGACATGTTCCAATAATATATCCTGCTGGACAATCTCAGCAAATATCTACTATGAGAGAGTGTATATCCTATTTCTGTTTATTCTTGAACAATATTCCCTATGAAAGAAACCATCTGAGTTTCTGGCCATTGCTATCATGGCCATGAAACCTTTGGAACAGGGAAGGGCAACCTATTGCCCTCCAGATGCTCTCAGCTCCCATCATCTCTGACCATTGGCCATACTGGCTGGGGTTGATGACAGTGGGAGTCCAGCAACATCAGAAGGGCCACAGGTTCCCCACACCTGCTTTAGAACAAGCCTCTGTTGACAATGCCATACCATTAAAAGGCTAAAGTATGAGTAACAGTAATATAGTCTTTCTCTGCTTGCACCTGTCTCCATTTCCCTTCCCCACCTTCTGTTGTTTCCCTTGTGTCTGCTTTTAGATTGTAAACTCCCTAGAGTAGGGCTGCCAGGCCTGTTCTTTGTGAAGCACCATGGACACACTTGATGCTATAAAATAAATAGGCTGGTCTAGAAAAATATTTTTTTCTTATACAGCTGTGGGGAAATTTGATTCAATGCAACCAAGTGCTACTAAACTGACACTATATCTACATCCTGTTCAATAAATTGAGTTACGATTGCATGATTATTGCATGAAACAAGAATGCATGGAAGGCCCCCAGAGTATAGAACTGTGAAGATTTAGTATGCGATTCTTTGGACAGGATCCAATCACCTGCCACATCCAACCCACTTCCTCTCATGGTACAGTGTTCAATACACTGGAGTTTCCTGCAACCAACCCCTCTGCTGGGGTGCACTTAAGAAAGGAATGCAAATTGCATGCATGTTCTCCCATGTAACTACAACGTTTCAGAGCATACCAAGTATTCACACTGCAAAAGTTACCTTCTCAATGAGTTCAATGCAGGCAGCCAGATCCATTCCAAAGTCAATGAACTCCCATTCAATTCCTTCTTTCTTGTATTCCTCTTGCTCCAGCACAAACATGTGATGGTTGAAAAACTGTTGCAGTTTCTCATTAGTGAAGTTGATGCACAGCTGCTCCAGGCTGTTGTACTACAGAAAAACAAGAAACATTTTCAGTAACATGAAACAGCCCTACAGCAGCTTGACACTTTTCTTTCCTCTCCTGCAGGCATTTGCCCACAGAACTAGACTTGTATGGGTTCTTTTTCTCAGCCTCATTTAGTCTTTGCATTTGTATGGTTCAGTTCAATCCTCTGAGTGTTTCAGTTCCTGCATGGTATGTGGCTTCTAGTATTGTGCTGCATGCTGAAACACTTTGAAGGCATCAGTTTAGATGTGCCTTTTCTTTGAGATTAATTACATTTTGTTACACATTTTATAGTATAGGAAAATGCTCCATGTTTTCAATGAATGGCAACTTGTATAAGTTGAAATGTTTCAGCTGCCAGAGTCACACTTCAGTATGTAATACAGTTTTGAACTGGCCGATACAAAACACTGTTTCTCTAGTGCTTTACAATTATTATTTTTAAATTTCTCCCTATTTCCTTACATCAAAAATCTCAAAGCCTGCAATGTCCAGCACACCAATGAAGTATTGTCTCGCTTGCTTGGTATCCAGCTGCTGGTTAATACGAAGAACCATCCACAAGAACATCTTTTCATAGACTGCTTTTGCAAGAGCACCTACATTATTGTACACCTAAGAAGACAAGATAACAGCAGGAGTTACTATTGATAGCAGAGAAATATGTTTGATTTAATCATTAGTGAAATCAATGGTTGATATAATGATATGTGATTCACCTCTTATCATAGAGGTGAAGTCAAACCATGCATTTTGGCTAATGTGGCATATACCTGCTGGACAGTTTGGCCTTTGGTGACATATTCATTGCCGACCTTGACGCGGGGGTAGCACAAAGCTTTCAGCAGATCTGCTGAATTGAGGTTCATGAGGTAGGCAGCCTTGTCAGCAACTAAGCATAGACATGAGAGAGATTATCAGCACTGGAATACAAATTATGGGCTTCTCCAGACAACCTACGTATTCAGCATTCATCCTGATTTGCTTGCACAAAGTTTATGTGGTGGTTAGATTGTGCCCGGTCTTCGTTGAGCATTTGTTCTTATTTGTTTATGGGATGGCTATATAACAATGAGCATTCTCCTCAATTGCTTGCTGTTAATCATTTGGCCTTTGGCTGATTAAACTACCTATGGCCTTTTAAATGTGTCTAAGATTTATTATTATTATTATTATAAACCGCCCTGTGAATTCAAATGAAAGGCAATATATAAATTTAATAAACAATAATAATATAATTTGTTTTGGATTTTTAATACAAATTTCTATAGAGCAAGCCCCTTAAAATCTCAGTATCCTGCCACATATCTTCCAAATACCTTCAGTGCCATCTGGCTCAGCCTGCTCCTCACGTTGCTTCTGCTTGAACTTCATGTTCCCATAGTGCATTACAGCTCCAGTTAGCTTGTAAATGGCTGTCTTTTCCTCAGCAGTGAAACCCAGGATGTCAATGGCTTCCTATCAACCAAATCAAAGTCAAAATTCTGTCTGATATAATATTGACTGCAACTGGCCTTTCAAATTTGCTGCTCCACAAGGAGGTAAAGAATCTGAGTGACCCTTTTTGGCCTGTGTTTTGTCTCACATTGCCCCTGACATGTTGTTCCAAGTGGGGCAATGTGAGATGAAACACAGGCCTCTAATTGCCCCATTCTGTTGGTGAGGCATTTGGGGTCTGCCTCACTGGCCATGAGGGGCCTATTATTTCACACAGAGAGAGAGGGAGAGAGAGAGAGAGAGGGAATGCTCTTCAAACAACACTAAAGTGTGATGTACCATTTTTCCAAGGCACATTTTGGGAGGAAACTTCAAGGAAAGCTGTTGCCACATGTGGCAAATTCAAGGGTATGTGGGAAGGATGCCACTACTGTAGCCTCTGCTGGCCTCCTACATAGACACGCGCGCGCGCACACACACACACACACACATATATCATGACATTGCTCCAAGGGTGCATTCTGATCAAAAAAAGGCAAGCCACTGATACTACTCATGGCAACAAGACTATGTTTAATGGAGAGATTGGGAGAGGGGAGGCTGCTGTCATTCCCATTTCTAGCAAGACTCCCGACCCCCACCATTTCTAGAATGCTTCCCTCCCCCAAATAAATTGTAGCAAGGGTTCATCACCCCAAGAAATCTAATTTCTGCTGAATAAATTCAACCCAAAACTGATCTGATCAAATTTCATATATTCCGTTCTACAAGTTACTTACATCAGTTGCCATCAACTCTTCTTGATCATTGATACTGGCAACACTGATCTCACCCTGACTCACAAAGTGAAAGTCATATGGGTTGGTAGTAATCAGAAGCATCTCTGAATAAGGAGAAGCAAAGATACAGATTTATTTTCATCCACTGAATAATCAAGCATCAACACAAGATTTTAGCAGCAACAGCCTATACCAAAACAAGTGCTTCTTACCAATCAGTTCTGGCTTCTTGTTGGATGTGATCTGATAAAAGATGTGGTAGCTTCTTTCAGCTTTCAGCTGGAAAGTAACTCTGGACTTCTCCAGGAGATCTGGCAACACAATTAAGGGTAATTAAGTAAAATGGAGGGAGGGAGGGAAAGAAGGAAAAGACGAAGGAAAGAAGGAGACTGTGTGATCGTCTAGCAAAGTTCCTTACATGTCTCAATGTCTGCAGAAGCCAGTTTTCCTGTAGCACCAAAGTGAATTCTGATGAATTTACCCTATGGGGGGAAATGGCATTTTAATTACAACACATTTAAACCATGTTTTGCATTTGTTTCGTTATCTGCACAGTGCCATTTTATTGATTTTATACATTTCTGATGGGACAAAAATGGTGTACACCAGCCACCACTAAGAAAGCATATTGAAAAGGAAGAACCATAAATGTCTTATATGTACAATGTCTTGTAAACCAGAGGTCTTTTGGTTCTTCCTTTTCATTATGTTTTTAATAGTTTATTATTATTATTATTATTATTATTATTATTATTATTATTAGGACTTACCCAATGATATGTCATACACAGAGTAAAACCCACTCAAACAAATCAATTTCCATGTTTCTATTCTGAGTATGGCTTAGTTGGATATCACTAATAATATCAAATTCTATAGAATTTAAGAAGTGTAGGGGAAATACTTTATTAACCCAATTGTCTCTCAGAAACAAAATGTCTGTGACCTGAATGTGATAGAGAAGCTTCACAATTTATTGATGGTATTGTTTATAATAAGAGAAACGGAATGTGGCTCGCTTCAGTAGCATTATATATGACAAAAAGGACAGTGTGTTTCTAAATGCTGGCTATATACTAACACTTAGAGTTCTATATTATTTTCATTCCATTTATTTGGCTAAGAAGTACAAAGTTTAATGAATAATGACAAAGACTAGCTTGGTTGTGTTATACCGTTATACAGAAGGTGCATTTATTAAATTGGTGTCCTCTGCACTATTGCAAGCCATTGAACTGACTTGAGCTTCCTTTTGAATCTTAGCCACATTTATTTAGCAAAGCCTTTCCTGGAGCACCCAAAGTTTAACATTCTTGCACTTTCACAAAGTTGACTCTCCCATGCCCCATCATTTACTCAGGAATCAAATTGCAGGCTTTCCGAAACTTGTCAATCCATTTCATACAAATCTGTAAGGGGATTGTGTGATTTCCATGTTGTTTTTTTCCTGTTCCTTGTGCAGTGGTGGTATTGAATAATTTGAAATAAATTGAATAATTTGCAGATGGCAGCAGCAGTAGAAGTTTGCAGATCTGAGAGCTTTGTGTCCTTCATGAATCTGAGATGGAAACGTAGCTTGTGTATAAAGCAAAACACTATATGTCCACACAAAAAGGGCATTAAATATGTAGGTGGGTCTTCAGGAAAGAAAAGCGTAATCTTTTATACTTCTCCTCTTCTAATACATTCTGTTATCATATCTTTAGCTATCATTAGATAGGGCTTTACTATTCTTAATCCATTTATTGTTATCACAGTAATTGTGTAAGACAGAATTAGCATGAAGAAATATAGTGCTAAAGCAATTCATGTGATCTTCGTGGCTGGGTAACTCATGCCCAAATCCAACACTTTATTTCTTGCTCTACATTGGCCCTGATTATTTTCAACCAATGCTAGGAAAAATATCACAAAACTAATTAATGAAATTGTCTCACTGGTACACTCTTAAACATACTTCTGAACGCCAGACTTACAAAACGGGAAGAGTTGTCATTCCTCACAGTCTTGGCATTCCCAAAAGCCTCCAGCAAAGGGTTGGCACTGATAATTTGATCTTCTAGTGTTCCCTGAAAAAGTGTTATTGCAAAGTAATGTATTTCGTAACTACAGTAGTTAACAAAAATGAAAGGTTAGCTTCCTCTTAGATATACAACTCACCTTTAGCTTGCTTGCTTGCTGTGGTTCTTCCTTCTTCTTATCAGTAGCTGCAGCAATTGTTGCAAAATATTGGATGACACGTTTTGTGTTCACAGTCTTTCCAGCACCAGATTCTCCACTGTCAACAAAAACAGAAGGAAAGACCACTTTTTCAAACAGTGCTTTGCACACAAAGCTTGCTTTGACTAGAATCATACTCATCATAAGCATACTTACGTGATTAGAATGGACTGGTTCTCACGATCTAGGAAAATCAAGAAACAACAGTGTAATTTAGCTTATCCACATCTCCTCTTGTCCCGCTGCTTCCCTCCAGGGAAAACCACACTTTAGCCCTCAACTGAAGCAAACAGCAGTTCAGGTTTTCTCCGGATTAACATTTGCTCTGATTTAGCACTAAAGAGTAGGTTTTCCCTGGGAAAGGAATGGGGAAAACTGCTCAGACACACAGGACAAGTGGAAATGTGGATGAGCCCAATTATTGAAATAAGGAATATTCATTTAAAATACACTAGGATAGCCTGATTATTTTAGGCTACGATTGTTCAGAATCTGGATGGTCCCTTTCTAATGCTTCTTTTCATTTTGAAGTCCCATACATCCATTAAAAATGAAAACAACCTGACTTGTTATCAGTTATTATTCATAACCAACACTTATTTCAGTATGCATGCCATAAATTCACATCATACTGCTCTTCACTATAATCCTGATGTCTCTTGTGCATTTTACTTCCAACTGCAAGCCTGCTATAGAAAATACTGAACTATTAAATAGTTCTAAAACTACATAAAGCTCATGAAAAGTTAACAAAGCAATAAAGAAGAATGCCTTGAAATGTTGGCACAGTGCAATTAGGTTTTGGTCTTTTAGAGGACAGTTGAGTTGAGATTTCCTTCTTTTGAGCTTTGATGACTATAGAAATAATTCTTAGCTGCAACCCCATCGTGCATGAGACTTTTTGGAAAAGCTGTTGACTCAGTCTGGGGAACTGTCACTCTGTAATCACTTTGAGGTAGGTTGACCTACTTACCAGTTAACATGAACTGATAGGCATTGTCAGAGATGGAGAAGATGTGAGGAGGGGCCTCTTGACGCTTTTTGCCTCTGTAGGCATTTACCACCTCAGGATTATATACTGGCAGCCACTTGTAGGGATTGACAGTGACACAGAAGAGACCTGAATAGGTCTGTAAAGAAAAGATGGATAGTAAATCTGATTCTCTGTGGAATAATAATCTGTATTGTGAAGTCAATGGTAAATGTTAAACTGTTCTCACATAGATCATCCAGGCTGCATAACGCTCTTTGAGGTTATACAGCACAGCAGGTTCATGGAGGTGGGTCATCATGGCCATGTCCTCAATTTTATCAAATTTGGGAGGATTCATAGGAAAGACTTGGTCATCCTTAACTGTCACAGTCTGCAAGGAAACAAGAGACCATTCAACAAAGAGCATAAAGAATAGGACAAATATATTCCTAATTTTTCAATGTCAGTTGGAGTTTCTCTACTCACGTCTCCACCTTCTTTCTTGACTGTGACTTTCCCTGCCTCCTTGCTCTGGACAACACCTTTTGCAAAGGAGATCTTAGGATCCACCACAAAAACTGATGTTTTGGCATCAAATGGCTTGTTTTGAGCCTCAATTCTCTCCTTTTCTGACTTTCGGAGAAAAGGGGCAGCTGCCCCGAAGGCTGCCATATCTGAGTCCGAAGACATGGCTGCAGCTTAGCAAGGAACACTGTTACAGAGAATGACAGCCCACATGAGAATTGCAGCTGTGTAATGCCACTGTATATATTCTTTTGCATTTCTAATATTGGTATGTCTTAGAAGTAGAGGAAATTGTTGAGGAGGCACATGGGTTCTAAGTATTTCAATATATTTGAAATTATGGTTTGTTATTATTATTATTATTAGTAGTAGTAGTAGTAGTAGTAGTAGTTTCCCCAGCCACTCTGGGTGTCTTACAGCATATATTTAAAAATCAAACAAAAAACTTCCCAAAACAGGGCTGCCTTCAGATGTCTTCTAAAAGTTGTATGGTTCTTTATATCCTTGACATCTGAAAGGAGGGTGTTCCACAGGGAGGGCACCACTACCGAGAAGGCCCTCCGACTTGTTCCCTGTAACTTTGCTTCTTGCAGTGAGGGAACCAACAGAAGACCCTCAGAGGAGGACCTCAGTGTTTGAGCTGAGTGATGAGGGTGGAGATGCTCCTTCAGGTATATTGGGCCAAGGCTGTTTAGGGCTTTAAAGGTCAACACCAACACTATGAATTTTGCTCGGAAACATAATGGGAGCCAACAAAGGTCCTTTAGGACTGGTGTTATATGGTCCTGGCAGCCACCCCCCGGTCACCAGTCTAGCTGCCGCATTCTGGATTAGTTGTAGTTTCCCATGCCAGCTTAGGCCCTCCCACTTGCCAGCCCACAGAAAGCACCATTTCAGGGCCTCCCGCTGACTGCCACCTGCCCACACATTCAGTGAACAGAAGGGGTCACTGCACCTGCTGAGCGGTGCTAGTGTCCAATCCGACACTGGCACAGCACCTCAACTCAATCGTGAATGGCTCTGTTTTATTTCTTTTCATGACTGCACCAATACTTTCAAGCAGCTAGAAAATGAATTTGAAAGTTTGCAAGACAAACTGGATTTTAGGAACATATTGAATTTGTTTCCCCTCTGAATTTCTTGCTCTAGTTTTAAGCTGTTCTATCCTCCTGCCTCTATCTGAATATGTTTCTTTGGCTCCTAGCTCCAGCTAGCTTGCTTCCATGTAATTAGCCTCCAGTCATCACAGTAACCCAGGAAGCTGTCTCATACGGAGCCCAACCATTGGTGCATCGAGTTCAGTATTACATTTACCAACACACAGCAGCTTTCCAGGATTTGAAACAGGCATCTCTCCCAGCCCCACCTGAAGATGCCATGGATTGAACCATGGACCTTTTCATACAAAACACTAAGCTGCCACCCTCCCTGTTAACTTCCATTTTCCTCCCTTATTTTGTTGATTGATGAGTATACTCTTGGTTGTGCATCAGAAATCCTAACCTTTGTATTCTGATGGAAGTTCATGCTCAGCCCTAGACATTACCCTCCTTTCCGCTTGGATTCTGCTCTCGGGGAATTAAATATATACATCATCAAGCAGCTCTCAAGCAGTCCCAGTTACAAAATTTTAGTTCAATTTGTTAAGAGATGCCAATGTTATAATATTAACTAATAATGTAAATAAATGAGAAGGCAAGACATGATTTTCACTATCATTTCTCAAAACTAAACCTGAAATAAAGGAACAGTCAAACACAGTGTTATTGCTGCTAGTGTACTCCAGTACACATTCCCAAAGAGTGGTATTCATTAGAGAATTCACTTTGCCCTGGATGCCAACTTGTTGCCCACTTTGATGGTTGCCCAATTTGCAATTAGATTTTCTCTGGAAGTATCAGATAATGTCACAGAGGGCAATTAAAAGCTGGAACTTCTAGCATGTGCTTAGAGGGGAGGAGCACTTGCTAGTAATGCCTCATATGCCAGAACTGCATGATCAGTTAACATGGACACTGTGCAATAAAATCTGAACACAATACCCATGAAATATTTCATGCGGTACATAATTAGCAAGGGGCACAGCACCTGTATTTTCAGCTCAGATCCAAAAGGAGACTTTCTTTGAACCTCTTCCCCCTTCCCCAAGAATGGGTACAATCACAGTCTTACCTCCTGGTATACGAAATGAATAGTGCTCAGGCTCAGCACCGGCCAGTACTGCAAAACAAAAAGTGCAAATCTCTTCTTACTGGTGACTTTTCAAAGAGTCTTCCAACAATGAATTACTGACTGGAAGCAAAGGAGCATATCTGAAATCCCGTTTGACATAGTCAATTCTCCTGAGCTAATGGCAAAGGCATAAGGAATGGCCTGGCATGAGTGGAATTCAGGGGCGCTACCCCCCCTCCAGAGCCCCACAATCACCCCCCAACACTTACCTATTAACTATCTGTGGAAGGACAACACAAATTGGCCCTAGACACTTTTATACTCTCGGATGAGCACAAGTACCAGCCCCTGTCCTCCCACCCCCAAGCCATTCTTCACTCAAGGCATTTTGGCTAACCTTTCCCTGTAAAGCATTGTTTGGCAAAGTTGGCTAAGGCATAATTGTCATTTGACATGACTGGATATAATTAGAAATATTTGATGTCCTACAGACTATGTGAGTAAATGCCCTATAAATAATTTCACAAGGGTCTTAAAGGAGAGAATCTGGGCTATTCAAGAAAGCCAGAGTATGGCACAAGGGCCTCTTGAGTGCTATTGCTATTGCTGGTGTTGTCATTGCTGAATGACCTCCTGAGCATTGCTTTCATATCTCACTGTTCTGTTCTGTTTTGGATAGGTGGGTGGGAAGAGAAGAAAATGGAATTGATAACGTTTCCTATTGTAAAGTGCTTATAAACAAGTATTTGCAAATTTAATTCTAATCCTCCAAACTAATTAAAATTATATTGTTATTATAAGTATTTTTGGAATTGCTGTTCTTGGCATAAGAAAGAGTTGCCATCTTAAGATTGATTGATGTGGTCACTTGGGCATAGAGTTGCTTAAGGTGGCTTTGGATGAGCATTTAATACACCAGAGGCTGCATGTTTTTGCATATATGAAGCTTAGCACAAAGCTATAAACGTACATCCAAAGTATGTACGTCTGGTGAACTCTAGTAACATGTTAACATGTAATGAGGCCATTGGTTGGGGGTGTTACATGCTAAGTTTCACCAAACCTTATAAGAAGCATACCTGTGAATTTGTGTGCATGTGATCAAGCATCACACAGTTGTGTACAAAATAAAGTACCGGTAGTTTCAGCCATTCTTCCAACTAACCTACCCACATTGACTTGTGAGCAACTAATATCACAAGCAGAATTTAGCATTGGTCATTGTGGCTTTAGTTATCTTTGTATCAATTTAACATCAGATCTAAAACAGCTTAGTCGCTGAAACTATAAAAACCTGCTCAGAGATATTTCCCAAGAATTGGTACAATGGAAACATTTAAATCTCAGTTGGCTTGGCAGGATAGCTGTGGTTAAAATGTCTATTCTTCCGAAGTTTTCATTTTTATTTTTTTCAGGTTTTGCCCATCCATATTTTCTCATCTCTGCTTAAAAAATGGCAACAAAAGCTAATTCTCTTTGTTTCATCTGGGGGAAAATCTAGAATAAATTATAAAACGTTATTTAGGCATAGATCTAAGGGAGGTCTCAGATTGCCCAACCTAGGACTCTTTTATGCAGCATTTCAGATTAAATCTCTGATCCCCTTGATTAGGGGGAAATATGACATTCCATGGGTACAGATTGAGGACTCTCCCTCTTCACTGTCAGTAAGGGCATTTTCTTTCCTAAAACTATCCCAAACTGAGTGGAGAAAAATTCAAAACCCATTTTTAAAGCAGTGCTGATGGGACTCAGTTCTGGCCCCCAAACCCTCATCATTGACTTCACTGTTGGACCATCCATTATTCCAACAGGAGGATGAATATGGACAGTTTTAAAAACTTGAGGAGAAAGGCGTCTATCGGATAAGAGACCTTCTGCCTAGAGATAAAGCAATTTCTAAGCATAAGCTCATGGAGAAACAGGATGATGCCCAATTAACCTGGTTCCAATCTATTCAATTGTGCACATTTGCAAGATACTTGGGATGCAAGAGGGAGGGCCTTCATTCTCTTATGTCATTTGAGTCTCTCTGTAACAAATCAATATATGAAATAAAAGGAGCTGCGTCTTTAATTTATAGCATTCTTATAGAACAATACGCAGGCGATCCAGGAGGCCTCCGGACAATATGGGGGGGAAACGTAGGGAACATAATTGCAGATAATAAATGGCAATCAATTTGGCATAAGCCGTCCCTACGAACCTTCTCTGCTCGTTTGCAGGAGGCTTCTCTTAAAATTTTATTTTGCTGGCACTGGGCTCCATCACGTCTAGCCCAAATAAACACTAGCATCTATTCCCTAAGCTCGAAAGGCTGTAGGGAGATATGCTCATATTTTCATGCATGGTGGAGTTGCACGATGGTATACTCATTTTGGGAATCCCTTCCACCCAGTTCTGCTCTTGCATAATCTCAAATTTAAATTTAATATTATTATCAGCTACCCAAATAACAATAGCCCGATTCTGGAAGCAACCTATAGAAATCTCAATTGAAATCTTGAAATCTTTGGAATGTGGTCCTATCAGAATTCCTTACTCACCACAGAAGGGTATTTAAAGGCACTTCAAGAATAGACACTTTTGGTGAAACTTGGCTTCCATTCTTTTCCTTTATAAATGAGACAGAAAATACATTTATTCCACCCACAACACAAGAATCTCTGTGGAGAGAATACTTGACTTGATAATATATAAATAAACATATTACTTGTGTGCTGTGGTCTAAACCACTGATCCTCTTGGACTTGCCAGTCAGAAGGTTGGCAGTTCGAATCCCCGCTACGGAGTGAGCTCCCGTTGCTCTGTCCCTGCTCCTGCCAACCTAGCAGTTCAAAAGCACACCAGTGCAAGTAGATAAGTAGGTACCGCTGTGGTGGAAGGTAAATGGTGTTTCCGTGTGTTCTGGCACTTGGCATGGTCCTCCGTGCGCCAGTAGCAGTTTAGTCATGCTGGCCACATGACCTGGAAAGCCGTCTGTGCACAAATGCTGCCTCCCTCGGCTTGAAAGCGAGATGAGCGCCGCAACCCCATAGTTGCCTTTGACTGGACTTAACTGTCCAGGGGTCCTTTACCTTTTTTTTTTTTTTAACTGCATATGAAACTTAATGTACCACTGGACAAGTTACTGTAGTTCTAAGAAATAAACCCATTGTGGCTTCATCACATTGTACCCATGTCAAAAGGACCAACTGAATAAGCTTTTCAGAATAAGAAAAGGAATCTAACTTCAATGTGCTGGCATTAAAGGGTAATATAATCCTTCAACAAGGATAATTTAAAAAACTCAAAAACCTGAACAAGTTAATGGGTTACTGGTTATATAAATACTAAAGTGTTCTTTACTCTGGCAAGGGAATAGATTGGAAGAGCCAATTACCCAATAATAAAACAGTGTCAATTCAAAATAAGGTGTGGGCATGATTCCTTTTTAGACCACTTCAAATTACGAGTGGATAAACTTACAAAAGTTGCAAATTAACTGGGCTTGATGATGTAGCATTTGAAAATAATTCAATGGCTCCAGTTTCTAAAGAAGAACAAACACTAGGGCATCATCTTTATGTTTAAACCAATGAATATATAAGAACCTATGAATCCTACTCCAAAGCATTGTATGTTAAAGAGCTGAAGGCAATATATGAATCCAAAATGAGGTTAACTCCTTCCAGAGTAGGGAATGTAAAATGACCCCTGTATATAAAGATTGTACAGATATACAGCTGTTATGTTCCGATGAAATCCCCATGAGATTTTCTACTAGATTGACTGCATGGTCTGGCATCCTTCGATACTTTGGCACAACTCCATCCATCAGCCCAGCAAGTAGCTTGAGATTGTTGTCATTTCCAGGAGTGCTGGGTGGCCCTAAGCATAGCTGAGAGAACTGTAGCAACCCATAATATAAAAACCTGCAGGACATGAATTAGGGGCTATTTCTGAATAAGTAGTGGATAGCTACAGGCCAAGGTTCCTGAACAATTAAACTTACAAAATCTAAAATATCAAAGGCAGCTAGTCTCCAGGAATGTGTTGAAATTGAGGTAAAAAAGCAGAGTGAGAAAAAGGTGCGATGGACTGACTTAAGGCTTTGAGTGGCTTCTTGAACTAGTCACTAATCCCTTGAAAGAGCATCTCAGAATTAAAATCACATGGCTTATTGGTCATCTTTTGCCCGTGCAAATGTTGAAAGTTGAGAGAAGCATACTCTTCTTTTCATATTATCTGTAATGATTCACCATCTTATCTTCCAATTTTTTATTTACCGCATTGGAGTTGCTGGAATGACTCAGCATCTGGGAGATCAGCCAGCGCCTGCTAGTCCATCAATTAACTTTGAAGAAAGTCGGCCAAAAGAAGAACTTTATACTCCCCATCCTTACTGTTCATAAAAGGCTAAAAAAACAGGGCGCTGTCAGCAGCATAAATCTATATTGGCCATTTATGGGACAGGTAACAACTTACTAACCAGGAATGGAACTGCAAACACGAGGCACCTGGATGTAAATCAGCCACTGCTAGATTGATATGTGGGTTCCCTCAATAGTTCTGACAGCTCTGGTTTCAGTATGGATCACCATACTGCAGGGGACAGTATGGTGCTGCCACTGCTGATGAGATGATTAATTGGTCCATGAACCCAGCCCTTTATTTTCAATGACCCTGCACAATACCAATCCCCCAGGCTAAAACTACACTAGCTATAGGCAAAGAGACTTCTGCCACAGAAACTCAGTGAACAGATGAGAGTGGGGGCCCTGAACTGTGGGAGGCTCCATGAATTCATTGTTTTCTACCTCAACACATGTTTGAAGGAATTTTTGGAAGGGTGGCTTCTCTCTGTAAGGAGGTAATGGGCCTCTAGGCCGCTATTGAGCCTCTAGTGGGGTTTGTTGAAAATGGCACAAGGCATAGAATTGTTCCTTAACTAGGGGCCATCTAGAAGGCCTTGAAGCACAGAGTTTTAAGAACTAAGAAGATGCGCCCATAAACAGATTATCAACTTGAGGATAGGGGATTCAGGAGATCAGCTATGATTAAGAGAACTATCCTGGTTGTCATTTCTAAAATCAAGTACTTCATGTGACCCTGCAAACAACTAATAGGAGAGATTGCTTTTCTTCTATTTATTTCCGCACATTCTTGGCAATCGCTGGAGTAAATAGATCAAATATTCATGTTATGAAGCTCAGCTGATGAACATTTATCACATCCTAAAAGCTTATTAAAGGGAGACACATCACAGTTCAGTTAGCAATGAAGATTATGTTGATTCCTACCGCTCTTCCTTCTCAACTTTCTTCAAGTCTTTCCAAATGCAAACATGTTAAAGCTCAAAGAAGGAAATACGTGCATGCCTTCTCCCATTTATTCAGCACCACAATACAGATGGCACATAACTGTTACCCTCTTCAGAGTTACAGTTAGAATTGATGAATTATCGCCTTGCATATGCAATTAGTGCAAATCTTTAGGGAGTATCCATGTGGACATGTGTGCTCCAGTTTTATGTTGATGTGTTACCATCTTGGGCAGTTTGCACAATGCCACAGAATGCTTATACATCAGCTCCATGCTAATTATGCAACCAAATGGAGGATGTAGTCAGCAGAATGCACAATTGTTGTGCAAACATTTATGATGGATTCATAGGATCCATTCTGATCATCAAGTGTCACACTGTTGATTTTTATATTGTGGGCCCAGGTGCAGTAAGCCCAAGGTCACGGATGTGATAGGTAGAAATGAATACAACACAGTGCCTTGGGATGAAAATGGGAACAATTTTACTGATTAAAGATGTCAGTAGGCTTTGGCATAGACATTGGGCGTGGATCTTGAATTAACCTGTACATTTGCTGGTTGATTAAGCTTGTAGACTCAATCCTGGATTTAAGGATCACCCTATGATGTGCACTTTACTTTGACGAGTGGTGAGGGGGGCTGGTCTCCTACCCACCCACTTTTCCTGGGCTAAGGATCCAACCCAATGTCTTTTTCTGCCACTCAAGTTGGCCTCTCACCACCAAACCACTCACATCTGCAACCAATCACATAGGCTCCAGTAGGTGTTGTCAGGAGCCCAGGCTGCCATCTTGATAGCACAGCACACAAGTTGGAATTAGGTGGAAGGTTTATTGTAAAACAAACTATCAGCCTTGGACGCTCTATCGGAGCTTCCATACCTTATGATTCAGTTGACCCTTCTGATGAGTTCTTCCTGCTTCTGCAGAATATCCTGAACCTATGACCCTTATATTTCTGGTTTTGTTTCCTGTCTAATACCTTTCCCATACGTCTACTCCTTGGGCTCATAGGATTAATTGCCCCCTCTTCCGGTAGCAAACGCTCCCCCTCCTGCTTTCCAAGCCTGCCTGTGCTTCTTGAGCGAGTTGGCTTCTCTCCATCCCACCCTCTGCTAACATCATATCTGCTGTCTGAGAGAAATGCAAGCTTTCCTGCTGCTGGCTGCTTCCTAACTCATGCTGTGCCTCTCTACTTGGGGCAGATGTGTTCATGACCGGTGTCTAGCAACCAAGCCTCATTCCCCATGGGAGGCAGGTGCACTACATCAGACCTATACAGTTCTGCCTTGTCAAAAATTATACCAGGGTGCCAAATCACCCAGCCCCAAATTGCAACACCACACACAGCATTGTCCCGTTCATTCTTTTCATGCCCAGTTTATGCATGCAGGCTCCATAACATCCCACCATTGCTGCCATTCCAACATCTCCAACCACAGGATGAACATCTGGGGATGCACTGAGTGAAGGACCACCTGGTCTGAGGCTGCTGATAAGGTGAGGTTGATACCTTTCCTGCCAACTAGGTTGTTTCCCCCCCAGCTGTATCACCAAGACAGACCACAAACTGTGAATCAAGATGTAAGCCACTGCATTAGGTCATCCCAATGCATGCCCCTCTGACCCAACCATGTGATACAGGTGCTGTCATCCAAGCCAAACTGAGCACTCCAAGGTGTTGAAGATGTGTGCCCTTGGGCCCACTGCATGATACTGTGGCCACAAATCCAAACCTTCTCACGGCCAGCACCTGAACAGAAAACCATCAACAGGGAAGAGTGAGACCAGCAGTTCCAGTGTAATGCCTGTAGGCAGATGTGCACCACCGATCCAGGGATTTTGTGCAGGAGGAGTAGAAACAACAACAGAAGGCTGTGGTGGCATACTCTAAAGGGTCTATCCTGCACATGAAGATGGCCTTCTTAAGTACAGCCGTGAATTGGCCCCTGGACAGACGAGGACCATTTGCATGCACTAGGAGCGGGCCATGGTTGGCTGGCCTTGCACCAATGAATTTTTTTAGGTCTACCACAAGGCAGAGTCTTGGGTGGGGGGAGGCCTTCAGATGGACTGTAGCCCCTCTACCTAGCTGGTCAGTTTTCTGAGGTTCACACACGAACCCTGAGGGATGAGTGGGAGAGGTGCACATCCCCTATCATGATCCCCTTGGGCTCATGGGGGGCAGCAGTGCACTTCCTGACACATAGAGTGCCAAGAAATGCCAAGGAACAGGCTACCTGGAATAGCTGGGTCTCATATTTGGACCAACAAAGGGTGCCCAGCACTTTCCAAATATTCATAAGGCAGTTATAAGTGACAGGTTTTCTAGTGTCTAGGGCTGGAGGGTGACCTCGGCACCAACCTTCTAGCAACCTGTGCATGTGGAAGTGATTGCAGGGGTCAGGCCATGGTCTTGATGGCCAGCCCCTTCTCCTTAAGGGAGATGAGGTATTGTAGATTATCAGCCTCCCCAGTGCGGGAGGCACAGGGCTGAACTGTTACCCACGCCTTGAAGGTTTCAAAAGAAAAGCAGGTCCTAGCATAGGTATAGGCTGTCATGGTTGCCACAGAATGCTGTACTCTGTATTACATGTTTCCAGTGATCCATAGGTCTTCTGGGAAGGTGACTAACAGCATCTGAGACTCAGGGGCCGGACCTCAGAAGTGATTGAGGGGCTATTCTCCCTCTGAGCAACCTCTCTGCACACCTCAGGAACATCTTTAACTTGCCACTGGACTTCAAACCTAAGGTTTGTTGAAGGGTCTATGCCTGTAATCCTATTTTAATAAAGATCTGAAATCACTTTGGTGTGTGTGGAGAGAGAGAGAGAGAGAGAGAGAGAGAGAGAGAGAGAGAGGTTTTTTCATAATTTTATACATTTTAACATAACCATTTCAAACATTAAAGTACAAGGTTCTTTTGAACCTTTGGACCTCCCTCCCTCCCTCCACGGCTTTCATGTTTAAGATTAAATTTGCTGCATCTTTTACCTTTATCTATCTGTTAAATAACCATAATAATAATGATGATTTATTTATACCCTGCCCACTCTGGGCAGCTTCCAACAAAAGATTAAAAATACATTAAAAAATCAGTCATTAAAATCTGCCCTAAACTACGCTGCCTTCAGATGTCTTCTAAACGTCAGGTAGTTGTTTGTTTCTTTGACATCTGATGGGAGGGCATTCCACAGGGTGGGAACCACTACCGAAAAGACCCTCTGCCTGCTTCCCTGTAACTTTGCTTCTCGCAGTAAGGGAACTGCCAGAAGGCCCTTGGCGCTGGACCTCAGTGTTGAACGATGGGGGTGGAGACACTCCTTCAGGTATACTGGGCCAAGGCCGTTTAGGGCTTTAAAGGTCAGCACCAACACTTTGAATTGTGCTTGGAAACATACTGGGAGCCAATGTAGGTCTTTCAAGACCAATGTTATGTGGTCTCAGCGGCCGCTCCCAGTCACCAGTCTAGCTGCTGCATTCTGGATATTTATAATTATCATAAATAGTTCCACATTGCAAGTGTCATTACATATGAAATCACTTTGGGTATACATTCCTGAGCTCAGTGCCTGATCCCAGCTCTTCTATCACCTACAAACACACACACACACACACACACACACACACACACACGGTTTCAGAAGTGCTTTACTGCGTGCTAGGATAGGTAAATTTTGCAACAGTTTCTTCCCTTTTTTCTAAGTTAGATGCATGCTTGTGTTAGAATATTGTGTTATGTGTACCTAGTGCTGTAAATGTATACTGTTAAGCTTCATTGTTAAAATCGTGTTATTTTTTTCTAATAAATTCCTTCTTTTCCTATAATCTCCATGTGGGCACACCTTTGTAGTCTGGGAAGATTCAAAAACACACAGAGAACAGCACTTGATTTAGTTACAGATATCTGAAGAAGGTATCTGAAGAAGTGTGCATGCACACGAAAGCTCATACCTAGAACTAACTTAGTTGGTCTTTAAGGTGCTACTGGAAGGAATTTGTTTATTTTGTGTTAGCACTTGATTTGACAGGGAGCATATTTTTGAGAATGCAGGAGTTTCACACAGGACCCCTGAATACACTTGCCTATGAGCTCCTAATAATAATGGGGAAAGTGGTAGTTGTACTTTGAAGAAACAGGGCTTGAATGCTTCCATGCTGGAGAGGATTCCCACTATATTTAAAGGCTCAATTAGTACAGCAGTTTTCAACCTCTAAATATTTTTTTTCATACATATACATATATATGTGTGTGTGTGCGCGCGCGCGCCCGCATGCAAAATTATTACTACAAAACTAGTGGTCTGGATTGTCCTACAAGCTTACTGACTTTCAAGTAAAGATTTACCAGTACCCTACTACTACTGAACATCCACATCCACCAGGCGAATTGTACAAAGGTTATGAAGCTCAAAGAACATTCCTCTCGACCTTTTGCAGAGATCATCCCTGCACCCACTACAGTAATATGAGATGCTCAGTTACTCTTCCTTAGCCTCAACCACAATCGTATGTTAGCATTAGGAAACGCCAAGACATTACCAGAAGGTTAAGAAATCAAGAAGAGAAATGTTTTATTATAGAATGGGGGAAATGTATTGATTATTTGAAGAACTATTGTAAACAACTTAAATCACTAGCAGGACTGATATAAAAATGTGCAGTGAGAATAACTCTAATAGAATGTCTGGGATGATGATGATGATGATGATAATTTATACCCCACCCAACTGGCTGGGTTTCCCCAGCCACTCTGGGCAGCTTCCAACGAAACAATAAAATACAATAGTCTGTCAAACATTAAAAGCTTCCCTAAACAGGGCTGCCTTCAGATGTCTTCTAAAAGTCTGGTAGTTGTTTTTATCTTTGACATCTGGTGGGAGGGCGTTCCACAGGGCGGGTGCCACTACCGAGAAGGCCCTCTGCCAGGTTCCCTGTAACTTGGCTTCTCACAGTGAGTGGACCGCCAGAAGGCCCTCGGCGCTGGACCTCAGTGTCTGGGCAGAATGCTAGGAGTGGAGATGCTCCTTCAGGTATACTGGACTGAGGCTGTTTAGGGCTTTAAAGGTCAGCACCAACACTTTGAATTGTGCCCGGAAACGTACTGGGAGCCAATGTAGGTCTTTCAGGACAGGTGTTATGTGGACTAGTAGATAGATACAAACTGGATGTGCAGTGAGGAAGGATATAACATAAGTAACTGAAGAAAGGAGGGAGGGGTTGAGGACTGGATGTTTTCATTGGATTTGTAAATTTGGATTTAAGAATTTCACCATCTGAGTGGTGACTTTGAGAACAGGATGCTGGACTAGACAGGCTACTGGCCTGGTCAAGCAGGGCTATTCTTATGACAATGCACTGTTAGTTGTCCCCTGTGCTACAGAAGTTGGGCATTTAGTATAACCAGTCCCAATGGGCAGGTGCATGAGTGGGGCCTCTCCAAATATTGCTGGAAAGGGGAAGAGGAGAAGGTGATGGCAACATAGTTGGAGCAGAAGTGCTACAATGGAGAAAGCAGTGAGGAGGTGGTGCTGGGTAACTAGCAGTTGCTTGGCCATGCTGCCATCAGTTACCCTAACTGAAAATATATTTTTATGTAGGATAGGGATAGGGAAGCTGTGGCCTCCATATGCTGTTGGACTTCAACTTCCACCAGTCCCTCTTCAGAAGATGGGAGACTCTGGAGAGCCACAGTTTCCACCACTGTGCTGGAGGATCCTGAACAAAAGCTCTCCTAAACAAAAACTTTATTCTCAATATAAAAGATAAGGGGACGACTCTGGGGTTGCAACGCTCATCTCGCTTTACAGGCCGAGGGAGCCGGTGTACAGCTTCTGGGTCATGTGGCCAGCATGACTAAGCCGCTTCTGGCGAAACCAGAGCAGTGCATGGAAACGCAGTTTACCTTTCCGCCGGAGCGGTACCTATTTATCTACTTGCACTTTGATGTGCGCTCGAACTGCTAGGTTGGCAGGAGCTGGGACCAAACGACAGGAGCTCACCCTGTAGTGGGGCCTCGAACCACAACCTTTCAATTGGCAAGTCCAAGCGGGACACTGGTTTAAACCACAGCGCCATCTGCTTCCCAATATATATATTCTCAATATACTAGTCTGCAATTCATTTTATACAATTAGCTTATACAATTAAGTCTTCTAATCTGGTAAGGAAAGGGCCTTTTTTTCCCTACTAATACATAAAGTTTTAAACTTTTTTCTGTTTCCCCCCACATACAAAATAATCAATGCCATAATTCAAAATAAATCAAAATAATCTATTGCCATAATTTCATTTTATTTTTGTCATGAAAATATGTTTATCTTTGGAAGTACATTCATTTTTATTGCTGCAATTCTTCCCGAGAAGGATAATTTAAGATACTCTCATCTCTTCACATCTTTCTTTACCTCCTTTCCCAAAGTATTATATTTTAGTGCCTGCCACTGTTCATTTACTCTTCAGGAAAAAAAATCCCTAAGTATTTCACTGATTCATTATGAATCTAAAATGTTGTCTTATGTCCAAGAGTTCTTGTTCTGTAAGGGAAAAAGTTAAAAACTCTTGGGTGTTTGAATGCTTTCAAATTATAGATTACTTATATAACTGATTGAGGTATTTAGGGCAGAGGATTAACAGCACGATCCTAACTAGGGGAAGCCAGCATAAGTTACACCAGTTTAGTTCATGATCCATTGAATCCCTTGAAGGGACAAATGCTGGCTGAGTGGAGTGAAAAGAAGCCATCAAAACACAGAGAGCTGACATTGCCATGGAAACAGGGCCCACCAGTTGCTACCCAGAGGAAAGGTCCCAAGCACTTTTTGGGGAAAGCAGCTCATACTCACCAGTACAGGAATACAAGCAAACAGGGAACACAGTGTACAGTGTATCCCTGGTAATGGTCACTGTGGCAGCCAATCAGCACACCCAGGACGAATAAACCACATGCTCTGCCAATTGCATAGCCACATATAGCAAGAGCACAACACATCACAACCTGACAAACAAACGCACATGGAGCACATCCCATGCCCCGCCCCATATGGATGCTGTCATCAACCACAGTTGCACTGCCACCACCCCAACACATTCATGGAGGGTATGCAGTGCCATGATTGAGGCAAGTGGACTCTTGCCAGAGACACCCAGATTTGTAGAACCCATCCTCTACCCAAACTGTCTTAAGGAGGAATAATGACCCCGGAGTAGACAGCTGAAACCTCTCCATCCATCACAGCACCATAATTTTTAGTTTGTCACCCTCAAAACTGCAATGATTGTCACCTTTGCTTCAGCGATTTCTTCAGATGTGCTCCCCAGAAAATGTGGTTTAGGTATGGTCACCTGTCCAACCACTTCCACAATGAGCACCTGCGTTTTCACATAATTATATAGATCATATAATAATCTAATGGCTTCTAATGTATTGTTTAGTTATAATTATGATGAGAATGTTATCCTGTTTATTATATAAAATTTGCTATGCAGAGTTTTTTTCACTTGTTGAAATGAAGTTTAAAGTAACTCCCCTGCCCCCCCCCCCCCGCGCCCCAAGACGTACAATCTATAATCCTTATAGGAGTTTTACACTACTGGTCAACTTGGGAACTCTGCAGTTGTGTTTTCATATAGCTGTCATACTTCATTCTCAATGAGTATACATTTGAGATTTCAATGGCATGAGAAGCAATTCTACTGTGCATAAAGTGATCTGGTCTCCATGTACTAGATTATATGATTGGTATTAACATGTCATTTTATTAGTCGAATTTAATTAGCCATGTGGTGAGCAAACAAACAAACAAAACCACCTTAAGTCCCAACAGTCTTTCTACCAAGAACCATAGCTGTCAACCTTTCCCGTTTTTTAAGGGAAATTCCCTTATTCCAAATAGGATTCCTTGCAAGAAAAGGGAAAAGTTGACAGGTATGCCAAGAACATGTTATTGAATAGCTGGAATGTTTTTTTTCCATTTCCATCCCATTTTGTAGCTTCTTTGACAACTTCTTGGGCTGCGCCAGAGGATTGGGGTGGCAGGGCAGGGAGAGAGCTGTGATACAGTAAGTTTGCATAAGCAGTGGTGTTGCTAGTTCTCACATTTTCACCTAGGCAAATAGGATCTTAGATTACTGTTAGGGCCTCATTTGGGATTGATAAGAAAAGTGTCTGTCATAGTATCGCCTCAGTATCACAGACATTGATATCCTGTCGAGATGTGATTTATTTTTTTAGGGTTTGACAAGCGAGCCACACAGAGACTTTTGAAGGAAAGAAGGAAGAACACCCGGGTAGGTTTGTTTTCTGCTTGACAGGCACTAAAAGTTAAAAACAAAGCCCTGCTCAAATTATTTTCTGTATGAACTGCCAAGCAATTCAGCATTACAGGATATTGCATGGGGTTACAGTGGTGCAAAGGACACCATATGAGTTGGTCAAATTTGCCAGAAGGATAAGTTGCTTCAGACTCAGCATAAACCATCTCTGAGCCACCTCATTTCTGAGCCTGTCATCTGTGAGACAAGTCTGGGAACCATATCAGTTTTTACTGGGCCCTTACGCCTTTGCCAAGTTTGTGCCTAGAGTTGCAAAAAGCCTGCTAAAGAGACTTGTCTGCTCTAGCTTAAGTTGCTAACAAAGTATAGTAATTACATAGATCTAATTTCCAGCTGTCATGCTGAGCAATAATTAATATTAATGATCAAGAGGTCTCCTTGAGATAGTTTTGGTCTCTCTGGCCTTTATTCTGATAAACCAAAGCTTGTGCCATGGGGGGAAAACATTCTCCTGTTTCCTGTCCTTTCCTTCAGCATTGTAAATGGCACTTCTGAAAGCATTATAATATCCATTATACTGTTAACTTTGAATAGATAGGAAGAAACTCTGATGAAGTGTTTTGTGGGGACAAATCACAAAAGTCACAAAAGTGATTGTGCTGATTTTGGTAGTGGGCTGCATGTGCATGATATCTGCTGGAGGGGCAACCCCCCTCCCACCACCTATACATAAATTCCTGCAGCAATACTGTCCCTGATGTCGATTAGGGAGTACAGAGAGATGGTTTGGTACAGAGGATGCTGGATACAACTAGGAGGTTCTGATTTGCGATGCAATGCTTGTAATGCAGGGGAGAAGAGGGGATCTTTTGCTGTCTCCTCTTTACCTACTAGCCCAGGTCTCTCCCTTCTTCCTCCCATGAGACTCATATCCCATGATGGGAAATCAGGGACATGTCCATTGACCCTGCTCCCTTGGATATGTTCCTGTCACCGTCCTTGCTGCCCACTTCAAATGCTAGGGCTGAATGTTTGCAGTCAAGCACTACTTGAGTAGATCTCCCTGCATATTCTAAGAACCTTTCCAAGCTTGTTAATTATGCAGAGAGCATACTTGAGTCAAATAGGCTTTCTGCTGTAGTCAGTCAGTTCCTAGCTCAAAAAGGACTGTAGGAATGGTGACAGGGATATGCAATTAATTTGTCCACACTCTGCCCACCCTCTGCAATGATAATCAAGGGGATACAAGTAAACAGGACTGCTGTTTTTAGGAGGCTGTTTTTACTTTGGCTAAATCTGCAGGAAGTTAGGAGGTGACCCTTGTAGATTCCATTAAGTTCCCCTACTTTGATAATTTGAGTAATAATTTGGGACAATAGTCCAAGCCACTGCTTCCCAAAGTTGAGGGCATAAGCATAAACATAAATAAATAAATGGGCAAAGGAAGTGGTCACTGCATCTGACATTAGTAAAGCTTTGGGGTAGCAACTCCAGCACCAATTCAAAATATGTACCTTGACTTCACACAACAAATATATACTAGGATCCTATGGACCATGGACATGGTAAATTACATAAATCCCCATAAATTTGGCAACTGGCAGGCATAAATACTGCAGTTACTAAGGTCTATTGGGTTATGAAATCATTTAGGGAATGACCATCATCAAGCATCGTTGCTAAGGCTCAGGAACAGGGTAATTTGAGAAGACCCAGAATAGAAATTTGTTCATTGTGTTTACCACTCTGGATAAAATAAATTTGACTATATTGTACTATCACACTGGATGAAATGCAAACTTACGTAATGTTATGGCATTATGTTGTAGCAGGCTGAAGTATAAAATGCAATGCAATTTTGTGTTCTGTAGGGTGTTTAAAATTTGTGATGCACAGAATACAAATTGTGTAGCTTTTGCATTCTTCTTGAGCAGAAACTGTCAGCATGCCTTTAGCCTTCTGTGTTGGTTTGATGGCAGTTCATAAGAAATGTGGAGGGTGGGGGTGGCGGGGTATGTTCCATCTGAAGCAGAGTATATACAGAGCACCAGCTGATTGATACAAAACATTTGATACCTAACTGAAACCTGTGCCTGTAGTTTGGAGAGAGCTCTTCTAGAGCATAAGCAATTAAGTACTTTAGGTGGCAAAATGGCCCTAAGCACACTTTGGACATGCATCAGAAAGCTGTCCATAGCACACACCCTCAAGTGTTTACTGACATATATATTTCACACTTTGTTTACTCAAGGAAATATTGGAATTGTACCATTGTAACTCAGCTGTGATGTGAAGAAGGAACTAAGCAGTCTCTAAGCTGACTCTGAGCAGTTTTTAAAGCATGGCAAGGAGTACATTTATGCTGCTGCACAGCATAACATTTTTTTCAAAGTTTTTTTCATCCCCAAGGAAGAGGAACACCCAGAGAAGCTGTTGAGCTTTGGAGTTTCAAAGTCAGGAGATGAAAGACTGTCAGGTCAGAGAAAGACCTGAGAGGATACAACAGTTGCTCATGAGGCAGAATGGTGACCTTTAGAATAACAGCATATCTTCCATATGCTAACAGCTGAAGCAGGCTTTAAGAAACTTCTTCCTCTAATTAGATAAAATAAGAATATCCACACACTGCCCCTTGACTTCTAAAAAGATCCCAAGACTCAATTTGCATCTGTAGTAAATTCCTTTCCCTTTCTTCACCCTTTAAATTATTTTTCTTTGCCTTCTAGGAAGGACCTGTTAGTAATGGATCATAAGCAGTTTTGCAGCTTGGGAGCTGAAGCTTCCCTCTCTTATTGAGATTAGGGGCCCGATTCTCTGTGCACCTTCTGTAAATTCTAGCGCCAATGATACTCTTCGAAGAGCACACAGTTCCGAAACACGATACAGAATGCCTGTTATCTCCACTTTGCACCACTGTGTTTTGCCAGTTAGAGAGTAATATTTTCCAAAGAGCTAAGCTTCAGTTTAGACACTAAAATCAAAGCTAAAACGACTTTAATCATTATCACCAGCTATAATATCCTTCTAGTAAAAGCAAAGGTTTCCTCCTCTGGTCTTTGGTAATTTAACCAAAGTGCAGGAGTTTCCAATTTCCTCTGTTTCTGACATTCAGGCTCAAATACATAGCATATCCAGACAGTCCCATCTCATATATAAAATGCTGTTTCTGAAAACGAGATTTTTTAAAAGGAGCTGATTGATGTTTAAGTGGTAGCATAAGGGTATACTAATAATTTCCTGGATGCAGAGTGACAAGGCAAGTTGCCCTCTGTATGCCTTTTAACTTTTCCAGCCTAGCAAACTATGTCTACCTTTCCTCTGTAGCCTTTCTGACTGTTCTGCAGTTGATAAATTAGTATGTCCTGTCTGCAAAAAATAAGATAAAAAATAGTACAGTGATAGAGCACAGGCTTTGTATGTGGAAAGGCCCTGCACAAAAGAGAAACTACCCTTAGAAGGGAACTCAATTTGGCATTAAAAATTGTGCTCCTATCCTGGGACCAGCATTTCCTTTACAAGCACATCTCCAAGGAGCACATTCAGTCGAGCTATTTTTACCGATGTCATTTTCACTGCTCCCCAGGGTTAGGTTTCAGCCATAAGAAGCTTATTTTTCGCTGACATGTTATTACTTGTGGTGGGTGTTTGGAGCTCTCAAGAGAGTGAGTGCAGCATGTGTCCATCAGCTGTGGAGGGAATATGATCTGGGCCAAATATAAGAACTCTGGGATTTATGCATTTGTTTTACACGTTACAGGTTCATTTAAAGAAATGATACCCTCATATAGACCATCTATAGTGCTTACAGACTTCTCCCTTGAATAGATATTGCTGTTGCAGTATAATGCACAGGGCCTTCTTTGGTCAGAAGCCTTTTAATATGTGTACCATGAATGATGGCTGCTTTCCTGCCTGCCTGAGGGGGAAAATGAATAGCCTTCATTTCAGATTGATCATGAAGATAGGCAGGTAAAAAAAGACCTTTGAAGGCTCCTTTTGCATCCTCTATTCATTAAGTGAGTGAGCACATTAAGAAAATGTGTTGTTTAGAAACACTGCTCGATCATCACCTCTCAGAAATAAAGTAGATTTGATTTCTTTGATTGGAAAGGGCTGAAACTGCTCTTGCTGCAATCTTTCAAAGAGAGCCATTGCTGACAGAGATTATTGTTCACATTTTTTAGGTGATTAGGAAACATAATATTGCAGTAGTAGCTAATTCACTCCTTATCTCCCATAATCAAGGGTCTTGGCTATCATAAGTGTTTGGTGTAACATTTGGTGAATTCATTATGAACAGGTTTCTTTGTATGCCACTTTTAGGACTCCATTGCCTAGGGATATGGGTTTTTTGGTTTTGGTACATATTTAAATGTGAATCTACCTAATTCGCTCCTCTGAAAACAGTACACAAACCAAAACATGGCTATCCTTTTAAATTTCCGCTTCACTGAATTTTGGGATCAGGTTCTTTTTACCAAAAAAAAAGTGTCCAAAAGTACATAAATTAGGGCAGGGGCTTCTCTCAGGTGTTCTGTGCCGTGTCCACATTAAACTGTCCTCTGGATTCTTAATTGTATTTATTTTACATCTTTTACTTCTTATATTAAATTTTATTGCATTACAGAATTTTATGGAATTCAAATGCTAATATAATATAAGAAATAAAAAGCAATTAAAATACAGTTAACCCTACAGCATCTAACACAGTGCTACAGCATGAGTAATGCTACACAAATGCTACAGCATGAGTAATGATGATGATGATCTTAATACCCTCAGCAATTTTCAAGTAGGGGTGGAGTTTGGGAACCACTAAATTATGGGACAGTATGCATAAGAACTCATATCTTAGTGAAAATAAGATTAAAATGCATTATATTATGTACCATTTCTTTAAAAATGTGTATATAGGTAAAATTACATACAAAAATGTGCACATTAGAAGAATTTGCAATAAAATATTGATGAATTTTTTACAATTTTTTTTTTATCACAAACTGATGTGGTAAACTAAACTTAAGAGCAGAATAATGAAAATGACAGATTTGTTCATCCTACCCCATGCTTTTTGCTGTTGGTTTTTAAGGGCTGGTTAATGTGTGCTGCCACCTAAGAGGGGAAGAACTGGAAAGTGGACACTCGGCTGCCTGAGAGTCTAAACGCACTAAATCTCAAGACAGTGTATAGAGAATTGTCATTTTTTTCCCCTCTGCAGCCAAAAGATTCTGCAAAGTTTTTAAGGTAAAGCCCCAAGATTCACTTTGTGGAGGGAGGACTTCACTGAAAAGGAGCTTCTCCAGATTTTGCCATAGGGCAAGTCATGCAAGCCTCCTTTATAACATCCAAATATGGGTGTTAAGACTTAAATAATGGCATTACCGAGGGGGGGGGGGAGTTGTGTAACCTCTCATCAGATGGTGCCCCTGATGTTTGCACAACTACATAGTTCTAAATCCCAATGGTACCTATAGCATATCATGGCTTTCACCAGACCCTATCCTTTCCACACTCCGTTCTCAGGCTATTCCACTCAACCTTGACATTTACTCCTTGTTCTTTATGGGCAAGCAGTCAGCATGCATCACAATGTGATTTTTCAGAAATAATTTTATATTCTCAGACTCTGGGACTAATACAGCTTATTATATGCTCAAGCCTAATGTGATGTAAAGTAATTTGAACAGCACTATCAGGCTGAAAATAGGAAATAAGCATACATTTATATACTGTGTGTCCTTATCTCCTTTTTTCAGGATAATCTCCTATGGCAGTATTTGAGTAAGAATAAATTTTAAAGTTACATGTTGCCAGGCAGTCAGCATTAAATTAAATACCCAATTCATACCAACAATTCTGGTTATAGTCATTGACCATTTGAATAAATCTTTCCAAATGTTTCATAGAAACTTGCAAATTTAGTTTTTTTGTTTTTTTTTTAAAAAAAGGAAAAGAAAGAAACTTGCAAAATGTAATATTCTTCCCAGATAATCTCCAAATTAAGTACTTCAAAACCCCATTTTGTATGAATACTGCTGAAATAACTAGGATGAGTTCTGGTTCCTTCAGGCCTATGGATGTTAGCATTTCTCAGCTACTTTCTTTTCTTCCAGATCACGCCACTGAATTGCCATCAGACCCTTAATTGCCAAGCCTGAGGAAAACCGGGCAGGGAGAGATTCATCTTAAGTATATTTATCTTAATGTATTTATCCTACATTATTTTCATCTCTTTCCAAGTCTACAGATTGAGAAATACTAACTTTTATGTAACTTGTACAACCTGTGTCTTTCCCTGTAAATCCTCTTTAGTTTTTTTTAACCTGGTACCCTCCTGAAACATTAAAATTCCAATTTTAGCTGATTTTTTAACGCAGCAATAGTGCTTAAGATCGGGCTTGTTTCTAGGGGCAGCCATGTTTCCTACTTTACAGAGGATGGTCTTCTATAAAGGGGACAGCAGAGGACAGCCCTCTCTCTGAAGAGTTCATTGGTCCGAAACTGTTTTAAAAACAAATAACTTTAAGAAGGGAAAACAGGAGCCTTGGTGTTGCCCAGAAATAATTTGCACTCAGATAGCAAACAAGCAGGCACCTGGGTCACTTGCTCACAGTTTCTCCAATTATGATGAGATGTATAATGTAATTTAAAAAATTGAATTTGCAATCATTTTTAAATTGGCTTCGATACAGGCGGTGAGCATTTTGTGCTTGTCCAATTAGCGTGCGGCCATTGACAAACAGGTCCTCTTGGACATGGAAGAAGGCAGAACAGGGGATGGAATGGGGTGTAGCAGAGTTGAATGGGGCAGAGTGGGCTTATGCGTGCTCCGTTGACGCACATGGGGGCCAGGAATGGAACCCCCATGCCAAATGGTTACTGACTATACATATAAATCAGGATATGCAAATTTTACCCAAATCTGTGTCTTCTTTTAACTGCTTTTTCTTTTTGTGTTTTCTATACAGGCCCCACTGATTATACCCCCCCCCCCAACACACAGAGCTTATATTGTGATGTACATTAGAAGGCCATTTGTTTTATGTGATCAACAAATAAAAAGTTATGCAAGCTTTCAATGCTCCATGAAGAGGGGGCATGTGTTCAAAATCTCTGAAAATATTCCCACGGAAATGGGCAAGCTGCTCTGTGAGACATTTTAGCAGTTGGTGGATAGCCTGACCTATAAATGCATGAAGTGTTGCTTTCAATTAGCACGTCGTGTTTGCCTTTGTCTGCTCATTGTTGTAAGGCTGACAAGGATCACAGGCCATGCATTCTCTGGCTATGTTTGTGTTGTGAATCAGCCAAAGGCATTCCTTTTGGAATAGATTCTACACACATGGAGAAGGCCTAATCCAGACATAAGGCCATTGGGATTGTTTGAGGATATTTGTAATGCCTCGCTATCTATTAAAGAGGGAGTTATTCGCATAACAAGGACGTTTCGCACTCCAGTGTTTGGCTTCCAGCATAATACAAAGTATCCAGATTGTTTTCTCTACAATGTGGGTACAGGCAGTGCAGGCTGGAGGCATTCATCCTGTCCACTAAGCTTCACTGCAACTGTTTGTCATCTCTTTCCCATTGTGGACTAAGCAGATCCATGTAATGTTTCGGGGCATACCTGACTTCAGGACCAGATTTGCAGTTTTCTCCTAAGTTTCCTACCAGTGGTGCTTTACATTTTTAAATTCTGAAACAGAAACAGAGTATTAAATCCTTTAGGGACACAGGTGGTGCTGTGGGTTAAACCACAGAGCCTAGGACTTGCCGATCAGAAGGTTGGCGGTTCGAATCCCTGCGATGGGGTGAGCTCCTGTTGCTCGGTCCCTGCTCCTGCCAACCTAGCAGTTTGAAAGCACGTCAAAGTGCAAGTAAATAAATAGGTACTGCTCCAGCTGGAAGGTAAACGGCGTTTCCGTGCGCTGCTCTGGTTCGCCAGAAGCGGCTTAGTCATGCTGGCCACATGACCCGGAAGCTGTATGCCGGCTCCCTCAGCTAATAAAGCAAGATGAGCGCCGCAACCCCAGAGTCGGCCATGACTGGACCTAATGGTCAGGGGTCCCTTTACCTTTTTATTACATCCTTTATCTAAGGAGCTCAGTGTAGCATACATGGTTCTTTTTTCCATTTTATCTTTACTCTGACTGGCGCAAGGCCACCTAGTGACTAAGTGGGGACTCAAACTACCATCTGCCTAATCTTACACCCAACACATTCACCACTGGCTCCAAATTAATAAAATTAGAATTCCAAATATGTGTGAAATTGAAAACTTTGGGTAAGGGAGCAAAATTGATCCACTACTCTTCATCCAAATTCCCAGCCATGTTTACAATGGCTGCCTGGCACATCTAGTTGCTGCTTAGCGACTTCTCATGAAAGAAAAATGAGCACAACTGTGCAATCCCAACCATGTCTGCTCACTCAGGAGTCCTATTGAATTCAATGGGGTTTACTCCTAATCCTATATGGGATTAGGACTGCAGTCTAAAAAAGTTCCTGCCCTTTCCAGGAGTTGTTCATATTCTTTCACTTGCTTTTCTGCTCAATACACCCCTAACCAAGGCAGCTTATTATGTTCCTATATGAATAATAAGTTGGAATGAGTTGGTGGGCTTTCCATGTGAGGATAATGGATCATATAAGCAGACCCTTAATTGTGTTACTTAAAAATAAATTTGTTTTGGTCTCAAAGCTCAAGGGTGAGGGAAAGCTGAAAACAATGCAGTTAAATAGGAACCTATTTAGTTACAGTGGGCCTGCCCTCCAGTAGACGCTTTTGGGGATGTGGTCTTATATGGAATTATATAGTGTGTTGCGCTAAGAAATATTTATTTCTTAGATACTGTATTTTATTGTATTACAATTTGAATTTTGTTCTATGTGGTACATGCAATTTGGAAGAATTCAGAAATAACACTTGTTAACGCATACTTTATTTGGAACCATTTACAGTTTTTGTCAAACACTGCTTTTCTGCCCAACACTGATTTTCTGTAACTATATTTTAAAAATCATACAACAGAAAGGCACAAAAGAAAGAAAAAAAGCTGATAGAGGTAATCATCTGGTAGATACACCCCAACCAACAAATAGTTTAAAAATAGATTTTAAAAAGTTCATTTTGAAAACTGACATGCTTCCTATGCTTGAGCTGCAAACTCAGATCCAGCTATGTCGTGTATTCCACAGCTAGTCCCTCCCCACACCCCACCATTAAGTGTCATCCAGAGATTGAAGGCCTACCTAAGAAGTTAAGGTGAATATTACCCCTGGACATAAATATCCAAATTCAAATCGTAAACCGTCTTATGTAGCATACTTCTCTTCTGGATGTGATTTTGCAACACTGGAAAAGAAGAGATGCAGGGTCACCAAAAACTGTGCTGAGAATCTAGACTCCTCCCTCTTTCCGAACTGTCACCTGGCAGCAGCCATTACATCAGGCTGTAATAGAGGAAGGAAGAAAAGTGATGCAAGGCCATCATCAGATTTGCTGTAAACCCAGGCTCCTTCCTTCCTCGTCATTTGATGGCAACCATTCCAATGACACAGCTGAAAAGCCAGCCATGTTTGGCTCCTCCCCTCCTTGAACTTTTCTACCCCAGCTGGTCATTAAAAGAACTTGTAATTAAGAACTTGTGCTTGAGTTTGCTTATTTCCACCTCTCTCTCTCAATCTCATGGGTTTTTTTTTTAGATTGCAAGCCTGAGGGCGGGGCCTCACTCATCTGTAGTGACCTGGAAGACTTGCTGGGCTAAAGAGTGTGATCCAAGATTCTTCAGATAAATAAGCAATAAATAATTTAATCAGAAAGTATGTGGACAAATAAAAACTCCTCCATTCACTTCATTTAACAGTTGAAAAGGTGAGGTCCTAACTGCTTTGAAATTAGGAGCAAAGTTCTTTTTACATCATCAGAACAGCTAAAATAAAAAAAAATGTGGGAAGCAGGAGTAAATTTGGTGCAGGAAAATAAAAAGAAGTGGAGTTGCTAGGTGCAAATCCTAAAGAAAATGGGTGGTGTTCAACTATATTTTACTCAGAGTAGACCCAGCAAGATTAATGAACATAACTAACTTAAAACTTAATTTCAACAGGTCTACTCTGAGTAAAACTTAGTTGACTGCAACCAGTGCTTTTTCTGGTAAAAAATAAATAAACGAGGTGCTGGTACTTGTATCTTGATAAAAGTAACATGGGTGGCAGCACATAATGGCTGCCATGGGCAACAAAAAGGAAGTGCTTGTACCACCACAAAAAAGCACTGAATACAACACTATACCTTTAAGGGCCTAGTTCCATGGTCACTGAATAAGAACATGCCATATTTCTTCCTCAGGACTGAGAGGCAATTTAAGGGAAGGGATGTCAGTAATGGAAAGAGGAGCCTAGTTTGCTGTGTTCAAGTCCCATGTTGCGGTATCTCTCTCACACACACAAAAAGTAGGATTATGGCATTTGAGTGCCTCCCTATTCCTTATGATACTGCTCTGAAATTTTGACTTGAGGCTTTGGCCTGCCTCCGATTTAGCCAAGGTATTAATGTGTTTCTAAAAACATTCCCTGCGGGATTTGCAGCTTTATAGAGTCGTGCTCAACCATGTTTTCAGTATTAGCAGAAATGCCTCAAGGGATCATCTTTTTCCAACAGCATCCTTGGACTTCAGCCGCTGTCCTGTAACCAGAGAATGCTCAGGAATCTTGGTGCTGGGTAAACAAAAACAAAACAAAAAAGTACTGGAGCCATCCTGCTCCCAAACTGAATGTCTCCTCTCTACACACTTCTGTTAGGATTCTTCCAGGCTCTGCACCATGAAGATGGTAAGGCTAGATTTTTCTCTGCTTAAAATATTTTTTTTTTTTACCCTGCAGAGATAGTACTGTTGGGTTAGATTAACCTTTTATAAAAAGGGACTTTTTGTATTCCTTTTGCCAGGATGTTGTGGTGCTTAATTGGGGCATCCGCGAGGAGATCTCCTCTAACAACTATAACTGTTGCAAGAAAAGTAGGACTGAAAGCATTAAATTGACTTAATCAGGAAACACTGTGATGTTCTAAGCTTTGTTCTTTAACGAATTGTTGGTTAGCCATGAGTGTTGACTGTTAACCACTTGGGCACACTCGTGTAACAGTGGGCATGGGCACAAGCACAACAGATGATGTGTGTACCATTTCGCTGGGTTTGGGCTTTTGAACCAGGCACTGATGACATGTGAGAATAACATCAGTCACAGAATGAGAGAGACCAAAAAACATCATCCTGATGAAGACAGAGGTAACATCAGGGAAATGGAAATATAGAAGAAGCGACTTCAAATAATTCACCATAGCTGGGAGGGTTAATAAACTTCTCCTGTCTCTCTAGTCAGCAGCAGGTATTTGGACACAGGGTCTCAAAAGGACAGGATGAGGCTCAGACATGCTCATGCCTCATACATCAAAACAGCTGAAGGGTTCCTGTTACACAGCTGGTGAGTAATATGACAAGGCTGAGAAGTTCGTACTGGGGGGCGGGGGGAGTGGAGAAAGGGGCTTAAGGCAGAAGCACAGCAAAAAGTAGAACAGGAGTGCAATAAGAGCAAGACTGTGTGATCTAAAAACTGCCATCGGACGTTTTCCATCTCTGCTGTTTAGTACACAATGAAATTATATACATTTCAGGATCTAGGTGGATTGTCTTGGCTCTTAAACATTGTCTCTGGATTCAGCTCATTAATAAAAAAATGGAATTTCCCCATGCTTGAATCTTTGATGTACCCATATTTCATGGTTCTTAGATTCTTGGAGATAAGGCAGAAAACCTGCGGGAGAGTGTGCTCTCCATTTTTTTCTCCAACCTCCTTTTTAATTTCTTACACTTTATTTGTGAGAAAATTCTCATTCAGTCAGAAATGTCCAAACCAAGGGTTCATGGGTGGGCATCTTTCAACGATAGTTTAAGGGGAATAATAATGTATAGGGATTTATGGAGATGAGAAGAAAAGATGCATACAGGATGTGCAGAAGATGATATATTGCAGAAACATGTGGACAGACCACCCTATAGACCATAGGAAGCCCCACACAGCCGCTCCTGTTTCTAAACTTTGAAGTAGGGGTGGAGAACCTTTTTTTCTCCTGGGAAGTGAACATTCTGAGAGTCAATCCTTCAGAGGATTCATGGGCCTGAGCCATAAATGGATGGGGTAGCTCCTTTTGTCTCGTTCTTTCTCTCCCACGCCTCTCTCTCTGCCACCCATTTCTTCCCATTCACCTGCATGAAATTAGTCCAAGTGCCACCCCTGCTTTAAGCAAGCACTGGCTACACATTTTCAGACTGTTTCTTCATCTAGGAGGTTCTTGCCTAGAAGCCTCTAATGGTTTGCATATCCCAGTGGCATAGTTTATTGATGGTGGTGCAGGCTGCCAAACATCTCTACAGAGGCTCAGCAATGCTGAGCCAACATCAGCATTGATGAGTTCTGTCCACTTCTTGACCACTGCATGCATAAAATCTGCCCCCGCACAGTGTGGTGCTGCAGCAACCAGTTCTTGAGCACATTGCTGTTGCTTCTCATTGAAACAGTAAAGACCTCTTAGCTCTCTTCTGATAATCTGATTAAACATCTCTTTCCTTAATTTCAGTTGATTGTGAGGACTTAATCTTGAACAAGTTGACAGGTGTATATCATACATTGCCATGCCACTCAAATGCAGGTTTCCAGGACCTAGATCTATCTTTCCATCATCTGCTCTTTATTTCCCTTGAGTTCTTTGAACTGGTTGGTATTTTTCTTGCAGGAGAGATCATGTCCGCTATTGAATTAAATACTACAGCTGCTCCTGGTTGGCCTGCCCTTTGTGCACAAAAACCCAAAGCACTTTGATCTTCTTAATCACATTTATATTGCATTTCTCCTGCTTGCATTTATACATAATTTGTGCCCTAGATTATTTCCTACCCTCTTATCTTTATTTTTTGCCGTGTCTTTTATCACCAGTTTATACTGCATGTGTTTTATATATATTACATCACAAAAGCAGAAGAAGTGGCTAAGTAATTGGTCTTACTATTTTGTTATTGGTCTTGTAGTAGCTTGAAGAAATCTGGTCCCAGAGTGAGAAGCTGGAAGGGAACACTGCAATGCGGTTGTGGCTGATGCCCATTGGGACTTGTAGGGCAGAAGGTTGGAAGTCCAACAGTATTTGGAGCCTGAGCCAATTCTAGTTTTGTCCCAACCTGCTCCCTGCTGAATTCTACAAGGGCAACACTGACACTGAGGAAGCTGATGGGCAGTACTACTCCTTGGACTGGGTGTAAGTAGGAAGGCAGGAAGATAGAGGCTGAATGATACCAGATTGAGGGCTCATTCACTCTTACCTTTTGTCCCAAGCTTTTTAGGTAGAGGTCTGCATTTTCCCAGTCCATATCCAACTGCTTCCCCCACACTGCTGCTTTCTCCAGGAAAATCTGCTCTTTAACGTTGAATCAGAACAAACAGCAATTCAGGGTTTCTGTGAATTGTCATTTGCTCCAATTTGGTGGTAAAGAGTAGGCTTTTGCAGGGAAAGAGTAGGTTTTGTGGGGAAATCGCTGAGGCAAAGAAGAAGACAGGAAGTTTTGAAGCATAAACCTGTGTCTAGAAATGCAGAGCAAATAAAGTATGGCTGAGCCCTTAGGTTGGTGGAGCAGTTCTTTCTTCCCCTAATGGTCCAGCCTCCAGTGCTGCTGTGTGTTGCCTACTTTTTGTTTAAAGGCTACAGCCCTCAAAAATAGGTGGCTTGCCTCCATAACAGAGGTGATAAAAGTTAAACAGAAAGGTATCCCACATCACCCATCTGTAGGACTTATTGCTGGTCAGGTACAGAAGCAACTTGCTGCTCAAGTGTAAGGAATATCCACTCACTCCTTCATAAGGTAATCTTAACAGGCACACTTCTTGCATGGAAAACTGGAACCCATGTCACTCTTTTCTGTCAGCACTGTTACAAGAGTAGAGCTGCTCTCAGGACAGCCTTGGGTGCATCACATTGATTGCCTCTATTTTTAAACCTTCACCCAGTAATGTTCCTTTATGGACATTCGGGACCCATGTTTTTCCTGAGATCAGTTACCTTTGCATCAGCACTTACCAGCTGGTGGACAGACTTGAGTACAGAAATAGGGTGTCAATGCCGAGCGACTCCTGTCCTCCATGTATGGCAATGAAATCTGTTTTCCATCCTGCCCTCCTTAATGTTTCACTTGAACCTGATAATCCATTTGCAAGCTCTTCCACTCAAATGCACAGCCATATGAGACTACAGTACCCACTATTCAGCCCTGAGTGACTTTCATGTGGAAATATTATTTACAATATGAAGGAAATGCTTGGGTTTCCCCCCACAATTTGAAATAATCAGAAAGAAAGCCTCAAACAGAATCACATGCCAAGGAGCTAAGGAGATTAACATTCTCAGGGGAGCTATGAAGATCATATACCAACCACAGCAGCATCCCAGATGGCTGCTGTAACATGATTCAGAATTGAGGAGATTTCTTTAGCTCAAAGCATGTTTCCTAAAATTTTATGAGTGTCATTGCTGTTTAGCTATTTAAGCCATTTTCACTTTTGTACCGAAGGAGCATTCACAGCAGCAAATTGAAGGTAACTCACTCGGTAATTATTTATTCCTTTTGTATCCTGCCCTTCCTCTTAAGAGCTCAGGGCAATGTACATGGCTCTCACTTTATTTTGCTTTGAGATCAGACTAACAATAGGAAGTAGATTAGGCTGGGAGAGAGAGCAGCTGTCCCAATATCACTTAGTGAGCTTCACAGCAGAGTTGGAATTAGATCCCAGGTTCCAATCTAACCACTTCACCTCACATAAATCACTGACCCCAAGAAGATATGTAGAGGATATCTCTCCATCATCTCTGCTGATGGTGGAGACTGTCTGAATTGCCAATAAGCTTCTGAAGAAGGTGTCATCTGATTGGAGTCTTTGTAAATTGCTTAGAGGGTTTATTTACAATTAAGTGGTATACAAATTTGGTTAATAAATAAACATTTGCATCACTACCTGACCCTGAAAAGAATCAATGTGTTATTTCCAGGTTTGAATTTGCCTGTGTTGAACTGCCTGCCTGAATGATTCAGCATACTCTCAGAGTGACCTGATTAACATGTAACACCAAGCCATACCATGAACAAACATGCTGGCTCCCAGGGAAAAGATTGCACCTCCTGTCTTGCCACTACTTCACTGTAGTGAGGTAAGTCATGGTGTTCCATGGTCATGTTGTGAGGTAAGTCATTAGTGTTCCATCTGAAAAATTATTTCATTACAGACAAACTACAAGGTGTAGCCATGGTTTGTTCTGTGACACTTGTGGCATGTTGCGGGGACGGAATAAATTACAAGCCTGGGTTCATACATAAAGCTAAGTCAAACCATGGCTTAGCTCGTAGCAGCGTAGCAGCAGCAGGACCAGAGGAAGAGCAAAACAGCCAGCTATCTGGAAACCTGCACACTTGCCTGTTTGCACAAAGCCATAGTTCGGCCTAGCACTACATGCAAACTGGGCCAGTTCCATTCAATTGCTCTTGAGCATTTTGAACTTCCCCAGTTTCCTCCCACAAAGGCTACCCAGTGACATCAGAATGTGTTAGACCGTACTGACAGCAGTTCAGCTTGCACTAACTCAAACTCCTTTGGTTGAAAGGATTCACTCTTTGTAACGAACCATGTTTAGGGTTTGTGTTTGGAGGGGAAGGCAGAGGCACTTGAAGTACAAAATATGAAGTAGTGGAGGGAAGAGCTGAAGGGTGTGTACAGTGGCAGTAAGGTGCTGGGAAAGAGAGAGTGGAAGGAGGGTGGAGGGAATTGGCAAGGTGGAGATGGGTTTAAGATATCACGTATTACTTCTCATCAAGGTCATCCTAGACTTCAGTCTATTGTGAAGTTGTTTTCAGTGGCAGTGTAGACACCATGCATTTAAAGTTCATTCCCCACCCTAAAGAATCATGGGAACTGTAGTTTACCAAGTGCAGAGCTATAGTTCCCAGCATCCTTAACAAACCACAGTTCCCAGGATTCTTGAGATGTGTGCTTTGGATGTATTGAGAAGCCACTGCTTCTCAGCTACATGTTCTGCCTGTTGTGAAACTCACACACTAAGGGTTTTAAAACCTACCCTGATAGTTACACCTAAACAGTGCTGTTAGCACATTATGGCTATGATACTTTTCTTTTAATTAATGCAATTATATTAATATTAATTATGCTTATATTTATTAATATTGTTTTATTGAACAATATGCATTTTAGAAATAGATATATAAATATACTATCCTTTCCCCTCATCACAAAGGGCATTTACTGAAGCAGTCAGATAACCTCTTCAGCGCTCCTTGTTTCCTCAAAGCTCCATCTATGGCAAGTGATATCTTATCATAGGCAGAAATGTCCAAGAGTCGGCAAGGACTGGACTTCCTACCCGGCCCCAGCCCCGGCCCCACAGTCACCGCAAACCGTTGTGATGATGAGAATATCAAATCACGTGCATAATCGCTTAGAGACGGCTGTGAAATAAACATAAAAAGGATGATAATGGTTTGCAGTTGTCATGAAAGAATTAAATAACATGTATCTGATATTGGAAGGCTCACATGTGAAGCTACTCTGAATGTGTTGGATTAAAGTGCACATTAGTGACATTTGAAGTGATCCTGCTATATGGCTTCAAGCGCCTTGGTTTGGCAATGCAACCCTCTCATTTAGAATTCTGCAATATGAGTATCTTTGCATAAGGTTTATGCATCAAATCATTAAGAATGGAACGTGTTCCTATCCCATCCCCAAGAGTGTTTTTGTTGCTTTGTTTTTGCTTACAGCGAAGGAGCCGGGATACTGGGCGCAAGTTCAATGTGTGTGGGTAAAATGGCAGGTTGCCAAAGAGAGTCTCAGTAACAGGCTAATGTGTCTCAAGGGACTCTGTGTCCCTCTACTGGTAAGAGGGAAGAAAAACTCTCCCCCCTTATACAGAATATAACAAGATGCCCCTTTTTGCCTTTGTGTATTCTGTGGACTTTTATTTCCTCTGATTTTTGTTGTGGACATAACTGGCATTAAGAAGTAAACTTTTCTTTGCTTGCATAAAAATAATTGTCAGTCACTGTTATCCCCCACCAACCGTGCCTTGTGCTGTTCTCCCAATGTATCGAGGTATCTGGCAAAGGAACTTCCTTTCAGTAATCTGAATGATGTGCAGAGCATTTGAGGGGCATTGCATTTACAGGACATTTGTGGAGTGATTTCTGATCATTTGAATGTAGTCTGGAAGAAAGATAAATAGCAGTGTGCCTGGTCTCACTTCTGGTAGTGGGACTGCTACCGACTTTCCATTGTCAGCAAAACACAGCCATAGTGTGGAGGATAATAATCTGAGATAAAGCAAAATTCAAACTTGAAGGTAGTGCTTGATCTTCAGTTTTCCTGGGTTGTTGTTGTTGTTGTTAAGAATTCAAGTAGAATTTATGGTATCTTGTACTATGTGCATGTGTGCGTTTTCTTGCTTAGGAACTGCATATTTTAGATCAATGTGCATATTATATGTGTTCCCTGGCACTTATGCTGTACACACATATTAGGCATGGCTCACTTGCTGCCATATTTCCATGTGTGAATATTTCAGTCAAATGCTTGGAAGAACCACCAAGCATCGTGGAGTAGAGAACTTAAGGAAAGGGATGCCCCCACAAGGCCAATTATTCATGGTGCAATTGGGGCTCTAGAGTCTGAGCTTTCATTGGGGAAAACAACAACCCAAAGAAAGTCTCTAGCCCTTCTGGAAGGTGAGGTATTAATCAAAAAGTGCATCCTGACTAGAGGTAGGGTCACAGGGTTCGTATTGCTCTGCAGAGCCGTTCAAGAAGTCTGACGTGTCCTTTCTTCCATTCTGATGAGCTGGGAAATAATCCTCTTCTCTTTGAAGGGAACTCTGACAGTCTGGTGGTTGCAGCAGCTAAACATAGGCCTGCTTATATGTATTCTGTGGGATTTTTGAGAGTGGTTTGGAGGCAAAAGGTGGTGGTTACAGGGAGCACATTTTGTTGCCAGAAGGGCTTTTCCTAAGTTGGGTCACAACAGTGGCACTAAAAGGTAAAGGGACCCCTGACCATTAGGTCCAGTCGTGACCGACTCTGGGTTTGCGGTGCTCATCCCGCTTTACTGGCTGAGGGAGCCGACATACAGCTTCCGGGTCATGTGGTCAGCATGACTAAGCCACTTCTGGAGAACCAGAGCAGCGCACGGAAACACCATTTACCTTCCCGCTGGAGCGGTACCTATTTATCTACTTGCACTTTGACGTGCTTTCGAACTGCTAGGTTGGCAGGAGCAGGGACCAAGCAACGGGAGCTCACCCCATCGCAGGGATTTGAACCGCCGACCTTCTGATCAGCAAGTCCTAGGCTCTGTGGTTTAACCCACAGCGCCACCCACGTCCCTTAACAGTGGCACTACCATCATAAAAATAGATAGTAAAAATATTAATAATAAAGTGGTCCCCAAATGCACATTTGGGTGGAATGTCTGAAATAGTTGAAGGCTACTGGCTCAAAGGATGCACCAATCGTGAAACTAGACTCTTAAGTTTATTGTCTCTCCAACAAAAAAGGGACAAGGAAGCGCCTCACAGCCAAGATACAACTAATTCCAGTGCCATCTAGTGACTAAACTATGTAATCACACTATCCACACATGAAGCTACAAAGATGGGGAAAACTTAACTGTCACACTGCTAAAAAGTCTCAACAGATAATCTGCCTGAGCAACTCAAACAACAAGTGGGGCAAAAGCAGAATCTATTAAGTACCGTATTTTTCGCCCCATAGGGCGCACCGGCCCATAGGGCACACCTAGTTTTTTGGGGGGGAAATAAAGGGGAAAAAATTCTTTCCCCCCCCCAGGCGCTAGAGCTTTCCCCGACCCCAGCCCCCAGAACAGGCAGCTCTCCACAAGCCGTGGGAGGACTCCCACGGCTTGCGGAGAACTACCCGAAGCCCGGGCGCGAATGCTCAGCGCGCCCGGGCTTCAGGCTAAGAGGCAGCTCTGCGCAAGCTGTGGGAGGGCTCCCGCGGCTTGTGCAGAGCTACCTGAAGCCCGGGTGCAACTGCTCAGCGCGCCCGGGCTTCGAGGTGCAGGCAGCTCTGCACAAGCCGTGGGAGCCCAGCAGGAAGTCCTGCGGGCTCCCACAGCTTGCATTCGCAAGCCTGCATTTGCCCCATAGGATGCACACACATTTCCCCTTCATTTTTGGAGGGGGAAAAGTGCGTCCTATAGGGCGAAAAATACGGTAAGCTATAAGAATAAAAGATAGCTATGGGAAGGAGGCAGGATAAGTGCAAAAAGTTCAGGGTTTTTTAAAAAGTAGATTTGTTATGCTAGGGTGGCAGAGCATTTTAATTATACAAACTTAAATTTATGATATGCATTTTAAACCCTCCTGTGAAATACAATCTGTGGTCATCCAAGTCAAACCCTTGATCTGTTAATCTCAATTTTGTCTACACTGACTGGCGACAGCAATCTAGATGGGATCCTTCCACCCTAATCCTACCTAGAGATATAAGAGATTGGGTCTAGGGAAACTTTAACATGCAGAGCATGTGCTCTGTTGAGCTACATCTCATCCCTATGATAACTAGCTACCCTCATTTCTGCCTCTGTGATTTCTAGATTGACTTACTGTAATGTGCTGCATGCATGGCTGTCACTCAAGATGATCCAGAAACCTTAAATGGCTTTAAAACGTAGCTGCCTGTAAGTTATAAACCATAGGCTATTGTAAACATATGATACATATTTTGGAACAACTTCATTGGTTTTCAGTTTGTTTCCAATCCTAGTTCAGGGTGCAGTTTGTGAATTTTAAAGCTGTTCTGTTTTGTAGTACAGAAATAGCAAGAAAGAGATGGTAAATGATAGAGGCTATGAAAGACAGTAACTCGTTTCACACTTGACTTATCCAGTCTTCTGTGTCTCAAGAGCCTTCATCAAAATAGTTTTGAGCATACAGATATCTGTCTCCATGCCAACTCTGCTGGTATTTGTAATATATCCTGCAGCCGTTGCCCAGTTTTAGGAAGAAAACATCCAGTAACATATACTAATACAAGGTGCACTTCATATTTAGAAGCTGAATAGCAAGGAGCAACATGGGCATAGAAATACTCAGAATGAATCCTATACATTCCTTTTGCGCAATATAAATGTCTTATTTGATCAAGCCAATACTGCATCCTCTATCTAGAACATGCCTTTGCTTTCTCTCCCATTATATAGCGATATTCTCTCGTGTACTGCAAAACAAGCATATCTATGTTGTGGATATATTTCAGTACAATCCTACTGATGTCCACTGTGGTTTGTTCTGGCTCTCTGACATTGTATGAACAACACAACCAAAGTTGTTCTTAATTAGTTGCCACCTTTTTTCTTGGAAAGCCACATTGCTTTTTTACAGCTGCATGACAGGCAGGAATTCAGTAAATGAACCATTACTGTGTCTGCATGCTGGGAAAACTTCACCTGCTGAAATTTGCCTTATTATACAGTTATTAATGGCAAATGATCCAACCCAGAAAAGTATTGTCCACTTTATTCCTAATCCATATTTTTTATTCTGTTCTCCTCAATATTGCTTTTTATTGCACAGTATCAAGAAGCCATAAATTAGGACAATAATGCCTACCCACATCAGACATAATGGTTGCTTCACATTTATTGCAAATACTGTAAGCTGTTTACAGGCAGACTACATTAGGGTGAAAAACGCAATAAACTCGGCGGGGGGGGGGGATTGTGGCATCTGAAATAACCCCTAATTTCAGTTGGTGCAAGTAGCAATAAGCCTGCTGGAATATGAATAGGGTCCACCATTTTAAAATCTCGTACAGCTGTCATTGCTTCCATGATATCATGGTCCTTTTTAACAGGATACTGTGGGCAATCTCGGCCCTGTGGAATGCCTTGCATGTTTATTAAGAGAGCATGTAACCACAGCAAGACTCTTCTAAGACTGTCTATAGTTAGACTTTTGGAAGAAGCACATGTCCTTCCTAAGTGAGATGGCATCTGGACCTTGTCAAGTGTGTCAGCTTTCACTCTCAGACTCTTGTTTCCCAGCATATATTTGTGCAGAGATTCCAAGCTGCACTGAGGCTCCACCCTAAGTGATATTGTTTTCTTCTCATATTATCACAGTTCAGCCATCAGTGACGAGGATTCTTTTAATGATTTACGAAGATGTAATGCCACAGACAGATGTAGAGGGGAGTTGAGCTCTGTGTCCTATCTTCAGCTTTGCTAACAAACGGGTTGGGAGCACTAGAATGGGGTTTGGGGAGGTGGAAACTTGTTGTGACATGCCAACTGCCTAGATAGTGACAAACATATTATGAATCTTCACACCCTCATTCCACCTTCTGGGCAGCCTTATGCTGGGGGACAGGATGTGGGGACTTGTGGTGGGAGATAGTGATATGGAGTACTGATTATATGGGCACCATACTTTATGGCTGCAATGGAAGTGACACAAGAATGGCCTCTTTGGGAAGAGAGCGCCCTACTTCAATGGATTTCCCACACCACTAAGAACTGAACTGCTGTAAGGAAGCTTGACAGAAGGATGGAGATGGAAGTCTAGAGTTCCTAGTATGTTCGTAATTTAACACTCTGTTGTCAGTAGCTTCTGTGTTAGAAACAGTAAAGCTTTTCTCGCAATGACTAGTTGGGGAACTTCTGCAAAACATTTTATGTGGCCTGTAGCTGTTGCTAGAGGACAGTCGTTCACATTTGTCCTCCCATCTGTTCCCTAGAGAAAAGTATTTTCTTCTGAGTAATTGAGCTATATAGAAGCCAGTGCATTTCAACATTAACATGCTATTTTAAAAAAAGAATCTGATCTCACCTGAAGGAGCTGTTTCTCAGAGGTGTTGAAGGCATGGCATGGGCCTGCCTTTTCTGGGGCTACCTGTGAAGCTGTATGCATGTTAAGTTTTTATGCAGGCAGTATTGTTTCCTGCTGTGCTGCATTGCTTCACTTACTTGTTCTTTATATATTGTTATGAGTTTGTGAGGGGTAAGCTGTATGCCTGAGCCCTCTTCTAATTCCTGGATCCATCACAGATTCGATTGCTGGAATAGCCAGGCTAGCTTCCTGGTGAGATAATGGCCCTCAAAGTATGGGCTATTAAGATAACAAAGGAACTGGTGCTGTGCCAGACTGAAAATGGGTGGGCCTCCTTCAACTCACTGTTAGTTAGAAAGACAAAGATCAGAGTTGGGAGTTGAGTTATGAGAGCAAGAAGCTAGACACTGGAAGTGGCAAGTTGGGTAACTGGAAGAGATTGAGCCATGCTTGATTTCTCTTACTGTTGTTATTTATTAAACTTGTATCATCCGAAGATCCCAGGGTGGTTGACAAGGCTATGGCTATGGGAGAAGCAAGACCCTTTTGGGGTGTTAATGCTCAGGTTACATATGTGTGTAAATAAACCATATATTATAAATGCACCACAGTCTCCACTGTCCCTCATTCCAAGGAAACTGAACCCTGTATAAGTGAGCAGCAATATATTACTTGTGCATTTCAGGTTGATTTATCCCTGTTTTGTTTTTATCCTTTCCATTAATGTTGGTGTGTGTGTGTGTGTGTGTGTGTGTGTGTGTTTGTAAGTCGCTTTGAGTGTCATTCTTTTTTTTAAAAAAAGTGACTAATACAAATAATGATAATGTAATCCTATAGTTCTAGTATGCACTTGAACCCCTATTGCAAAATACTGAGAGTCTACAAATTGTCCATGCCTTTGTGTGCAAACACTGCATTTGGCAATTTCCTTTTTCAGCCACCAGAAGTCACACTTCAATGAACAGTTGTGATATGTTGAAGGAATGGATTGGGAGTCTCAAGTCTTGGGCCCCAAATGCAGTTCCTCCATGCTTCTCTATCTGGCCCTTGAGACGCCCTTCCCCCAGGCAACACGCCCTCCTTCATTCACTTTTGCCTGTCTGAAAGTGTCCTTGAACTGTGAGATGGAGTCTGTTATGTACTGAAGTTCTCACCCTGGGCCAGCAGGGGGATACTGTAGATAGTTATGCAAATAAGGGATTGAAAGTGACGTTCAGTGATTGTATAGTTTTAGAAAATTGTCACAGTTACATTGTACTGGAGCTCTATATAAGCAGGCTGACTGAACCCTTCAGTTCAGTTTTGTCCTGGCATGTGAATAAACAAGAGCTGTTGAAGAATCGCTGTGTCGTCTGATATGTTCACCCACAACTTAACAGAGTCTCTTGCTTATATGAAGGGAAAGGCATGTGTATTTCTTGTGCATAAAAACCTCTGGCTGTTGCTTGGCTGAAATTGTAGCCTTTGGCTGTTTGGCCAGAATATAGGGAAGAAGCAAGATAAGTAACCTCGCCCATCACAGCAGTATCACTGGTATCATTGTCTGGCAAGCAAACACCATAGGGACATAATCCAGATGTGTCCTCATAGACAGTGGCTAGCTGCTGCCTCTTAGGTAAAGAAGAAATATAGCAAGTAGCATCTACCAAGCAACTCCTGAGGTATCAGCGTTGCAACCACTTTCACTTTTTATTATGTCTGCAGCTTACAACACAAAGAGCAAAACTCACCAAGTCTTTAAGCAAAGCAAAATTTATTTTCTATTAGGGCTATTGAGGAAAGATCACAGGATTACTACAATTTCAAGCAACATCATGGGGACATATATGCATTTTGCATACATTTCAAGCTTCTTCTGTCCTGCAGTAGATTTACTCTTCACTTTCTATGATTACCTGCCACAAACAAAACAAACAAACTCAGTACTTGTTAAAATGCAAGGAAAACAATGAGCCGTTTCAGCCACTATCTTCTTGAGAAATGGGAAGCAGGGCTCACACCATTAGCACTGCTGAAAAACCAGCTCCACCAGGCCTCCTCTTTATCAACTGGCAGAATGATAGAAGACATTCTATCAGGCTGCCTTAGTAGGAAAGATGAGAAGCAAAGTCATTTGCCTTTCCCAAAGTCCAGCTCCATGAGGCACTTGCGGCCCTGAGTTGTTTCTCAGCCAGCTGTCATCACAAGAACAACTGTTGAACAATCGGCACCCGAGTTTGCTTTTTTCCTCTTCCCTGCCTGTTCCTTTTCCCATGTCTGTAGCACTTTTTATATTGTAACCAGACTGTCTTGTTTTAATTCACTGTATGTAAGCCTAATAATAATAATAATAATAATAATAATAATAATAATAATAATAATAATAATAATATATTTGTATCCCGCCCATCTGGCTGGGTTTCCCCAGTCACTCTGGGCGGCTTCCAACAAAGATTAAGAATACTCAAGAAGCCTCTTTGGCTGAAGAGGGGGTGCAAATGGTCTAAATAAATGAAGGCTAAATATATTTGAATCCAACAGCGCCACTCAGCTAATGGTAAGGCTTCTATCAATGGAAGAGGAAAGGAAGCTCCTTCTACTTGCAGTTCCCCAGGAACTCCCAACCCTCTGGAGCAAATTTAGGGGATGTGGGACCTGACCATTTGTGCAAGTTTGGGTGACTAGGGCTTAAATCAGGGTTAGCCAATGTGGTGTCCTCCACATTGGTGGACTACAACTCCCATCATCCCTCACCACTGGCTGTGCTTGCTGGGGCTGATGGAAGTTGTAGTTCAACAACATCTGTGAAATATACTCAGAGTCGCAAAGTGATTTCATGCTCTTTATTCAGCTCATAGTGGTGAGGAGGAATGAATGAATGTCCCCTCAAAGTATCTGCTTTATATACATTATTTACACAATGGGCTGCACATGATTGGCTAATTCCAGGATTCTACTGTAGGCCAATCAGGTTGTGGATTCACTTCTATCTGGAGCATGATTGGGTGGTTCCTGCTAACCAATCATACTGCTGCATTGTTCTAGGACCAATCAGACTGCTGCATTCTGAATCCTATTGTTCTAGGACCAATCAGACTGCTGCCTTTTGGAGCCTATTGTTCTAGGACCAATCAGACTGCTGCAGTTTGGATCCTATTCAACTCAGTACATAACACCCCTCCCCTCTAAGTTCCAGTCCTGCCCGGAAGGTCGCATTCATAGTCCTCAAGGTACGCCGGTGGCCTACGTGTGCGTTGCGGCCTGGGGTGTTCCCTGGTCCGGGGTTCAGGTTCTGGCTCGTGTTCCAAGGATGGGGCTGTTTGGTCTGGCGCAACCGGCTCGCTCAGTCGTGGTTCTGGTTCCGGTGTCCTTTCGGCCTCGCGGGTCCTCTCTGTATTTACTGATTCTGCCTCTCCTGCTTGCCCCTGCTGCTCTATGGGCCTCACTGCCCCACTGTTCCCTTGGGACTCCTCTGACCTGTCCTCCTCCTCCTGGTTTTCTCCCGGGAATCGTCGCCGTATCTGGTCGCAGTGGCGGCGCCAGCATTGCCCCCCATCTGTTAGCACCTCGTACGACACGGGGCCCGTGACCCTGGTGACTGTGGCAGGTACCCATGCAGGGCCTGCCCCAAAATTCTTTGCGTACACTGGGTCCTGGGCCTCGAAGGTCCGGGGGTTCCTGCCTTCCCCCACCACTACCTCATCCTGAGCTCTATCGGGGTGAAGGCGGTCCAATCTGATTGCAAGGCGCCGACCCATTAGTAGTTCAGCGGGGCTCCGGCCAGTCGTTGAGCTGGGGGTGCTGTGCTGTGCTAGAAGGAATGTGGCAAGGCGGTACTCCCAATCCCCTTGCGTCATGCGGCGAAGGGTGTCCTTGGTGGTCCGCACCATGCGTTCTGCTTGGCCATTGGTGGCAGGGTGGAATGGCGCCGAACGGATGTGGCGGATGGCGTTCTGCACTGTGAAGGTTTGAAATTCTCCTGATGTAAATGCAGTCCCGTTGTCTGAGACGAGAGTGTCAGGGAGCCCGTGGGTTGCAAACAGCCTGCGTAGTACCCGGATGGCTGCGGACGTAGAAGTGGACGGTACCAGTGCGACTTCCAGCCATTTGGTGTAGGAGTCCACCACTATGAAGAATGTTTTCCCCTGAAAGGGGCCAGCGAAGTCCACATGCAGGCGTGACCATGGTGCTCGGGCGGACTCCCAGGACTGGACTGGGGCCCTTGGGGGATCTGGGCGGGATTCCTGGCAGGCCTGGCAGTGTTTGACCCAGGCCTCTATCTCTCCGTCGATCCCCGGCCACCACACATAACTCCTGGCAAGGGCCTTCATTCTTACTACCCCTGGGTGTGTCTCGTGTAGGGCTGTGAGGACCCTTTTGCGGAGGGGCTGGGGAACAACGACCCTGCTTCCCCATAACAGGCACCCCTTGTGGGCTGACAGTTCATGTTTGCGGGTTGTGTAGCCGGCGAATTCTGGCCCGGGGCTGCGGCTGGGCCATCCCCTCCACACCCAGTCCAGGACCCGGGAGATGACCCTATCTTTCTTGGAATGGTGTGCAACTTCTTGTGCCTGAATGGGGCGGTCAGGAAGCAGCTCCAGGCTCATAACCTCTTGTGCAGGTGCTGGGTCGGGGCCTGTTTCCGGTAGTGGTAGCCTGCTGAGGGCGTCTGCATGGCCCATCGCCTTTCCAGGGCGGTGAATCAGTGCATACTGGTAGCTGGCAAGGAAAATTGACCACCTGAGGACGCGAGGAGACAGCACTTGGGGGGTCTGCTTTTCGGGGGCAAACAAGCCAAGCAACGGCTTGTGGTCAGTCACCACGGTGAAGGGCCGCCCGTACAAGAAATCATGGAATTTTTTTACTCCCTTCACGATTGCCAGACCCTCCTTGTCGATTTGCGAGTAGTTCTGCTCGGTTTCGTTGAGTGTCTGGGAAAAGTATGCTACCGGTACCTCTCTTCCATCCGGGAGTTGGTGTCCCAGGACAGCGCCGATGCCATAGGGCGAGGCGTCGCATGCTAGCACCACCGGCAGCCTCTCGTCGAAGTGTGCCAAGACCGAGTTTGAGACAAGCAAGTCCTTGACTGCCTGGAATGCGGCCTCCTGGCGCTGGCCCCACACCCAAGGGGCCCGCTTGTCCAGGAGTCTGTGTAGGGGCTCCGCTACCGCCGCCTTGTGGGGAAGGAAGGAATGGTAAAAGTTCAATAATCCCAAGAAGGCCTGAAGTTCAGTCTTGTTCTTGGGCGCTGGGGCATCACAAATGGCCCGTACCTTGTCCCCAGTCGGGTGAACCCCTTCTGCATCCACCATAAATCCCAGAAAGTCCACTTGAGGCACTCCTAGTAGACATTTTTCCCGCTTCACCTTGAGACCCGCCATCTGGAAACGGTGCAGAACAGTGCGGAGGCGGTCCTCAAACTCCTCTGGTGTGGGCCCGGCAATCAACACATCATCAAAGAAGGGGGTGACACCAGGAATCCCTTTAAGGAGAGAGTCCATTAGATTCTGGAATATGCCTGGTGCCACGCTGACCCCGAATTGCAGCCGCTTTACCCTGAACGCTCCTCTGTGCGTCACAATCGTCTGTGCCTCTGCTGTGGCCTCATCTACTGGCAGCTGTTGATATGCTTGGGCCAAGTCCAGCTTGCCAAAAATTTTCGACTCAGCCAGGGTGGCAAGGACATGGCTGACCACTGGCACTGGGTATGCATGGGCCATGAGGGCCTTGTTTATGGTACATTTGTAGTCTGCGCAGATGCGGACCGAACCATTAGGCTTGACGGGTGTGACGATTGGGGTTTCCCAGGGGGCATTAGGCACCGGCTCCAGCACTCCTTGCTCCACGAGTCGGTCCAATTCCTCGTCTATACGGGGTTTCAGGGCGAATGGGACCCGGCGGGCCTTGAGCCTGACTGGTCGTACTGCGGGGTCAAGCTGTAGAGCAATGGGGGGGCCCGTATACTGTCCCAATTTCCCATCGAAAACCCCCGGAAACTCCTTGCATATGGCGTCCACGTCCACTTGTAAGCTCATGTGGTTCACCCCGGTGATGGCTAGTCCCAGTGGTCCAAACCATGCCAACCCCAGTAAGCTAATGTAGGGGCCCTTGACCACAAGCAAGTCCAGTTGCCGCGTCCGCCCTCGGTATTGCACCCTGAAGGTCCCCACCCCCATTGTGGGGACCTTACGTTTCTGGAAGTCCCAGAGGGTGAATGGGGCCGGCCTGAGTTTGGGACCCCCAGTAGGACACAGTTTCCTTAAGGTCCTTGCCGAGATTATGGATAGAGTTGAACCCGTGTCAAGCTCCATGCGGCATGGGGCCCCCTCTATCTGTACCTCTACATAAATTTTCTCTACGTTGGGGTGGGGCAACTGGTATACCTGGAAGTCTGTGAGCTCCGTCGAGTTGCCTTGGTGCGTTGGGCCCCGGGACCTGGGGCTCTTGGATTGGTCATCTGATGCCTGGCTTCGGGTGGGCCGAGCCCGACACACCCGGGCGATGTGTCCCAATTTTCTGCACTGCCTGCACTCTGCGTTGCGGAAACGGCAGGTCCTCCTCTCGTGACTTTCTCCACAGCTTGCGCAGTTCCCTCCTTCTCGTCGAGGCAGCTGTGGTATGTGGGCTGCTTGAGTGCGCTGCTGTACTCGGTGCACCTCCTCCCTGTCGGATCCCGAGTCGTTGGTGAGGTCTTCGTGGTGGACCCTCGGTTGGGACGGCTGGCTCAGCCGTGCCTCTTGCGTCGACCTCTCAGCAGCTTCCGCTGCCAGGGCCTCCTCCAGAGCGACCTGGAACGTTAGGTTCTTCTTAGCGTAGAGGCGTCGTTGCAGCTTCTCATCCTTCAGGCCACCGACGAGGCGGTCACGAAGCATGTTCTCCAGCTCTGAGAAGTTGCAGAACCGGGCAGCTTGGCGGAGAGAGGTCACAAACCCAGTTATGGTTTCCCCAGGGGCTTGCCGCTTTGCGTAGAAGGCATTTCGACGAGCCACCACTGAGGGCTGTGGCGAAAAGTGCCCCTTCAGCTGTTCCATTATTGTTTTGTATGGAACAGTAGCGACGTCTTCAGGCGCAAGGAGAGCCCGGGCGATTTCAAATGTCTCCTCTCCGCAGACGCTGAAGAATATTGCCCTCTTCTTGGCGTCTTCTTCATCGGTGACCCCTTTGGCTTCTAGGAGGAAGGTGAAACGGGAGGCGTACGCTTCCCAGTCTCCAGATGCTGGGTTGAATGGCGAGAAGCTGCTGTCCGTTGCCATTCTGAGTTCCTTGTGTCCCGGAGCTGAAGCCTGGATACACGGTGCGAGGCAGCGGTGCGGCAGGTGGCGGTGCTGCGGTGCTGTGTGTGGCAGTCAGCTCAGCGGGATCCCATCCTCGTCGCCAGTGAAATATACTCAGAGTCGCAAAGTGATTTCATGCTCTTTATTCAGCTCATAGTGGTGAGGAGGAATGAATGAATGTCCCCTCAAAGTATCTGCTTTATATACATTATTTACACAATGGGCTGCACATGATTGGCTAATTCCAGGATTCTACTGTAGGCCAATCAGGTTGTGGATTCACTTCTATCTGGAGCATGATTGGGTGGTTCCTGCTAACCAATCATACTGCTGCATTGTTCTAGGACCAATCAGACTGCTGCATTCTGAATCCTATTGTTCTAGGACCAATCAGACTGCTGCCTTTTGGAGCCTATTGTTCTAGGACCAATCAGACTGCTGCAGTTTGGATCCTATTCAACTCAGTACATAACAATCTGGGGACACCATGTTGACTCTCCCTGGCTTAAATGGATAATATACTTGTGTCTTTGAACTGGGGTTTTACAAGACTAACTCCTGCAAAAGCAAGGGGGCACTTTGTTTTTTTGAATAAGCCTCTTATCAATACACTGTAGCCTGAAGCCACATTCTCTCCTTGCTTAATTCCATTGGCTTCACTGATGCTGAAGCCACAGCGAATTTGAACCCAGAGCTATTAAGTGTGTTGCTTCTTCCACTCTGTGCAGCATTCTTTATGGCTCCTTGCTGGATGCTCAGATTTATTTTTCATACATCCACTGCTGCAGCAGGGATTTGTAAAAACACAGTTGCATCATTCAGGAGGGACAAATTATTTGGCATCTAGTCTGTGGAGGCACTTACCTTTGTGGTAGAAACTTCCCTGGTCTTTGCCCGAAGCTTATTGACCTGAGACTCAGCAATATCAGCCCTTTCTTCTGCCTCTTCCAGCTCATGTTGCGTTTTCCTGAATTTGGAGAGGTGAACGTTGGCCTGTTGGTCCTATAATCAGAAAGCAATAGCACACAAAAACCCTAAGTCATACCTCTGATGTCAAAGCTGAGACCTTCTGCATTTTGTACAAATGACCAAAAATGAAGCTTGTGTCTTTCAAATAACTCACAGCCTCCTCTGCTTGTCTCTTGTAGGATTTGACCTTCAGCTGAAGCTTATCCACCAAGTCCTGTAGCCTTATCACATTCTTCCTGTCCTCTTCACCCTAGAAAAGTGGCACCTGATTAGGTGATACGCAAGTTGTCAAAGAAGTATTGAGAAGCACTGGCTCCTTCCTTTTCCTCTTACCTGGAAAGTCAGTTCTTTGACTCGCCGTTCATACTTGCGAATACCTTTAATGGCTTCTGTGGCTCGCTTCTGCTCCCCCTCTAGTTCAGACTCTAGTTCTCGGATCTAGGAGGTCAAGCGAAACATTAATTTCCTTAGCAACTCTGATATAGGGTCCTCTGACCTATGGAGAACTCTGGTGCTTGCCACCAGCTCCCAACCCCAGTGTTTACCCTGGCCTCCATTTTCTGGATCTGCTTCTTCCCTCCTTTCAGAGCAAGTTGTTCTGCTTCATCCAGCCGAAGCTGCAGATCCTTCACTGTCTGATCCAGGTTCTTTTTCATTCTCTCCAGGTGAGCGCTAGTGTCTTGCTCTTTCTTCAGCTCCTCTGCCATCATGGCCGCCTTGACATACAAACAGTAGACCCCAGTCAACAGGTACACTCGGCACAAAGGGCAGAAGCTCAGCAGAGTTTGAAAGATCAACTTGTGACCACCAGAAATGGCCTGCTGGGACCATCTCAAAAAGTAAGCCATCCCAATGAATGAATTAACATTCAAACTATTAACAAAGGTGCTGGGCTCATTATATAACATTGAATGGAAACATTTATGAATTTCCAGTATCACTGGCATGGTGCAGAGAAGGTCTTCACACAACACTATATGAATGACACATTTCATAGTTCTTGGAGTGGCAGCCATGTCAGTTGGTTGCAAGAAGGCACAGCAAAGAATCTTATGGCACCTTAAAGGCTAACTCATTAAGACATAAACCTTCATGAATTGGAGCCAAATTCATAATGTTTGTGTGTCACCCATCAGACACAACCACATGAGATTTGCTTTCCTGTGAGGGCATTCCTTGGGGTAGAGGTCTGCATGTGAAATGTTCTGATCATGTAGAAAGAAGAAAGGGCTGATCGTATATGTCTTTCACCTGAAATCAGCAGGTCCACCTGGTTACACCATTTCCCCAGCTGACAGGGATTGGGGTCAAAGAAGAATGACTCACATGTGGCCCTAGCTGTGTGACTGAAGGACACTTTGTGCAAAATTTATTTAGATTCATGGGCTACATAGAGTTGTTTGCCACTGTTTTTTCTCTTGCAAAGGCTCTGCACTTCAACAGCTGCATGGTAGGCAAACGTTCAACAGGGATGGCATGGAAACTCAGTGATGGGGAAAATGCATCCAACTGTTTGCAAATGATAGCTTGCTAGTAAAAAGATCAGGGTTTTAAGCAGACCATCTTGTGAAACTGAGCTTTGTTCCTTTGGGGGAAATAGATGAAAGGAGCAACTGGGGCTGGGGGAATTGGTAGTGCCTGGAGACTGTATTAATGCCCCTCCCTATTTGTTCCAAGGTATATAAGGGTTGAAGCCACCTGAGGCAACACTTTCATGCATGCCCCTTTAGTGGCGCACTTTGAAGGAATAGAGGCTCTTCTTCCTCCTTCTATCAGTTTGTGAAGGCATACTGAAGGAAAAAACTGTTAGCCACTCACAGAAGGACTTGACAGTTCTAGAATGATCACTGTGATCAAGTGCCCATGAGCCAACAAAAATTGTTATAGATAAGAGCAAGGTTTTGTGGCAACCACTGAAAGAGAAAAGAAGCTCTTACATCTGTGATGGCTTTCTTTGCCTTCTCCTCTGCATTTCTGGCCTCTTTAATGGCATCTTCCACTTCACTTTGAAGTTGAGAAACATCAATTTCCAGCTTCTTCTTTGTGTTAATAAGGCTGGTGTTCTAAACAAAAGACACAGTGAGGATGTTTTAGCATCTCTTATGCTGCAGTTTCTAGTAATGATTCAGCAATTATTCCTCCTCATACTTGGAGGCAGCATGACTCTGTTTACCACTATAGAGCATGTCAGTGGCCACAGTCAGACATCGAATGTGAGATTAGATGGACATTTGAACTAATGTAGCATGGCAAGTTTTGTTGTTATAGTGACAGCCGTAGCCCATACTTGCGTGTGAAGAAGTTGCACACGTTCATTTGCATCTAGAAGCTCTTGTTCAGCTAACTTCCTTCCCCTCTCTGTCTGTTCCAGAGCTGCCCGGAGCTCCTCAATCTCAGCCTGCATCAGATTAGCTCTGCGCTCAATCATAGCCACTTGCTCTTTCAGATCTTCTTGGCCTCGGAGGGCATCATCCAAATGTAGCTGTGTGTCCTAAACACAACAGGGGAAAGTGTTGAGCAGAACTGAATTTCTATTATTCATATAAAGCGATAGCGGTTAACATATGACCCTCCAAGATGTTGTTGGACTCCAATTCCCATCAGCCCTAGCCAACATGGCCAGTGGTCAAGGACAATGGGAGCTGTAATCCAACAACATCTGGAAGGCCACAGATTAACCACTCTTGATATAAAGGATATATTGGAAAGATAAGTACCTTAAGCTGCCCTTGGACATTCCTGAGGTGTTTCTGTGTCTCAGCTGCAAGACGGTTTGCATGGCTCAGCTGGATCTCCATTTCATTTAAATCTCCCTCCATCTTCTTCTTAATCCTCACAGCTTCATTCCTGCTCCGTATTTCTGCATCCAGGGCACTTTGCATTGTGTCCACTGTTCTTTGGTGGTTCCTCTTCAGCTGATCAATTTCTTCATCTTTCTCGGCAATCTTTCTATCAATCTCGGATCTCACCTGAGTCAACTCAAGCTGAATGCGAAGGATTTTGGCTTCCTCATGTTCAAGAGCACCCTATTGAGGAAATGTTGGAGAAATAAAGCAGCCCAGAGATTTGTGGTTGGAGGAAACTTAGATTACTTTTCTCCTTCTTGATCTTACCACAGTGTAGTAAAACATAGTTAACTAATATCTGTTAACAATTTAGGACCAATATGGAAGTCACTGTAGAAGTTTTCTCAAAGATTAGGTGTGATGTGACTTCAGAGAATCCTATATCCACATTGCCCTTTAGCTTAAACAAATTCCACCATGCCATGATGACCATCTGCCAAACAAACGGTTGGTGGACCGAGCTCAGCTTGGTATGTGGTTTGTGGGATTCCGATGCAACAAATGAGCATCTCCAACTACCACACTCCAAAAGACTTTTATAAAAACCTAATTATTTGCCATTTATACTTTATTTCCTACTGTTTTTTGGCATCTTACCTCTGCTTCCTCTAGAGCCATCTGCATATCAGATTTCTCCACTTCTATCTGCTTCTTGGCCTTCTCAAGTTCATGGATAATTTTGCCACTTTGACTAATTTGTTCTGTAAGATCAGCTATTTCCTCTAGGAAGAATCAAACATACACACAGCTGATAAAGGGTGAAATGCCTCTAGAACTAGAAACACACACACACACGTGCAAAGAGCTGCTCTGCAAACAGAGGTGGTACTTGTGCCTTCTTCTGTCTGCTTCAGAGCAGTTCACAAAACTCCTTTTTTATGATGAAAGATATCCCAAATGCTCCCAAATATGATGCATGAGCCATCATAAATTCTTTCTTTCTTTTTTTTCTAACCTAGGAAATTCTGTCAGTTTTACCGGTGATTACCACCAGCTACCAGAGAAAGTTGGAACTGCTCACATGGACAAAAATGCATTGTGTGAAATTGAACCAACCAATTGCTGTTGTCAGTACTTGCTAAGGACATTTATGAGATTTGTGTGAGGCAGTCAATTCTGAAAACTGCCATTAGTGATATCAAGTTAGCATTGCCTTCTCATCACTGGACGAGAATGAGAATCTGCAGAGATATGGAAATTCTGAACGCTTTTAATTCTAATATTTTCTTAAAGTCCCAAAAGGCTTAAAGGCTAGAATGTGCTATGATCTGACAAAGAGCATATACACCTGCTTTAGTCTTCTCTTGATTTTTAGTCACAGTTCTGCACAAAGATGGACAGTTTCTGAATAAGTGCAGCAGTGATGAGGATATTTCTGCTTGTTGTACCACTGCTAAAGGCACAGAGAAAAGTCGGCAATCCTTGCATATTCCTGAGACCCTCTGCACTGTGAATTATCATTGCTAGAGTCAAAATAACCAACAAATAGAAAGAAGGCCAAAAAAGGAAACTTACGCTGTAGGTTCTTGTTTTCTCGCTTGATTGTTTCCAGCTGATCTAGTGTCTCCTCATAAGCATTCTTCATTTTGAAAAGTTCAGTGCTCAAGGAGCGTGACTCCTTTAAGGAACCTTCTAGCTCTGACTGGCTCTCTTCATACTTGGTCTTCCATTCTGCCAAAATCTTAACATCCATTGTGTTTGATTTAGTTAGTTGCCATTTTATTTGCCTATGATTTTTCTTTGCTAAACTAGCCTTCTCAGTAGCAGTTCTGGACATCACTGGGAAGAAGGCAGTGACAGTTTACAGGGGAGTTCTCTATCTTTATTTTCTGTGCCAGGGGAAATCCAAACAAAGTAACAGGAAGCCTTGGCCGATAAAATTATATGCTGCAGTTTCACCAGCCACCACTCTCTGTTCCCCAGCAATTTTCTGACAATCTTTTTCCCAAACACCCAATAGCACTCTTGATCTCAGAGCAGAAGGTCAGGGAACATCAATCATGGCAACATCAATATGTGACATGCATGTCCCAGGGCATGGTCAGAAAGCACGTGACACATCTACCTTGTTAAAGTTAAGCAGCAACTCTAGTTCATGCCTGGATGGAACAACTCCTAGGTACTCTATATGTGCTGCCTCAAGTTTCATGATAGAAGAAAGTTGGGATCTTAACACAACTGTGAAACAGCCATCACAAACCAATTCTCAATAGCAAAGTAGTCATACAGCCCAAAATCATGTCAAGCATGCTGGGCATAGGTACAAGGGTGATGCATCCCTGAATCAGGAAACCTGAATGGTTTCCCATTAATAAGACACACATTTGTAAGATCCTTCTGTCACAGAAGGCTATGGGTCACAGGCTATGGGCTCTGCATGGTGCCCTCATTCCTCAAATCTGGGCCAAATTGCTGGTGTCCCTCTGACATCAGAGAATGGGCTTAAATATTTCAGTATACCTGAAGGAGCGTTTCTACCCCCATCGTTTGGCCTGGACACTGAGGTCCAGTGCCAAGGGCCTTCTCGCGGTACCCTCACTACAAGAAGTAAAGTTACAGGGAACCAGGCAGAGGGCCTTCTCGGTAGTGGCTCCTGCCCTGTGGAACATCCTCCCATCAGATGTCAAAGGAATAAAAAACTATCTGACGTTTAGAAGACATCTGAAGGCAGCCCTGTTTAGGGAAGCTTTTTTTTAATGACTGATGTTTTAATGTATTTTTAATCTCCTGTTGGAAGCTGCCGAGAGTGGGCAGGGTATAAGTAATAAATTTACTATAGAGGAGAAACACACCTTGTCAAAATTCCTTTGCTTCTTATCCAGAGCAGCTGCTAGTGCATTTGCTCTCTCAACGTCCACCATCATGTCTTCCACTTCACATTGCAGCCTCTGCTTTGTTTTCTCCAGGGAAGCACACTTGGAATTCACAGCTTCAACTTGTTCTTCAGCTTCTTGAAGCCTCTGAGCAAGCTTTTTCCTTAAAGAAGTCAGATTGTAATGTTGATGCCCCTTTAACTACTAAGGTTGCCCTTAGTAGCACAGTATAGTTTACAGTATCTTAGCCACCTGCATGCTTGTTGAACTGATAGGCAAGTCCAAGTAAATTCATATTCTGAATCAGGTTATTATGCACTTTGGCAACATCATTAATTAAAATGTGAGTCCTCCTGGCATTTGGGTGGGGTGTCAGATTTTAATCAGAAATTTATGTTGTCAAATTCTAGTTTATTCTTTAATGTGACAGAATTAATTGGACTAAAATCCAGTCACATGGGTACTATCATCTCTAAATCCCAGCACTTTCATGAATTCCACCGTGCTGAAATATATTCTGAAGATCATAAATGTTTGTCCCTTCATCTAAGAATGAGGAACCAAGTGCCCAGTTTGTAGTGGTATCCCCACATGGATAGGTTACTGTTATGAACATAAAATGTGGTTGAATGTAATGTGTGAAAATGGCTTATTAGCATGCCACTTCTCACCCCCAACACTTACTTGGCCTCTTCCAGTTCCTCTGTGCGTTGAATGGCATCTGTCTCATATTTGGTTCTCCACTGGGCCACTTCACTGTTGGCTTTAGACAGGGCACGTTGGAGTTCACTCTTTGCTTCTTGTTCCTCTTCATATTGTTCACGGAGCAAGTCACAGTCATGGCGAGCAGATTGTAAGGCATGAGCCAGTGCATTCTTCGCCTAAGAACCGTAAACCATGCATCCATTTATAACTGAATTCATTCCATAGATTCTTACATTGGTGCTCTTGGAACAATGCCTGTGGTGTTTTGCATGTATAATCTCAGAGTAAAGCTATCCTGACAGAAGTCAGGATGAAGCAAGAGGCTACTTTATTCACACAAAACTCAAGCAGTTTACAGTACTGAAGAGACTTATGAGTGCCCAAGAAAGTATTCCAAGTCTTGAATTACTGTGAATTAATCATGTCGCCTGCAAGACCAGCAGACTCACTGCTGCAATATGTGGTAAAGGTAAAGGTAAAGGTAAAAGGACCCCTGACCATTAGGTCCAGTCATGGCTGACTCTGCGGTTGCGGCGCTCATCTCGCTTTATTTGCTGAGGGAGCCGGTGTACAGCTTCCGGGTCATGTGGCCAGCATGACTAAGTCGCTTCTGGTGAACCAGAGCAGTGCACGGAAATGCTGGAGTGAGTTAAAATATTTGTTTATGCCAGTAATACTTACACCTGAAATGTTTAGATTTTGTTTTTAAAGGTACCTTGGTATTCACAAATAGTGAGTTGGTATTTTGTTTGACAGATATGAGGAAAATTAAAAACTGGAGCACAATTCTGTACATATCTGCTAAGGAGTGAGTTCAATGAGTCTTGGACTGTAATCCAAACCCATTTTCTCCACCAAACTGAATGCCATTTACTACTCAGTAGTTGTATAGGATTGTGCTGTTATTCCCAGTGCATCTGTAGACCTAGCCTGATAGCATGAGATATAATTAATTCGCATGATGTAGTCATGGTTTCCGCTGAGTCCATAAGCAGATACATCCCCTCTCAACTTTTAGACATAGTTCCAATGACAGCTCATCATGGTACAGTTGTGTTGCATATTGGAAGGGTTGAGAACCTGCTGACAGATGTGTCCACTAAAGTGTTGGAAATTTAAATTAAATTCTTCCTATGTTAATGTATCCCTTTTAATGAATCAAGAGAAATGTTCCCCAGCAGTCTAGGCTTATGAATACCTTGGTCTCTTCCTCCAGGTGCCTCTTTAGTTCTTCTATTTGCTGAGTAAATGCTTGTTTGCTTCTGGACAGTTGGGATATTATGCTCTCCCTTTCCTCAAGTTGACGCGACAGTTCACCTGTGACCACAGAAGACAAATTCTTAATTTGCTAATAACAGTGATGTTCACTATAACCTTAGGTGTGATTCCATATCTCCCAGGCTTAATTCACAGTGTCAGCTCTATTAACCTTATGCCTTTAAGAATTATGCCTCCGCAACAATCTTTCTTTCACAGATCTGCTGGTCCAGAAGTAGCAGGGCATGAACCTTCCTAGAAAATACACACAGGTCCCACCATCCGCACTTAAAAATTATGCCCAAACCTTGCTATATGCACCACAGATTCACTTATCTAAACAGCTCACTTCCTTGGTTTTTTGTGTTTTGTTGGCTGTCAGCAGCCATTTTCAAGCAGAAACCACAGAGAGTGGTAAGCAAGACTGAATGAATCAGAGAGCAGGGGAAACAGGACAAATCAGGGAGCAGGAGAGATAGAACAAATCAGTTTTTCCCTCTGTCTCTTTTTTGCTGATGAGTTGCAGCCATTTCAGGAAGAAACCATGGAGGTGGGGAAGATATCAGACAATTCCCGTGTTAGAAATGTTTCCATAGGAAACAATGGAAATTGTGGACTTGTTATATATAGACACACCTAACAATTTCCAGGAAATGCATTGGGGTCGTAAAGCAGGACCTGCATGTACACTCCAACATAAAAGCCTAATCCCTATTATACTGGACTTGGGGTTTGCTGCTCAGTGATGCTTGAAATTCACTCTGAATTTGCTGGAGACAGTTTTGAATGCCTCTTTTTTAAAAAAGTTCAGTGCATCTTACAAAGCAGAAGTGTGCACAGCAGCTCCCATGGTGAGATGGTTGTGAGCGAAGTGTGGGTACAGCTCATTTCTCACTAAGGAGCAGCTTGCAAGTTGCACCAGAAGCACAAAATGAAGGAGTGCAAGTCATTTGTGTTCCCTCTTTTGTGCAACATACAAATGGCCACCAGGTGAACTCCCTTCTGCATTTTATTAGCCCAAATGTCCCAGGGCTCAGCCTGACATTCGCAATATGGATTCAGAGGTTTAGTCTAACATTTTGTTTTCTCTTCATCTGCCATTGCACCGGTTATTCAACTTCCCTTGTTACTTCAGCAACAAGCTAGACTAAAGTTCCAAAAATACTCTTTAAAAAATGAAAATCTACCTCCACACTCAACCACCAGATTATCACCTCAGTGCTCTGCCAGCAGAATACTTGAATTTAAACCCGTTTAGCCCCATGAAAGCCTGGTTTGTGCTTTTTATTGGTGCTTCTGAAAGCTAACCTCAGAAGCACAGACTAAAAATGTGTTGCAGGAACATGAGACATTGCATAGATTCCACAGAACATAAATAATAAAAACCGTTCACCTTGAAGCAAATGATGGAAAGAAAACCCTGGCCCTTGTTTGCATCTTGCATCCCCACTGTTTTCATCCTTACCTGACTCAGCCTGTAGACGGGCTTTCTGTGTTGTTAGATCAGTCACTGATCTCTGGTTTTCCTCAGATTTGGCCTTTAGTTCACTGAGCTGGTCCTCTAATGTACGACACATTTTCTCTAAATTAGCCTGTGGTAGTAAGAAGTGAAATGAAACAGGATACATCATGCAGTCAGTCATGTATGTGTGTTTACTGAGAAAGTGAAAAGGAAACACACACAAAAGGAAGAATTTATTGTGAACAAAGAAAAATACATCTCAAAAATGCTGAAATGGATGAATGTTTATTATTAAATTAGCCCAGTGAGTTTTGGTTCAAGTGCCTCCTTCTAGGGCTTATATGTTTCTGCCCCAAAATCATCTGCTTCAAGGACCTTGCTGGGCAAAAGATCACCTTTTCAGAATATTTGAGAAACATTTCTTATTTTTGTTCACAACTGAGAATGTACATTTTGTAGTCTGGACTGTGAAGAATTTGAAATTTACTTTCAAATACCTTAGACTTGGTAACGGACTCGAGATTGCTGGCCAGGTCATCAATCTCCATTTTGTACTCGCTCTTTTCCTTCTCCAACTTTTGTTTGACACGTTGCAGGTTATCGATTTGCTCCCCAAGCTCTGCTGTACTATCAGCATGCTTCTTGCGGAGAGTTGCTACTGTAGCTTCATGCTGCAGGGCAGATTCCTCCAGGTCACGCCTCATTTTCTGGAATTCTGCCTCCCGCTTCTTGTTAATTTCAATCTGGGCCGAAGTGGCCCCTCCAGCTTCTTCAAGCCTCTCGCTGATTTCCTCTAGTTCACGCGCCAATTCAGCCCGCTGCTTTTCTGCCTTCCCCCGAGTTGCCCTCTCAGACTCAATCTCCTCTTCCAGTTCCTCAATACGAGCCTACACAGGAGGAGGAGGAAGAAGTGGTTATGGTTACCAGTAGTTGATAATGAAGTTGTTGGTTATGTGAAGATGCTGCTTCACAAAGGTTCATAAATCAAAGAACGAGAGATAAGGAAAGGAGAGACCAGGAGCTCACAATCTAAAATCAACAGTGGAGAGATGGAAGATGCTAAGATAAATGTGAGAAAAAAAATGCAGTTACATGTACTTGGACAAAGCTGAAGTAGAGGTTAAGGCAAAGGCTTTGTAAAACGGGAGCATTTTGTAGGCGGGATTTGGAGAAAAAGAGACATTACATTTTCAGGGAGGAAATTCCAAGTAAAAGGGGCAGTGAGGAAAATGGGGGAAGCTGATGGAAGAGCAGGGCTGGCCTGCCCATAAAGCAAAGTGAAGCAGGCACCTCAGGCCAGGGGTGAGCAAACTTTTTCAGCAGGGGGCCGGTCCACTGTCCCTCAGACAATGTGGTGGGCCAGACTATATTTTGAAAAAAAAAATAATGAACGAATTCCCATGCCCCACAAATAACCCAGAGATGCATTTTTAAATAAAAGGACACATTCTACTCATGTAAAAACACATTGATTCCTGGACCGTCCGCGGGCCGGATTTAGAAGGTGACTGGGCCACATCCGGCCCCTGGGCCTTAGGTTGCCTACCCCTGCCTCAGGGGATGGAAGCCCTTGCAGCAGCGCCCCCACGGGTACCACACCTCCACTGCTGCTGGTATAGAAGTAATGCTGGCACTGGCGCCAATTTCCAGTGACATAGGAAAGGGGTGCTTCAGCAGGTGCAGTGCAGCGGCAAGGCAGCACTTCCTATTTCACCTCAAGGGGCACCTCAAGGGACACCCTTGTGCAAGGGATCAGGAGACTTTTGGCATCAAGGGTGAGAGAGTTGCAAGGAGCAAAGGACAAAACCAGGGATATATTGGGAAATATTAGCAGAAAGTCATGTTGGGGGTTGTACTGGTCATGGATGGAAATGAGAAGCATAGTGACATAGAAGAGCTGCTTCAGAGACACACATTTGAAAATAGATTGTAATGTAATGTAATGAGGCTGTTGAAAACAAACTATTCAAAACAACAACAATTGTCTTACAAGGAGGGCATGTTTCATTATATCATGTTTACGTATCAAAGATTATTTATAACCAAACATTTTAATTCTTGTTACCAAGTGAAAATGAGTTGGGATGCTAGAATGAAGAAAACAATTCATACCTGAAGTTCTTTGATTTTCTTCTGCAGCTGGATACCCAAAGTTTGCTCGTCTTCAATTTTGCTTTGCATTTGACTGTACTCAAAGTCTTTCCTATAAAGGAATTGAAGAGGCAGTTTAATTAAAAAGCTTCCCCATAAACATATTTTAATATGCAACTACAATTTACGATTTCCATACTTCTTCAGCTTTTCTTCTAGCTGCTGTTTATCATTTTCTAGATCCATTATGGATTCCTGGGCAAGTTTCAAGTCCCCTTCTAACTTTCTCTTAGCTCTTTCAAGATCCATGCGGATTTTCTTTTCCTGTTCCAAGGAACCTTCCAGCTGCAACGAAAGCTTAATGTTAGTGCCAGTCTCAGAGATTTTTATAGTGGGAAATTACTAATTCCTTGGGTTAAACTCAGTATTAACAAAGTATGAATTGAGTCCCTTTGCAGGGAATGGACATTTGCTAGCAGGAAAGTGAGCATTTCTTTATCTCCAACTAAGATGGGAGGCAAAAAAACCCCCAACACCCTTCAGAATCCTCCTTCCCCATTGTCACACAAATATCAGTACAAACTAAGGGTAGTGTTCCTTATCGACTATTGTTTTGCTAATGATGTGCTTCCAGAGGATCTCCTCTGAACTCAGAGACCTTTAAGCCAGTTTATTCAAGGGGAAACATGTATGTTAGCAGGAGAGCCCTGTGTCCTGTTATGGGTAATTTCCACTTGGGCACATTAACAGGCTCAAAAACAAACTTTGTTAACTTAGAGATGTTTCATTTTCATTTGTATACCACCTTTTTACATAGCTATAACTCAAGGCAGCTTATAACAATCCAGTCCAAAGCAAGTAAGTCATAATGAAAAAATATCATGCAAAGTTCAAGAATGACAGGGATTAGCTTTCTCACATCATCAACTTGCTGCTCCAGCTTGGTTTTCGCTTTAGTGAGAGTGTTAACTTTGTCTTCTTCAGCTTGTAGGTCATCAAGAGCTTGTTGATGGGCCTCTTGGAGGGCTTTCTTCTCCTTGGTTAATTTCACAATAGTTTCATCCAAAACTGCCATTTCTTCTGTTAGGTTCTTCACCTACAAAACGCAGCATAAGATTGTTGATGGTGTTGAGATCAGCTGAAATACTGATTAAGGACATACATTGTTAAACTAGGATCATTGTAAGCTTACTATTTATTTTGTCCTTAACTTGCTGTCTTTAATTGCAGAGGTCGAGGCACGAGATGGGAAGCCATTTTACATAAGAAATTAGCTATTTGTAACATGAGAGTGAAAAGTGTGACAATTTTTCAAAACTTTATATGGCAATTTAATATCTTGGCAGATAGAACGGGAAACGGCATTTTGAAGGCAATATTAAAGGTTACCTTGTTTTCAGTGGCATGCTTTTCTTTTTCCACCTTAGCCAGTGTTAACTCCAGGTCATCAATATCTTTCTTCAGTTCAGAGCACTCATCTTCCAGTTTCCTTTTCTTGGCTGTCAGCTCTGCATTCAGCTCTTCTTCATCCTCCGCTCGTTCAGTCAGCTCCTTGATTTTTGCCTCCAGCTGGATTTTGGTTTTGATCAGCTGGTCACACCTTTCCTCAGCATCTGCCAAACTTTCACTTTCCTTGTTAGAGAAAAGTGTATCATATGTATTATCATTCAACTCCATCAGGCAGTATAACCATATACCACTTTCTAAATTGCTCCCCCCTTTAAAGGCAGCTAAAAGCTTTGACTTCTCTCCATTTTATCTTCATAACTGGCATCCAAACCAATTCCAGGTCATCAAGGTGGCTTTAGACTTGTGTTTGTCAAATGACAGCCACACATGACATGCTGCTTTAAAAACTGGTAAGGGGAGGGAAGGTTTTCAAAGACCATTTCTGTTATGGCATGACGGATGTCTTCTGTTCCAGGGGATTGGAGAACAAACAAACAAAAAAACATCACACCAGCTGGACACAAATTCATAGAAATTCCTAAGCATGTCTTTGCATCTCAGCCCATTAGTGCGTATCTTTTTGCAAGATGGACCATTCAGATCCAACATCATAATCAGTTCCACCTTCCCACTATATTTACACCTTCTCTTCCATCTCTGTCTTTGAATTCAAGATTTGGTGGTCTCTCTCTCTCTCTCTCTCTCTCTCTCTCACACACACACACACACACACACACACACATATATATATTGCAAGTGACACTGTAGCATTAGTTCAAGATGGGATTATCTGTGGTGTACCTATATAGCCAAAAAGGAAATGCAATACAAAAGAAGACGGGAGGAGTTTTGTGGTGCCAGTGTGACCTCTAAGACTGTATGCTGTTTAATGTCTCTTGTTTACTGAGAATAATTCATGGTGGGTTGCTGTGTGTGTGTGTGTGTGTGTGTGTGTGTGAGAGAGAGAGAGAGAGAGAGAGAGAGAGAGAGTATAAAGGCTATGTTTGTAAGCTTTTTCAACTGCTTTTGTTACCATTTGACTTTAACTGGCTGTTCTTCAAACTTAGCATAAGTAACTGTTCTGGCTGAAGGAAGGAAGGATCTGAAAAGGATCCAGCCAGTAGGCAACCTAGCTGTAGCAAGTTTTCCTGCAATAACTGATGGAAGGTCAATTCCCTTCTCAATTACAGCAAAGGTGACTGGTCATCTGCTGCCCAGGGTGCCAGGTGCAAACAAAGGAAGGACCAGCCAAATGCAAGATTGACAGCAATAGGAAGGAGCGTGACACGAGGCAAAACAGCCCCATAACGGAAAAAGGCAGCTCATGAACAGCCTGAGATGGATGTGAAGGGCAGCAGGGTAAGTAGCGGCATGTCAGAGTACAGATCTTACTGGGAGCTTGCTGTGAAGCAGCTGACGCAAGCTAGAGATCTCAACTGGGAACAGCTGACTGATGGGGAGAGGGGAAAGCCTGATGAGATAGTGATAATTTAATAATTTGCTTAGAGCACCACATTTCCTAAAACTGACCATGAGGAGATATTTGTGAATTACTCACAGACTGCACTTGAAGCTGCAAGTCATTTTTCTCCTGCAGCAAAGAGACCATTTTCTCTTCCAGTTCCTTCCTTTTGGCTTCAGATTTAGCAAGTTCTTCTTTGGTTTTTTTAAACTCTTCTTTCATATTGGCAAATTCTTTCTCTGCCTCTGCACTCTTCAGCAGTGGCTTAATCTTGAAAAACAGCTTCATCCATGGCCAGTGTTTGACGTTCATGAACGAGCGAATGTTGTACTGGATGGTGAAGATAGCTTCCCTGTGATGGAACCAATTCACAGAGTTACTCATTGCGGAAAGTTAGTTTTCCTAAGCAAAGCTCGGGAGCTCCTTAATGAGGCTTCAACTGCAAAATTTCAAGAGGCTCACCTGCAAATAATTAAATGAATATGCAACTACTTGACGATTTATTTCCCTTAACTCAGGGGTGGGGAAACCTTTTAAGCCCAGCGGCTACATTCCCTTCTGGGACCACATGCCAGAGGGTGGATGGGGCCAGAGGCAAAACTAGATAGAGCAGGGACATCCAGCTCCCAATAGATTGCAGTCTACTCACAGTATAAAAAAAACTGGCAGTGATCTACCTATTTTCATTGGATGAAACACAGCTGTTGAGCTTTTTTGGGAATGCCAAAGTTGTGGAGCTTTTTGGGGGGGAGCCAGAGTTTTTGAGCTTTGTTTTTAGGAAGACAAAGTTGTGGAGCTTTCTTTTCTTTTTTTTTGGGGGGGGAGATCACTGAGGGGCCAAAGATCCTCCAGGATCTACCAGAAACACCCTGTCATCTACCAGCAGATCACGATCTACCTGTTGGACATGCCTGAGATAGAGCAATAAAATTTTACAATTGCGCAGTAGGCTAGTTTCTCCATTCACACCCTGTTCTCCATCCAGGAAAGCAAATTGAAGTTCAAGGGCACATTCCAGGCAGGCAAAAACACTCAGAAGGATGCAGAGGCGGCCCAGTGATGAGTGGAGAGGGTCAGATAAGCCTGAGGTTGCCCACTTGAGCAAAATAGTGTGCATCACCCCTCTTCCGAAAAATCTGATTTAGCACCTACAGTTAACAGAATTTCAAGAGACCTGTAGCAGATATCTTTTGGTGCAAGCCCAACCATATCTACTCAAAAGTAAGTCCATTGGTGCTTTCTGCCAGGTAAGTGAGGTTGGGATTGCAGCTTAAGCAATTAGTTTCAGTTTGCCAGCATTTCTATGTATAAAAGAAGAGGTGAGGTCTGCTCCTATAGCCCAAGGAGATTTTAGCAGCATGATAGGGTTACATAGGCACAATACAGAGGGGGGCAGGAGAAGTGGAAATTTTAAGGAGTGTTTCAAAAATATTATTTGTAGGGTATCTTTCCTCTAATACTTCTGGGGAATCAAGGTAAGGGGGGGAGGCCCTGCATCTAGTAAAGTGAAGCTCCCTGGTGTAAACCTGGGGGAAGCGTTATACCTTCTTTCCACCATTTTTTGGTATTCTGTTCTCATGAGGTACCCTCTGCACATAGCTTGTGTGCGAGTGATGAGCAATGCTAGACGTTCGTCTCTCATCTCTTCCAAAAGGCCCAGCAACCCAGCCTTGAAAAACACCTAAAAAGAGAAGGCAAAGTATAGTCGCTGCCAAAGTAGAGCCACTGCTTGTACTCTTCTCAGCACAGAGAAGTGCTTACTTTGGTGTGTCCAAATTTGTACTGGGTGTGATCAATATCAATAGATCCCAGCAGTTTCTCACAGGCTTTCTTGCTGTCCATAAACTGGCCCTCTGGGATAGCACTAGCATTCAGAACGCGGTATCTGTCCATTTAAACACAAACAGGTTTTAGCGCTGTAAACAGTGGAGAAGGAAGAAGCTCTTTCCCACTAGCAAACACTTCTAAACAGCTTAGGTAGCTGCCCATAAATAGGCAGCAAGATTGTGGTTAGTTTGAGGAGGCTATGATACTTTTTATCCAAATATTTATTTGTATTGTACAAAATCCTAAAGGGAAGTTCCCCAGGCGAAAACAGTGAGGGCAGGGCAGCATTAAAAAGCATATTTTCTGCAAAAAAATCCCATTGAATCTAAATTATAGTATAGAAAGTGATGCTCAAGCAGGCACAGGTGTCATTGTTATCCAGAATTCTAGACAGTGTTTTCCTAACAAATTGCCTCAATGCAAATTAGGAAGATCACAATAAATGTAGCTGAGACCTTTGTTTAAAATCCCCATATAAGATTCTGTTTGGAAATCCCTTCCTGCAGATTCGAATGCCTTCAAGCACTCCGTTACACCGTAGCTGGTGCAGAACAAGCCTGTGATCCATTGCACCTGTGGAAGAGAAAACCTAAATAGCAGCTTTCCCTGATACTCGACTGAACTCCTGCTGGAAATTGATGTCAGATTGTCTTAGTTACCTGGAGTTTTAGTTTCATTGGGGATGATGCAGCGCACAAAATGTGGGTGAGTTGTCCGCAAGTTGGTCATCAGTTTGTTCAAATTTTCCTGTAATTTGGAAATTTATATTAAATGCTGTTAAAATTTTATTATTCTGATAAAAGGAGCCATATTATATTTATTTACAAATGTTCTTCTTCTTCCACATACCCTAAAATAAAATTGAAATGTGTAGGCTAATAAGGTCTGCTCCCCCAAAATGGAAATAAGATTAACTTATTTGTTACATTTCTAAACCTTTTTATATACAAGCTTAATACCCATAAGCACACCTTTAATATTGTTTATTTTATCATTTCTAATTATTATACTTTCTGATCCCTTTGTAATTTAAGTAGATGACGATCACATGAAAAAAGCAAAATTATTGGGGTGTGTTGTTGTTGTTTTTTAAAATGTACCCACCTCAGATGCATGATCCAGTTTAGTCCAGCATTCAGTTTCCAACAAAGGATCAAAGTCAAATGCATCACTGGGTGATATATGCTCTTAGACACATCTATAAGCCGTCTACCATTTGAGCTAATGGCACCACATATACAAACTACTGACTATCCAATTAATGAGATTTGCTTCCACAAAAATATATTTATTGCAGCGGGGCACCTGTCTTTCTGAGGATGCCTGCAAGCCTTACCCTGAAAAGTGCAGAAACAGTTTGGAAGGAAGACCCCTTCTTCTTGGCAGCTTTCTTCTTAGTAGCACCACCACTTTCAGCTGCAAAGCAAGACGTAAGTACAATTGGCGATATTTCTGGTCAGCCATTCTGGCCATCCTTCTAACCATGGTCAGTGCAAGAGGTCACGCAGTTTTAAGCCAAATATAATAGATCAGGGTGGCCCAAATTTTCATACCAAGTGGGCCAAAAGACACGGAACCCACAGTTCACACACTACCTTGTTACAGAGGTGGGGTGGGGAGTGAGGCCAAAATTTGACACACCCCCCCAAGTCCTTACAGTGCCTTCCCAAAGCTGGCTAAGTGAGGCGCCAGGCTTTGGGGAGGAGGCTTTGGCTTGGTTCTAGAACCCTCACACCGCCTGCCCAAAGCTAGGAAAGCACTAACTAGGCTTTGGGAAGGAGGAGGAGGACTCTAGGACCCTGTCAGAACCCTCGCACCTTCTGCCCAAAGTCCAGCACCTTGCTTAGCCAGCTTTGGGAAAGCAGCATGAGAACTGGGGGGGGGGGGTGTGCATCAAATGTTGCCAGAAAAGGCCTTGAGGGCCATGTGTTGGACCACTCTGTAATAGATGAAGATAACATACCATCCTCTATGGTAGCAAAGGCAGCATAAAGATTGGCCAGAATCTTAATGGATGATTTCTGATAGAGTCCCACAACAGTTTCATTCAAAGGGTCTTTGTTCTTCTCCAGCCAGCCAGCGATATTGTAATCCACAATCCCTGCATAGTGGACCAAGGAGAAGTGGGCCTCAGGCTTGCCTTTGACAGGCTTAGGTTTCTGGAAATTAGCAGATTTCCCAAGATGCTGGTCATAGAGCTTGTTCTTGAAAGAAGTGTCAGTTGCCTTAGGAAACATGCACTCCTCTTCCAGGATGGAGAAAATGCCCATTGGCTAAATGGAAAAACAAACAAGTTTTATTTCAAATATATATTTCTATGAAGTGGATATTTATTTACAAGGCAACAGGGGTGGATCTACTATGAAACTAATGAAGCATAAGCTTCAGGGGCCCTAATCCCGGAGGGGTCCCAGAAGTGACGTTGTTCCACATTGCTTTGAAAAAATTGGGTCTAGTAGATCCAATTTCAGTCACATGACTCAAACGGATTAATTTTTTGCTGTATGCATTTCAACAATTCCAAAGTTTGAGAATCAGTAGCATAGATGTTGTAAAGGTGAAGTGTCACAGTACAGCAATTTTAAGCAAAATCTGAGATGTAGTAGTGTGTGTGTGTGTGGTGTGATCTGTCATGGAACAACCCCACTGAAGAAGATAACAGTGGTTACCCAGACCTTGTTGCTGGTCGTGAAGGGGTCCCAATAACAGTTCAACTTTCAAGGCCTCAAAAATCAAGGTCTGCCACTGCAAGACAATATGGCAAATGTACCTTCTCAATAAGCTCAATGCAGGCAGCCAAGTCCATTCCAAAGTCTATGAAAGTCCATTCAATCCCCTCCTTCTTGTATTCTTCTTGTTCCAGCACAAACATGTGATGGTTGAAAAACTGTTGCAGTTTCTCATTGGTGAAGTTGATGCAGAGCTGCTCCAGGCTGTTGAACTAACAACAGAATATATGATGTTAATATGATGGCTTTGGCTTCAAAGGTACACAGGTAAGCAGTTTTTAGAATTAATTCTTCACAATTTTTAGAGAAAAGAAGGAGGCTATGCAGAAGGGAATAGTGGAATATTTTCTTAATTAATGGTACCTCTTTGAGGTTAGGGAGGAACTTGTCCCTCTCCAAAAGGGAAGAGAAGCTGTGAGCATGGGGAAATTATTCTTCCCCTTCCCCAGCTCCCCATATCACCCATTACAACCATGCTCTGGGACAGAGTGCACAAGGCAAAATACATTTATATAAATATTTATAAGCCGACTTTCTGGAACAAGTTCAGCCTAGGCAGTTAATTTGGCTTTTACAAGAGAGGCAAGAAGTTACAATGGGTCCACATACCTCAAAGATTTCAAAGCCTGCAATATCTAAGACCCCAATGAAGTGTTGCCTGGACAGCTTTGTATCCAGCTGTTGGTTGATGCGAAGTACCATCCAGAAAAATAGCTTTTCATAGACAGATTTGGAAAGGGCATTGACAGCATGATGCACCTGCAGGCAACAGTCCAGACAATTAGCGGCCAGTACATAGTTAAACAGTGTTGCTGAAACAAGTTACTGCACAAGTTAGAGCTCAATTGGTATAGCATAAAATGGTTAATCTCAGGATTGTGGGTTTGAGCCCCATGTTGGGCAAAATATTCCTGCATTGCAGGGAGTTGGACTAGAAGACCCTAGGATATGGAATGACCCAGGAATAATAGTGTTCGCTAGCTAAGATGGAAACTGAATGATCCCAGCTCAGAAACCCACCACAAGAGGTGAGTAGTTTAAATATCTGGTCTTTCTGCTTCAAACTTCTCCTTCCAAGTTGGGTTGGGGAATACAAGTTGCTTTACCACAGGGCTTCCTGAAAGAAGATGATGATGTTACTGGGTGTCATGTAGATGTTGTCTCATCTCACCAGAAATTCCTCTCTATCTATCCCAAACCATTGCAAATGCCCTATGGATTCCCTGCTGGTGTGACCTTTTCTGAATAGTGCTCCAGTGGCATTAATCTAGCTGGGATGGATGTTACCAGAAGAAAACAGATTTCCCCCCCAAACTTGTAAATCCTTACTAAGCAGCATACTGAAAGGAAGAAATGTACCTTGCCTCAGTAAGAGCCCCTCACATAAGCTAATACATGTTTTTGATCTGATCCATGGCCTCACCTGGTCCACTGTTTGACCTTTGGTCACATATTCATTTCCCACTTTCACTCGGGGAAAGCATAGGGCTTTCAGTAAATCTGAAGAATTCAGGCCCATCAGATAAGCTGCTTTGTCAGCCTCTACAAAACAACATATGAGAAGCAAATATGGATGGAACTCTTTCAGGACAGCCAGAAAGCAATAATTATTTGAGAATGGGATAGTCACAATTAACGTTGTAGCTGCCATTGTAATTTACTCATTAAAATTATGACAGGGAGAGTGATTCAGATTAATTGCCAAAAGCTGAGGAAAAACTGTATATAATCTCTTTTAATGTGAAATCTTTCCAGGGATGCTTTGCACATCTCACATGAAAATTCTCCACCCACCACCATGAGATCTGGAAACTGGCTTTTTTTAATGGTGTATGCCAGAGATCTGTTACCTTCACTGCCATCTGGCTCTGCCTGCTCCTCTCGTGGTTTCTGCTTAAACTTCATGTTCCCATAATGCATAACTGCCCCAGTTAGTTTATAGATTCCAACTCTCTCTTCAGCAGTGAAGCCCAGGATGTCTATAGCCGTCTGTAAGATAGTTCATGCAGCAATTAGCTGAAATTCTTACTCAGTATTTATATTAGTAGCAGCACTTATACTTACATCTGTAGCTATTAGTTCCTCTTGGTCATCTATGCTTTGTACTGAAATCTCCCCTTGGCTTATAAATGGGTAGTCATAAGGGTTTGTTGTAATGAGAAGCATTTCTGAAATGAAATTAGAAGAGTCTGATAATCGCCACATAACATCTTAGATTAAGATACAGAAGGAGAGTAAATGGTTCTGAGCAATTCTCTCTCTCCCTCTCCCCACCCAGTTCTGTGTAGCTCTGGTTGAGCAACTAGCATAAGATCCTCTTTTGCTTTACCAGATAATCTGAGACATTCAGGAAGGAAATAAATGAGAATTCTGCTTACCAATAAGTTCAGGCTTCTTATTGGAGAGAATCTGGTAGAAAATATGGTAACTTCTCTCAGCCTTCAGCTGAAAAGTTACTCTTGATTTTTCCAGCAGATCTGCAACAAAGATTCACATTTAATGTTTGTATACCCGGTTTAATATTTGACTGGCTGTGTTCCAATCAGGATGCTTACAGGTCTCAATATCTGCAGAGGCCAGCTTTCCAGTGGCACCAAAATGAATCCGAATGAATTTGCCCTGCAAAGTACAGAGGAAAAAAGTCATAACAGAGATCCAGGTCCTTTCAGAAAACACAGCTACCAGGTATGATCTATTATGGATTTTTCATTTTAACATTTTTGCTTGTTTGTTTATTGGAATTGCTCCTTGTGTTTCTGGATGGGAGGGGCATTGATTTCTGTGTTAAGTTTCTATTTTTAATGTAAGGTGTTAGTTGCTTTGGTGGCTCAGTTGAAAAACCAAAAGATGAGATACACCATATTGGCCTGAATATAAGCCACACTTTTTTTTCCAAATTCCGACCGTGAAAAGTTAAAGTGTGGCTTAAATTCACAACCTTACAAAAATTGGCTTTTATAATATCGCTGTAGGATTTTCTTCTACATTTGCCATTTATGGGTGAGAGTGCCTGCGGAATTTTAAGGGAGTGTTTTATATTTGGGTATTGTCTTCTTCTTTTTTTCCCTTCGGATTTTAAAGGTGCGGCTTATTTGCTGGTGCGGATTATATTCGGGCCAGTATGGTAACTGTTTCAATAAACAAATGATTTCTGTAGACAGGGCCAGTCCTCTTAGTAGGCGGAGTGAAGCAGCTGCTTCAGGTAGCAAATGTTGAGGACTGATGCTAGAGGTGTTGAAGGACAAATCTGTGTGTGCTGTACAGCCTGTCCTGTGCCTCCTAAGCTAGTCTGCTAACCTCAAGTACATTAGAAAATGCTGTTCTACTGCTAGAGCTGAATCCCAGCTTTTGGCTATTTGCATTTATTGATGTGCACAGCTCAGCTTCCTTCTCTGAAATGCATCAATTTGCAAGCTGCTTTCTTAAAATGAGATAAGTTTAGAAGACATGAAAAGATGCTACTGAAGCACTTCAAAGTCTTGGTACTGATGTACAACTTATCAAAGACAAACAAGAATTTGAAATCTTTACGTAAAACTGATATGTGAATTGCCTCTTAATTTCTCAGCAACTACAAAGCAAGCCACATCTCTTCAGCGGGACTTCCTCCAGGGCAACACCTTCATAATCAGTCCCAGGATGTGAAATGCAAACACAATAATGAGAGAGCTGATATTATTGGCTAAAAAATTGATAATGACTTTTAGATCCTGCAATGTATGCAACACTCACAAAGCGAGAGGAATTGTCGTTCCTGACAGTCTTGGCATTTCCAAAGGCCTCCAATAGGGGATTGGCACTGATGATCTGATCTTCAAGTGTCCCCTATAAAAGGAAAGGAAAAGAAATATTTGAAAAGTGAATAATAAAGCAATGGAAGCATCAGCTATTGAATGTACATGGATAAATACACAAGACTTTGGGCACAATGCTGTGCTCACAATGCTATATTCTACAGCTAAGTGTTAACTTTCCACATTAGTTTTCATGAAAAACTACCCCTTAACTTGTTACACTCTCCAATTTGACCAAGTCTTAATTAGATCCTTAAGTCTGATTAACGTGAAGAATGCCTGGGTCATGAATGGACCTTGAGTCATAATTATGTTCATTTTAGGACAAGTGATTGGTCTTGGGTATTCAGATACAGGTGATGTGTTCATTATTCCCTGAACCAAGCAGGGATCTGAAAGTGACTCAAGGGTTCAAGTGAGAAGGTGTCTGTTGCATGCATCCTTATAGCTACTGTATGATCCCTTCTCAGTTTGTTTGGTTTTTTTTTTCGAAGTTTGACTCTGAATTGCTCTGGTAGGGGAGGAAGGGAATGAAGAAATGAAAGAATGGAAAAGGGAGGAAAAGAAAGGAAGAGAGACAGGAGACAGGAAACTGTAAGAAACTAATGGTGAATTAAGAAACAGTTTGTGGCCACGCCTTTCATACTACATCCTTGTTCCCTGGAACAAGATACAAAAGTGTGGCTAGAACAGCAGGAAATTCTCTGTGCATCTCAACTAGAACCATTCCTGTGTGAGGAATGATTTGTCCTTTCTACTACCTGGACAGCTGTCCATGGTACTGTGTTGCTTAGCCTTAGAGGCACCCTTAGATTAGTGGCTGGATATAGCCACATTCCACAACCCGTTTCGGGCAGAGGAAGATAGGTAATGCAAAAAAAGAAAAAGAACAAAGAACAACATACTCTTCAACCACTTCCCTTTCTCAGCAGTTGCCGTGAAAATTATTGAGATGCTGTATGCTACATAGCTTTTTATTGTAACAGCTCTGGAAGCAAGCGTCATAAGGGCGTCACAGAATGAATTAATTATTGCTTAGAAATCAACAGCCCTTATTTTAAAGAAAAAGCATGGTTAAAAAAATCTTCATGAGGCTATCCAATGTGGATCCAGTAAGTGAAGTCTCAGGGCTTGGTGGATTGTGATACTTTGGCTGTAAGCCCCATTATTTCTTAACTGATGAAGGAAATTCTATAGACCTGATCACTTAACAGAACAGAGTACAGTTGTACCTTGGTTTTTGAACAGCCTAGTTCTCGAATGTTTTGGCTCCCAAACGCCGCAGACCTGGAAGTGACTATTCCGGTTTGCAAACTAATTTTGGAAGCCGAACGTCCAACGGGGCTTCCAATTGGCTGCAGGAGCTTTCTGCAGCCAATCAGAAGCCGCACTTTGGTTTCCGAATGTTTTGGAAGTCGAACGGACTTCCGGAACAGATTCCAAGGTATGACTGTATAACCAGTCAGGAAGTTGTTCAGAGTCTATGGTTCTTCAGCAGTGCCTTTTGTATGCTTACAACCACAGGTTTATTTGCACTAATGCCAGCCCATCTTGTCCTACCTTCATCTTGGACTGAGATTCCTTTTTCTTAGCTCCTTCTCCAGTAGCTGCAATTGTTGCAAAATACTGGATGACACGCTTGGTGTTGACAGTCTTTCCAGCACCAGATTCTCCACTGTCATGATAAAAGCAAGCAAGCATCATGTAAAGAAAAATGGAGGACCATTACTTATGTTATAATTGTACTTTGCCAATAAGAAGTAGGACAAACCCAAAGCATCTGCTTACGTGATCAGGATAGACTGGTTTTCGCGATCTGCCAAAAGGAAAGAGAGAAGCATGCTCATTATGCTGTAGAGGCATATGCTGAGTTATAGGTTCAACCACTGGATTAATTTCCCTCAAATCTGGGCATGTGATAAAGGTTTACTAAGCCTGCTGATATCATGATTGTTCCACCAATTCCGTTCTGCTTATAACACCTTATTCCCCTTCCAGTTGTGAAGTATACGTACCAGTTAGCATGAACTGATAGGCGTTGTCAGAGATGGAGAAGATGTGGGGAGGCACTTCTGTGCGCTTTTTGCCCCGATAGCCAGCCACCACTTCTGGATTGTATACAGGCAGCCATTTGTATGGATTAACAGTGACACAGAAGAGGCCCGAGTAGGTCTGCATGAAAACCAATAAAAATACTGTTAGACTCTGTCCCTTTGGGGATTCCTTTCTGTGGACCAGGATAGCACCACTTACATAAATCATCCAGGAGCTGTAGCGATCTTTGAGGTTATACAAAACAGCAGGTTCATGCAGATGCGTCAGCATTGCCATGTCCTCAATTCTGTCAAACTTAGGTGGGTTCATAGAATACACGTCATCTGGCTTGACCGTCAGAGTCTGAAATGCAAAGAAGGAAGGACTTTCGATGAAGAATGGCTATGCCACAATGTAAGTTTGCAATACAAATGAAATTATTTCAGTAGTGATGGCATATATTTAGGACCCAAACTATTTTGCGATTTTTTTAAATAATTGTAAGTTTTAAAAACTTTTTAATGTTGTGTTTTAAATTATTGTAACCCACCCTGGGATCTTGGGGTGAAATGTAGGATGGTGATGATGATGATGATGATGATGATGATGATGATACCACCACCTATCTTCAGGAAAGACCGGAAACTCTTTGTGTAAAAATTAATATACCTATTATAGAGATGTTTTCAGTAGCTCATCCCAGCAGTTTAAATGCTTTGCAAATTTTGTCCCAATTATGATCAGAACAATTCAGTTGGAAAATCTTAGTGCATGCTTATTGAAAAGGAGGACTCCACACCCCACCTCAAATCTTCTAAGACACTCACCCTGCCATCATCTGTGTCCACGGTAGTTTTGCCACCTTCAGTGCCCTTGATTTTCCCTTTGGCATATTCCTCCTTTGGATCAGCCACAAAGCAATAGGTCTTGGCATCAAAGGGTTGGTTCTGAGCCTCTATTCGCTCCTTCTCAGATTTTCGGAGAAAAGGGGCAGCCACCCCAAAAACCTCCATTTCTGCATCACTGCTCATTGCTGCAGCTAAACATGAGACAGGAGGGTCAGTCCTTATTCTGTGGAAGTCTAGGAAACTTGAACTAGAGACATCATGTTCAGACAATACCAGACATGGTCCCTATTCCTAAATCTAATAGAGTGTGCAGCAGCGTGAATGATCCCTTTTGTAAGCAGAACAGAAGGTCCAGCTATTCCCACAAACTTCCATTTTCTCTGTAATCCTGACATTATGTACTACTCCAGGGGTATACAATGTACAGGCAGGGACCGGGGTTACATCCCAGACCGCCGCCCCCCCATGTCAGTGGGCCCATGTAAGACCGCATTGCACCACCCTGTTCTGCTCCCACCCCGTTCCAACCCATTTTGTGACATTTTTGTGATGTCTTTGGGTCACTTTCAGATTTGGGCCAATGTACATGGACAAGTTTAAAACAGTCATTGCCTTTAGTGCCACCCAGGTGTTATTGGACTCCAGTTCCCATCAGCTCAAGCCAGTGGTGATGATGGGAGTTGAAGTCCAAAAACACCTGAAATATGTGGCATTGGATAGCTCACACTAAATTCTGGGCACACTCTCCCTTCAGTTTTCTATAATCCAATCGTTATGTCTCCTGAAAGATCACTAGCTTACTTATGTCTACCTATTTGCCCTTAATATGCTTCTTACGTTGCTTTATTTTTATCTGCAACTGTCTAAGAACTTTGTTAAAGGGCAAAATATCAATACCAAGGAGAATTAAGAATGAATATAAGTAAATTGCCATTTTGAAGCAAATAACAATAGTGAGGATAGTTTAGCATCCATGAAATAGTTGCACAAATACAAAATCTGGAATCTAGAAAAGAATGCAGCACCTTGCAATTGATTATTTTTTTAAGTTTCAAAAGGAAGCATAATAATTTGAAAGAAATAATGAAATACAGAAGTAATTATCACAATTGCATCCTGCCCTGTGATAATTTTGACAGAAAACAGAAATTATGCAAAACAATTGCATGTAACATAGCCTGATTTGTATATTCGAGTCAAATTAGTTACTTTGGTATAGAATTGTTATTATTATAATTCTGTGAATGGTCTATCTGGTGCAGAAAAAAATCAGTTGTTTACATTACCTTTGGTAGGATCACCCCCCTTTTTGGTAGGATCACCCACCCAAAGAGACCAAATGTGGCTTGCTTGCTTGCTTGAGTGCTTTTAAATCTAGGCATCTAACATATGTTGCTTGTCATAGCAAGGCCTGAGATGGGTGGGTGGTTTTTTTTTTAGTTCTACACATTCCTTAAGCATAGTTCTTTGGTGAGGAAGCACCTCTGTTGTGCCTCCTACTTTCCAAGTTACATTTTATTCGCTCAGAACATGGGATGAGATGAACAAGTAAGATGGTAACAGGAACTCCTGGGCAGGGGGAAAACTTGGTTTACTCCCACTTGCAGCGTTCCTGCACTCAGTGTAAATGGAAGCCCCCTTTTCTTTCATCAGGTTGTGTGTGTGTTGCTGTTGAATGTCCCTGTGTACTGGGAAAGGGGAGGAAGGAGAGAAGGGGGTAGTGGCTGTGAAAATATAATATTACTTGAGATATGAAGTGGCACCTGTGCTTAGCGGAACGTTGATTGAATTCTGCAGTCTCTGTGTTGAGTGGATGGGAAGTAGCATGTGTCTGCATGTGCTGTGAGTGAGAAACAAAGAACCTTCAACCATCTGCTGCAGGCAGTTTCAGGGATGGAGCTGCTGCTTCTGATGATGAGAGATTAGGGATCTCACTTGGGAAAGAGATCATATTAAACGTCTTCCGGAGGAGTAGCCATGTTCCTCTATTGCAGTGAAAACAACGGAGTGTTGTGGCTGCTTAAAAGACTAACACATTTATTGGCGATAAGCTTTCAAAGATTACAGTCTACTTCATCAGAGGTGTGAAGTGTTCTCCTTAGTTATAGGGAGGTGGTTTGTGGGGAGGATTGTAAAGGCGAGGTCAGAGAGAAATGAAATGCAGAAAAAGTATAGATAGTGACAATTACATACTTAGCAATGGTAATTCACATAATAGTTCACAATGACACAGACATCCTGGCAATGGTAAGCCAGTGAACACATAAAAACCTAAACATTATTTATTTCGCTTTCATCCACAAGTGATAACATTCAAGTGCCTGATGTATTGTAATTCAGGGACTTGCCTATTTGTAAAATGCAGGTGGGCATTGTTGGCAGATGATGACACATATCACATTAGCAGATGTGGAGGCGAATGAACCCCTGAAGTTGTGAGTGACATTATTAGGTCCTGTGATAGTGTTTCCAGAGTAGATATGCAGAGCGCGATAGAATCATAGAATTGTAAAGCTGGAAGGGACTACGAGAGTCCTCTAGTCCGTCCCCCTACAATGCAAGAATCTTCTACCCGATGTGGGGCTCGAACCCATGATTAAGAGGCAGCCCTGTTTAGGGAAGTTTTTACAATGTGTAACATTGTAATGTATTTTTAATCTTTATTGGAAGCTGCCCAGAGTGGCTGGGGAAATCCAGCCAGATGGGCGGGGTACAAATAATAAATTATTATTACAGTATTATTATTATTATTTATTATTATCATGCTGTACCAGCTGAGCTACCCAAGGCATCTGGATCTGCCAGAGGGGCTGCTTCCTATCTTTTTTGTATGGGCTATTGTTGCTGCTAAGTAGCTGTTTTTGGTAGGGGTGCTATCTGAATGTCAGTATATAGACCTACCACCTAAGGCCTGTGAGAGAATGAGGGTACATTTCAGCCTTCCAAGACACTCTGTAAAAGTTCTTAAACTAGTCATCCTAGAACAAAATACCTTCAAAGGGAGAGTGTGAAACCAATGAATTACAATTTATCAACATTTTCATTTGGAAAGATCCAACATTAGTCATGCTAGGAGTAGTTCCATTGACTTCTGTGGGTCTACTCTGAATGTGACAAACATTGACTGTCACCTGTGAACTGAACTGAGACAAAGGATTTTTTTTTTAGCACAATACATGTGTTAATTGGCTCACCGATGTCAGGGTCATTAAGAACTATTATTTATCTGATGCCCTTTTAAATGTGTGGTAGGAGGGGGGATTATTGATTTGGTTTTGTTCTTATTTTCATTATGCATTTTGTGTTTTTTATAATGTAATTTTCTGTTGCGAACTGCCCTGAGATCTACAGGTAAAGGGTGGTATACTAAATAACTAAGTACTTTTCTACATTTTATTTCTCTCTGACCTCACTTTACACAACCCCCTCATGTGTATATGCACTAATAACTCAAGATAACACTTCATGCATCTGATGAAGTAGATTGTAGTCCATAAAACTTCATGCCATTTTAAATTAGTTCATCTTTAAGATGCTGTAAGTCTCTTCCTCAAATACTGAATGCCGGAAAATGATAACATAAGTGCATGGGAGATTGGTTTTTCCACAAAATGGTCCGCCTATTTCTTAGAATGTCATTCCTTCACCCACAATTTGCAGGCAAGAAAGTCAAAGTAGAGGGAGGTACTTTCCCTCTCCTCCATACACAAGCACAGAAGCACTGCAGTTATTATCACTCCACAGCAGACTGACTGAGAAAATGAAATTGCATCACACAAAAAGTATCAATAAATGTAATTTGGGAGGTGGGGTAGGGGTGGGACACATAGCGCCACACCTTGACTTCTCACCTTTTTATTTTCCACTCCCAACAGAAAGAAGAAAGGAACTGGATGAAATAAGACGTCTAATCTAGAAAGGAGCAGACAGCGTAAGCATTCATGAGTCCAGGATCCTCAACAGCTGAGAATTTTTTAGAATCTCAAAATACACTACAGAAATGGACCCTCTTCCCCCTAAAATTCCTCCTCAGAGCAAAGCGCCTTTAAGCTCAGCTAAAGTATAGCTGCCCTTATTGTCTAAGTTAATACTTGGTTGCTCTGAGATCTTTCCCAAAGTGGGAAGCTCTGGAGTATGTTGCCCATATTGCAGGAAGGAGGGGGTAGGGAATGGGGGTGGAGGGAGAGAGACTGATTATCAAACTTACCTCTCACAGCTCGCAGCCACAGGTCAGCCTTTCATCTCCTCCAGCTTTTATAGGCTGTGATTCTTCTCTTAGCTCAACCCCTCTCTATATTTGGAAATCAGAGACTGGTCCTAAAGCCTGCTTGCCACTTATACACTTATTTACCCTCAGAAAATGTATTAATAGAAATGACCAAGTTTAGTCATTATTTATCAGTTGTGATACTTTGGCATGGAAGCTAACCATTTCTTTAAACTTGGGAAGTAATGCCAGTGCAGGAGAGATCTGGTGTTTGATCCCTTTAAAAAAGAGAGTTTGTGACAGTTTTTCCATCTGGCGCTCTTATTGGATCAAATCCTGCAAATATACTTGCATTTTAGTAGCATGGCAAACAGCTATTTTATCAATTACATTTTAAGAATCTGTTACATTTTAGACACTAAAATGCAACATCTGAGATTCCCAAACACATGTGCAATATATATATATACACACATGCATTTGCCTGCAGTTTGAACCCATATGTGGAATATGTACTTTCCTGGAATAATGTGTGAAGAAGCATCCACTATCAGCAGGAATGTTGACACTAAAGAAACACTCTTCTTTTTTGTTTTGCAAAGCAAAAGCCTCAGGTAAAAATGACAGTAAGAAAACAGAACACTGGGAATTAAGCATAGATGGTCATGTGTCCATTCACACACACAAACACACTGCAGGTAAGTGTGCGTGAGTATATGCTCCATCTGGTTGAGGGAGATCATGTGGGCTTTCTGCCATCCCAATTGGTCCTGCTCGCATGATTACAATGGTATAGGCTGCGCTATAAGGGATTTAACTCCCTTTCTGTGTTAAAAAGGAAGAGGGGTAAGAAGGTACAGAAGGGCAAGCTTTGAAAGAGTGACTGAATAAAAAGTGAAGTCAAGACAGGAATAAATAATTGCAAGCCATTTTGAAGACCCTTCTTACTTTCTTTGTAAGATTTATTGTCTGCCCTTCACCAGGGCAGGTTGAAACTGTATATAGAGTTATAAAAACAGGTAATACCATTCCACCAAAAAGGAAGTATAGATTCAGCAACAAAAATGGTGGATTCTACAAAACAAAATAGTTTAACTGTCAAAGGCCAGAATTTTGTACGGAGAGAGTTTAAGGACTTTGGTCAAAAATGAAATATGAATCCCCTGAATGAACAAAGAAAGACCTGCAACATCCCAGGTCAGGAGAACAGGTCCTTAATATTTAACAAAGATCTAGTTATCATCTCTGACACTTTTGTCCTTATCCTTAAGGGTTTATCATCAGCTTGCCACTGTCCTGAACAGGGATGACCTCCTAAGCAGCATGCCAAAGAATTAAAGCTATGCTACCAAAGAGGGAATCGGTAACAGCTGATGAAAGCAGACGTCGTGTAAATCAAAACATACTAATGAGAAACAAAGGGCAAGTATCTTAAAGCAGGGACACTCCCAGGCTAGTCATCCACTTAACAGAAAGTGGGGTTCCAAACCCATACTGCATTTGAATTACTTGTTTTAAAAATTTATATTCTATCTACTTTGTGGGATAAATTTTGTAGGAGAATTTTCAGGCATATTACAATCAAAAACAGTTATAAATCTGCTATCAAGACTCATGATATGTGATGCGCTTTCCAGAGCCCCCTTCCCAGTTCCTACCAATTGAATATATAAATATATTTAAATCAGCCACTTTTATTTGCGGGGGGGGGGGGTGGAGTTCCTAGTCTTTATTGCAATAAGGAATTGTGTGGTAATATAGTTTAAGGAGCCATTTTCAAAAGGTGTCTAAACAGAATCCAAAGCATTACTTATTTACCTATCAAATTTATATCCTGCCCTTCCTGCTGAAGAAAGGATACATCCGTAATAAAAAATACAGTTAAAAATAAAATGAAAGCATAGTTAAAACATTTTAAAACTGTTAAAAATGTTTAAAACAAACATGTAACTGATCATGTGTCTTAACAGGCCCACCAAAACAGAAATGTTTTCAGTAGGCATCTAAAAAAATACAATGATGGCCCCTGGCTATTGTCAATAATCAGAGAGTTCCAAAGCACAGGTACTGCCACAGGCATGACTCCTGACTAAAGCAGCAGTGCAAGTTTGGTAGGTCAAAGTGAGTCAGCTCATATGGGATAAGGCTTTTCCTCAAGGTAACTGGTCCTAATCCATTATGAGCTTTGTGTACCAGTGGTAACACTTGAACTCAGCCTTGGTGGCAAACTGGCAGCCAGTTTAGATATTTGAGCTCAGCTAAAGAAAAGGTAAAATGTAATGGACCCCTGGATGGTTAGGTCCAGTCAAAGGCAACTATAGGGTACAACGCTCATCTCGCTTTTCAGGCCGAGGGAGCCGGCGTTTGTCCACAGACAGCTTTCCGGGTCATGTGGCCAGCATGACTAAACAGCTACTGGTGCACGGAGGACCGTGACAAGTGCCAGAACGCACAGAAACTCCGTTTACCTTCCCACCGCAATGGTACCTACTTATCTACTTGCATTGGTATGCTTTCAAACTACTAAGTTGGCAGAAGCTGGGACAGAGCAACGGGAGCTCACCCTGTCACACAGAATCGAACTGCCGATGTTCTGATCGGCAAGCCCAAGAGTCTCAATGACCCCAGTGCCACCTGCATCCCTTTCAGCTCAGGTATACTATGCTGACAGCTTCACACCTGTAAGCAATAGTGCTGGAGCATTCTGCACTAACTGCATTTTCCAGAGGAAACATCTCATTGTAAGATGTATGCCGTGGGAAGCAGAAATGCTTCAGAAGCATCTGTACTGCTCTCTGTACCGCTTCAATCTGGGACACAGGAACTTGGTAGAACTTCCCATGTAGGCCAAAGCTATTTTAGCAATAACATGGGCTATAAATCTAAACATAACAATAGTATACAGTGGTTACAGAAGCTTCAGGTTACAGACTCCGCTAATCCAGAAATAGTACCTCAGGTTAAGAACAGTTTCAGGTTAAGAACGGACCTCCAGAACGAATTAAGTTCTTAACCTGAGGTACCACTGTATTGGCAGATGAGTGCAGAGCTCATCAGGAATCCATTGATACTCATACAGAGTACAATCTCCCAGCTTTGCATAACTCACTCTTCCTTGCCTTCATGTGAATTCTACCTTGAGCCTTAACATTTAGTCAGGGGCTGCATTCAACATTGTAGTCCTGCTCTGAGACATCAAACAGCTGTGCAGTTTCCATTTAACCAACATGGTGGCAGGTGAAGAAACTACAGATTGCAGGGATGTAACCTAGAGCCACTTCCCCCCAGCTCCAGGTAGAGTGAGCAGCAAGCTGTCTTCTCTTTCACTCGAGGTCACTGAAGAATGGTCAATAAACAGCCCCATCTCTCATGAAAAATGAATTCTTAGAATCCTCTCTAAGCCGGGAGAATGAGCTCTTGTCTTTTTTTAGCAGCAGCCTTCCATGGTTAAGCGTCTTTTGAATGTACTGCCTTGTTTGTATTAGGTGTCCATGGAAAGTTGAGATGTTCCAGAAGCATCCATTTTATGCTAGGCTTCAAGCACGAGGACAAGAATTTTGCAGGGTGATTTTGAGGGTTGGAGAGAAAGGGAACATGGGGGCTTTCCCACCACATAGAAGAACAAGCAGGCAGCAGCCACAGATCTCGGTTCCAAAGAGCTGCTTTTGCAAATTAAGGCTCCCTCCCCCCTCCCTTCTTTTTTCTAGTAGGTTAATGTTGCCCATTGGGCAGCAAAGATTAGAGAAGAGAACTCAGCAACAGGCCCCCTTGGCTCAGCAATACTGCATTATTGCCTGTATCCAAAACTATTACATGGTAAGCAACTGCTGTTCATCTGCTGTGAATTCTGTGTTATTTGAAGTGTCTTCTGTTCTAACTATGTGATTAATATGCACCAGAGGAGCTCAGCTTCTGGATCTTGAAGTAGAGCAAAGTTTTATCTGGGAGCCAGACATTTATTCTAGTGCACAAATCAACTCCACCTGAAGTTGTCAGCTCCAAGCAATAAGGTCTTTTAGAGTAATATGTCAAGGGGCAAATGCTTTGGGTGCCAGAGAAGTCCTTGCACCAATAGTTAGCCATTCCTGTTTTAAACAAGCCACCTAAAGAGAACAAGATGAAAAATTCACAGATAAATGGATGGAGCAAAGTATTTGCCTAGTATGTTTCTTTAGATGACATTGAACTATTACGACTGCAGTCCTAAAAATGTTATGAGGGATTTAAGTCGGTTTTGACCGGTTTACTAAATGGGACTGGCACCTTTCAACATTAGTGCTGGTGTCATGTGCTTGGAATTCCAAAACTGGCATTATGTGCTATTACGTGATGATGCACTGCTATGGCAATGGGACAGCTCTTAGGATCATACCACAAGCCTGTTTATATCATGAGAGTGAGGGTGGAAGGAACCTGGGTTTACCTCCATCCCTGCCTTAAATAAATCACTCTGTCTCAGCCTCAGATCCATATTTGTTAAATTAAGAGGGCTTTGGCCAATTTGATGCCCTCCAGGTGATGTTAGACAACAATTCCCATCATCCCTGACATTGGTCATATCGGCTGTGGAAGATGGGAGTTGGAGTCCAAAAATATCTGCAGGACCCCATGTTGTCTATCCCTTGTTATAAAGAATAGCTGTGAGCTGTATCAATTCCAAGCAGTAGCAGAAGAAGAAATGTAAGTCTAAATACCTAATCTAGTTAAAGTCTGTTTCTTGCATTTCAAAATTCCTATATATACAGAACCACCGCTCACCCATCTAAGCGGTGGGTGGGGTTTGTGACCTGGTGTGGGCTTCCCAAGCCTGGGTGACACCCCATCGCTCACTGGCCATCACTCCACCTCCTTTTTGGCTGGCCAATCAGCGGCTGACTAGGAGGCGGGGTGAGGTCCAGGTAGGACAGGCTCCTGCCAGCCATCTCCTCAGTCGGTATTCATTGTCTCTGATTCTCTATGCAATTCAGCAAAACCAAACCATTGGTGTTAATGGTTTTATTTATACCTGGTTCTGTGCTTCAATGTACAATGGTGCACACATGCAGCAATTGCACATTCTGATCTACATGTAGGTTCCCCATTCATTCCTATGTGACACTGCCTTCAGTGTAGAAACTGAATATCTTGTGAAACTGCTTGAAAGTTGCTCCACAAAATAGTAGCAACAAGACAAAAGTTGTATACATAATCCTACATAACACAACCCAAATGGTTTGAGCAAGTTCATCGATTATGGATCAGGGTACTCGCTATTATCTTAAAAGTGATCGAAACTTTGCTGAACAATTTACTTTTAATCAAGCAGTTCTAAATTTAGGGGTTTTTTTAATCCTTCACTGTCTCCTAAATCATTGAATACCTTACAGTACTCTATTAGAACTATTACTGTGTTTCAATTAATCACATTTCAAGTATCTTATACAGCCTTACTGAAAAGGGAAAAATAGATCTAAAGAGCCTCTAACTGTAAAATGTTGTGAATGATACCAGCTCTTATGCATAAAAGTTAGTCTTTTTTTAAAAAAATTACATTATACAGAGACAGAAAATGATAATATTTTAGTAGATTTTATCCTGTATTATGTGTTAAATGGCACTAGAATAGGCAATAGTTGCTGTTCCAGGCCCAGGTGGCATGCAGCCAACAGGGCCTCAAGAGAGGAGATAAGTAAGACGCAGGACAACAGGACTTGGGTTCAAACAGGCCACAACTTTTTTATTACAGATGTATGTGGATTTTGGCGAAGGCATTGTGTGTGTATCCTGAATCAGCCAGCCCACCTGCTGACTGATTGTGTGCGTTGACACTGGGTTAAGGGTCACTCCACAATGTACATCAAATAGGGCAATTCCTCCAGGACTGCCATTTTGGGAGGGTGCTATGGCCTGTTGACCCCCGTCTGGACACCTGGACAACCCCCCCCCTCCTGGACGCTTTCAGCAGAGTACCAATTTCCTGTTGTGGAGGGGGACGAGTCCTGAGCCCCTGCCCAGGCTGAGGATCCAACCTAATGTTTTATCTGGCAACAATACATTGTGACAGTTGCCATGACACAGGCAAAACTTCAAGATAAGCTCAGTCCAACTCTGACTGAGCTGGTTGGCCCAGGTGTGGCCCAATTATATAGAAAACTGGTGGACCTGACTGAAGGTTCCAGGCCAAAGTCTCCAGCCAGGTCCACCACTATGGCCATACTCCCTTGCCTGCTCATGATTGGTTGATTCAACTGAGCAGGCTCCCAGCAGCCCATACAACCATAGGAGGCACTGATGTTCTCAAACAGTTGCGTGGGACAGAACAATAGCCCCTAGCTCATTGCAGTCACACTGGGCTATAAACCACCGCTCCCTAGCATTAGATGGTAAGTGGCCATTTTTCATTATATGATAAAGAAGTTTCTAAAGTTTTGATTATTTCATTAAAAAATAAATAAATTTCACAGGATATCTCAATAAACTTGGTAAACAGCCTGCAATTTGCTCTTGAAATGCCCCCCTCCCAAAGCAGGATTCAACCTATCTCCAGGCATTCAGGTGAGGCGATAAAGTTGCTGGGAAGTGATAACATTTGGCATCGTTCAGTTCTTTGTCTAGGTATTGCTACATACATGTGGATTTATCATGCCAACCTTACTGGGTCGTGCAACATAAAAGTGTACGATCAAAGCAACGGCTAGGCACTTTTCATTGTTTTATGTATTTAAATATTTGTATGAAGCCATTTCATAAAAAATAAAATTACATTACATTAAAAACTCACTAGCAAGTGAGATTCAAATCTTCTTGATATGCTCACTTTAATGACTCTCATTGTATTTGTGAGGGTGTGTGGGATGAATGTAGGAGCAAAGGTCTAACAAGCAAGGTCTTGGTGAAGGAAAACACTGGAGTTGCGACAAAGAGTGTCAGAGTGTTTGACACTCCACTGGTAACTTGTTTCAGGATGCTTTGTATGCTAAAAATCTCGTAAGTGTTTCAAATAAATAAAGTGTGCTTGTTCCTGATAAAACCTCCAATATTATTTCACTATCACAGCAGCTTTCTTGCATATTACTTGTTTTACCTTGCTTTGCTTCCACGTGGCCTACTACTACCAGTACCTACCAGATAAATTTTTGTTACATTTCTTTCAGACATTTTGTCCAGAACAATATTAAGCAAATATCTTGGAATTAGAAATGATGTTTGCATGTAACATTAGGGAGTTTGCACTAGTCACATTTGTTGTCCCACATCACAAATATTCAGTCCATGTGTAAATTAGTACAGTACTATATCCTGTTAATTTCAACACTCTGGTCCTTGTCCTGTTCTTGAAGCTGTACATAGCACAAAGCACTGCGTCCTGGCACTCCCCCTTGAGTGTATTTTGGAACTGCCATAAAAGTGTGTTTTCCTATTGCTTCTCTCTCTCTGGATTGGCTAGCTGCAAAGATGCCCACCTGTGCTGTCCTTCTCCTTTGGAATGTCTCAAGCCTTTAGTCTTGGGCTGAAGCATTGTCATTCCATTGGAGAAGGTCCTTTTTTTGGCACTCTGTGCTGCATACCACAAATGCAATTGCTTCTCAAGGAGACAAATGGAACTGCAACATCTCATTCCAGAAGAGCTTCTGTCATGATGCCCTGGCGTAGGATGGCATAGGCTAAACGAGGGGTGGAGGGAGAGAATAGGGAGCCAGCTTTTCTCAAGTGATGCTATTTTACATAAATATCTTTTAAGACTTCAAAATAGATGTTTAAAAATAGATCTGAAATAGGCAGCACTGGAAGGGAAACACTTTAATAATGCACAGTTTTTTTTCTGTACTGTTGTAATTACTAACGACACCATCAAGGCTTTTCTGTTCCAGGGAATACATAAATATACAAATATCTGTCCTTGTGCCAACCTGTTTGTAGTCTAGAAATGATAAGTGCTTTGACTGATACACCCTCTTCAGGAAGAGTGCTGCCTTCAGGTAAGTTTTCAATCTGCTTATTGTCATATAACTGCCCCACAAACAACTCAGAACAAATTCAGGTAGGTAGCTGTGTTGGTCTGACACAGTCGAAATAAATAAAAAATTGTCCAGGAGCCCCTTAGAGACCAACAAAGTTTGTTAAGGGTATAAGCTTTTGTGTGCATGCACACTTCTGGGTATCTGAAAGCTTATACCCAGAACAAACTTAGTTGGTCTCTAAGGTGCTCCTGGACAATTTTTTTATTTATTTCAACTCAGAACAAATGTTCAATAAAATTAAAATAAAAAAAAATCAGCCAAACCTTTCACTTAAAGAAAATCAGGATGAATGCTCAACAAACAGGTCTCCTGGAGGAACCCAGAGCTTCTTTTTCCCCATCCTTTGGACCCCCCTGGAAAATTCAGCAAACCTACTGAACCTGAAACTGGGTGTGTGGACTGTGCAACTGATTGGGACATAGCTGTGGGCAGTCTGAGGAAGTACCATCCACCCTGGGCCTTCCCATAAAAGCAAGTCTAGAGTGAGAGACTAGGGTGATGTCTGCTGTTTCCAGGAACTCTTCTCATTGTGAGACTTTTGTGGGTGAGCTGAGAGTTTGTTTGGACCCTGGGTGAGAACCCAAAGACTGAGAGGGAGGGTGTGTCACAAGGAAAATGAATTGATATTGATTTTTATATATTAGTAACTTTGTATTAATGTAACATTTTTCTATTTAACTGGTTTTTTTTGTAATATTTTGTTCAAGTTGTCTGTTGCTGCTTTTGTTTTCTGTACTTCGCTTAGATACGTTTTTAATAATATTAAGTGGTACAGAAATTTAATAATCTAATCTAATAATCTAATCTAAGATCTGGAGATCTTAACATGTTAAGGGGCTCATAAGGTTAAATGAGTCTCCTGAGATACAGTGGTATCAGGCCACCAACAACTTTAAATAGCAGTTAAATTAAGTAGCTGTTAGCACAACTGGAAATTCACCAGTGATATATGTTCTCTATGACTAGTACCTACCAACAGGTAGAGTAGAATGTTCCTGGTCTTGTAGGAAATGGCACAGCCAGCAATTCACATCTCTCTCCTTCCCTCCCAGGTATTTATGCCAGTTCCCAGTCACAGGCTAGTATAACCAAGGAAAAGAGCTCAATATGAGATGAGAGACTGCAGATAATTTGATTTTCAGTGGTTTAGGTCAACAGGGACAGGGGACAGGTTTAGCAATGTCCTTGTAGCAACCCCAAATCATCCATTTACTTCCTCTATAAGTGAATATTTCGCTTTCACTCCAATAAGGAAAAATAAAAGACCATCCTGTACTTGGGATACTTTACAGTAAGGGGAATACTCTACCCTCCATATCAAAACATATTGCTAGTAGCTGATAAAATGCACCAGTGCACCATCTTCTATGACCACCTTGTCCAACAGTATAGGAACCATGCAAAGCAGTACCACAGACTTCCACAAACACACATTTCAGAAGTATTCAATGTTCAATGGTGTCAAAAGCTAAGGGCGGCATTCAATTTAAGTTTTACTTAGAGTAGACCTATTGAACTCAATGAACATGATTATGTCTGAGCCATTAATTTAAATGGGTCTACTCAGGGTGGTTTTCAACTAAGTTTTCCTCAAAGTGGCCTGAGGTAATGAGTAAGAGCACATTTCCTCTAGCCACCCCAATATGCATATTATCCACTAAGACCACTAAAGAAAATTTAAGTGCAAAACCTATAATAGAAGTTGTGAAACTTGAAATTTCAACCCATGAGATAAAAAAATAGATTGGCAAAGCCAAACTTGTACTCGGAGAAGACCCATAATACAGAGCTGGCAGAGGGGATGAAACTATTCCACGCACCTCTTGGCATTAAAAATGGCTAGTAAATAACAGGAATAAACATAGATTCAGGTAGATAGCCGTGTTGGTCTGATGCAGTCGAAATAAAAAAAAAAAATTGTCCAGTAGCACCTTAGAGACCAACTAAGTTTGTTCTGGTATAAGCTTTTGTGTGCATGCACATTTCTTCAGATACACTGAAACAGAAGTCACCAGACCCTTATATATAGTGGGAGGGTGGGGTGGGGCATTTCTCAGAAGGGTAGTAGGAGATGGGTGATTGGCTCAATGGGTATGGTAAACCTGTTGATGAGGAATAAACACGGCAGTGTGATTATGTGGTTGCATAGAAGACTTGTGGTCACTTCTTACACATGCTCTCATTCTGCTCCTTAAACAAAAAAGGGAAAGAGAGTTTGATAGAGTTGTTTAAATTATCACAGCTATCCAGTGTCCTCCGGCACCTTGACTATTCCCATGGCCACATTTGATCCTGATTTAATTAGGAGTATTTGCCTTGCAGATCGACACTTCATACTTTCCTCAGAGCCTTCTCATGTGGCCAACACACCTTGTAATCTTTGCAGAAACTCCAGGCATTATTTACAGAGTCTGCTTGTTGCAAGGCTGAGGAAACAAGGTGCTGACACACAGGATGGCTTTGCTGTTGTGCAGATTCCACCAATGCCAAGGTGAGAAGGGGCTGCTGGTAAGAGTTTGTTTTCGTGGACAGGAAAGGGTATTCCTCCAGCCCTTGTTCTTCCAGACAACATCCTTGTTTATTGGCACTCTCTTTTCTTTGGTAAGTTTTCACGGAGGAGATTCAACCTTTGTTCTTTTGTCCAGGTCCGGCTGGGCAACCTTCTTCCTGAACAAGCATCCACATCTATTTATCCTCTTGTGTGTGTGTGTGGTTTTCTCCCCAACATCCAATGCCATTAATTGGAAGACCTACTCAAATAAGTCCTGTGACCCACCTCCCCAGCAGCTCTTCAACCACCATTTAGGGACAGTTGTAGTACGCCTAGACTTGATCTGAAAATTAATGGAAGTTTTTTTTTGAGGGCATTCCCTGATATGTATAGAGCAGTAACAAAATCATAGCAATGCTAATAGCAGCTGAAATATGGTGATACAGTGGTACCTCGGGTTACAGACGCTTCAGGTTATATACACTTCAGGTTACAGACTCCGCTAACCCAGAAATAGTACCTTGGGTTAAGAACTTTGCTTCAGGATGAGAACAGAAATTGTGCTCCGGCGGGATGGCAGCAGCAGGAGGCCCCATTAGCTAAAGTGGTGCTTCAGGTTAAGAACAGTTTCAGGTTAAGAATGGACCTCCGGAACATTAAGTACTTAATCCGAGGTGGCACTGTATAATGATATGCAAAAGAATCTGTACACTGCAAGCTCTTTCCTCTATTACTTTATTTATTAGAGGTAAATTATACTTCACACTGTGGGCAAACCTGCTCGTGTGGAAACTCGTCCATTGCCAGTAAGCCAATCCTCAACATTCATTTTAGTACTTATTGAATAAGGCTGGATTTTCTGTCTCCCAGCAGTTCCATCTCATGTCTGGTCCTCATTTAGTACGGGTTAGCAGCTGCCTCCCTCATCTTCTTTTAATTCATTTATTTCTGGGAAATGAAATTCAATATTCTCTTCTACACCCAACTGTGTGCTGAATTTGGGAGCAATGCTCTCTCCTGTCTTGGGAAGGTTGGGCTTGTGAATGCATGCTCCAGAACATAGAAGTTAGGGAAACTGTTTTATAAAAGGGCAAGAGAAACCTTTTGGCTTCAAATTATGTAGTCATAAGTTTTAAGAATCATTTAGAATGTTATAGTGTTTTATATTTTAATGATTTTTAAGCTGCTTTGAGAGCTGTATCACCATAAAAAATTCTAGGTAATTCTATAGATAATATCAAATGTAAAATGAGAGGCATATATATGTTTGAGAGGCATATATATATTATTGTATAAATGGATGGCAATTATATATAAATATAAATATATAAATATATATATATATATACACACACACACACACACACACACACACATACATACACATGAATACACACACACACACACACACACACACACAATGGATATATATGAATATGAATGACAAAATAATTGCCATCCATTTATACAATAAGTTCCAGCGCAGAAAGAGATATTGTAATCATGAATGTTATCCTGAAAATACTAGCTCAAAGTGTTGCAGGGATACACACATCCATGAAACCAATATCAAGGGATATCAGGAACGGTATAGAAAAATGTAGGCAGTGTTTTAAAAAACCCTGCATCTTGTAGTCAGTCCTAGAGTTCTATGTGCAGTTCTTACAGTATCGTCAGAGAAACTAAAACAGAATTGAAAAGAGTTCTGTGATCCCCTTACTTTTGACAATGACAAGAGCCATCATCTCTCTTCTAAGCTACATACTTAGGAATTCACCATTGGCCAGAGGGTCTTCTTTTTTAAAATCTTCGTATAATGTTACAAGCTTTGTCTTTAACCCATTCTAATCAGAAAGTATTGCCATCATCAAGATCCCAAGTCTCAGGTCCTTTCCTTTTCTCAGCAATCAAAATAAAGAGATATTTCTTGTCAATCCCACAATTTCATGCTTCTTTTACTTCTCTTCCTGCATCATCATCATTCTTCCCCCCAGGATAAAAAAGAAAACAAAAAACATTTTCTTCCTGTTTTTGTTACGTAATACAGTGGTACCTCGGGTTAAGTACTTAATTCGTTCCGGAGGTCCATTCTTAACCTGAAGCACCACTTTAGCTAATGGGGCCTCCCGCTGCCGCTGTGCCGCTGGAGCACAATTTCTGTTCTCATCCTGAAGCAAAGTTCTTAACCCGAGGTACTATTTCTGGGTTAGCGGAGTCTGTAACCTGAAGCGTCTGTAACCTGAAGCGTCTGTAACCCGAGGTACCACTGTACGTGTTGAGAGACACTCCTATAGACGGAGAAGAAATTTAGGTTTGATCAAAGGACACATGTAGGAGTACATGAATAGTGCTGGAACTGGTCTATGTCAAACTCATAAAACTAATTACAAGTTATATAAAATGATGGTAAACATTAGAAAATATGCTACAAAATCGTGCTATGCACCTATGCATGGGGAGAACTAAGGAGTGAACCAATTTTTGACTGCATCTGTGGTTTTATGTGTCTTGAAATTAACTGTTTGTGACCCTGAATTGGATCCGTCATCCAGCAGTATTACTCATCAGAGTATATAAAAAAGGGTCAACCAATGAAAGCAAGGAGGATTGTAACACAAGAGAGCAGTTGTCTCAGAAACCAAGCCTCCTACCGCTGAGAACTATATTAGATACCCTACAGTTAGTTTGGAAACCCAAACTCATTCAAAACAGGTAAGCTGAACCTGCAACAAAATGGTACAGTGTGGATGCTCTTGTTGGAACTTGCCATGCCCCAGTTTTTCATCTATCCCTTGCAAACATTTGGCCTCACTTGCCGCCCCGCCCCCCCTTGTTCTGATTGGGTTGTTTTGTTGGCGCCAGCTAAAGATTTTTTCCTTCTTCTGCAAATACTGAGTTTCCCCAAGTATCCTGCTTCTTCTCTCTGCTTTCTCAGTGGCTCCATTTGGCTACATAGCCATAATACCTGAGCACCCAAGTTTATTAATATTTCAAGTATATGCAGTCCTGCTGGTGAAGCCTTTTGAATTAGCCACAAAGGTATTTCAACCTCAGAGAAATGTATCAAGAGCAGGTTAGTTCTATGCAAGCGTTAATACAGAGAATTATTAGCTGCTGAAGAATTTGAGAGCAACTTATTATGGGAAAGTGGCTTAATACCAAAAGAGTATTAACATTCTCTAGAGGGAACATCTTTTTATCTCAACATCAAAGTATTTGACAAGGAATTCAATCCAGTGATCATACTAAGGAAACGCTTGGGTTCCTCTTCCTTCTTTATCGAGTGTTACTGCCAGTCTGTCTTACAGTTTATGGCACTTGTTTTTTCAGAAACAGACACCACAAAGCCCTGAAGTTCTAATGGAAATAGCTTAAGGTACTGTATCAGTGCAACATTTTCTCCACCTCGCCACCAATTATAGCTCTAGGTTTTCCCACAATTCTCAATGGCTTTGAGTGGCCTCTTCTGATTACTTGGGGTATGACTGAGGCTGACAGACAAAGAACAGAGAAATAATCTGTCTCCTTCCTACTGACTTTGACTCCCCAGTTATTTGTAGCACTTTATGGAAAGTGGAAGGCGTGCCAGAAGGAATCCATTTCCCCCCCTTGGAATGCAGCAGTTGTCCCTTATTGTAAGACGATCCCCAATAGCCTGAGCCAAGAAAGTGCTGACAAAAGTGAAACTCTAAAGGGCAGAGAACAGGAATGAGCTGGTTTTAGCTGAAGAACAAGTGCCATTCCAACACACACCCCTTCAAAATAAAAAAAGCTATTCTTTATAAAGGTGCATCTCTGGACACTTTGGTAGATACTTGGTGGTATTCAACTAAGTGTTACCCAGAGTAGACCTAGCAAAACTAATGAGCATGACTGTTAGGGCCATTAGTTTCAGTGGGTTTAGTCTGACAAAACCCTAGCTGAATACCACCCACTACTTCAGTAAGGGGAATTGCCAAACCTGGACTTTGTAGGGTGGTGTTCATGTAAGCCAGGCAACATGTCAACAATGCCATTCTTGCAACTTGTTGAAGTATCACATTCTCCTTTCCTGTAGCAGAGATCTGGTTTCCTTTCCTGTTCCAGTAGCTGAAGATAAAGCTTCAAACCACCCAGCGAACAGTCTTGCCCGGTGCTTTGGAAATCTTGGCCCCAGGATGGATTACTTTGTCACTTCTCTTTTTAAATGCTCCACAGCCTCAACACCTCCTAAAGCTGGTTTTGAGAGAAGAGTCAGATACTTAGCACTTCTTTTCCTGTACAAAACAGGAGACTCCCTCTGCCCCTAATTTCTTGTCAAGATACAAAGACGCACACCCCTCACTCAGATTGTGAGTTGAAATACCGTATTTTTCACTCCATAAGACACTTTTTCCCTCCTAAAAAATAAGGGGAAATGTGTGTGTGTCTTATGGAGTGAATGCAGGCGGGAGGCTCTGCTCAGTGCTCCCTTTAAAGAGCTGCGTGGAGTGTGTGTGCGGCTCTTGGGGGCTTTTCCCAAGAGTGATCCCTCTTACTGTTCTGGCTTAGCTGCGCGAAGCCTCTTCGGGGCAGTGGGATGAAGGCTCCCCCTGCCCTGAAGAGGCTTTGCATGGCTAAACCAGAAGCCAGAACAGCAAGAGGGGGAAAGCCCTCAAGAGCCGCAAACACGCTCCATGCGGCTCGTTAAAGGGAGCGCTGAGCAGAGCCTGTATACATTTTCCCACTGCCCTGAAGAGGCTTTATGCGGCTATCCCAGAAACCAGAACAGCAAGAGGGATCGCTGCGCAGGAATTCCTCTTGCTGTTCTGGCTTCTGGGATTCAGATTTTTTTTTTCTTGTTTTCCTCCTCCAAAAACTAGGTGCATCTTATAGTCTTATGGAGCAAAAAATACAGTATGCTGAAATGGAACCCTTGAATAAGGCGTTTCCAAGCCTCACTATCTTGAGCAGAGTGGCAGAAAATGCTGTAAGAATGTGAGCAGCCTGCTAGATCAGGCTAATGGTCCACCTAGGCCAGCATTCTGTTCGCAAAGAAGCCAATGAGATTCCTGTGGGAAATGAGCAAGCATAACTCAAGCACACTCTCCAGATTGCTGTGGTTTCCAGCCATTGGTATTCAGAAGAACTACTGCTTTTGACCATGGAGGTAGAGCTTAGCCATCATGGCTAGTGACTTGACAGCCCTCTCCGCCATTAGCTCAGCTGATAATAGCCATGGTCCATTCTCCTTTCCACGCCACAAGCTGAGCGATCTCTCCTTAGCCACCACACTTTCTGCCCGGCATGTTGTTCTATGCTTCTACATCCTTCCCATTTTGTGCGCTGTGTTTTAAAACAGAATGCAAATCTGGGACTCACAGGGCAGATCAGGCACATCAAGCTATTTTCCAACAGCCAACAGCAAATTTAATATCTTTAAAACATCAGAAGATGTTGATATTTGCACTCTGCAGCATTGGCAATGTACCTTCAAAGTAGACTGGTGTGTGTGTGCGACAGTAAATAAAAAGCAAAACTTAAGTTACCTACCGTATTTTTTGCTCTATAAGACTCACTTTTTCCCTCCTAAAATGTAAGGGGAAATGTGTGTGCGTCTTATGGAGCGAATGCAGGCTGCACAGCTATCCCAGAAGCCAGAACAGCAATCCCTCTTCCTGTTCTGGCTTCTGAGATTCAGAATCTTTTTTTCTTGTTTTCCTCCTCCAAAAACTAGGTGCGTCTTATGGTCTGGTGCGTCTTATAGAGCGAAAAATATGGTGCTTTTTCTGGCAATTCTCTCTCTCTCTCTCTCACATACACACACACACACACATACATAGTGTGTGTAAAGTAGGAGAAAGAGCTGCCTCTGCCTAGAACAGCTGAGAATGAAGGTTATATTCTGCCAAAGTCACAAAAGCACTTCATGCAAACTGACCCAAGGAAATTCTTGGTGGACACTTGGAAAAAAGGCAATGTCTCCTTTAATCTATCCAGTATCTCAGATGCAGAGAAGATATTTCAGATATATGAGAATCTTCTTACATTACAGTACTTTCTCCAGAGGGGGGAATTGGCCTGGGCACATTCCCCAAGAACTCTTTGACGCACAGCATACGCAAAACAGAAATCCATAAGCACACTTGAAGGGGGGGCGGGGGGAGAGGAAGATGGACAGCAGCCTGTAACTATTCTGTATCATAAGATACAACCTATTTACTCAGAGAGAGAAATTTATCTATTCTAATTACTCAGGTGCTGTAAGCATCTTCAACTTGAACATTTCCTCCCTATGAATATAAGGTACAGAATTCATTAACTAGGAAGCTGGCTTCAAAAAAAATTCTACCACTCCAAAGTCAGGGCAAAGGCTCGTTTATTTTAGTGTGCTACCTGAAAAGTGCTGCATGGGGGAGGGGGGATATGCCCCTTCTACTGTTGACAGATTTAAATGTGCATGATATACAACCATATTCATCCATGTGTCCTATACCCTGCCAGTTTTGTTTCAGTTCATTAGATTTTAAGGAATAAAAAAACATGCGAAGGAAACAGGTGGTACATACTTCGGAGAGAGAAATTCACTTTAATTGACGTGAGATTTCAAAGAACACAGGCTCTAGGTTTCTTCCACTTTATTTCATTATCTGTGGATTAAACGCCACTTTACCTGATCAATAATCCATGATCAATATAGCTACCACCCTTACCATAATCATTTCAAAAAGGCAAAAAACCCAGCTCCTACGCCTGTCAGGAAAGTTTTGAAAGCGATGTTGAAGACGTGGGACTGAGTCAAAAGACGCAGAGATACCAAACAAGCCTCCTCATGACTGATACCTTGAGCACAGTTCAACTTAGCACCCCACTGTACATGCATCAGCACAGCACAAAAGCACATTACAAGAGCGGGGAAAGATTTGAATGCTCCTGTGAATGGATTTGAGCAGTGGTGACCCTCTCACTGGGACCTCCTCTGCGTCATCCCTAAAGGCCTTTAAGAAGCAAGACACGTTCAGAGAAAAATATTTGGTCAAGTACTTTTGCTGTATGATGTCCAGCTCCTTATTTAATCCATTTGAGTCTTAGCCCGTAGGTACAGCCTTAGCTGAGAATTCAAGTGCTTAAGGAAATTGTCAAGACAGATTACTCCCGCAACACTTCATCCAACTAATCAGATCTCCCTGGCACGTTACTAGCTGCATTTTAGTGTCACGGGACCAGCCTGCCTGATATTCAGCTTCCTTGCTTTCTAGTGCAAAACCTTCCACCTCCTAGCTCTGTTTATATTGTCTCATGTGTCCAGCAATTGCAGCAGCAATCTCAGAATTCTTCTTGTTTTGCCCAAAATAATCAACAAAGCCTCCATCTGGTCCAAGAAGGTACATTATGATGGTGTGATCCACCTGCAGAAAACACACAAGACAAATTGGGGATAGAGTGGAAAGGAGGGTTAGGTTAGCAGGGCAGGTTCTGGTCAGCGGTAACCCACTAGAATGATCAAACTGCCTCTCTAGCTCTGGATTTCTTCACAAAACCAAGAGCTTGTTAGGCAGCCTAGAAGTGCCTCAAACAGTGGCTCTTTACTTGACAACAGAACTAAAAGAGAGCAAGCGACAATAGAGGGCTGTGAAAGCAGCCACATCCTGCAGAAGAAAGAAACCTCACAGGAGTTTGCTTTTTGAGAACCTTGTGTATGTGTGTTCTAAAAAAGCAAGGCTCTTCCATGAAATCCAAACTTTCCCTAAGAGCTAAGGATTTTAAAAACTTCAGAAGTGGCCTTCTGCATTCAAGATCCTCCATAACTTCCCTGTATCACATGACATGCAAGGTTCTTCTCTGTTCCGGCGAAGAATAAACCTCTTCTCTGAGGGGGGCGGAGAGAATGATCCCTCCCAATGCAACTCAATGGTCTCCTATTGGAATCCCTCTTGGAAGCAGGAAAATGCAAAGACCCCATGGCTCTTTCTGACATAAGAGAGACAGTCCTTGCTCATCATGTGATGGAAATTCAAGAAGACAGGGCAGACACAGCACTCTCTTTGAATTTACTCATTCAGATTACGGAAGAAGAAGAGCAATATTGAAATATTCTCTAGCGGGACAGGGAAGAGGCCAATTCAGATACAGTGGTGCCCCGCAAGACGAATGCCTCGCTAAACGAAAAACCCGCAAGACGAAAGGGTTTTCCGATTTTTTAGCGGCTTCGCAAGACGAATTTCCCTATGGGCTTGCTTCGCAAAACGAAAGCCCATAGGGAAATCTCCGGGGACAGCGGGGAACCCTCCTCCCACCGCAAGCCCCGGGAAGAGAGGAGAAGCTGCGCGCCTTCCCCTCTGTTCCCGGACCTGTCCTGAAGGCTTGCGGTGGGAGGTCCGGGAACAGAGGAGAAGGCGCACAGCTTCTCCTCTCTTCCCGGGGCTTGCGGTGGGAGGAGGGTTTTTCCTCCCCACCGCCAACATTCAGAAGGCTGTTCTGAAGGCTGGCGGTGGGAAGAAAAGCCCTTCTCCCGCCTCCAGCCTTCAGAAGAGTTCCCCGCAGGGCTCCCCAAGCTGTGAATGTCTGCCGCGCGCGAGGGGCGCTCTGCTTAAGAGCGCCCCTCGTGCGGGGCAGCAGGCTGCTATCCGCAGCTTGGAGAGCCCTGTGGGGAAGTCCGGCAGGGCTCCCCAAGCTGTAGATGTCTGCCCCGCCCGAGGGGCGCTCTGCTTAAGAGCGCCCCTCGGGCGGGGCAGCAGGCTGCTATCCGCAGCTTGGAGAGCCCTGTGGGGAAGTCCGGCAGGGCTCCCCAAGCTGCAGATGTCTGCCCCTCGTGCGGGGCAGCAGGCTGCTATCCGCAGCTTGGAGAGCCCTGTGGGGAAGTCCGGCAGGGCTCCCCAAGCTGCAGATGTCTGCCCCTCGTGCGGGGCAGCAGGCTGCTATCCGCAGCTTGGAGAGCCCTGTGGGGAAGTCCGGCAGGGCTCCCCAAGCTGCAGATGTCTGCCCCTCGTGCGGGGCAGCAGGCTGCTATCCGCAGCTTGGAGAGCCCTGTGGGGAAGTCCGGCAGGGCTCCCCAAGCTGCAGATGTCTGCCCCACCCGAGGGGCGCTCTGCTTAAGAGCGCCCCTCGTGCGGGGCAGCAGGCTGCTATCCGCAGCTTGGAGAGCCCTGTGGGGAAGTCCTGCAGGGCTCCCCAAGCTGCAGATGTCTGCCCCGGGCGAGGGGCACTCTGCTTCAGAGCGTCCCTCGCACCCGGCAGCAGGCTGCTATTCGCAGCCTAGGCAGCCCTGCAGGAACTCTTCTGAAGGCTGGTGGCGGGAGAAGGGCTTTTCTTCCCACCGCCAGCCTTCAGAAGGCTGTTCTGAAGCCTGGCGGTGGGGAGAAAAGTCCTCCCCCCCCCCCAGCCTTCAGAAGAGGTCCGGGGAAAGACTGTCCCCAGACCTGGTCTGAAGGCGGTCTCCCTAGGAACGCATTAATTGATTTTCAATGCATTCCTATGGGAAACCGTGCTTCGCAAGACGAAAAACTCGCAAGAAGAAAAAACTTGCGGAACGAATTAATTTCGTCTTGCGAGGCACCACTGTATTACTTTTAGTCAGTACTGATCATAGGTAAACATTCATGTTGTGTCACTCTTATTTTGTCAACAAAAGGACGGACTTTTTGGGAAGTGGGACCAACACAAAGCTGGCACTTTGGAATAACTAGATTCTAAAGAACAGGCATTAAGATCTAGGTCAATTAAAAATGCTGCCTGAAACAACATAGGCAGATTAAGCGGAACAGGACATAAGTAAGGCATGTGTCATTTGCTGTCTAGCTCCCTCTAGCGGCAAAATTGCGTTTTAATAATTTGCATGACAAATAACACCCCACACAGAATTCACATTAAGTATTCTGAGAAGGGAAGCTGGCTTGTGATAAAAGAGGGCATACCTGGGCTTTTCAGGCCAAATAGCCCAATCAGGACTAGCTAAAAAGAAAAGCTTGGATCCTGCACCTTTACACAGCAACATCAAACTCCAAGACTCCTATTGAGGCCTACTTCTAACTGCCAGGCTGTTTTTCAGATCAATTTAAACAGGGGCACCTTTCAGTAACTGCCTCCCTGCATGTGAAAAAGGATACCTCTGAGCTCTTGTATTCTAGCAGACAGAAAAGGCAAATGAAGAAACACTGCGGTCTCACATGGAAAGCCTTCTCATTATGAACAAACTATGTACTCTCTCCTCCAGTAACACTTGCTCACAATTGCCTATTAGCTTTTACAACTTTGCTCCTCTCACCTTATTCAGAAATATCACTCAACTACAAGCCAGCTGCTCCAACTCCCGATATTTTTCAGACACACCCCAAAACCCTATAAAATCCCCACAACTAGGCAACACTTCCACCCCTCCATTTCCCCATCCGCTTTTGGTTTCCTCCGATTCTCTCCTTTAGAAGAGATTTAATTGAGAAACTCCCCCTAAACTCGCCTTGTCCATTTGGAAAGTTCAAAACCTTTTCTGTGGAGCCAACTAGTGTTATCAATCTGTAACATATGCAAAAACGTTACTCACTATGTAATCATTATCTTCATCTTTGGGGCCAGAGCTGTAATAGACACGATAGGCTCGAGCCACCTCGTCGATCTGTTCTTTCGTACCCGTCAATCCGATCAGCTTGGGTGAAAACTCTTGAACAGAAATGGAGCTTGTTAAATCAGCTGACATTAAAGATGAGGGCCCAAATTATTACCCTCTTCCACTGTTGGAAAAGCTATTCAGCTCTACAAAGCTGGGTGTATAGGGAGTCAGTAGAATATCAGATATGGAGGTTAACATTACCTTTAACGTATGTGGCAATAGCTTCTTTCGTGTCTCTCTCCGGATCAATCGTGATGAAGAGCGGAGTGATGTTCGGCAGAGACTTGATCTCATCTGTAGCCATAAAGCATGATAGTTAATATCCCACTAACTGACTCAAGGCTACTTTTGCATTCCAGGTCATAAATTACCATAGAACATGCCAATTTTATTACAGTCTTCAAGACGGTGCTTTTGTGGGATGCCTTTTTTGGAGAAAATGCAATGTAATGTGGATGCTTTATTAAATATTGGGGTCCTCCTATCAGTTGCAACACATACCCTAGCTGTTTTAATATAGTTGCAACTCCACCCCCATTGTTCAGCCCGGACACTGAGGTCCAGCGCCAAGGGCCTTCTGGCGGTTCCCTCATTGTGAGAAGTGAGTTTACAGGGAACCAGACAGAGGGCCTTCTCGCTAGTGGCGCCCGCCCTGTGGAACGCCCTCCCTTCAGATGTGAAGGAAATAAACATCTGAAGGCAGCCCTGTTTAGGGAAGTTTTTAATATTTAATGCTGTATTGTTTTTAACATTTGATTGGGAGCTGCCCAGAGTGGCTGGTGACACTCAGGGTATAAATAATAAATTATTATTATTATTATAGCTGCCACTGTGAGAACAGGATGTTGGACTAAATGGGCCATTGGCCTGACCCAGCAGCCCCCTCTTATGTTCCTAAATGACGAACATGTTGCCTGTACCAGAGAGGAAGCTACTCAAGCTCATGGCCAACATTTGATGAATACTTCATAAGCTTCCCCTCTTACCAGTGGTGTGCAACAGGTGAGATTTGACTCATAAGGTCAAGAGATGACCTGGTACATCCATGGCACCACAATATTCTTTTGAAATAGGTATGAAGAAGGATGGGCACAGAGAGATTATCTGGATTTTATCGGTCTTTTAAAAGCCATAAAATAGAGGGGGAAATGGAGAGCTTATTACATTGAGATATATATGTGTGTAATCAATGAAAAAGCAATAGAAGGGGAAATTAAAAACAGGCCCTGTTTTTCAGGCTGAAGTTAAATGAGGGTCCCGAAAAGACTGAAAACCATTGTTCAGGGACCCCCAATTATAGGCCACAGCTTGAAGGCCTAATGCACAGGAATAAATATTTGCGCACTCAGATTCTTATTTTAAAAAGAACCTATGCATATAATATTTACAGTCTGTATCTATTCACAGTCTGATAAAACCCTGGTTATTTTCTGCAGAAATTTTAATGGGTAAAATGGAAAATTAAAAATATACATTTTAATTATTATTAAATTTATTACCTGCCCTCCAGCAGGGCAGGTCCCAGGGCAGAAGATGGCAGCCAGGGAGATGGAGGCACTGCTTAATAACAGGAAAAGACTGGGAAATAAGTGTAAGTGATTTAAAAAGGAATATTGTCATTTCAAGAATATTGTGTAGGAAAAGTAGCCATAAATCTAGTTCCTTTCAAAAGAAATATGTTGCATCCAAGAAGCTCCACGTTAGCTATTTGTAATCTCTATATTCTATTAGTAAATAAACATTCCAGCAGGTGTACTAGAGAATGCCAGCCCATACACTTTGACAAGAACTCCAGAAATGAATATGAAATTCCATTTCTGCAGTAGATGAATGGAATTTTCATATGCCACAAGGAGATGCTAACCATAACACAATGAAATGAAAATACTGCCACTAGGGGGCAGCAGTTCCCTTTTACTAAAGTCAGATTAGTAAACTGCAGGCATAGCTAGGTAGTTTCAGGTCTCAAAAGGGCAGAGCTCCATTCTGTACAGTACATGACTTCATATTCTACCAATTTACACAAAATATTTTATTACTTCTTATCCCCCTTCCATTACCAGAGTAAAGTTATCTTTACTTACTTTACGTTATTTACTTAAGTTATTTACAGGCTTCACCCACACAACTAGTGGGACTCGGGTGGCGCTGTGGGTTAAACCACAGAGCCTAGGGCTTGCCGATCAGAAGGTCGGCGGTTCGAATCCCCGTGACGGGCTGAGCTCCCATTGCTCTGTCCCTGCTCCTGCCAACCTAGCAGTTTGAAAGCACGTCAAAGTGCAAGTAGATAAATAGGTACCACTCTGGCGGGAAGGTAAACGGTATTTCCGTGCGCTGCTCTGGTTCACCAGAAGCGGCTTAGTCATGCTGGCCACATGACCCTGAAGCTGTACACCGGCTCCCTCGGCCAATAAAGCGAGATGAGCGCTGCAACTCCAGTCTCGTCCGCGACTGGACTTAACGGTCAGGGGTCCCTTTACCCACATAACTGCTGGTAATTATCTGTCTTACATGATCCCTGCTCCTCCAACTTTTATCACTTACAGCTGATTAAAGATTTCCTGCTTCTTTAAGTGACTGGCCCTCTCTTGCTTGCTGCCCCCTGCAAGTGGAACTCCCTCCCAGAACTTGGGTGTGGTGCCAACTCTCTCCTGTTCTTCAAAAGCAATCTTTTCTGCAGCCAAGTTTTTAGTACACGTAACAGCTTCTGATCACGTTACTTCATCCCTATACTTGTATTCCCCTCCTACCCTCCTATTTTTCCTGCTGTCTATGAGACTAAGCTCTATGAGAACAAAGTCCCACCTATGTCACCTGTTCAGGGCCACCAATGAAGGTCTTCACAGGCATTGTGCTGGCCACCCATGTTGTAATGAACTTACTTACCACTGACTTTAATTAAGGAGTAGGAGAAATGAAGAGTAGAAGCAATGCAACAGACTAAAATACATGATTTCAACAATGGCAATTTATTGTTGGTAGTCACATTTCAGAGGTATCTTCTCAATTTACAATGTATATTAATAACTAGGGGGAGGGGGGTAATTTTGTGCAGACCCAAATCTGCCACTGCCTGAGCAACACAAGCTAAAAACATTATTAACCTAGAGAACAGAATAAGATTCTTCTCTATGAAGAGTTATTTCAGGGAGAGTTTGGGCTTCAGTATGGCTTACTTACCAATTTCATCAATGACAAGAACCATTTTTTCCAGTTCTTCTGGGCAAATGTCAGGGCAATGTGTAAAACCAAAGTAGATTAACACCCATTGGCCCAGAAAGTCACGATCCGATTTGGGCTGCCCATGGTGATCGACGAGTGAGAAATGGCCTCCCAGCAATGGCTTTCCAAGAGCCCTTTTCCGCTCCTTCTCTGCCTCTGAAATCAAACCACAGTGGAAGGTTACCTGCCTACCACTCCAGCTTAAGAGATTCTATAGCACTGCCAGCAAAGCTGCAACTATATTCTTCCCGCATCCCACACTTCCTTTATGACAGCTAAGTTTGTATCACTCTTTAGTACTAGCATCTGGCTTCAGTTCCCCACTCCCAGCCAATACTCTTGATATCGCCATGCTCACTGTAGATGAGGGTGCTCCATTAACTATAGATTAGTATAGGTAAAGCCCAGCATCTTGAGGCAGGGCGGTGGGGTTTAATAACAAGAAAAAAGCCAAAAGTGACAAAGGGAAATAAGTGTTACAAAATAAATGCAAGCAACGTCAGGTACTTGACTGCAAGTTTCAAAATGACAACAAGAAATCTAACTGTAATCAACATCTGAAAGAGTCAGTAAGACTGGAAGTTTTCAGCCTCTCTCAGAATCTATCTGCAAAGCCTTCAATCATTTTTCTTTTCTCTTGTTGCCTCTTCACCCAAGGGATTTGGAACATGTTTTGGGACACGCTCCCTCCCATTTGTCTAAGAAGTACTTTTCGCCTTATCAGAAGCAAGTTTCAACTAAAAAGTTCACTAGCTTCATAATACTCAGGTAGTTCTTTAAGCAGTCCTAGGGACTCTGAAAACAGTTATCAGAAAACATCTACTAAAGGTATCAATATTTACACACCCAGGATGCATTTGGGACCCGCTGCTTTTTTATCTTTTACCATATATTTTCAAAGCCATGGTTTGCCGGTAGTGATGTATGGAAGTGAGAGCTGGACTATAAAGAAGGCTGATCGCCGAAGAATTGATGCTTTTGAATTATGGTGCTGGAGGAGACTCTTGAGAGTCCCATGGACTGCAAGAAGATCAAACATATCCATTCATAAGGAAATCAGCCCTGAGTGCTCACTGGAAGGACAGATCCTGAAGCTGAGGCTCCAATACTTTGGCCACCTCATGAGAAGAGAAGACTCCCTGGAAAAGACCCTGATGTTGGGAAAGATTGAGGGCACAAGAAGAAGGGGACAACAGAGGATGAGATGTTGGACAGTGTTCTCGAAGCTACAAACATGAGTCTGACCAAACTGCGGGAGGCAGTGGAAGACAGGGGTGCCTGGCGTTCTCTGGTTCATGGGGTCACGAAGAGTCGGACACGACTAAACGACTAAACAACAACAACATATATTTTCATGGTAGCAGTGCTTTACATCAACTACAGCATTAAGGGATTCATCTTAACAAAATAGGGATAAGAAAGTTGCTGGGTAAAAGCTAGGAGAAGCGATAATCTCCTAGGATAAAAAACCTTTTCTTACATAATAGTTTAGACCTTAAGCACAGGTAAGGGCAGTGAGGATAGGCACTCAGTGAGCTACATCCACAAAATATTCACACAGCCAAGAAAGAACGCAAAGCCTTTGCATCTGTGTAGCAGGGTGAAAAATGACTCTACAATAGACACGATAAGTTTTACATACTTTCTTCTTTCTTTTTCTTGAAGAACTTCATTGCTGCTAGCAGACTTCCTCCAACAGCACAAGTAATTGCCAGAGTCTTCCAAGTTACAGGCTACTGGGAAAGAGGAGGAAAAAGAAGTGCACATGTAAATAAAAGACTTGCTCACCAAGCCAACTTCCTCATTCAACATCCTCCTCACTACCTTGCTTCGGTAAGCAAAAGCTCGGTCTTCTTACACCTTCCATCTCCTCTCCAGTACAGTAAGCATGCAACTTACACAAATTTAACTTGTGTTCATTCCGTTTTACACGCTTAGCTAAAAACATGTATAATAAAAAGGGGACAGGCTTCGGGGGGGGGGGGACTTTGGCAATTCCACCCACCACTGAACCCAATGTGGTTTGACTATACAGTAAGCAATTTCAGCTTTAGATGTGATCCCCAGAATGTAGCATAAACTGCGGGCTTACTGTATAGCCGTGGTTCCCAGCGTGGGGCATACGCCCCTTGGGGGGCAATTTGATTTTTAAAGGGGGCAATTTGAGAATGAGTTAGACCAATTTAATGACCTTTTGGGATGCGGGTGGCGCTGTGGGTCAGAAGGTTTGGCAGTTCAAATCCCCGCGAGCTCCCGTTGCTCCGTTCCTGCTCCTGCCAACCTAGCAGTTCGAAAGCACATCAAAATGCAAGTAGATAAATAGGTGGGAAGGTAAACAGCGTTTCGGTGCACTGCTCTGGTTTGCCAGAAGCGGCTTAGTCATGCTGGCCACATGACCCGGAAGCTGTACGCCGGCTCCCTCGGCCAATAAAGCGAGATGAGCGCCGCAACCCCAGAGTCGTCCGCGACTGGACCTAACGGTCAGGGGGTTACCTTTTAGGCTTCCTCCACGTGAACAGGAGTTCACTTTTTGATGAATAAGAATTATATGTCACGGGGGAGGGCATCGGGATTTTAGAAATGCCTAGGTGGGGCATGAAAAAAGAGGTTGAGAACCACTGCCTATACCTCAACCGGCGCAGGCAGACAACCGCTTGAACCCAGCGCAGCTAAAAGCAGCAACTTAAGATTTGGAAGAGATTCAGGGGCTCTCGCTTCTCCTCCATGCGCGGGGCGAGAAGTAGCTCCGCCTGCACTACTTAAGCGGAAATGCAAAAGGGGGTGCAACTGGTCAGCAGGCGTCGCTTCGCAGCCCTGCAGCGGCCGGACAAGAGAAGCGGCACCATCAAGCAGACCGAAAAGCATCTGTCTCCCTCAAGGGCTCCACGTGCGCCTCCTCCCCGCCCTGCCCCGGAAGAAGGCGCCCCTGCTCTTCCCTGGCTGCGCCCAGGAGCAGCGGCTCCACCTGGAGCGGGAGTGGCTCACCCCAGGTTTGCTGGGCCCTTCCCGCGGCTTATCCCCCGGCGGCAGTGTAGCCAAGGGCTGAGCACGACAGCGAAGGGAAGGCCAGCGCGGCGGAGGGGCTCGGAGACCCCAAACCGCCAGAGGACGAAGCCGGGTCGCCGCCGCCGCCGCCGCCGCCATCCTCTTTCCCGCCCGCCCCGTCCAGCCACGCTCCTGCAGCCCATAGAACTAGGAAAGAGCAAGAGTAGTGACAAAGGTTGGATTTCCGGGAAAAACCTGGCATTCGCCAGCAACTGAATTCGCCGGCGTTCTTTCAAAAAAATTATCCATGGACAATGAGCACGCTCGTCTTATCCCTTGGCATCACTACGTGTGCTTAGCTCGGGATTGTAAGTGTGTGTGTGGGGGGGGAGGAGTAGACCCGGAAGTGCTCATAGGGGCAGTGCTGCATTCGGCTCTAAAATTTTCGTCTCTCTGAAAGTTAGCTCGACGGAAATGTCCGGGAGAAACGCTTTTCGGAACAGGAAGTGACGGAAGCACGCCGGAAGCGGGGGTTGGCTTTCATTGAAACCGGGAGGAAGGAGGGTTTTGGGTAGCCGGAGTCGTGCAGTTATGTCACCTCGGTTACGCAGGGGGCGAAATGGTTTCCTTTCGTGTCTTCCGCCAGCCCTCGATCCAGAGACGGCCAGTCATTTTTGAAGAGCCTGATCTGCTTCTTAGTCGGGGCTGCGATGCACAGCCGTCCTAAGCCACCATCTCACCCCTTCCCAGCCGCAGTACTTGCATTGGCATCTGCAAGGACAAGTTGCTGTTTTTAAGTGTTTTTTTTTAAAAAAACCTATTTAAAATACAGCACAAACTCTCTGGGACCCAATCACAGCTTCGCCCAAATTTCCCATTTCTCAGTTGCTTCCGAACTTCTGGTGACTGAGACGGAGGGAAGGAAGTATTGAATAATAACCAGGAAGTTTCGTCTTTATAGACAGTTTGATTGTGACGCTAGAATTGCCTCCTTGGTTCCACTCACAGCCTACCATAAAAGGGCTTCTTTTAAAAAATTACTTCCATTTCTCTATGGCGGAGGGAAGGCAGCAAGGAGGAGGGGCAAATGGATCAGGAAATGAAATGATGCTCAGAGAGTAGGTTAATTTTCTTTCACTGCTTTGCCTCAGAAGAGGACTTGGTTTCTCCGGTCTGCTTCTTTAAAGCGAGGTGAGAGGTATGGGTATGTGTCTCGTTTCCATAGTAACGATGTTGGGTGGGTTCTCCAGACACTTCCCCTCCCTCCTCTAGTGAGTTTATAGGGCTAGGCAGACAGATGTGTGGGTTGTGGTGGTTTTCTGCAGATTTATAAGCCGGCAAGTAACTTGCCAAATCCTTTGGCTTCAATTCTTAGTGAAAGTGGTTCAAATCACTTATATCCCTAAATCCGGTACAGCCCATTCCTCTGCATGTTTACTCAGCAGTTCAGTAGAACTTGCTCCTAATCCAAGTACTGTACATATGCACAGGATGGCTACATTGTATTCCGTCAGCTTTATAGAAGACTAGCTTCTCCAAAATACAGGTAATGCCTCCTAAAAGCTATATTTGAGTAACACATTCATAGGCACCCACCCACACTTCCCCCCCCAACACCAGTTTAGTATTTGAACAAAATCCTTTTCTTTCTTCCTTTGTGCTACATTTTGGCAGGACATATGGGCAGTTATGGATGACGATAATAATTGTAGCTGCACACAAGGAGCCACAACTTCTGAGGCAGTCTTCTCCTTTGGAGTCATAACAGATATTCAGTATGCTGATCGAGAAGATGGCTATGATTTCTGCGGACTGAACAGGCGATATTATAAGCATAGCCTATGTCACCTCCAGAGTGCAATCGAAGACTGGAATAGAACAGATGTTCAGTTCGTATTACAATTTGGGGACATCATTGATGGCTGCAATGCTGAACTTAAGATGTCAGAGACAGCACTTGGAAGAGTCTTGGAAGAATTTAAGAAGCTCAAGGCCCCAGTCCATCATATATGGGGCAACCATGAATTTTACAACTTCAGCAGAGACTATCTAGTAGATTCTGCACTGAACACCAAGTACTTACAAGAACAGACTTTCCTTAGCAATTCTTATAGAGACCAGAGTTCCACTAGAGACAATGCTTCAGAATTCTATTATGCATATCAATTTTGCCCGGTGTCTAAATTTCGATTTGTCATCCTTGATGCTTATGATATGAGTATTCTGGGGAGGGATACATCTACCAAAAAATATCAAGATTCTCTAAAACTACTGCGAGAAAAAAATCAAAATGAGAATCTGAATAGTCCATCAGGTACTGTATTGTGCTGAGCAGGGCTTTTGTATGTTTCCAGATTCACATTGAGGTAGCACCTGTGCTACACTGAGGGGCCTGCCACTCAGAAAAATGAACACATCTGCATGTATTTCTCTGACTTAAAAAGTGTGTGGAAGGGGACTACAACAGAAGAACATTCAGTTTTGAGTGGCAGTTTTTCTACACAAAAGGTTCTACCAGATTAGGCTAGGCAGTGGGCAGGGCTGTACATTAATGGCATTTATGTAATCCCCTGAAAGGATAGAGAACTTATCTCAGAGTAACTATTTAATGCCCGAATGTAGGCCAGGTATGTTCAATATGACATTTTGAATGTATGCAAATATGTACAAATGTTTACATATATATAGCATACTTTGGAGGAAGCAAGAGATGGTAACATTTTAATTTGCAGAAATGGGGAATCAAATGCTTTGACTACGATTGAGGATGTATGATTTAAAGGAATGTACAGAACGTTGGTTGTTTCCTGGTTGGGAGCAATAGGCTGAGTACAAACAATTATAGCTTCCTAAGCCACAATATGAGCCTCGTGGCTCTGCATACAGCTGCATTGTTCTTTCCTTTATGCAAACTGGAAAGCAAGCCACGAAGTCTTTACTTAACTATCGTTTCCCTTCTTTGTCAACCATGAAAGCTTGGTTAACAGCTTGGGGAAAAGCCAGGCTAAGAACCCAACTTTAATCATGGCTTTATGCAATGGCTTGGTTTGAAACCATTAACCACAGTTTTCTAGTGTACACCTAACATCAAACTCGTTTAATTGAATACTTCCTGGCTGGTTCACTCACTTGTGCAAAGGGAAGAGTGGAGTGCTGTGTGTAGGCAGCCTTGAGGCTCATTCATATCTTGGCCTGTTGAGCTATGATTTCCTTGTGATAGTTAGGACTTTCTTAAACATTACTGGAAAAATAACTTGCAATTTTTACACTGCAAGTCACTACAGTAAGCAGTAGTAATGTCTGGAACGGAGATGAATATCTGAAAATGCATGGCTTGTACTTGCCTATGAGCTGCAAAGCTTCCCCATGGCTCTTCCCCATGCATAAAAGTCCCCACAGAGACATGTTGTGGACAAATAGGATCTATTGTTTCCTAGAATGTGTGGGAAAGCTTTAAATTAAGACTTGGCAATACGTTAGCACAGCCACATGTCCTTTAATAGAGATGCAAAATTTGTAGAAACAACTACAAGTGGGGTCCCATTTTTTTCATGCTAAAGAACAGGAGTATCTGTTATGTTTATCTTTAAAGAAAGTATTTTTACTGATCTATAAAGTTTGCCTTGAATGCTAGTTTATTCTTAAGAATGGGGTTAACTTAAAAGTCCCTGTAGGGAGAAAATGCATATTTTTCTAAAATGCACATTTGTAACCAAAAACTAGATGGCTTATTTGGTGAGGTTTTTTATTAGGTTTTCTTTTTGTACAGGTCTTGTTGAACGTCAGTTTGTGCAGTTCAATGGAGGATTCAGTCAAGAACAGCTGGATTGGCTTGATGAAGTCCTTACATATGCTGACAAAAATCAAGAAAGAGTTGTAATTATGGGTAAGACTTTTTCGTTTTTCACTTTTTAAGGCACAGCAACTGTCATAGAATATCACAGTATATCTCATGAAATTCTGCTTTTTACAATTCCGACAAGCCATTTCTCAAACCTGAGTCACACCCGCAAAATTGGCCTTTGGAGCGAACTCTGTTCATGTCACAGTGGTCTGATTCTGCCATTATATGGGCTAGATCCATTTTCAGGATAGGTTGTGGTCTACAGGAATAGCTATGGCATGCAAATTAAAAATGGATCGTGTGTGCTTAGCCACACGGTGCTCTGCAAAACAAATTAAACTTGGTACACAGTCAGGTCCAATTTATGATCTTGCAAATCACCGTCCCTTAAGGAGAGGGTGTAAATCAGAGGTTATGGAAGGAATGGTGCTGGATGTTGGTAAACAGTATAGGGAAATCAGGTTCCTTTGGAGTTCCTGGAACACAAGCAGTAGAACACTTCTTTGAAAAAAGTGCCTTATGAGAGGGTTGCTTGGTCATTAGAACTAGAGGCAAAAGACTGAGGGTTCCCTTCATCTCATTCCACTGCTTTAGCTGACACATGCTAAAATTTGGGTAGTGGGTTTTGATCACAATACTTCATTCTTCATAAAGTATACTCTGCCAGCCGGAAGATTAAAGGCCAGTGAGAGGTTGCACACCAGGAAGAACATCACAGGAAGGGATACACCAGACTGGCTCTATCCCCTAGGGAAGCAGCAGCCGTGGGGAGTTTGCTTCCCTCTTTGTGCCAGAGAGAATACTCCGTTCCAACTGATAGTTGCCCTGGGATTGAAGAGAAGTGCATTGTGGCCTCATCTAATTGACCAGAGGACCAAACACTGCTAGGTTGTGTGTGGGTTTTACAATTTGCTTTAAGCTGCTTTTAGAATCACTCAGTTGAACACCTGAATATAAATCTTCTAAAGAAATAAAGAGAGAATCCGTGTCACCTTGCAAACCCATGATAGAGAGAATCAGGCCTCCAGTTTGGCTTCCATTTTATTCTTTCAAGCCCTGAAGTATGTTTGAGCTGTTTTCTCAAAAAAGAAATACAGGTTAGTTGGAAAATGTGGAATAGTTACTCCTGTTTCTCCCAGTTCCACATCTCTACAAGGATGTCTAAATGGCTAGATACAGTATAAGTATTATTCAAAGTATAATGTACTCTTTGTGTGTGCATCAAAGTGAGGAACACACACATATATATTGCTTTATTTTAGATGCATTTATTATAGTTAAATTTATTCAGTTTCAGGTTGTGCAAGGAATGCTTTCCTAAGTATTCATAATGTGTCACATGAATTATTTCAGTACCTTTACAACTACCCCGTAAAGAAGGGCTAGTTAACCTAGTGAACTTCCGGAAGGTGTTGGACCACAATTGGTGCTCAAACATAAGAAATTGTAATTTTCTACTTGCTACTCAGTGATCTCATCATGATTGGTCTACCATGTGAATCAAGGACCTTCAACATCTATTCGTAACAATTTTGCTTAAAAATGACTTCAGGTGCCTGTCTAATTGTGAACATTGCAGAGAATACTGTATAGCCATTTTCAGCAGAAGCTGCCAAATTATGCAGAACTCAGCAGCTTTAGCATTTGGAGAGCTGTGTTAACAACTGTGAAATTTCATCTGTTTTGAGTGCCTCTCTTCCTCCGTTGCAGGGCACATACCCATCCACCCCAATTCTACAAGCGATGTCGCCCTGGCTTGGAATTATAAAGATGCCCTTTCTGTCATCCACTCGCATCACTCTGTGGTGTGCTTTCTTGCTGGCCACCTACATTTTGGTGGATACTGTTTAGACTCTTATGGAGTTCACCATGTTACTCTTGATGGGATTATAGAAACTCCTCCAGAAAGCCATGCTTTTGGAACTATACATGTCTATCATGACAGGATGGTATTAGAAGGAAGAGGAAGGATTCTAGATCGAGTGATGCATTACAAAGGTTATCAGACTTTTCACAGATGATTGTATTAGGTCTGATTACTATTTAATGCATTGTGCACTATGCTGGAGTAACTATTTGCCTGAAGCTCATTTCAGCCCACGGATTGGCATGTTCAACTTGAAGTGTCAAGCAAACTAAATGTCTGCACTGCTTAGTGAGGTGTGGAAATGTAATCAATTACATTTGATTCAGTGTTGGGCATTTGTTCTATATATATTTTTCTGATTTTAGAATGTTGGTGTGTAAATTATTTAATATACCATGTATTTTTTTTAGTTGAAAATTTATAAATAATTCTATAATTAGAAATGCATACATTTAAATTTTCAAACATAAAATAAAGATTAGTGGCTGGACACCTTCTGTTTAAAATATTAATAATTGCATATTTACTCAAGTCTGATTATCATACCGTTTGAAGGCTGGACCAAAAGCAAGACTCATAATATTACAGATCATATTTGCAATGCATTTCACTTTGCTAGTAGCTTCTAGCACAGAAACTGATGGGTTATTATGCCCTCTCTTAACCTATATTGCCTTACTTGAGACACACTACAGCTTCTGCTTTCTGTCACATGTTTGTAGAACTGCAAGCTAATCATCAGGATATTGTAATGTGCTCTGCAGATATGTCCAAATGAGGTAGGTGGGGTGTGTGACAGTAAAATTCATACGCAAATCCAGACATTGCTCAGAGACCCAGTTGTTTTATTCCAAGTAGTTTTAATTACAGCCTGTAAAACATACAGACACCGCTGTCCCTTCAAGGCTGTTCTGCAGCTTCAGCTCCACTGGTTTCAGCAGTAAGTTCAAATCACCTCTAGACTCCAGCTGCTTCCACAGAAGCACCTGTTTAATTTGATCCAATCCCTTGCAGGTACCAAGGGCCTGTAGTTAATGCAGCCCTAACCCATGTGGCCTTATTGCAGATATATTATTTCCTTGAAAATCTAGACCAGGATCCAGAAAATTCCATTCTAATTGTGCTTCAGTTTCCAGGACTCAAGAACATAACAGACAATTTAAAACCAGACTCTCAAGGGAACAAACTGATCTCAGCCATGGCTGTGATCGCTGTTGATTTGGCACAACTGACAAATCAGAGCTGGGCAAATAAGCACTAGAACACAGATTCCTTCATTTCCACCTTCTTAAATAACTGTTTTACAGTGAGACGGCCAGGATGTTCGCATCTCTGCATTCATGTAGATGTACAGCCACATTACAAAGGGGGAAAGGGAGAGGAAGATTGCAATGGCCAAGTGAACCCCACCCAGGGAATTTCTGTAAGGAAAGAAAAGATGATTTACTGAAAATCAAGTCAAATTAACAGGAACTTAACGAACTTGTTGAAATCTCATCTTTTTTTTTTTATAAAGATTTTTGTCTGAAACTTTATGGGGCTGGACCCAATGGTTATGCTACCAGAAAGTATTTCTGCAAAGGCACAGTAGCTGATTTTTGCCAATCCTTACCTCCTGCAGCCCCTGAACCACACTGCTCCAGGGGGTCCCACAAAACCCAGGAGCAGCTTTTCCAGGGGCTGCAATGAGAAGAAAATTGGGTGCTTTGCTCAAGCACAAGTTGGGGCAGTGTGGGAAACAACTATCCCCCCCCCCAAGAAATATGAATAATCACTCCTTTATATGCTGAGAGTTACTTTTACCTCAACTGGAATACAAATGCTGAATTATAACTATAAATTATGCTTTATAGAAAAATGCAAACTATTTGAACATGCTCAAGCTTACAGACTTGTAAATTGAAAATTGTACGGCATTAAGGCATAAAACGAATCACAAAACTAAAGTCATTTTGAGGGAAGAAGGCTTATACCATATCTTCGATAAAGACTGCTTCTTCCACATATTATAAATAGCTAAATGCTGAAATAAATAAGTTAAAAGACTCACTTGGCTGAACGACGACAAAGGCTCATCCAGACGGTAACAATCAACAGACCAAATAACTCCCTGTTTTTAAAAAAGATTGTAAGTTATTCAAATGTGTTGTCCATAAATTTAATCATATGTAAGCAGACTCAGCAAAGAACAAGAATAAATAAGCTTACCATAAGAAGTGTCAGATGTCAATTTCTCTGGGGGAAAGCAAACCGTTTCTCACTTTAAAGCTATCATAGCACTAAGCCCAACACTGCGGCAGTAGCTTAGTACATGTACCAAGTAATGGAAGACGAGGAAGAGAAGAGAATGGGAGGACGGGGTTGTGACATTTCCTTAATTTTGAGTCCCTATCCCTTCCCAGTTATATAGTACTGCTTCCAGTGGGCTGTATGCAGCCACAATGAGGTCAGATTGTAGGAAAAATCTGCTGTGATTTCTTTTTGTTGAGAAGTTTGACACAACTGCATCTCTGTGGAATTTGAACCAAGGATTTCAGAACTTTAATCCTGTGCTTTTGAGGTGGTCTGCTAGCCTGCTGGCTTCTGGTCCTTAACAGACCTATAGTTAGGGTTTCGTGAGAATCCGACTGCTAGGAAGAAACCTCTAATTTCAGTGGAAGGTTGACAATGTGGAAACTCTGCAGAAAAAATATATATTATTACATACCTGCCTTCTTCCTCATGCAAGATGCTTTTCTGAGCATTAGTAAACAAGGAATATCCCAAGATGGCAGAACCCACAAGACAAGCAGCTGAATGTAGATCTGACAGACTCCGCCACACAATATTGTCTAAGGAAAGTGGTAAGTCATTGGTACAAATTTCAATAGAATTTACATTTCCAAACTAACAGTGCAAACCTATACAGGCCCACTCAGAAATAAGCTCCACTGAGTTCAATGGGCCTTACTCCTAGGAAGTGGAAATATGATTGTAGCCCAAGTTAGTTGAACTTGGGTCCCGATGAAACCAACTGGACAAGTTAGTCATGATTTAGTTCACACTGATTAGTGGGAATTAAGTTCAACTAACTTAGTCTGGATCTACCTACTGTTACTGAATTCATTTTCCTTGGATGTGTCTCTTCAGAGGGCCTTCAAACAACAATAAGGAGGAGGAAACTGTAATCCTCTACAGAGTTTGGCTCACTGAACTGAACATGCATAGGATTGTGCCACAAGTGATTTTATATTTGGTATGTACTAAAGATTACCAAGCAGAGAACAAGAAGAGAGATCCTACATGCAGGCATAAAATATTTAAAATGACTGGATTTAGCAAATAGTTAATATAAGCAAGAGATTATATTGCAGAAAGCAGAAAAAACAGCTGACACGTCACAACAAATGAAGTTTTGACTTTGAGAAAATAATTGGTTAAGATGTGACATCTGGGAGAAAGCGATCAGGATATGGAAGAATTCATCATTCAGAGAGAGAGAGAGAGAGAGAGAGAGAGAGAGAGAGAGAGAGAAATAAGAATAGTAAAGTAGAACAATGTGTTTCAAAAAATACAGATTTCTCTTAACTTGGAACAAGTTAGTAATGAAATTAAACCATAGGTAATTTTTAAAAAAAAGAAGTTAAAGGAAGGTCTAATATCCCCACCCAGCATCTTCACTACATATTTTTTTCTGTACAGCATCTAGCAGTACTTTGGAACTAAATAAATGTTAAATAGTAGTCTAAACATAGGCAAGACACAAAGACCTCCCCTGCCCTCAAATTATAACCTTAATTAATATAAGAGGAAGAGGTGAATGGTCCAATTGATTTGGGGATTGGAAGAGGGAATCTAATACTGTACCTGCAATTGGTGGACTAAGGCCAACAACCAGTGTGAGAGCTGCAGGTACAGAGTAGGCAACCTGAGAGTGAGATAGAACAAATCTACTAAGTAGAAATTGAAGGCAGGGACAAGGAAGACAACATACTCCATCCTGGTTACCAGATCAATAGAAGAGCTAATCTGATGCCCCCAGATAACCACACCAGGAATAATAAGGAAGGAATGGGTGCTTGCTTCCCAGGAAGAGAAAGTGTACAAGATCCTGGAAGGAAAAGGGTGTTTCATTTGTAAAAAGGCAGCCCCTTGGATCACAAAACTATTCATAAAGGCAAAAGAGTCTGCTGAAGAAACGGCCCATGTCATCATCAATACAAAGAGAACAATGCAGTCTGATGAGATGATTGCAAGTGAGATGCTTACTGTTGCTGGTGGTTCTGTTGCCTGGAAGATGTTTATTTGATCTGTTCTAGTCCAGGCTGGACTGCTCCTAAAGGAGGTTTGCATTTTGAGGGTGGTTTTAATTACAGCGTTGTCATTAGAGACCCCAGTGGCCTCCGTGGCACTGAGCATCTTTCACAGTCAAAGGTGATGCACACCTTGACAGAGGTGGTTTGGACAGAGGCGGTTTGTGCTCTGGAATCTCCAAGTTACGGTAGTCTAATGTGTTGTATGTTGGGACTGCTCTGAATATTGTTTGGAAGCTGACATTGGTTCAAAGCACAGCAGTAAGGACTATAATGGTGACCAGGTGGTGGGAATATATCTTGCTGGTGCTTAACCAACGGCACTGTCTTCAGGCCTGCTTCTGTACACAGTTTAAGGAGCTGGTGCTTGCCTTTAGAGCTCTGGATGTCTTGAAGCTTGGATTCCTGAAGAATGAAGCCTGCCAGTTCACTGAGCTCATCTTCAAAGGTCGTCCTCCAGGTGCCATCTTAAGTGAAGTATGTGATGATAAGGGGAAAGGGGGCTTTTCAGGCATCTGGTTGGGCACTGAGAGAACAGCATGTTGGATTGGATGAGCCCTTGGTCTGATCCAACAGAGTTCTTAATGGCAATCTGTGCCTATGAAACCCTCTCTCCAGGGAGGTTTCCCTAGTGCTTACTCTGATACTGAAGATTGTAAGCCACTTTGTGAATGAAGTTCCTCAAAAAGCAGGTAGTTTTGTAAAAAAAAATACTGCATCTCTAGCACCAAGTCTTATTTCCCCAGCACTTGAAACTCTTTAATTATATTGCCCTGTTTTATGCTGCTTTTACAGTCGTTTTTGCAATCTATTCTGATGTTTTATCTGTAAGCTATTCTATATTTATATAATGTAAATCCACAACAACAAAAATAAAGTGTCATGTTAGAACACAATGTAACTAAGCAACAGCCCAAAGCCAATTAGAAGGAGTTTTGAGGAAGCTGCAAAAGCACTTCAGACAGATGACATGGCTTGAAATTCAATGGGGCTGCCTGACAAGACACCTCCGACAATGTCAAGTTCTCTAGTACTCGTAATAGCCTCTGAATTTATACTCACTATCCAGAGTCCTGGATCTGGGTCATTGACCTGCAACAAAGAAGGCAAGAAACATTGCTAAAAACATTAAATTGTGCGTAGCATAAAAATCCTTCCAACTGATCCGTAAATCAGTTAATCCTGAGCATTCATATCGAAGACTCCAGGATAAATTGTTGGTGAGCCTTGCTCAATGTGAAATAGGCAACCTGTGGAATTTTGCAGATTAAAAAACCCAAACGTATACCCAGTGCTGTCTGCCTAGAGCATTTCTGTACCCAAGAGTAAATCCAGAAGTAAAACGGGGGGTGGGGTGGGGTGGGGTGGGGGTATTCTCTAGTAAATGTGTTTGGGACTGCAGCCTTAGTGGAACTAAGGACAACAGTCTAGCTATTTTTTTTCAGGTACTGTCAGCAGATTGCTAATAGGATATAAAATTATTTTGGCATATTCTACCAAAATAACAACTGAGGAAGATATAAACTGTGCACATTCTGTTTTCCACTAGGCAGTTTTTAGGGCAGAAGACTGATTCTGCTTTACTGTTAGTAAGTGATATATTTCCTAATCCAGCATTCATAGCTTGAAAACTACATAAATATAATGGGGAGAATGAAGTCTTACTGTGGCAGGGGGAGAAATTGCTTTATTTCCCCAATGTCACCTGTTTATCCTAAAGTATTGTCCAAATCATTGGAGTAGTGAAATAGACTAGACTTGATCACAACCAGTTGCAGAACTAAATCAATTTAAGTAACGGCAACAAGGTGGGGGAAGGGGAAATTGGATCAAAGAAGGATGTTCTTGAGGGCAGCGTGGATTGCTAATAGGGAGAAGTAACCTGGAGCTTCTTCCCTCTTTTTTAAAAAGCTACATAACTGCATAGGTAAACTGTTCCAAATATAATCCAAGATGGTCATTAAAACCCTTCAAAATGGAGCCTTAGACCAAGCTATTTGAAAGACCATCTCCTCCCGCCTGTATCTGCCCATATCTTGAAAATAAACAGACCCTCTTGCCTGCTCCCCTGCCTTCTGCGTTGTGTGACAGCATGTGAGAGAGCCTTCCCTGTGGTGGCACCTTGTAAAATGGTATCCCTTCCCTGAGAGATCTTATCTATCTCCATCCCTACTTGTTTTCTGCCACCACCACTTTTCGTCTTCAGAAAGCTTTTGATTTCATGGCTGTTCTGATTCTGCTGCGTTAGTCCTGGTTCTCTTGGTTTTGTTTGTTTTCAATGTGTTCCGTGTTGAGATGCTGTGACTTTTTAATGCATCTAACTTGCTTTTAACGACGGGATTATGGTTGCTTTGTTTCGGTGGCGATGGGAGAGCAGGTTTATGCATACGTTTTGCCCCAAATAAATAAACATAAGGGAGAAAAATGCTCCTTTTCCCACATAACCTTCTGTGATGATGAAAGAAAGGTGTGCGGTCGATCTTCCCTTCCCGCCTGCGCCACTCCTGCTTCAAAGCTCTCCAGAGCTGCAATCCTGAACGCCCTTTCCTCGTTACCCTTCGCCCTACCCTGGAAACCGGCCAGCTGCAAGCCTGCGACCGACCTTCGCCCACCCGCACAGCCAAGCTGCTCCTTGCACTTTTCTCGCCCTCCTCCTACGCCCAGCGCAGCACCATCCCCGACCTGCACGGCCCCGGCGAGTCCGAAGAAGACGGCCATGACCAAGTTGCTAAGTCTCCAGACCCGGCTGCTGGCACCCGCGGAAGGAGGCGGCGGCGGCGGAGACTCCCGCTTAAGCCTAGGCAACGAAGCGGCGGCGGCCTCCATTGCTCGCTCGCGTGCCCGCCCCTCTCCCGCCCCACCAGGGGAGAGAGGCGCTCGGTCGACCTCAGGCGCGCTCATACACGCCCCTTACAAAGCCCCCCGCCCTGCACTCCTAGTCCGGCCATGCACCGCCCACGCCGCGCTCTTCTGACGAAGCGGGCAGGGTCCTCGCCGAGCGCTGTTGTTCAGCAGAGGGAAAGTTCAGCGCCACAACCGGGAGGCGGAGCAACGCAAAGCAGCTGCCAATCTCTGCTTCAGACCCAGTGCCGGATTTACGTCTAAGCTAAACAAGCTATAGCTTAGGGCCCCACTCGCTTGGCGCCCCCCAAAAAATTTAAAGGGGGGGGGACTGGATGTACATTTCCAAAATATAAGATAAATTCAACAATTACTTTTGTAAAATACATATTTTGATATGTTCAAATGGCTTTAGATACCTATTAGGTTCATAAATTACCATATAGCATATACAGTATGCTACAATTTGTCGTTGAAAAAGGCCAGCTGGACACATAAAGGGCCCCATTACATTCAGTAGCTTTAAGGTAAAGGGACCCCTGACCATTAGGTCCAGTCATGGACGACTCTGGGATTGCGGCGCTCATCTTGCTTTATTGGCCGAGGGAGCCAGCATACAGCTTCCGGGTCATGTGGGCAGCATGACTAAGCTGCTTCTAGTGAACCAGAGCAGCGCACGGAAACGCCGTTTACCTTCCCGCCGGAGCGGTACCTGTTTATCTACTTGCACTTTGACGTGCTTTCGAACTGCTAGGTTGGCAGGAGGAGGGACTGAGCAATGGAAGCTCACCCCATCGCGCGGATTTGAACCGCCAACCTTCTGATCGGCAAGTCCTCGGCTCTGTGATTTAACACACAGTGCCACCCGCATTCAGTAGCTTAGGACCCCATCAAACCTAAATCTGGCCCTGCTCAGTCCAGTGTATTAACTAAAGACCCACTTGCCAGGACTTCAAAGCTGACCTGGTTGCACCTTTTCCAGGCAGCAGACCTTTCCCCTTAACTGCCAGAAGCCCGAAAAAGTCTCTCTGAAATCACTCCAGTAACAGTGGCAGTAGGGTCACCAACAAGGGGGATGTATGAAAAATATATGTTGCCATGTATAATTTACTGGAAGCTTCTCCCTTTTGAGAAAAACGGGTTTAAAACTGTTATGAAATAAATATTTTCATACTGCTCCAGGCAGCTGTCAAGTGAGAACTGGGCACATCAGTTCTTGCACTGTGGACAGATTTATGCTGGCATGACCTTTCATATACATGAAACCAATTAAATATGCTTCTTGAGGCTTTTATTTGCGTTTCCTTTCCTGGATTCCAGCTAATTGGGAAGTGTTGGCCAATTACACTGGAAAATTATGCTGTGACCCTAAACACATACTGGTCCCAGGCTGAGTGATATACAGCCATTACTTCAGTGGAGCTTCCAGGCACATTGAAAGAACCATATTTCTGGAAAATTATATATTAGAATCGGGCTGCAAACCTGTACTCATATAGTTGCAAGCCCCAATAAACTCAGTGGGTAGGCATGCATAATATTGCATTGCAAACAGGGCTTACATCCAAGTTAAAAGTATTATATGAGCTTAATTCAAATTAATGGGAAATTGATAGGAAGAAGTAGGTACCATACAAGATTTCACACTTGGGCTATGTCAGTATGAGGAAAAGCACCATAGGGAAGAGACAAAAGGGGCCACTGAGAACTTTGGGATCAGGTTTGATGAGTTTCGGCATGTTGATCTTAATTCTGCAAAGGTGGAAGAAAACAAAAGAACTACCTGTTATCTCATTGAATAAACATGAAAGATGAAATGGGAAGGATAAGATTGATTTGCAGAAAAGAGGAAACAGGGTAATTCAGGATTTAATGGAAGTGCTTGGATTGGAACATAAGCATATGGGACAAGTCATTTATTTAAATACAATTATATTCCACTTGTTTTTCAGAATAAATCAAGGTGGCTAAGAATAAAAAGGTTACCAAAAAAGAAAGAAAGAAAGAAAGATTGCTGTCCCTATTTTTTTTTTATCCACATATGTTAGTATCAGGAAAGGCAGGTCATATGTGAACATAATTTTCGTTATTCCATGTGATTTTTCTATAAACGTCTTGTAGCTTTATTTGTGAACATATTCCAGAATGCTAAACCCACAAAGAAGATATGTGATTCATTTTATATAGAAATGTCTTTTCATTCAACATTGCATCATTTGAAAGAATCAGGAAGTAATTCTAAGATATAATCTCGATTGAGGTACTTAATCACTATATTTCAAGATACAATGTTTTGTTATCTAGTTGCAAAAGATTCAGGAGAGTTATGGAAAAGATGTAAATTGTTGGCATAAGTTGCTTGCTGCCGTGGCTCATTTACCAGGACAGGGGGAGGCGAGCAAATAGGTGTATAAAATTAAGCGCAGTAGAGAACGCTAAACTAGACGGACCTTCCGTGTGGTGCGGCAAGGCTCTCCTCATATGCGGAGAAAGAAGAGCGGGTTTCTCTCTCTCATAATACAGGTACTAGATCTGGGTTCATCTATTAAATCTGAAAGATAGGAGGTTGGGGGATGATGCAGGACAGACAATAGGAAGAATCTCTTCAGCCCGTTTAAAACCACCGAAGTCGCTGTCACAACATGAGAGAGATGGCCGCCAAGCTGGGCTGTTTCAGAAAGGGGATTAGACCAACCAGGCGGCCAATGGCTACCTCTCGTCTCTACTGCCGCCAGTCATCTGAATGACCGGCTTCTGGGGCATCTGCAAGTCGGGGAGAACGGGGCGGCGGCGGCGGCGGGGCATCAGCTTCGCCATTGTGGGAGGCGGCGGGTGCAAGACGAGCCGGGCCTGCTGCCGCCGCCGCCGCCGCCGCCGGATCCAGCTGGGTCTCTCCTCCTCGCGCCTCCTTTTCCTGCCTCCCTCCCTCTTCCTGCGTCTTTTTGGGCGAAGCCGTCGGAGGCATCATCCGTCCCGCCCGCTGCCTGGGAGGGGTTACCCTGATGCCGCGAGGGTGGGAGGGGACGAGCGGACGGCGGAGGCTGCAAGCGGAGCCCCAGTAGCGCCGAGAGAGAGAGAGAGAGAGAGAGAGAGAGAGAGGGAGGAGGAGGAGAAGGAGGAGGACGGCGACGACTGGCGGTGGTTTGGGTCGGTCGGGGCCAGGGAGGCTGGCGCCTGTTGTCGCGTGTCCCGGCTCCGGGTGTCCCGCCAGCTGCCTGCTGGGGCTAAAGGGAGCAGCGAGCGGGGCAGGGAGCAGCAGCAGCAGCAGCAGCGCGCGGGCGAGGAGCCGAGGGCGGGCGCGCGGGACGGGCCAGGAGGGGGTCGGGTCCGCTGCTCCTCCGCTCCTGCTGCATTGCGGCCTCCCTCCTCCTGCCGTCCGTCCCCTTCTCCCTCCTTCCCTCCCTCCCTCCCTCCCTCCGCGTCTGGCGCGCTGCACAATGGCGGCTCCCGGCCCCGGCTCTGGCTCCGGCGGCGGCGGGTCCCAGGCGGCGCACACGACAGTCAGCAGCATGCAGGGTAAGGGAAGCGCGCCTGGGGAGGAGCGGCGGCGGCGGCGGCAGCCGGGCCCGAAGCGACGCCCGCCGAGCCAGCTGTAGGCCGCGCGGCGCTTCGCTCCCTTCCAACCCTCGCCGCCCACCACACGCTCCCCGCCTGGCTGGCTGGCTGCGGGGACGGGGGGGGGGGAGGCGCCCGAGCTGGACCAGGCCTCGCCGGAGACCGAGAGGCCTCGGCCGCCTGGAGTTCTCCAGCGAAGCCGAGAAGAGCCGCTTTCCCGTGTGGGGCTCCGCTGGGTGGGAGGGGGGTGTGGTGTGTAGGGAGGGAGACGAGGAAAGCGGGGCGGCGGCGGCGGCGAAGCTTCGTGTGTGTGAACAGGCGCTTCTGGGCGGCAACACGGGTAGGGGTGCAGTTGGGGGTGGCGGCTATACGTGTGCCTAGGATGTACGTGTGACGGGAAACTCGGGGCCTTCTATCTCCTCTGCCCGCGGCATGTGGGCGGTTTCCGGGTGATGGGATTCATCCCGGGGTGTAAGTCTGGGGAGGGTGTGGGGAGCCTAATCGCTAGGGCGTGATCACTACTGGGAAAACAGAATTAATAAGCAAAAAATACGAGGCTGACGTCTGGCTGACTAACGAAGGTATGTGTCGGAAGAACGCATGCGTTAAGGTCGGGGGTAGAGGTAGCATGTCCATGTTGCTCATGTCTGCTCAGAAGTAAGTCCTGTTGAGTTCAAGGGGATTTACTTTCCGGTCCATGTGTACAGGATTGCAGCCTAATTGCCCTTGGGGTGGGGGTGGGGTGTAGGGGTAAACAAAACCTTGGTCTGTGTAGGCCCCATGGATTTAAAGCACCTCTCGAAGAGTCCTGAGAACCTTAATTTAACCCCCACAGAGCTACAGTTCCCAGCACCTTTACAGATTACAGTCCCCATAAGTTGGTGGCGTGTTTGTGTATGCTTTAAATGTATGATGTGTCTGGAGTCCATAAGTGGTTTTTCTGTAGGCATGCAGGGGGAAAGTGGTCTTGAGTGGGTTTTTTTAGGAGTGCAATATGTAGTTAGATTAGATGTGAGGCCTTTCTGACATTGAAGTTAGACGGTGGTTTTGGTTGAATGGGGAATGCATAACAGTGAGTGCTTCTCTGCTCGAATAAAGGGAGTACTGTATCAGATTGTTAGTAGGTGTGCTTGTAATTAAGGAGGATGCAGAGTGCATGAATGTGAGATGTGGATGGAAAGTTCAAGGTCCTTTTCTCAGCGTTGTTGCATATTGAGCAAGTGTTTTTGAGAAACAGATGTTGGCTTACCACCCCATAATTCTGATTAGGCCCATAAGAAGCCTCTCTGTGTACCTACTAAATTTTTGGAGAGGGACACTTTGATACCTATGTACTTGGTAAAATATTTAACAAAATAAAGCTGAAAGTATATCTTAATATTTACAATGTAAACTCAACACTGTTTTCCTAACAACTCCATTTAATACATAGAAACTAAAATTAGTGGTATATCCGGTGAAATGAGAATAGGATTAGGTTTGTACTGTTGAAATAATGAATGGTGCTGTGAGACACCAGTGATGCTGTTTTAGCACTTAATAATCAATTCTCTCCTCCCACAAATGTGTATGATCACTCACTGCAGTATCTTGGGACACGGTGTTCTCAGGATTGGTATACAGCTTTCGAACCAGCTAACCTGGAAAGCCTGTTATGTCCTGCAATGTACAGGATTTTGGACATAACTGATAGCAATTGAAGGGAATCTCTAGTAGGAGGACTGTGAAAGACATCTGGAGAGCTGCTGCCAGTCAAAGTAGACAAGACACAGTTAGAGGGGCTGGTGGTCTGACTCAGTACAAGGCATCATCACCTGCTCATTATATGCTAGGAAGCTGCCCTTGCTACTTTTCAGCACCAGCCTATGTACATGCAGCAAAATGCTCATGTTCGCAATTGTCAAATACCTGTATGTTGTTTGCCTTCTATTTCATGTATAGAAGTGCTTCCCACATAGGGATTTTGTTGTGTTTGAAGTATCCTTCATAGATACATACAAACACCAGAATAGTAAATGTTACTGAGCTTTACTGCTGAGTTGGCACTGGACACTAACCACCACCTTTTTTGGGTGGGTGGGTGTGTTACAAAGTGTTCAAGGTCAGTATCTGAGAAACTACATACATATTGTTATATATAACTGCAAAGCTATGTAGACTTCTCTCTTAAGCTGCATTAGATGGAGTAAAGTAGAAGTATAGGGAGGTGTTTGTTTTTTATTTACACTCCAAATGCTCTTGATTAGGTAATTATATGAGAGGTAGATTGTTCATTGTACAACCCTGATGGTACTGTAGGCATCTCACAATTTTGTTGCAATATATTTTTGTTTAGCACCTGGAAGTGCAGTACCACACTCACTGAGTTTCTGTGGGTAACAAGAAAAATGTTTGCCAGATGCTGCTAACATGTTTGGCTTAATACTTGGTTAGATCCTCAAGCTATTAGATCCTTAATAGCTCTTGTAGCAAGACACTCCCCCTATTGGGCTGTTTCTTGTTTGCTTAGTGTTTTAGTTTGGGATCTCAAGAGTGTTGATTGGTAGATAGCAGGCTATTTGGCTTTTCCTTTCCTTTTGTTTTTAGGCCATTAACTACTCCTAGTATTCCCAGGTAACATTCTGTGTTAACATGGGAAGGATAGGAACACACTCCATACTCTTGTAGTAGAAATGGTACTATGGGCATCTAGGAGTTAACTCTCAATAATACCCATGCATTTGGGTGCTCAAGTAAACCAGTATGTTATGATATTTGAATTTTGATTACTCACCTGGGTAGTCTTGCTGTAAAGAGTGTTTGTTCCTCTGCATATTGGAAAACGGCCCACACTGAAAGGCAGGACTTCAGGCTGGTTCCCACATTATGGTGTTAAGTAAGGGAAATGGCTTTCGAACCACTCTTTTGCCTAAAATATGCAGGATATCTATTTTTAACCCTTAACTTTGGTTGTTGCAAAGTAAAAGTTTATTGCAAGGGTTTGCTGAACCACTCTGTGAACACCACCTGTACTTGTGTCTTTCTAATGAGTAGGCACATTTGAATCAAAGTGAGTGATCACAGAAATATGTTACAGGTGTACATTAATTACTTAATGTAAAATCATAGTGTGGGAGATGACCTTTAGTCTTGTATAGAACCAGTTCTCTTTACCAGGCTGCAGACTGCCCAGATGTGCTTCTCTTTGAAGGCAAAAAACAGTTGGTTTTCTTCTATCCTGCCTTTCTGCCTGCTTTCAGTGTTAGAAATGTAAGTATTCGTTCCTGGCAAGAAATTTACCTGGTGATTTTATTGAAACTCATCACCTAATTCGTTCAAAGGCTATGATGAATGAAAACTAGGAAATTTTCATTATTAAATCAGTATGGAAGAATCTTGTATTTGTAATTCAGTCCAGTGTATCTCTCCTCACTGAGATCTACTGAGTCCAGGTGATGTGCATAGGACTGCAGCCTAAATCATTGGTCTGAGTCAGCTTCATTTCTGTGCACTTGTTCTGTAAAAAAAAGCTGTGTTCTCATTGCTGGTTATATAACCATCTAAAAATTGTTGATTTTGAATTGAATTGAAAGTGCCTACGCTAGATTTTAAAAAACAGACATGTAGGGCCATAGTACTGTACATCATAATCTTTTTCAGGTTCTCCTTGTGCTTGTTTACTGAATTAAGAAATCCTAAACAACTCATTTTTACTCAAAACTTGTATCAAACTGCATTAGAAGCAGGGCTTTTTTCCCAGCCAGAACTCCCCTGAACTCCGTTCCGGCACCTCTCAGGTGGGTGCCATTACTATTATAAGAGAACAAGGGAGGCGTTCATGGTGAGTTCCAGCACTTCTTTTTCTCGAAAAATAGCACTGATTAGAAGCGCAAGCAGAATTTGAGGAGTTGTATTGGATACATAAGCTTGTGAAAAAACTATGGTTCTCTTTTCAACAAGGTATTAATAGACCAGTGGGCCTGTTTAGAAGCCAGTTCATGCGTTGATACAGCAGTAAATAACGTGTAGCTCTCATGCGCACAAGAGCTTCCTCATTTACCTGTGGCAGGGTGGCATCCCATTATATGCAAGGAGCTACCCATCACTAAGAGCTCCATATGAGCATTGGAGGTCCTGTGAGTCTTTAGATCAGAGCAGTGAATTATAATTAAACGTCAGAAACAGTCCTTTAGATCTTTCATGCTGTGGAGTTGAGTTTGGTATTTCTCCTTCCCAATATTTATTCGGATGGTAAGTGACATACTACATCAGTATCTGGTTCAGTTCACTCATACCATTTCCCCTGTGTCATTTCCCACAACATAGGTTTTTGTTGCATAAATGTTGTATAAGTGCCAGCATAGGAAGATTTCAGTCAAGAGCTCAAGTGGATGTTCTCCTCATGCAAGAAAAGTGGACCTTTAGTGTTACCAGCTAAAAGCATGTGAAGAGTGCATTAGCCTCTTCTTGGAGTGAACTGTTGGATATTGATTGATTTTGACCCTATTTCTGTTCTGAATGAAATACTTTGTTATACCACTATATTGCTTCACTTGGAAAATGTTTTTGTGCATTCCAAGGTTAAAGAGAATTTAGTGCTCGGAAAGATAATTCAATACTAGGTGTGTGTCGTCCCCCCCCCCAATGACTCAATGGCTTGATTCTCATCCACAGTCTTATCAAGGGTACTTGATATATATAATATTATATATTCCAGAAAGTCCCAACTGATTGAATGGGTGGTAAAATGGCAAATGCAGTTCAGTGTAAACAAGTGTAAAGTGCTGCATGGTACAACGACAAATATTAATATTAAACACATGTTCCCGGAGTCTGAGAACAGACAGAGGCCTTGGGGTCGTAGTGGATAGCTCAGTGATAATACAAAATCTGTGGTGTGACTGCATTTGGAATACTGTGTACAGTTCTGGATGCCTCACCTCTGAAAGAATCTTGTAGAGTTGGAAAAGATTCAGAAAAGAGCAACCAAAGCAGTCGAGGGGATCAAGTAATTCCACTATGAGAAAAGCTTGTCATGTTTGGGACTTTTTTGTTTAGAGAAAAGGCGAGTAAGAGTTGACGTTATAGAAGTTTATAAAATTAGCATGACTTGAAGAAAGTGGGAGTATCTCTCCCTCTCTTAAAACGTTAGAACTTGTGCACATCCAGTGAAGCTCTATGTTGGAAGAATCAGGACGAATAGCAGAAAATACTTCTTAATGCAGCACCTAGTTAAACTAAGGAACTCACTAAACTAAGGAGGCAGTGATGGCCACTGACTTGGATGGCTTTAAAAAAGAATTGGACAAAGTCATGGAAGATAAGGCATATATGGCAACTAGCTATGATGGCTCCATAGTTGGAGGCAGTAATGCACCTGAATACCAGTTGCAGGAAACCATGGGGTGGTGCTGAATGCTCTTCTGATTGGCTCCTGCTTGTGAATTTCGTTGGGCATCTGGTTGGGCATACTGTGTGACTAGGATGCCGGACTAGATGGGTCATTTTTCTGCTCCAGCAGGCTCTTCTTATGTTCTTAAATTTGCACGGGATTATAATTTGTAGGCAGGTTTTTCTGCAAGGCTCAGAATCATAACATGTTTCTAGACCTCATGCTTTTAGAAAATCTTGGAAACATGTAGGCATACCAGTTAAAGACTTGAAAAACCTTGTAATGAATTGGATGTTGTATTGGTTCCCATTGGTTAATGAATACACCCTCTTTGTTCTTGGACCATGCCATTTAATGCCTATCTTTTTGCTACTATGTTTTTGTTTGTTGCTTGCTTCTGATGTTCCTTGTGCCCTCTATATTTACATCTGACAACTTTATTTCTTCATTTTAGGCCAAAACAAGTTTCTTCAGCCCATCCAAATTTTGAAGTTAACATAAAATAAAAATAATAAGACAGTTGCTCTCTATAATCTGTGTTTAGAATTCAGGTGTGTCCTGTCCCAGAGGAAACTAGTTAGCAGAAACAAGCATTGCTCCCTTTACAGCCAAAAAGTTATTGATTGTAATAACAGCATGGAACATTCTGAAAGGATGTCAGCTACTTTACTGAGACCATCTTGGTTACTTTCCTATTGTCCTTTGCTTTTTAGCTGATTTGGCTGGCTTTTTTCTTTCTTGCCTGAGGTTCTGGCTGAGCTTAAGTACCATATCTTCTGGATATGTTCATTCATGGTCCTTTTCTCTGACTCGAGAAAAGATGGCCAAACTTTAGAAAGTGTAGCTTTCAGTGCTGGATAGCAAATTATGTCAAATGTTAAGCTGTATGAGTAGGCTCAATGTGCTTCCAAGCTGTTGTCAAATGCCAGAGTAGATTCTTTCCTTTTGATTTGCATATGATTCCAAATCCCTTGTTTTCAACTTGCAACTGAATATTTGCATAGACTTGTTTTGGCTTCATTCTTGGGCTAGTTATGGAAACTCAATCAGAATCAGCAACCAATTTTTTGAAAACAACTTTTTAAGCTAAGTAAATTTTACTTCAGAATATCTGGAGATTTTATCTGTTCCTGCATCTTATCAGAAAGGAACAAGTATGTTAGCCCTCTGTCCTAGAGTTTTCATTATTATTTTTTCCAGATTGCGTATACACAGTAACAGACATTGCTTGTACTTTTCAGTCAAATATCAAGGAGTGTTACTTTTTTACTCCTATTCTGTTTCATGTGTAAAAGCATTGAATTTGGTGCAAATTTTCCTTCAGCTGGGCTGTGGTATCTGATAGAAAAGGTACTCAAACCTTTTGGCAGTGTCCAGTGAAGTTTTCACTAGCTCAGAGATTTCTGCTAGTGAAACAGAACTTATCCGTCTTCTCCCTGTGTGCCCCTCCCTGCAATCTCCCTAAATCCTCTTTGCAGGGTTGGGAGAATCCTCAGAACACATTAAGGGTGCAAAAGGGTGGGGATATTGGGGGAGAAGAGGGAGGGGAAGTTCCACTTTGCAGCCAGAAGTCCTTGCACTAGCAAAAGTACTTGATTAGATTCTGCTCTTTATTTCCAAATACGTTTGTGAGGTTCTCTACTCAAAGAGTAGAGAAGGTGGCATTTGTGTCTGTGTTTTTTTCTTTCTAGTTTCCAAGTTGAGCTGTATATGAATCTTACCATAAAAGAGAAAGGTAATACCGTATTTTTCTGTGTATAAGATGCCCCCATGTATAAGGCTATTTTGGGGGACTCCAAATTAAGAAAACACCCCTTAGCACTACCCATGTATAAGACGAGCCCCAATTTTAAATCTGATTTTTTGGTAAAAACAACCTAGTCTTAGACACAGAAAAATACGGTATACTTGCAGAAAAACACTCAGTTTAGACAGACGAAGCTGACACTGTGTTAGAAGCTATCAGCAATGCCTTAATAAAATGTTCTCTGCTTATATCATACCAGATAGTTACTTCTTATCTTGGACAGAATGGCAGCATTCACACATCAGGACCCATAGTTAACAAACCATAGTTTACCTTGAACACACAGATGGTTCCCACTTAGCGCCTCTCCTTGCCTCTGGCAGCAGTTAACCACAAACCTTCACTTAGTATAGCATCTGAATCTGGGGTTGTGGTTTGTTTAAGTCCAAACAAACTATGATGTGAAGCCAAGATTTGTTCTTGGCTTCCTGGCCATGGTTTGCCTAAGTGAAACAAACCACAGCTCTCAGTTCAGACAAAATACTAATGCAGGGATTGCAGTTTGTTGCTCCTGCTCGCCATAGGAGACGAGCAAAGTGAAAGCAGTCTCTGTGTTCACAATAAACTATAGTTAATGTGCGAATTGGGCCATTACGTGTCAGATAGTAATGGAATATAGGTTGGCCAATCAGTATAAGTGATGACATTCTAAATGAAAGCTCCATGATTAAAGGCAAGTTTTATCTGATTCCTTGGGGGGGGGGGTTGAAACAGAGTGTGGTTATTACATTCATGTATTGCCTGTGACTTTCCTAAGGTGTCTTGTTGCCCCCTACTAGAGACAGAATGCTGAACTAGGTACATCACTGGTTTGTTGCAGCAAGGTCATTATGATTATGGCTGAGCACAGAAGACTGCCATTTTCACCATTCACATTTATATACCTGTGAATTTTCACGAGTGCAGCTAGTATAAACCTATCCTCTCAGTTGACCATTGGGCTTCAGCTAGTTGTGTATTGAAAGAAAGAAATGAATGCAGAGGGTCAAGTGCCCTATAGTTTCATGGACTACTATGCAGGCCTCAACAAGTCATTGTTTTCTCAGTTCCACTTCTGCAAGTGGCAAAATATATATATATACTAGCATGTTACATTTAAAAAGTCATATGTGACTTCCAGTGTTTTGTGAATGCATTATCCACAATTTTGGGGCAAACATGAATCTTCATATTGGGCACAAAATGTAGCAACCTGAATTTCTCATGTCTTATTTAAAAATAGGATTATTATTTATGTTCAGAGAATGCTTAAGAGAAACCTCAGAAACCAGAGAACGACTCACTCAACAGGATTTTCAGTGGGGAGGGATTGAAGTATTAGTACCTTGGATATGTGCTTGCTCCTCCTTACAACTAGAAAAAGTGACATAAATTATGCAAAAAAGTAAAGTAGGCAAATTGGGTTTATCTGCATTATTTAGACAAGCTGGAGAAACCACATCTGTCTGTCTCTTAAACTAAGTCAGATATAATTCTGCGGTGAATGGTGAAAACAGACAGTAATACTTGGACATGTACAGTATACCCAGAAATACAAATCTAATATTGGGAAGCCTTCATGATGCATGTACTTATATAACTTCGGAAAGTACATGTGGGAAACTTCCTAGCAAAATCACCATTTGTTCTTAACATTTTGTTTAAAGTTAATAACAAACTAATACTTAACCTCTGTAGCTGACCTGATCTGGACAGCCACCTGCTGATGCTTTACTGATGTTTTGGACAGTACTGTATAGTACAACTTGTGACTTTTCCAAAAGGTATTAGATATTGACAAGAAAACAGGTTATTGGAGTACTGTCTTTGCAACTCAGGCAGTGATTTAACCTTTTACTTGGTGTTTGAGGGTGTTTTTTTAAATTAACATGAAATGTGATTTTTAAAGGTTGTGCAAATATCTATTTTCCAGAAAATGAACTAGAACTTATCTTTTTTGCTTTAGGCTTTCAGATAAACTTCTGTGAAAAAGCACAAAGTAAGCTACATGTTTTATAGTATTCTGCTATTTTATTTTACTTTATTTTTATATCATTCTTGGTACTGGGAATGTGTCCACTGTTGATCTAACTAACCAGCCATGCATTAATACATGGGCAGAGCTTCCATTTTTCATCTTGCTACCCAAATCTAATTCTGTTGTTCTGTCAATAATTCTTTAGTATCTCTTATACTTCTTGGATAGTAAACTAGAGGTCGCATAGATAGTTGCTCCTAAATTGTAATGAATGAAAGATTTAAGACTTTTATAAAATGAAGTGGAAATATAGATATAGTTTAATGGTGTCTAACCACTTAGTGAAAAAGTAATCATAGGAACTGAGAGGATTATTTCAGTAGGGGCCCAAGTCACCTTCTTGTTTCTGCTCTTGTTTTAAAGTTTGGCATGAACTGCTTTGCATTGCCCTTGGTGGCGTGACACAGTAAACCCAAGAATGGTTCGCATTCACTTTGCTCCAAACCAGTCAGTTTGGTATAGCAGTGATGCCAAAGTTTGGCTTAACAGGTCATCTGAAGGTGGGATTGTGCTTAAACTCTACGCTCCTTAACTGTGATGTAGTCAAGAGCAAACCTTGGCTACAGACCATGATTAAGGAGGAGATAACTTAACCATAGATCAGTGTGTGGATGATACACTAAGCCAACCTTGGCTTTATTGTTGTGCTGAGCTAAAATAATCAGGGATGATCAAAGGGGTTGCGTTCTCCCTGGGAGCTAGCATGTTTGTGGTAAGTCATGGTTTGGCTTAGTGTTACATGGGAATACGACAACTGTCAAGCCATCAATCCAGTAGTGTAATGTCTAATCTGATTGGCACTGGCTCTCCCAAGATCTCATGGAACAGTCTTTCCCCCTGCTACCTGAGATCATTTGAGTGGAGATGCCGAGCTTCTAACTTTCGTCATGCAAAACTTGTCCTCCGCAACTGAATCAAGGTATTCTACTATGGGCTCTGGTTGTAATTTAAATGACCCAGTAGTGCTCTCTGTGTACCTTTGGAATGATAACTTTTGAAAACATGACTGGATACATCACTTTGAAACTGACTTCTCTATAAAAGTCAGGAAAAATTGTCAGTCACTATCATCCCGTGTTTGGATGATTAATGGAAGCTCTGCACAATTAATTTTTTCATTGTTTCATTCTCTTATGGCATTCATTTTTTTTAATTGCTATGTTCATTATATCGTTATGATTGCCTGCCATGCTTTAGTGGGAACTTTATTGGAGACAAAAACAGCACTGCTAGCATTCTCCCCTGCCCTTCTACTGGGTACACCTTGTATAGTTAAACACATCCGTCTTGCATTCAGGCTGCATATATTTTTCATTTTTATTTGAAGCTAATGGATATGCATATTTAATTTTGAAATGATGAAATGCTTGTAAGATGACTATTGATTCTTAGTGATTTGCTGCCTAAGGGTTCTAAAGATGATCCCTAGTAGGAGGATGGTAATCAAGAAATGAAAAACAGTTTGTGCCCCAAATATCGCCACCAGCCATCTAGACGATCAGAAATGTAGTTTGCCTCCTATTCCAGTACTATGGTTCCTCTGGGAAATGCTATTTTGTAGTCAGTTTGTAATGCATATTTGCAGCACTGTGAAGGTATATACCTGGGGGGGGGGGGGAACGACGACAAGACAAAGTACCGTAAACTGAAAAGATTCAAGTGGTTTCTGAGATACCTTGCATGGTGTTTTGGCGCCTTGTATTTTCCTGTCACAACAACACATCTGTTGTTGTGTAGAATGCTGTTTTATTCTCTTGCGCCTCTTGCAGATAGTGCTATCCCCATGGATGAGGAAGTGATAGTTCTTAAAACTGAGGGCCATAACAAGAATGAAGGTAATTTTTCAAACAAACAAATAGGAGCTGTGGGGGCTTCCAGATCAGGCCCATGGGGGCAAAGGGGAACTGTCTCTGCTGCGGCCCTGATCTAGATAAGAGATCCCATAGCTACTACTGGTAACCACAGGAGGATGGGACCCAGGTTGAGACTAGGGCAGGGGTAGGCAACCTAAGGCCCAGGGCCCAGATGTGGCCCATTCGCCTTCTCAATCCAGCCCGTGGACGGCCCGGGAATCAGTGTGTTTTTACATGAGTAGAATGTATCCTTTTATTTAAAATGCATCTCTGGGTTATTTGTGGGGCATAGGAATTCGTTCATCTCTCCCCCCCCCCCAAAAAAAAATATAGTCCGGCCCACCACATGGTCTGAGGGACAGTGGACTGGCCCACGGCTGAAAAAGGTTGCTGACCCCTGCACTAGGGTTAAAGCTTCCCATCTCCATCTTGTAGTTCCAATCCAGTTTTCAGGAGTAGGAGTCCTTAGTTCCTATTTACTTTTTAAAAGTGAAGTGAAAACTATCCTTTCTGTTTTGTCCCTGAGTTGTGGTCCCTCCAAGCAAGATGCTTGTGTAAAACAAGAGCTAATGCTTTAGCTTCCTTTTTCCTCTGGCTTCTTATGCTCTACCTATTGCTTGAATCTTTTGTCTTATGACTTCATTCTACAGTCACCACTTCGTGCCATTAAGGACTCCTGTTTTTTGGTGGGGGGGGGTAAGCAGATGGCTTCTTAAAAAGATTAATGAAGTTGTCTATAGCAGTATATTTCTAGCAGAAATAATAAATGGGGACTGAGTAACTTGGGCAGCTGTGAAGGTCACATCAGAAAAAGTAGCATAAGTAGGTAGACCACAGATTATTTGCATATTTTTATTCATAATGAGCAAAGCTTATAAAATCTGCATAAACCTTGTAGCCGTCAAGTCCTAGTTCTTGGACATTTCAAAACTCTCTATGCCTCTTTAATGCAATTTGCAGGCACTCCCTTCCTAAATACCTTTAATTAGAAATCAGTTCAAGTGATTTAAGTGGAACATCATTTCATGTAAGTATGCTTTAGGGAACATGTTCTAAAACTGGTGATATTTGTAATAATTCTGGAGGTGGCTAACAATTGACAGTGGTTTTAATCTTAAGGCTTAGAAATATGGTCTTTCCTTGCAAACAAATATTCCCTGTGGAAACAAATATTATCCTGGTTATTTGTATTTTATGCAGCTTTTTATATCTTAAAACTAACTACATTAAAGAGTTTTGAATCACCAGAAGATCAGAATTGTGACACAATCTCTCAAATCAAGAGATAGTATTAAATTGCCCCAGTTTGGCGGGGGGTGGGGGTGGAATGAAAGAAATGGAAAGGTGTGAATGCGGCAGGATGATCAGCGATTTCCTACGCAATGGAGGGTATGTTGGTGGTTCACTGGAGAAAGCATTTAGAAGCAGTCCTGCCCTAACCACCCTCATTTCTTTTCTCCGTGGACAGTATTCAACTAAATCTTGTGCTAGCACAAGGGGATTTCACCTTGTTTCTTTCCCCCACATGCACCCCATGCCATCCCCAAATCCCTGAAGGATAGAGAAGAAACCCTAGAACAGATTTAGAGGGCATGCAAGTGGAAGATGGGGAGAACATTTCATTGCACAGGGTGAAATCCTTGTGCTGACCTTAGCAATCTATGCTTCACTTGAGCTCCACCTTAGCACTATGTTGAATACAACTCAACACCTGCTAGATCAGTCAAGAACATAGCTCCCATTCCTGCAATCTTAAAAAATGTTATCCTAACCAGAGAGATTATCCCAATTTTTCCCCATAACTAGTTTTGGCAGGAGGGTTACTTTCCATTCTCCCTAAACGTGTCAAAATTATTAACCCAATCTTTCCATCCATTCTTCTTTCTGTAGTAGTTCTTTTCAAATGAGTTTCTAAAGAAGCAAACCTCTTCTTAATCTGGCAAGTCCCTGGTTCACACATGATCTATAATGATGGTAGTGTCCTGGCTGGGTTTTTAAAAAAACCTTTCTCCTGTCTACACACTTAAGTCTTCATGCAGTGAGAAGGTGACTAGCTACAGAATTCTGGCAAACTCAAGAGAATCAGTGACTGATGAGTGCCATCTCCACTAAGGAGGAGTTGTTAGGAATAGGTTGCAAGAAGTATTTGGGGAGAGTACTACCAGAAATAACACACACAGAAGCCCTAGCAAATGGTACAATTAAGGCAATGTGAACACATGATGTGGACAATGCAGATGAGTGCACTAGCTCTGAAGTTACTTGTTCTTTCCAGGCTTCTGAAATGTGCATGTGTCTGCATATAAACAATCTTTTACACTTTATACATTTGCCTTCCATTTGCTGTAAGATGACTGAAACAGTGGTGAAGGGAAGGGGTGGACCAAGTGGTGCTAGAATGCTCATCCTACTGCCCTCCCTATTATTCTTAAATTGACCAGACTTTAAAATATACTTTGGACTAGAGAAGTAGTTTCTTCAGTTCCAAAGTAGTAATGAGAGAAGAGCTAGAAGTTAAAATGTGAGACAAGACCTGGAAGGTGTGGATGGTTCTGTACATCCATCACAAATTAAGGAAGAGGCTTGTCCTTTTTCATACTCCATTCTGTCCTTTCCCCTTATTTGGAATCTCAAAAGGCAGACCAGGGCAGTACTACTCAAAGTGGTGGTCCATGGATTTGTGCTCGTCTGCAAACCATCAGCTGCTGGTCCACAGCAACTCCACCACAGCCCAAGCTGGGAGGAATGTTTCAGGGACCAAATATGGTACCAGTTCCTGGCACATCAGTGGGGTGGGAATTGCTGGTCCACCACATCAAACAGTTTGAGAGACACTGGACTAGGGAATGCTTTCAGGACAGCTATTTTTCTGCTGTCTGAATACTTAGCTTTCAATACTACTCATGAAACAAATCATCAGAGCTTGTGAAGAACTTCTGTAAAGGGGAACAGTATAGTCTGGCATTACATTTAATATAGAGATAGTGTTCTTCATTGTGCCTTTTGGTTGAAGATCTTTAGGTTATACTACTGATATTTATTACCAGCTCATCCATAACCAGGACAGCTACATGTACTATTTTTGTTAATCAATACGAGATTCTCTTAGCAAAATTCTTACACTGTGGTTTAAAAGAGGTCCTTCCTTCTCCTGCATAGCAAAGTGTTTTATTGAACTATGTGCTGCTTCAAAACCCAACCCTCTAGAGTAGATTTTCTGGGGGAATGAAGGAAGGCTTGAATAAAATCACACGTCTCTTCTGCCCACTGGAGAATCCTCTGAGAAGAGCTACACTCATAGGATCTCTGGATTCAAGCTCTTTCTTAGATCTATAATGCCTTATTTGTCTTTGTCATCACTAACTCCCATTTTGCACCACTGAAAACATTAATTCTTGGGAAGCACAAAAGGAATTGTCTGCTTAGCCCTAGAGTTGCCCTCCAAAGGGGCCAGGCAGCAGAATGTATTGATGTCCAAGTGGCATCCTTCTAAATTATTGGTCCTAAAGCTAAATTCTAAACAGAAAATGTGGGAATAGTATGCACAGAAGACAGGTATGAATATGGGTTGGTTGTGCACAGCATTCTTTCTAGTCTCTTGGCTGGACTGTCTTTTTATTGATTTAATACCACTAATCTCCATGTCTGCTGTTGGGAGGAGCAGAGATCAGTATGTAAATCAGTGCAGTTCCCATGTTGAATGTGAATATTGAGTACGTGTACTGCATCCAACAACCAGTACCCTACAACAAGGCCTTATTCTTCAAATGTGATCATTTTTGTTTGTTTGTTTCTCCCAATTTTTCCTGGAACAGAATACAATGATGGCATTCGTGTACCAGGTTCTGGTCTTGTAACAGCATCATTGTAGTTTCTGGGGAAGACAGAAAAGGCAACCCTGACCTGCAATAATGTTATCTGTGCACCAACCTGGTGCATAATGTGTGTATACAGAATCAAGGAACTGAACCCAATGTTTATTTCATATGTACTGCTTAAATCTGTAGACACAGGCCAAGTCACAAAAATCAGGTTAGACTTTTAATAAAATAGGTATGGAGGTTTTTTGAGTGGATTTTTTTTTTTTTAGTAGAAGTGTTTTCTGTTCCAGGCATATCTAGAATTGCATTCAATTAGATAGGCTTCCCAGCTTTTCAGAATTAATAGCCCAATGTTGCAGGTGTATATGAGTTAATCCTCTTGTTCTTGCAGCACCAGAAATAGAGCCTTCATCTTCATTTCCTTGTGAAGTCACTTGGGAGGTATGAGGCTCTGGTGGTGTCACACAACAGTGTGATGTCAACGAAAGCTAGCAGAAATTACCTAACTAGTTTTAGTGTCATATATCCATAGACTTGGGTTTATTAATTGGGTCTTGTGGGGTTCCTCTGATTTGGGCCTTTCTGGTATTATCTGAACCACTAAGTTGCTGATACCATCTTTCCTGTTAGCATGCAGAAAGCGGTGAGGAAGATGCACTCCTGCAGTTGCTTTTAATCTACTGTTTAGATATGTCAGTGTAGAGTGGTATGATTGAGGCTTTGTGGTAAGCCATATGCCTTGAGCTTGTGCAAATGAAAAGTTTGAATTAGCTGCTAAATATGTGTGTATGCATGTGTGTATGAAAGAACATGAGGGTAACAGAAGAGCAATACAGCAAAAACAACTTGAGGTTAAAATGCATGCCATGTTGGTTTAGTTGAATTTCTTGCTTACGTTAGATACTGAGATGCAGGGCCCAGGTGCTTAAGACCATACTGTACAATCCTATACATGTTGACTCAGAAGTAATTCCCATTGAGTTCCGTAGGGTTTACTCCCAGGTAAGTGGTTATGGGATTGTAGGCTAAATCTAGCAGGCAGATTTCTGAAGTGTCCAGTTGATTACTCTCCTGGAAATAAATCCCATCAATTCACTTCCTTGTTAAAGTGTGTTGGTATTAATGTGTCATATGCCAATCATTCCTATGCATTGCAAGGGGGTTGAACTAGATGATCCTCGTGGGTCACCCTGCAATTCTATAATTCTGTAATTGAATAACAGAAATGTTCATAAGCTGTTTTTAAAAACTTAGGTCAGTTCATCCCTTTGCTAACAAAGGAAGTACATTATTTTTAGAAATACTCAAATTTTGCATCAGAATTTTAATTCTGTTATTGAGTTAGGCAATTTAAATTCTTTTCCTCAATGTGTTAAAATAGATCAAGTTTAATCCAGACATTATTTCCATAACCTGTCTGACTGCACAAAGCATTTATTATTGAAGTTTGCTAAGTGGAATCTGTGCTATGGTGCCTCATTAATCTCCTTTACTTCTTCTCAAACTGGGGCTTCCTGCTTCCTTGACATGAAGACTGTTGCTGTGAGGAGATAGGAGGTATGAAAAACCAGACAGTCAGTAAACATGGGGTGTTCTTGGCACACTTCATTTCAGAATACATGGTAGTAAAATGTTTGATAGGCTCAACTTTAAGTTCAACTGCAGCTTTAACTTGCCACTTGTTATAGTTGTGAGATACAGCAATGTATTTATGCTTAGGAAACTTACACACATTTATAGATGCTATATGTATTAGTATGCCAGCAGATTCTTCTTCTTTTTAAGCGAGGAGTTCCCCATTGCCCATTGGCTACAAAAAAAGCACATGTACCTACTGGTATCTGCAAGTATGTCCTTACTCTCCTGCATTCACACATTCGGGCTCACAGATACATGTGCATATGCTAGCATACTCCTATGTGCACACTGATCTACACATTCTTTCTCATGCCCAGAATGTTTTCTCAGTTGCATGCAAACCTGCACATCTCCCTTCAGTAGGCAACAATATGGGCTTGTTTTTGCTAGTTACTTTTGCAGGATTTTGTGACCCAGCTACATCACTTAGTGGTAATTCAAGCTACAGTCAAGGCTGTGTTCCTGCCCATTTTTATTGAACCGTGTACACATCCTATGCATGTTAGTGCTTCAGAATAATGAGGTGATATATTTTGACCCTTGACCTAGCAATATTATCAAAAATATGAATACATGGGAAATATTTTGCGGCTAGCCACCAGCATTAAAGGAAGGGGTTTTAGTATAATTGTAAAAACAAGGGCATTTGTAGACCAAAGAAGCTGTTTGTCAGATTCAGACTTGCTCAGTGGCTCAATTTGGTGTTAAGTTCAGAAGCCCTGTCCAATGACTAATCTATTGATATTGCAATTTTAAATGTCATTGTTTATGTGAAATGTTTCATGTAGGGAAGAATATGTTACATTTTTTGGTTCTGGTTTATTTTGGATGCTTTCAATACAGTAATACATGTTCTCTTGCCGACAAGAGTGTTTTTTGTGTGTTTGTTTATCTCTCAGGTAAGCGCAGAGCACTGAAGTTGAATTTTGCAAACCCACCTTTCAAATCCACAGCGCGATTTACTTTGAACCCTGGAGTTCCTTTTCAGAATCCACACATGTGAGTATAAAGCCAGAAATTCCACCAGATGGAACCATTTTGAAGTAGGAAGATAAAGCACTTTCCTTTGTCACACAAATTTTGTAGGCAGTTCAAAAGATAAAATTGTAGTCTGGACTGAGACGTAGGATGTTCTGTTTATGTAACATTTTCTCATGTATTTTTGGAACTTCAAATAAGCTGTTTTACCTAAAGGTGTAAAGCAAGACTACTCCTTTGAACTGTACCAAAAAAAAAAAATCCTGTCATTTACTGGCAAGTCATCTCCATATGGCAGAGGTAGCTTACCTGTAGTCCTCCAGATATTATTGGACTACAAATTCCCATCAGCCCTACTGTGCGTGACCAAATGTGGCCCCACGCTGCCCAATCACAGTTTAGCCACTCCTGCCTTATGGTTAATCTCACTCACGGACTGCATAAACCTATGCCTGCTGCTTTTCAAGTTTGCAAAGTTTTTATTCCTGTATTTGTTTTTAAGATATTTGTGTGAGACATCTTAGTTTTAAAATTGAGGGGATTTTTTTTTTAGAAATCTAAGAGGTGGTGAGAAGTTACTAGAACCCTGTAAGTCTCCAAGAAAGGTGTTACGGACAGCCTTATATACAGATTCAGTGTAAAGTGGAGTATCCAACAATTGGTTGTTTAATGCAGCAGAATGTCTCTTGAAATACAAGCCTTGTGTCCTCAGATCCACCAATCTGGACTGATGGGTAACTTCTCAGGCTGTGCAGTCAGCATCTCCTTTATATTCCCTTGTGAGGTTTTTGAAGTCCGGCAGAGTAAAAATCCTCAGAGCCTTGTGCCTGTCATTCCTCCAGTTGCTTGTACTTCCTTTGGACAATTCTGCCATGTATGTGTGTCTGTATGTTGCGGCTTTGTTCATGTAGCTCAGAGCTTTCTATTTCCTATGAATATATCCGTTTCATTTCCTTATTTAGAAACTCTTCCTTGTTTTGATTCTAAAGCTATCCAGGTAATTATAGATGGACTTTGGAAAAGTATTCCTGTTACTTATAAGGTCAGTTCTGAAAACCAGAAGATGCAGATATTTCAGTAGACATTCTTCTAAGATGTCCAGTTTCTCATCCAAAAAGAAGCAAAGCAAGGTTCAGCCTGCAGAGTTTTGGCATCCAGCAGTACCACCATTTATAAAATGCCATATTAATTTAAGGACTTAGGACTTACTCCCCATGTTAGAATATATAAGCTAGCTGGACACAATCTTTTCACAATAACCTCATAGGTCCTTTCTCTATGTAGTGGTTCTGCACAACTTTTGTCTTTCAACTTATTCTCTTTGATAGATTTCACCTTCATAAGACCTTTATTCTTAGTAAGTTAACTCATCACCTTCTAGTGACTTTCTTTAGTAGTGATATTTTTCATCCAGTGACTTTCTGAACAGGAATTTCTGTAGATAATAGCTGTTCTTGTCTGGCAGTTCTTCTTGCATCTAATAATAAAATCCCTAATTTCAGGCTCATCAGGCAGCTGGTGGTATTGCTTTGAACTTAAGACTATTTTGATAAAGTAGGTTGGACAAGGGGAGAAATAAGTTTTTTCTGCAACAGCCAGCTTCCCAAATATTGTGTTAGGGTTTTTTCTAGACCACCCACTGTATAGATAAATATATCTTACATTTTACACTGAACATCATCAATAATCTGTTTTGAGAATAAACTTGTTATGTAGTTTGTGAAAGGAAGTCTGTTTCTTTTATAAAATTTGTGTTGGGTAGTTCTTTTGAAATAGGAAAGGCTTGTTTTATCCATTTGTCCCCCTCACCTTTACAAACTCCTCATTTAGTATTTAGGCTGCAATCCTGTACCTGCTTACCTGGGAACAAGCCCCACTGAAGTCAGTGGGACTTACTTCTGAGTAGTCTTGTCTAGCATTGCACTGTGAGTGTTCAGTGGTTAATTTTTTTATCATCTTATGTCTCAGATTTATGAAGGCTTTCTTAGGAGCTGGTATGTTAACAAGTAAGGATCATAACATTTTAAAAAATCTTAAATTCTTTTTGAAAATCTTTTGCTAATGTGGGTTTTTCTAATATGTCATTCTTCTTCCAGACACCTTTTCTTGTGTTGGATATTTACTTTGTTACATGGTATGGAAGTCCATATGTGCTGTGAATGAGGCAATTTGCTGTTATTGGATTAAATCTTGTTTTCCAGTCATTGTAGATAGTGCTTCGTTATTTTGTTACTTTTCTTTATTCTATGAGTTGGTTGTTATTCTTCATTCTGTATAAAAGAGCAGCCTAAACATAACTGTGTTGATTAGATTTTGGGGATATAGTTTGTCATCCCATTCATCTAGATGGGTAATGCTGAAATTTCAGAGAGGATATTTTCTTCTGTGGAGGCTAGGCATTTGGGCTTAGTTTTGAAGGCTTTATCCTATTTTTCTAAACGATTGAAAATGCTGGACAATTTGCTTGATCTTTGTGTCCTTAAAGCTAATGGCAGTCATTGGTTATACTGCTCCTTACCCACATTTAATTGCCCCTTAGGCATACTTTGTTGGGTTCACAGGTTGTGTTCAGGGGCTTCAGTGATGGAATTTTCAGATAAGAAATTGCAGCTTTTATTACAGGCAGGTTGAGGAAAGGAGAGCTCTTCATTCCAAGATTTTCTCTGTCCAGAATTCAACTGCCCCCCAGAAAACAGCTATGGAGGAGATTACCAAAACACATTGTTCAGGTGAAAAGTGGTTTCAGAAGGGGATAAATATACTTGGTGATAAGTATCAATGTGTGCTTGCGGGCTTCTCTGTTTATAAGGAAGAACTGGTTTTAGCATAATGTTAGCTTTCTTTCTGTAGAATTTGTGGTTGGCTACTTGATTCAAGGTGAAGCTGCCTGGTTTGTTCTGCAGCTATATGTAAATTAGGCATAAAGCTTTGTGGAAAACTGCTGCCAGTGTGCCCACCACCAGGTTAGAGTTTATTCACACTTTATTGCACCGTCTTGTGCCTTCTCCTGTCACCTTGGCTAGTTAAGGAGCAGAGTTCTTTATGTGTGTTGTAAAAGTTACTTTATGTGCTAACATTGTGGTTAAAATGATGTTACATACATGTAATTGTAATATGTCTGTATTGGTCCTATAATTTTAACTTGATAAATTTAAGACTCGTTACTCTGACTTGATGTTTTTATGGTGTGTCTAGGTCCTTGCCAAAGCCTGAATTAGATCTCCTGAATTAGCAGTTACCTCAGATGCCACATGTATATAAAGGCAACAACTTATTTGCGCCTGTTTGTGCGCATGCGCATCAAATTGACCTGGAAGTGGCTGGAAAAGGAGGCTTAATGGGGCAGAGTGGGCTTATGTGTGCTCCACCATCGTGCACAGTAACCTGGCACGCAACCCCCACACAAATTGGGGGTTGCCTGTAATTCTTTCTTCTGTGTAGTATAGATTGACAGAGATTCTCATTTTGTGTTTTGTAAACAGTGTAGTACTTCATTTTCATAGTTTCACCATAGAATATTAACATAGCAACAACTTCCACAGTGGGAAGGTTCACATGAGTCCTATGATAGATCAGTATTGTTACTACTCGCTCTTCCATTTCACCCTCCTTTTTTTTCTACCTCTGGCTTGGCTTCTTCTGATTTGGATGGATTAGGGTCAAATTTTCTCCTAGATTGATTGTAGATTATTCTGCAAGTTTGTAGAGGTGGTAGATATACAGTCTTCCATGCACATGAGTCTGTTGCTTAATTCTAGGTAAACTATACAGTAAGATAAAGAATGCACAATAACATCTGTAGACCCTAGGGGCTGTTCTGGTACTGTGGTGATTTATGTTTGACTCACAATTGTTGCAGCCCTGGTTGGGTATTTATATCATCTATGGAGCCCTGTTAATGAGTCCTGGAGGCTGCTATAGTGAACCACATTGAGACTAGAAATATTTCATGTTCCTTGGTGCTTTGCTCCCATATTGCAAAAGATCAGACATAAGAGTTTTCGCTTCCCAAAGGCACAACTGGGAGATACAACACTTTGCCAGAACAGCAGCAGGTATGCTTCTTCCCTGTTGCAGTGCAGCTGTGTTTGTTGCACAGTGGCTGCAGAGAGTCAGTGGGGAAAGCATGTACATACATGGCTTTCTTGAAAGTAAAAGGCCAGGTAAGAGTTTTTCCCAAGCTGGTTCTGCCCTGTTTACTGAGGTTTAGCTGCTTCAGCTAAAGCAGATTGGTAAGCTCTGGCATTCATTGGGGTGGAATCTACACACAGGTTAAAAACGTTGTGAAAATGCTTTTTCTAAAATCGTTTTGAAAAAATGCATGGAATTTGCTATAGCTCACAGTCGGCTTCTAGTGTCACAATTGTTTATTGCACTTTACAACACATTCAAAACGTTTTGTTTGCAGCTGTATAGCTAAGTCCTCCAGATCTCTAGATTGTATTTCTTTGCAAGAAGTGAGATACAAACAGATACTTTCAAGCTGACCATCACCTTGTTACATTTCATCAGAAAGAATTCTGCTTAATTCTTGAACCCCAATAGTTCACAGTTCCTGCTAAGTCTTTTACACGGCACTTTTCTTGCTATACACTATAAAACTGACAGCATTGAGGGGAAGTGAATATGGCTGGAGAGCTCGAAAGGGGTTTGCAAGTGATCCAGATCAACATCTTTACTACGTTCATAAGTCATTAGTTTCTCTTTGAATACAGAATTGTTGAGGCCATCCAGGTTACATAGATGAGTTGCATGTAGAGGAATAAGTTACTGCAGTTGGAGCATGGCTTCCTAAGATAGGCACTAAGATCCAAAGTACACACTTCAAAACTTGATGAAGTTGAACCAAAGTTCTTGATTCTGAAGGCTGCAGCATGGACAGATTCTCAAATGGATGGCATTGCGTTAAATCTTCAGGTCTTAAAAAAACAAAATAAAATCAGAGCAAGGGAGATTTGGCCGTAATTAAATCATTTCTGCTGGAACATGACTTTAATCCCGAAGTACCTAATGATTCTGTGCATCTAGAATAGAAGAGGAAGTACTAGACTGACAAGTTCCCCCTAAACTTTCTTCTTCAGAGTACCTTTGTTGAACAGCCCCAGAATATTTTAAAACTCTAGCTGGAGAACTCCCCCCCCCCCCATATGTCCTTTTCATGCAGCTTCAAATTTCCCCTCACGGGTTGGGGCAGGCACCTTCCAACTCAGGTTTTTCTTTTTCCTTGACGAAGGTTCAGGATTTAGAAAAGTAAAATCTATGCAGAGAGAATTAATTCCAGTACTTTTTTTTTTTTTTTGACAAGAATTATAGAATTATTATATTTGAGTAAAGACTGTCTCCATGCCAACCATTACAGTTCGCTATATTTCACAATAGAGATCGCCGGAATGATTATCAGATATGGTGAGCTCATCTCCACTGTCTTAGACAAGGTTCCTTATCATTTTACTCTTCCGAAGGATGCTTTCATATACACGTTGCTTTAGGAACAGTGGTACAACCCTCGCAGTTGCCTAAGGCATTATTTATCCTGTGTATCTCACCTTAGATCCTTGAAGAAGATGCCTTAAGGACTTCATTTCTTCTCTTACTTTTTTGAATTTCTAGGAAGGGTCATTCCTATTGGAAACCTCAACACCACTGAGAGATCAGAATAATTTACTTTCTCTCTTCTTACTTGTGAGCCTCTGGTTGGATTTTCCTTTTTTGTGGGGGGGCAGGAATCCTAAGAAGCAGATCAGAGAAGCAGCATGGCAGATCTGTGTCCCCCTCTCTTTCTCTCCTTAATTAGCAGAGGACTCAAGGAGATTTTGATGCATCCCTTTTCCTAACAGTCTTGACTTGACCGTTGGTTTTTATGTATGTAAACATACTGAATCTTCCTCCCCTGTTTGTCCTGCCCCTGCAAAGGGGTAGGTTTTGCTAGTGTTAGAAGAGGAGATTTCTTACCTGGAAATACTTGTGAGAGATTCGGATCCAGAAACTTCCTTGTTCCTCACACAATCACAGAGTGGACAGTGAAAGCTAGCTTCTAGCTCTTCCAGTTTCTTAGGGAAGAATTCAGTTCACTCCAATCTAAATAAGTAGGGTAATAGTTACTTCTCCTGATTGGTGGATCCAAGACACAAGCACTAGTTTTCAGGTAAGAAATTTACCTTTATCAAAACAATATGATGAAGCAATGTAGTGGTAAACAATGTAGCAAATTGTGACAAAGAAGGTCAGTGGCACTAATTAGTTGATTTTAGCTAGCAATTTTATTGCAGGTATGTAGTTCATAGGACAAAAGGAAATACTGCATCTGAAATTAAGGCTGGCATGCTATTCCTAAATGGTCTTGCTTGGAGGTAAGCCCCATTTATTTCCGAGGGATTTACTCTCAAGTAAGGTGGAAGCGGATTATAGCCTTTCATGGCTTTCATGCATTAGTATGAGTGGTTCAAAAAGGCTTTAAATGAACTGCCACACACTGTTTTTTTTCCTTTTTCCAAAAAGAGAGGTATAGACTAGCCCTTAACAAGGAACTGAAATGTGCTCATTTTGTATATAAAAGGCAGTCTGTCTTTTCAGTTACTATGTGTGTATGTGTTATTGTGTCATGTGATAACAGCACTGTGTTTTCCTGTCATTTTTACAACTCTTTCCTGGCTGAAGTGATACACAAGCAACAATGGGTAGTAATCACATTGCCCCGTTCACTTTCAAAAGGAGAGAAGCGGAGATGATCGTGAAACTTTCCAGCAGGCTACAGTAAGCGTAACTGTCTGTTAGCCCCATTGTCAGATATTTTCATAACAGAAAAAGCAAAAGAAAGAAAAAGGCATGAACACCAATATAGATCCTTGCAGAAATTTGTCATATTATGAGTGAATTAATATATATATATTTAAATTATTAAATACTTTCAACATATATTTCATTATTATTGTTTAAAGCTTATTGCTGCATTCGTATTAGCAATTCCCAATGTTCTGTCCCAGCTGACTGTCATTGGCTCTAGAAAGACAGTGTATTTTTTTAAAAGAGTACTGGTATTCAGAGGGTAACTCAGTATTAGTTTACAAAAATCTCTCCTTTTAAAACCATAAATATTTAATTCTCAAGCATGGTTGACCATAATGGATGGAGTTGATGCAGGTGTTATAAGGTTGTTGCATATTGCCTCCCAAAAGCCTTCATTGATAGAACAGCTCTAAAACCTGTGAATCAAGTTGTCTTTTGTGAAGTATTATTTCATTTTTGTAGCTGCCATACTTCCAACACCTATTGATCTGTAAAACAGCCCCCCCCCCAAACAATTAATGGACCAGTGAAAATGAAACGTATGCTTCTGGTGAAGTAAGCCTGAGGCACAATTGAGGTAGAATCTACACACTTATAAAAACCGTTCTGGAAACGCTTTTTAAAAAGTGTTTTTTTAAAAAATACATTGAATTTTCCATAAGGCTCGCCATCACCAACTAGTGTCACATTGTATATTGCACTTAAAACACACTTAAAATGTTTTATTTGCAGCTGTATAGATGAGTCCCAAGGCAACTGAAGAGTTGCCGTCCATTGCACGGGTGTTAGATTTTGTTCTGAATCTTCTTAATTCATAAGTAATTCATATTGGCTTTGAGTACTTCTAAAACATTTTAACATAACATTATAGCGAGTCGTGGAGGATACGGAAACATTCTGAGAAAATCAAGTATTTTCATCAATTTGGCGCAGCTCATCAGGTCCAAATTTCTGAGTCAGGCAATGCAGTACATTTCTGGGTAACTAAAATGGTGTGACCTTAAAGCTACTCGCCCAAACAATGCAAATAACTGTGCTAGTTCCATGTTTACCCTTCCAGGAGAATAAAGAGTCTTCTCTAAGGTCCCCTGCCTCATACTCACTGACAAGAAATAGTTAAACTTGTAATTTAGGAAATTAAACCAATCCTCATATAAAGGAAATTGTATTTTTATACCATATTTTAGATCGGACTTAAAACTCCATAAAAAGTTATAATAAGAGAATCTATTTCCTTAAAATATTTTTTGCTGAATGTGAAATTGTAACTTAGTGGTTTGGGGTAGCAGACTGCAGGCCTCTGGGGACTACTTTGTTATTTTCCTTAGACCCCATGAACTGGAGACAGGTATAAAAGACATAAACTTATAATTGAAGTGTGTTAAGTCCAGGAATTTGCCTTTAAGTTTTGGAACTGAAAAGAGCCTCTAGTGCTTCCTTACAAAAATATACTTTGTCATACATCATTCTCCCCCCCCCCCCAGCTTGGTTTCCACAGGGATCATTTTGTTGCAACAGTTGAAAGCCAGTCTTTGTCAATCTACTTCACATCACCCAGGGATCTGTCAGTAGATTCCAATTTAACTACTCTGCTATCGCAAACAGATTATTGGACTCATCAAGTTCAAATCACTGATTTTGTTATGTCATCCCATATATATATAATCTTATATATATATTATATATATTATATATATATTATATATATATAATCTTATGCATGGATGCCCAGGGAGCAGAGCCAGTGATGTGCCTGATTCCATATATATATATATATATGGAATCAGGCACATCACTGGCTTTGCTCCCTGGGCATCCATGCATAAGATTATTCTCTGCAGAGATTGGGGTCTCCTGACATGACTATGATGCTTTGCCTTGAAAAGTGGCAATGCTTACAGGATGCATTTACATCGTTTGATATATTTCTTTGTTGTGATGAAGAGGGACAGGCAATTTTGTCCCAAAGCTTTTCTGCTTCAGTTTTTAGGCATCTGCAGCAGTATGGATGTCATTTACCAGCACATCTGTAATACCTCTTGTGCCAGTGCTGGAAATTCTGGGCAAAGCAAACAAGAATGATCAAGCAGGATTCAAGAGTGCATGTTGTCTTGCCAGGGCAGCAATATTACTAGATGCCTTGCCTCTTGGGAAAGAAATACTGTCTCTGATTGTTGGCTGTTGATGGTCTCACTCCTGTGAAATTATTTCTGTGTCCTTTCAGTTGCTGGTAGTTCGTTCATTTTTTTTGTCATACTATAAAATGTGGCAAATGATTTTACTAGCGTAAGCACTTACAGGTGTTGCAATAATGGCTTTCAAGCTCCATAGCACTCCTTTTCATGGTAAATCTGCCCCCTTAGCATGAAGGCCTTTTAAAATGTTCTTTTGCCATAGATTTGACTAATTGTTCCATTGTCTGTTGCAAAGTGTACTGTTATAACAGCACGTACACTTATTTTCTGTAGACCTGGAAAGAATTAAAACTGGTTTCTTTTGTTAATCTATAAATTCTGAGAACTGTTGTAGTGAGACTTGCCCTCCATCCAGTTGGCTTTCCAAACCCTTAAGAGCAAGGTAGTGCAGTGTTATCTTCATGTACTAGAATATTGCTTTGTAGCCTTGCAGTATGCTGCTGTTAAGGTTTTACTACTCCGCAGAGATCCTGGGCTCATAGATCTCTCATTCACAAGGACCCCTTCTACATAATGCCCTGATTGGTGACAATCAGGAAGCATTAACGTATGATATTTCTGATAAGAGGATTTAGAGCTATTGTGGTATTACCATAAAAACAGCTCTTTCCCCCAGTACTATTAGTCTGTGTGGAACAGTAGTGATCAGAACTGGGATCCCACGGGCAGTGTGTGATTGGCAACACTGATCACCTGCAGGTGCATTTGTACAGAAGTCCTCTGTGCATAATTGCCCTGTCAGTATTTCTTATTGAGTCACAAACAGTTTGTTAAAGCTTTATCATCCTTGGAACAAGAATGCTAAAGTTGGGGGTTTTAGCTGGAGCTGTATACCTGTCCTAAACCTTTGAGTTCTGTTTCAGCAGCTGTCTAGCAACTTGTATGCCTTCTAGATTGGCCTTATTAACTAGCATATGGTTCTCGTTCTACAAGAAACTGAGGTATATCCTTGTAAATTCCCCAAATCTTATGGCTTACTCTAGCAGAAGGTAAGATGGAAAAAATGAAATACTCCCCTCCAGAGAGTCAGAAACATTAAAAACAATAAAACAAACAGGCAATATGCCTATAGAAAAAGAACGGTCTGCTGTGAACCAGCAGCTGCACTAACCAACTAATTTTGTCTGAATTAGGTTTAAATTCCTTTAGCTCCATGCAATGCATTACCAGCCTCAGTCACTGATTCTGTTAGGACTGAAATGGAAATGAGAGATGGGAGAGGTGTTCAGGTTCTTGTCTGAACATGTAAGCACCAAATTGTGTAGGGATTCTGGGTCCTGCCCCCAACTTCATCATGCGCACTTCCCTCATTCAGTCCCTGACCTTCTCTTGTGTAGGGAAGGTCTGTGTAGGAATTCTCCTCATGTGAATGCAAGTACAACTCTCTTCGTGATCAATCATGTACAAGTGAATGTGGGTAGAATCCCTATAGAAGATGGGAAGGTTTGGAGACTGAGCAGGGAAGAGGAGTGTGCAGTGACACTGAGGGTCAAGCTTGCATGCATGCTTCTGTCCCTCTATGTGGCTTGGTACTTTTGTACTCATGCCTATACACAGTTGGAGTTGGGTGTTATCAACTCCTGATGACATAGCACTCCAAAAACATAGCACTGAATAATCTTGTGCAGTGGTTTCTCGTAGATGTCAGACACCATGAGGCACAGAATTGAACTTTTCTCCCTTGTTGGATATTCTTCAGTAATGTTAATTTAAATTTGATATGTATATTTTAAACACTGTTGTGCACCACCCTAAAATGATGTTAAGAGTGGTACAGAAATGTGTTGTATATATATTAAGCTCTGCTTTCCTGCAGCTTTCCTAGCAAAAGGACAGTACATATTGAAAATGAGGATTTGTTCTGGTGTTACTTAAATACAGTAACCTTAAATGGATTTGTGTTGATGTATAGTGACATTGACTTAAACCTTCGCTGTGGACAGAACCCTGATTTACTTTTGTATACTTTGGTTTATAATTGTATTTTGAGTGCTACTATGACTTCTCTCTCCTTTCTCCTCCTTATCAAAACCAAAAGCTTCTGGTAGCTAAATTAATTTCTTAGTATTTAAATTTTAATAATTGGTTGTATGCAAAGGAAAATGGAAGTAGTTTGCACACACAACTAAATTAGGCAGATCTTCTAAGCATCCAAATGATCCTTTCACCTAGGTATCTGAAGGGTTGATTAATGATAGAATCAGAAACGGTATCTGCCTTTGACTTTAAGATAAAAATATTGGAATTCCACGGAAACCTGTTAGATATTGTTTTATTCATTACTTAACCTAGAGGGAGGCGGGGTCCTAGCTGAGCAGCTCAGGCTTGTGACAGTTTGGCCACATCTATCCTAAGGTTATCAGGGTGGGGACAAGCCATTTGAATTCTTTGACATGTCACTGATGTTCGAGTCCTGGGAATCTTGTCTTAGCAAGATGGTGAGCTATGCTCTTGTTATATGTGTGTTATTTTGGGGTATTTAAGTAACTAGCCATAATGCGCCCCCCAAAAAATTAGTCATACTATGATGATGTCAATATTATTTGTATGAATTTTCAGTATCCTAGGAGTAGCAGACTTTGAGAGCAGTTTATGTTTTTGTAAACAGGTTCTGGATGTTCAGCCTTGTAGCTGCAGAAGACAATTAGCAGAACATCAGTTTACTTTTTTGTAGGATCTGGGGTGTCTGTTTCCCTATAGGTTGTTTTTTCTCAGGTTTATTTAAAAGCACAAGTATTTCATATTACCAGTATCCTGCAATGTGCTAGAAGATTGGGAGCAATTAATGCCCAACACCTGTGTAATGTGATTTCTAAGACAAATTGCTTTATCTTTAGCAGGTGCAAATGGCAAAGCTTACAATTGAATTTCTATTTATTCTTTTTTGTTTCAGCTTCTCTCAGCTTCTAAATTCTTTTCCTTTTTCATTCATTAACATTTTGTAGAAAGGTCTTGTAGGTGGTTTATTTATGACACAGACAGGAATTCAGAGATGCTGATAGATTATTTTTTTGCTCGGTATTATGTTGCCTCTATATTTATCTTGTATAGCTGAATCTATATTAAAGATGACATACCAAGATCAGGGGATGATGGAGAAAGGGGGAGAGCTACTTCATCATCTTCAGAAATTGGTGTTCTTACGTAATGCCAAGCCTTTGTATTGCACCGTTCTGTATTTCCTCTTTTGTGGCAAACTGCAGTTGTAAGCCATGATCAAACCATGGTTTGCATTTCAGATTGCAGACAAACTTTGGTTTGCACAAACTATGTTTTTGCCTTTTGGATGTAACTGCAAACTGGTTTGCCACAAAAGAGGATGTGCAACAGTGTGCAAGGGGAGGAAGGTGTGTACATGCCCAAGGCTCTGTTTGAATTGAGCCAGTGTCTAGGAACTAAAAAGCCTTAGATCAAGCCTTTTTGCTATCTAATACAGTGGTGCCCCGCAAGACGAACGCCTCGCAAGACGGAAAACCCGCTAGACGAAAGGGTTTTCCGTTTTGGAGGCGCTTCGCAAAACGAATTTCCCTATGGGCTTGCTTCGCAAGACGAAAATGTCTTGCGAGTTCCTGCGGGGTTTTTTCCCTCCCCCCCTTTTCCTAAGCCCTAAGCCGCTTATCAGCTGATCCGCTAAAAGCCGCTAAACCGCTAATAGCGCTAATCCGCTAAGCTGTCAATGGGCTTGCTTCGCAAGACGCTATACGAAGAGCCTCACGGAACGGATTAATTTCGTCTTGCGAGGCACCACTGTATTCTTTCATTGGTTTTAGAGGGTCTTTCTTGAATTCATGTTTGGACTTATTCCAAAACTAGTATTGCAGTGCTTTTGTTGAGTTACTAAGTAATTTGATTAATTTCCCATAATTTTACTTGAGTGATTACTTCTGAAGTATTCTCTGCTCTTACCATAATGCACAGTTTGTGATAAATGTACAAATATCCACATTAAATGTTCAGCCATCAGGTTTGACAAGTTCCTTGGTTCAGGGCTGAGAGGAAGGGCTTTAAAACTATGAAGCACTTCTAAAATTGCAGCTGAGGAGCCCAGAGTTTAACAGTCCAATCCTAAACATGCGTAGTAGTAATAATAATAATAATCCTACTGAATTCTTTGAGAACTTCCTCTTACCAAGTAAGCTTCATTTTCAAACATTTGACAGTGATGGGTAGAAGATACTGGAGACTTTCACATTTGTCTTGAGATGAACACTGTTCATATTGGAAGACAAAAATAGAAAAACTGTATTTCTTCATGCAGAACCACTTGTCAGCAAGAAAAGAAACCTAACACAGCTGTGGAAGTCTGTTCGACCCAATGTAAAAAAGATCCTTTATTACTGACGCAAAATTCTGCACACTTCTTCTAGCCTTAAAATATGCACCAGCGGCTTTGTGGCTTTTTGACTAATCTTCTTTTACTTCAAAAATACACTGACGGAATATTGGCTCTGCATGTATTTTTGGAGTTAACATGATCCCTTCATTTTTTCTGTTTTCTATTAATATTTATAAACTCTTCTCGGAAAACCAACAGCCACAGGTATGGGTTTTCTTTATGGTGTTATCAATGCAGGCAATAAAAGGAGAAAGACAATCACCAGCCTAAACTTAACTCTAGAAGAATGTAGTTGCTTTATGTTACGTAGCATAACTAATATTATCCTTCTGCATTTCATAGGAATATAATACAGTTTTATGCAGGAATTTATAAACAACCACAGAAATAGACATACAGTTATTGTAATATAAGAGACAGATGGTCTTGATTAATAGCTAAAAAAAATCTAGTTGCTTTAGGTGCAATTGTTTACAGTATCCTGCCCTGTTACCTCCATCTAGATTAGATCCTTCATGGAAAGTATATTATTGCATTAGCTTTATGTTCACTACTCTGTATAAATGCATTTAATCAGTGCTGTAAGAGAGAGAAAGTTTTCAATTGATATAAAATGTGGCAAAATTCCTTCCCAATTTTTTTTGGCAGAGAGAGACTGAGAACACACAGCATTGAATCATCAGGAAAATTGAAGATTTCCCCTGAACAACATTGGGATTTTACTGCGGAGGACTTGAAAGATCTTGGAGAAATTGGACGAGGCGCTTATGGTTCTGTTAACAAAATGGTCCACAAACCAAGTGGGCAAATTATGGCTGTTAAAGTAGGTGATGCCCGTAATTATTCTTGTACTTTCCAACTGCAGGGGCAATATATAGTGGATAATTTAATATCCATCCATCTTGCGCTCAGCAGTTGTTTGCTTTCCCCCGCTATCTGTATATTTTGCCTTGTAGTTTAGTGTTATTAAATACTTAACTGGTTTGTAAAATTATGGGTTATAAAATTTAAGGAGAACATCTAATATACGTAAGCTTCTTTTTAACACAAACACTGTATATATACTGAGACCCTTTATCTCTAGGTTCCTGGTTTAAAATACAGCTCAGGTTTATTATTCTTAAATGCAGTTTTGCAGTGGACAGGTCAGGGTCCTTTGTGAAACAAGCTAGTTGCCTTGCTACAGTAGTTTTCATTTTTCCTACTTATCTACTTGCACCAGTGTGTTTTCAAACTGCTAGGTTGGCAGGAGCCTTGGACAAAGCAACAGGAGCTCACCCCATCATGTGGATTCGAACTGCCGACCTTCCATTCGGCAAGCCCAAGAGGCACAGTGGTTTAGACCACAGCGCCACCTGCGTCCCACTCATTTCTTGTAATACTCTTTTAACAACACTGAGCTATAAAATAACTTGAAGTGAAGGCAGAATTGAGCCCTGTACTCAGTCTAGTTATCAGCAAATATACTGGCATGTTTCAGAACATGTAGGCCACTAGTCATCAAGTATAATAGGAGTAGAAGAGGGCGTGACCAGTATGCTTTATGGAATATTAAATGTTCTTCACCCTGCTTTTTCCAGCATCTGTGTCTGTGAGCTACATAAGTGACTTCTGGCCTGCAAGGAATCCATTCTGTCTTGTTCCCTCCTCTCCCTGAATTTGTAGGGTGGCACATGCCATATTTTTTTCTGTGTAGCCATGCCTCTGCTGAGTCCTGTTGCGGGTCAATATTTGGGTTTTCTATAGCAACAAATTAAGGTTTGTTACCAAGTAAATAGGTTGGTACCAACAAGGAGTTGCGTCCAGTGTGGACTGCTTCACACTTTGATTACCCAGGTTTCGCTTGTGTATGCTGCAGTACAGCACACAAAGTATGAATGCAGAGGTGGACATTTGTAAACACAATGGACAGGCTACCTGAGAGACACATCATATTGCATCTCCCTGATACATCTTTAGTGGGTCCTTGGAACATTTAAGGATTCACATAACTTCCACGTTGACCTCAGCAACTGTCATACATTTATCTGTATGATAGACACAATTGCCATATTCAAACTTTGTTATTATGCTGATGTTTAATCTATTCCCATGTATTCAGTAATAAATACTAAATAATAATAAATTATGGGAGGAATTCAGCATTCCTCTATTATAATGATTCTCTCAGCTTGCCATACAGGACGATCTCCTCCCGCCCCCAGGTATGCTTTTCTGGAGGTTCCCACAATCACTGGAACCAGTTTGATCTTCCCAGGATCACTCTACCTTGATTTGTGCTCAGCTTGTGTTTTCTGTGGGAAGTCTTGATAGTAGGTGGCTGTTTTATGGTAAAATGATGCTGGAAAAAGATTCTATATAGATGGCCAGTAAAAGAAAAGTAAAAGAAAAGAAATAATTCTAAAATTCCATAGACAGAATTCTACAGAAAACAGGAAGGTCAGGCAGATACCAGCAGCCACTGAAGAAAGGGAAATATGGTAAAGAAATATTAGGAGAGGAATTCCGGATAAGAAAATGGGAGCAAAGTCAGAAAACTCTGGAGATAAACTGCGTTTTTGCAGCGCTCTTGAAATCAAGGAGAGCACAATGGCAAGTGCTTTGCATATTTGGTCATGGGATTCCTTGGGAATACAAAGATTGGATAATGTATTGTATACAAAGGCTAGGAATAGTTCCAAGCTGAAGGGAATTGTGAAGGTTAGAGGGCATTGGCCTATATGCAGTTTAGGTATTGCCCAGAGAGTTAAGAAACACTGGAAAAAGGAGAAACAGATGGAGTGTGTTATATTTGCAGTTGTGTTTTAGAGTTCCCATTTCATCTTCTGTGTAACAGGCAGTTCTTTACTTGGATCATTCTGTTCTGCTCATCACTTCCTAGGCAAACAGTTGAGCTGCTTACTATTTCTACTCTGGAATGTGTAATGGCTTTACAGCTGTAGAATAATTGTGCCCAGAAGAATTGCATAGTGTCTCCAGAACAAAGCAGAACCGTCCCATGCCTGCTATTGTAACTTTCTCAAGTGGCTTTGGTTAGCATTTGTTTGGTGGGGGAGGGTCTGGTATTTTTGTTACTCTTAACAGTTAGCATATAGAGATCCATATTGTTATGCTATAACTGGGGATATTTTTTGTAAAGTGTCTTCTTGGGGCCACATTACGTGCTAATGTTCAAAGCATTTTTTTTATTGTGTGCTTAGAATTGGCCTTTTTCTTTAGGAAAAACAGGGGTGTGGGTGTTCATGCTGATTTTCGATTGGGGCTGGAAGAGAGGTTAGCTGTTTAGCCCTGCACTGTTTTCCCTGGAAAATCACTCTATACAGAAGCTTTTTTGCCCCAGAAGGTGATAGCAAATTGTGGGTAGTACTGGAGGAGGTTGCCTAGAAAATAGCAATGGGTAAAGGATCAAAATCTGGATTAGGATTAGGATCCACTGCAGTTGACTTTTCTAAAAGGAGAGACATGACACAGTGCCTAAAAACACTTTTAATGTGCCATGCAGTTTGGCCCTTAGTCACAGATTGGCTACCAACGTGTCATATTATTTATGGAGGGGGTGGGGGACCTTAGGCCAAGGGACCAAATATGGTCCTTAGTAATCTTTCCAGACCATGCTTCCTCTCCAAGCCACACCTGTGGCCAGCCTTGCACTGCGGCCTACTCAAATGTTTTTGTTAGGCTGGAATGTGTCCCATGAATTGAGTCCTGAACTGAAGAAAATACTGCCTAATAAAAGGGAATATTCATCCTCAAATATGGATCGTCGCATGATAATGATAGCATAAGTCAGCCTTCCCCAACTTGCTGTCTTCCTATCATCCTAAACTACTGGACAAGGTGTGGTGGTTAGACTTCTGGACTAGTACCTTGGAGATCAGGTTTGAATCCTTCCTCAGGCATGTAACTCTTTGGTTGTCCTTGAGCTAGTTGCTGTTCTTCAGCCTAACCTTCCTTACAGGTTAGAGGTTATTTATTTTTCTTAAAAATCACCTGAGCTGATTAAAATGGTTCAGATGACATGTCAAAGCCCATGGGTTCATGTGGGTGAGCCCATAATAAGATATTAATGTGACATGCAAACACAGCTAGTTCTGTTTACTTTAATTATGATATCTCTTCCATTCTTATTCTTTCAGAGAATTCGTTCGACAGTGGATGAAAAGGAACAGAAACAGCTTTTAATGGATTTGGATGTAGTTATGCGAAGTAGTGATTGCCCATATATTGTTCAGTTTTATGGAGCACTCTTCAGAGAGGTGGGCACTCAAAATCTGCTTAGTTTGTAACAGATTTAGTTAATACGTTTTATGACGTTTTAATGGGTAATGAAGCACATTAACTGAAGGGCAGGCAGTAGACAATTTGCAAGGGTAAACTAGTTTGGTGGGGGAGATGCATGTAAAGAAAACGTTAGCACTGCTTTATCTCTAAAATGCCTATTTCATTTCAGTGCTTCTCAAAAGGTTCATTATAATCATGTGTTATACACTTGTGGCTTTCAAACTTTCTACCTTTTATTACATTTCACTTTTATCACATTCCTCCTCTTAAGGAGGTTGGGATGGTGCACATGGTTCTCCCCCATTTTTATCACAACAACCCTGCCCGGTAGGTTAAACTGAGATATAATAGCTGGCCCAAGATATTGAGAAGCCTAGTAAGCATCTGACTACTCCAGGGGTCACGAGGAATGCAATGCCATTGTATTTTGGGGTGGACAATTGCTATTGTATTCGAATGTCACATGCCACCTAACTACCGTATATACTCATGTATAAGCTGACTTTTTCAGCACATTTTTTATGCTGAAAAAGCCCCCCTTGGCTTATACTCGAATGAGGGTCCCACCGGAGCGCATTTTCAGCAACCCCTCGTCGGAGCAAGCTGTTTGCTGCCGCCGCTCGTGCTGCCACTGCTCTGCCAAGCACGGCTCCTGTGCCTGCCCTTGCGAGCGGCAGAGGCTGTTGGTGGTGGTGGTGGAGGAGGAATGAGCAGCCTGAAAGCAGCCCTTTTGGGCTGCTCGTTCTTCCTCCGACGCTGCTGCCACCAGCCTCTGCCTCTCAGCAGCACCCTAGGTAGGCAGAGAGACTGGAGGGGCTGGGGGGGAGAGAGAAGCCCCCTCTGCCATGTGCGCATGCGCACACACACTCTCCGGCCCACTAGGAGGTTTGTGGTGTGGTGAACTGGCTTATACTCGAGTCAATAAGTTTTCCCAGTTTTTTGTGGTAAAATTAGGTGCCTCGGCTTATATTCAGGTCGGCTTTTACTTGAGTATATACGGTAATTGATTAGACCAATTGTAATTTGACAAAAGAGGAAGCAGAATATTTTGTGAGGCAGACCAACTTGAACTTTGTTCACAGAAATATGTATGTTCTGCTTTGTCTCTCTTCGTAAGGCAAAGGTTTGCATCGGTGTTGGTTTGTATGTCCAAGGACCTTCTTTTCTATGCTTCCCTTTCCATCACAGCTTAGCAAGAGTTGCACATTGACCACCCCATATGTGTATTTCAGATTAACAATAATAAAACATGTCTTGCTTACTGCTTTTTTATTCTTAGGGTGACTGTTGGATCTGTATGGAGCTCATGTCTACCTCGTTTGATAAATTTTACAAATATGTATATAGTGTATTAGATGACGTTATTCCAGAAGAAATTCTAGGCAAAATCACTTTAGCTGTAAGTATTCCTTCTATTCTCACTGCTGCCTTTTTTGTGTGTGTGCACTTCTGCTTAGATTTTCAAATCCAGGATCTAGGTGGGAGATGATTTGACTTATTTAGGCTTGTTGCTGTGAAACCTAATGGTTTACCATCTACTGCTCAGTCTCTGCCAGGGCGGCTTCAGAATTTTTTTTTCTTCTGGTGGTGGAGGGGCACAGAAAGTAGAAAATATACTTCTAGGTGGGTGGGTTGTGTCCCACATGCTAAGATCTCTGAAAGAAAAATAGCAGTATATGCCAATGACAGGAGTCCAGCAACGGGGAGGCAAGAGTGGGGGTGAGCTCCTTGGTTGGGGAGTGCACTGCCCCCTATCCCAGCACCACCCATGGCCCCTGCTAGCACAAGCGGGAAACAAACCATGGTCTTACACAACCATTTCTATCACATTTTGTTTGCATTAACTACACTGTAACATGGTATAGCTATTAAATGTTTAAAGGGATGCGCCTGCATTTCTGCCTTATAAGCTGTCTGAGATGCATCTTTAAATTGTTTGGCTTTGGATTGTGTAATAGGAGGCATTCTATTATTTTTGTTCTCAATAAAATTTCTCTTTCTCTCCTAGACTGTGAAAGCACTAAACCACTTAAAAGAAAACTTGAAAATCATTCACAGAGGTAGGCTTTTCTGGATTTGTCTTTCTTACTGTGTGGTATGCCTGTCACGCGCAGTTCTTCCTGAGCGTGCCTGTAGATTATGCAAAATACATTTGTGAGCCAACTATTTGGGGTATTCCACATGATCATTTTATGTTTCACTATGTCCGTGTGAGTTTTGGTTCTCTTGGGCTACCAGTTGGAGGCTGACATTAGGACAGAGCCAATTGACAACACTCATTGGGTGTTACATTTTTTAAGTCACAAGTTTCTGTGTGCAGAACAGGGTCATAGTCCTATGGGAGGGGGTTTCTCCCATACCAAAGCTGCTGCCATTGGTTGGTTGGTTGGTTGGCTGAGGTGCCTAGTTTGTTAATCCTTAACAAGCCAGGATTTGTAAGCCAACAACAAACCATGGTTTAAGGTTGGCTAGTGATCCTGGTTTGTAAGGGAGCAACAAACAGAGATCCTGAGTTCGGATATCATGGGAAGCAAGCTCGAATCCAGGTTCCTGATTTATTTCTCCTGTTAATTCCAGAGGGGGAGTGACACTAGTTTCTGTGACATGCAGTTGCTGTCTTTAGTCATAACTTTGTGTCTGACGCTATGTAACTTTCAGCAGTTAGAAACTGAAGTGCTTTGGTTGCAGCTTATCTGCTTAAATATGTTTCTGTTTGCCCACATCTGTTGCAGATATTAAACCTTCCAATATTCTTCTGGACAGAAACGGAAATATTAAACTCTGTGATTTCGGCATTAGTGGACAACTTGTAGACTCCATTGCCAAAACCAGAGATGCTGGCTGCCGGCCCTACATGGCAGTAAGTGGGATTTGAAAACTTATATGTGATGGGTGAGGTGCGAATAGAAATGGAATCCTTTCTTTTACTTGCTCTGTTGTAAAGGCAGAAGGTAAATATTTTGTACATGAATGGCTGAGGTTGAAATCATTCTTCAGCTTCACAAGCTAAAACTTAGATGAAGTTAGCTTGATGTGAGGCTTCTCCAGCTTAATCTTAGTACATTACATCACTGCACACCCAAGGTGTGAACAGCTTTTCTTGCAGTAATCAAATCTCTTTCATGCTTTAGTAACCTGGTCCCTCTATTGGTGAAGGTATTGGAAGCATCCATTTTCTATGTGTTTGCATTTAGATGGTCATTTGTAGGAGGAATCTATAATGAGCTAGTAAAACCCTGTGGCTCCTACCAGAGCTTTTCCTGGGAAGAAGAGGCTCGGGAATAGAGTGAGGACATTTTGGGCCGTGATGGTTACCATACAAAGGTGCAGGGAAACGGGGAACATACAGTTCAGTGAAATTCCTTTTGAGTAAATTAAGTCTGAGAATTACTTAGTAACATTCTGATGAGGATGTTGGTGCCTTGTGGTAGCACGGATCAATAAAATACAGCTTTAGTTCCCGAATGTGGCAGAATAATTGACTAGTCTAAGAGGGATGCCCCCTATTGCCATTTAAATAACAGACAGATGGTTACACAAGATTTCCAAAAATACAGATCAGATTCTTTTGCCATTTGTTCTTAGTTGGATGTGTTAGTTTTTTTAAGGAGAAGTTATGCCAGATTCAAAGCCACAGATAACAGGGAAACAAAGCATATTCTTTCAGAAATACTGGCACCAGCCAAGTGAGACTAATACACTTGAGTTGTGACATTAATAGCAGGTGCTTTTGCCAAGCAGAACCAGACTGGACAAAAGTGCTGCAAAAGATTGAATGGTTCAGTACAATCTTAACAATACAACATCATAAAATGCACAAATAAAATAAGAGGGTAATTTTATATAGAATAATATCTAGACTTTAGGCACCTGAAACATTGAAATACGTTTAATACTTCACCGTGATGAAACTTGTATATAATAATTGTCCATGGCTTCCAAGCGGGAACCATGGGATCTAATTATCCTGAGAAGACTCATATTAAGGGCTTTCAGTTCAGACTCCAGATTCAGTACTTTGGAAAACAGTCCGCCTCAGTCAAAGATGCTTAAGGGGCTGCCTAATTTGGCTCAGTGTTTATCCAAGTCCAATTCCTTCCTACCCCTTCACTAGTGAGAAATCAAAAATTTCAGAAGGATAGCTGCAGTGATTTCCCCTCAAGGCCAGTCTTTGCAGTTTTGGGGTGGGTAAAAAAGGAATCTCTTAAATCTCCCCTAATGTTTGCTTCATTTGCATAATTCATACCTTGTTGCAGGATTCTGATTTGCTTTAAATAGAGTACATGCAGCCCTGCATTAGGATTAGGATCATGGAAGGGACAGTTGGTGTTAAATGAATCCTTCTCCATATCCCACTTCAGTAAATTCTTGTCTTTTTCTTATATAACTGATATTCTTCCTCTAATTTCAGCCGGAGAGGATAGACCCCAGTGCATCCAGGCAAGGATATGATGTCCGCTCTGATGTCTGGAGCTTAGGGATTACATTGGTAAGTGAGAAATGCTAAGGGCTTTGCATGCTGCTGGAGATAAAACCCTAAAGCAGCTTGTGAAGCAGCTTTAGGAGAAGTAAAAGCTAAACTGGCATTACTCTTGTGAACATGTACGCTGTGATAGGGCCTGCATTGCCTCCCTGAATAACAGACCTGGCTCAGCTTTCCTCTGCTACGCAGTTTGGCTTCCGTGGCTACTTTTTATCAGCAGTGACTTTACTCTGTTACTAGGGGGCAGCAATGCATGCTAAACCTCAAAAGAACCATGCTTTAAGCTAGGAAATCTGTTCCTTGCTGCCCCTTTAGAGCCAATGTACGCCCAGCCTTCCTAGGTTTGGACCACTGAAGAAAGCAAACTTAGTAGGAGTGGAGAAGAGTGTATTGAAGCAGAAAGGTAGAAACCAAGGGTTCGGTCTAATCAGAGACAATTCCAGATTCGAAGGGGCTGGTACCCTCTCTGGGCACATACACCCTTAGCATTAGCCTAGTAGTCACCCCCAAAGTGGAGCTGACTAGGGGTGGGGACAGGTGGCAATGGTATCGAAGGGGGAAACCAGGAACTCCAGCTACCACCTCCTGCAGTTCCCTGGAATGCCTCTGGGCCCTGCCCTAGCATGTACAGTGGACGCTCGGGTTGCGAATGTGATCCATGCGGGAAGCATGTTCGCAACCCGCAGCATCCGCAACCCGCAGCACCGCATCTGCACACGGTGCAAGTTGCAATTTGGCGCTTCTGCACATGTGCAAAGCGCGATTTAGTGCTTCTGCGCAAGCACTGAAAACCAGAAGTAACCTGTTTTGGTACTTCCAGTTTTGGCGCAGTGCATAACCCAAAGCTTCTGTAACCCGAGGTATGACTAGTATGTTTATGAGGAATGGGTAGACATTGTTTCCACTGCTTTTTTTATGGGAAGCTTGAGGTCCGTCAACCAGAGACAAATGCAAAATAGGGGCTTGGGTTAATGCAGAACACACACACACTATTATTTCATGTGTTTTAAAGGTCAAGTGCTTGCCTGCTGTTTTGTGAACATTTTAAATTTAATTGAAGCAGCTGGTAAGTTGCCCACTCTGTCTCCCCAGCAATTGCCTGCACCCCTCGTATGATTCTTCTTCTTTTTAACAAAAGAAGTGGAAAGCATTGCAGCTCTTCTACAGCAGCAAGATAGAATTTCTCCCCTATCTGTGGAAAGCAGACTTGTGGGCTTTTCACAAATGGTAAAGTGTGTTTAAGGGGCTCTTCATCTGAATACATCCAGCTGCAAAGACAAGGAAAAAAAGAATGTTTGTGGGGAGCAGGGGGGATTAGGATGCAGAGGGTTGAGCTCTTTTAAGTTGCTACTATGTCTGGGAATCTCTTTTGAGTACCGGAACTATTATTTCTCAGGTACAAGCCATCTCCTGCTTTCCCCCAAGCTTTCTTGATTTCAGCTGGCTAATTTGGGAGGGTTGCTATTGTTAAATCATAAGGAGTTGGAAACCTTGCACAGAGCTTCTGCTGGTGGGGCTTGTTTGGAGAATCCTCGTTCTCAGCCTCCTGCCCCCATGAACTTTACAATGGCTAATCTAGCCCATGTTGTTCCTTTTCCTTTCGGTGTAGTATGAACTGGCCACAGGACGGTTCCCCTATCCCAAATGGAATAGTGTATTTGATCAACTGACACAAGTAGTCAAAGGAGACCCACCACAGCTGAGTAACTCAGAGGAACGGGAGTTCTCCCAAAGTTTTATCAACTTTGTCAACTTGTGGTGAGTATGCCTCGCTCTGGGGCTCTTCAGGGCATTAGTTAGTGGTTCTGGCTCAGGCTTCCAACTCTGTCCCTCAGCAACTTGCATGTGGCAGCAACATCCAAGAGTATTCATGTTGCTGGAAATGGTGCATTTTCCCTCCACTGAGGATGAAAGTGGGTTGGGTGGAGAAAGCTGCAGTATGAAGAGCCACTTGCAAGCCTTAAATTAATGCCACATTTCCTGCATGTGTGATGGAAGTGGTGGCTTGGAGAGATTTAGACATGTCCTTCCCTAGTTGAGTTGCCACTCAACGTGAAGGCAACGCAGATCTTCCTTACTGACTTCTCACACTTGACAAATAGCACTGGGATGGTAGGGAGGCCTTTCCTCAGGCTGTGTCTGTAGCAAGACCTTTTGTAGCCCCTAATTACATCTTGGAGATCCGTTTGTTGTTGCCTCCTCAATATATGATAGAGGGAGCAGTGATTGCATCAAATAGAGTGCACACTGTAAACTGCAGAATATATCTTTGTAGTGCCTCCTGCTGGGAGTTTGCCTACCTGCAGATTTGTAGCTGTGATATTTTAAATGAATGTTGATAAGCTGTGTTTGCCTCATTGCAGCACAATTATTACATTGTCCTGTGGATAAAATGAAGTGGATCTGAGTCGGTTGCTCTTGTTACATTTAGCACACCAGAATGGGCTCAGGAAGCGTTATGTGAGCAACTTAACATCGTTTAGTATATTAGTCTACATCAGTGGTGATTTGGAGCCTTGCAGGAGCTAGAATAGTTAAAGATACCTTTAAGATGAAACAATTGCTTTTGAGGCTATAATCACACAAAAGAGAAAGCGGAGGAGTGGTATTTAAAGGAGAATGATCAATGTACATTTTACAAACTGATTAAAGTAAGACAGTCGCTTCAAATTCACTACAGTGTTGATGTGCTGCCACCTGTTGGTTTGACATTTTTCTGCAGTGTTTTTAAAATGCAGTTAATTAGCCTCTTGAGCTGATTTCTTAGAGGCAAATGGGCAGGACCAGACTGTCTTTAGTTCAGTGATGTGCTTTCCTCCTTAGAAAGGTAGGGAGCAGGTTTTGTGTTAAGTAGACAAGGCCCTTGAAAAGCAACTGTGGCATTTTCCTCTCTGCTGAGCTCTCTATATTCATTTATGGCTGGTTATGGTAGTGCAAGAAGGATCTTTTTTAAGAATCCCCCTGTGTTTGTTTATGAAGGGTTAATTTCATGCTGCACAGGTCTTGAGAAAGAAGGAAAAGGAAACTTCCCTGATGCCAGGAAGTTGTTGAAAGGCTGTGTACTTCCTGCATTCAGAATTTTAAAACAATGGAGTGAGAGACGTACTGATAGGTTGCAGACTTCAGAGTGCTTCTGGTTATATTGCAGCATTTTCTTGGTTACCTGCAGACCAAGAACAGTCCTGGGATTCCCAATATCTACAACATACTCTGAGCCTAATAGGCAGTACAAAGGTGAAAATACAGTGTCCAGGGCTTCTGCATAGTTTGGTAGAAAGAGGAATTTCAATAGTGCATCTTGTCTTGTGTGGCTCATCTGCTGAAATTCCCAGTCCTATACAGCTTGCAGAAGCCCTGTCCTCTTTTTAACATTTATTTCTTTACCTGACTGCCCTGGGTGAAAGAGAAGGCAGGTCACTATCACTGTATGAGTTGGTTTTATAGCCACAGCCTTTGGACAGAGAGGTGACTTAAATGACCATTAATGATGATCATCATCCATATAGGTGCATTCATGCGATAGAATTGCAGACTCTGACAATGTGCAGTGTCTTATCTGCCCAACACTTATTTTCAGATGTTTTTCTGCTAATGTTCTGTCACCCTAATCCTCTTACTGATCTTTTTAGCCTTACAAAGGACGAGTCCAAAAGGCCAAAGTATAAGGAGCTTCTGGTGAGTATGATGGGATATGTGAATGCATGAGACTAGAACTGGCTAAGACTTTAAGGACTTTAAAGACTTTTAACTCTTTTGAAGCTTGGTATTATTATTATTATTATTATTATTATTATTATTATTATACCCCACCCATCTGACTGGGTTGCCCCAGCCACTCTGGGCAGCTTCCAACAGATATTATTGGGCATTCTGTAGCAGCACCCATTGCTATTCCCATTTTGTGAGATATGAGCTGCATTCTACCTGTTTAGTGCAAACAGTGAGACTGGGCTTGCTATTTTGTCTTTTGCTGTGGTGAGCAATGAAGCAAGCCCACATTTAGTTCATTCAGGGGTTGTGTTGTGTATCTAGAGAATTAAAGTTTTTTTGCAATTGCACAACATATTTAATTGGTATAATTAAAATTTGATTTTGGGATTTGTCTGCTTCACCAATTATCCATTTCCTCCCAAACGTAAGGCCAAGGGATGTACTGTACCCCACCTGCCTTCTCTGTGTGTATATGCCCATGTTGATGCTTGGAGCCCTTCTACTGAATCTTGTGAGCTGGTACCTCAGCGCAGCAACTTATAACACCTGTTAAGTGTTAAGTTGCATGGAAGTACCTTTGGGAGCTCACACGTCTTCTGGAGGCACCTTCTGTGCTCCAAAAGTGAGACTATATTTTGTTCCCTTCTCTTCTACCAGAAACATCCCTTCATCCTAATGTATGAGGAGCGAACAGTGGACGTTGCGTGCTATGTTTGTAAAATCCTGGATCAAATGCCAACGACTCCGAGCTCTCCAATGTATGTCGATTGATACTGCTGCTACATCAAAACTCTAGTGCAAATGCTGAGAAAAAGCAAGATGTACAGAATCTCCACCCCGTATTGCAGTGTTTTAACGCTCGCCCAGACACCATGTGCAATAATGTTGGTGTTTTTCTTCCATTCTGTCTGTATATTATTGTCACTTATAAAGTGCATCCATGTAATAATACCTGATCACAGTGTTAGTGTCAGTCAAAGAGAGACCTCATTTTGCTCTTTTTGTGGACATATTCATAAAACATGGAAATAAGTAACATTTTATTTGTTGACCATGATTGGATAGCACCTAAAGTTAATTTCTAGACTCAGAGACTTCTCAGCAGCTACTGGAATGATTTTATTCTCTCAAACTCTTCCAATTGTTACAGATAATATAAAAGAAAGGAAGTTAGGCATTGGCCTATCTGATTCTGAACATAAACTGCTTGGGGAGAAAGAAACTTTTATGCAGCCAAATGAGCTACTTTTACCTTCTGAAGCCAACAAAGGCAAAGAGGGGATAATATATAAATATATATATAAATATATTTCTTCACAAAGTGCAATAGATTAATTGATTTGAAATTCTGTTGCTTTTCAGTCACAGTATGTTTTGAAGACAATTGTGGCTCAGCAGAACTTCATATTTCGGAGGGAGAAAGAAGTGATAATGTAAAATGGACTATGTCTTTACCAAAAAATAAAAATAAAAATGCATTGCATTGCATTGAAAGGAGCTAACAATTAAACTCATGAGAGTATGAGTTTGAACTCATGGAGAATAATGTATTGTTTCATTTTCCAAGCAAGCCACTCTTCAGTAGAACTAGGTGTCCTGTAAATTGTTACCTGGTGAGATAAGACTTTTACCTGAGGAATTATTAAACTACTCAGTTGAATTTAACTGGCTTGTGACCCCTGATTTCCAACTCATGGCTAAACTTTCACCATTGAAAGGGTATGGGACAGGTCGCAGTTGTGAAGAGCTATTTTACATTGTTAATAATTATTTGTAATTTATCTCCATCAAACTTTTCATGTTTTCCAGTTGCATAGAAACTTCCCACAGAGCTCCAGGTATGACTTGGATTTCTGATATTAACCATCAGATCAAATAAGCTCCCCATATCCCCATCAGTTGGATAGTTGGGCTTCCAAAATCATTACAAAGAGGATGCTAAATATGTTTGCTTTCATTTTGTGGATGAATTCGTTTATTAGAAGAATTTCCTAACACAACGGTAACTAAGAGAACTGGAATGTTAAGTTCTTAAATGCATGTGACAGAAAAAAGGAAACCCAGAGGTTATATTGCCAGACCGGGGGGTGGGGTGGGGGAGCCCTTTAAACAATTATATTGTCATCTCAACTGCATCCAGTATGATCTTATCTTCTAAGTCACAAGGGGAAGGAAGTGGTGTTTTTTAAAATCCAAAGTTATTTGTAATCTCAGTAACTGTCACTATTTAACATGTAATACTAGAATTGTAAGGGAATTAAGCTTTACCATTGAGTGGGTCAGCGATAACAAGACCCTGTTACTATAACCAGTTAACTTAATTTTCTCTAGTATACCAGCTGATTAATAGGATTTGGGGGCAAAAACTTGGTCAACACCATAAGAGATAATGTATTGAAATGGGAACCAGTTGGGACCAGGGCTATTCCAAGACATTTTGCTGCCTGAGGCAAATGACAAGTGCAGAAGCTGACCAAACTGCCAGGTAAGCACCCACCACCTGAGCGGCTGTTTCACTTGCCCAATGGTAGGGAAAGTCCCTGGTTGGGACTGTTTTAATGTAGTAATTATTTATTGTAATCCACTCAGGTGGAAGATTTTCAACCTCATCCAGATGTTCCCAAACTCTATATGCATATCTCCTGGCTTTTCCTCTTTGTGCCTGCTGGAAATTGAATAGTAATTAGAGCCCCCTTCATTTTGCATTCTATTCTCACGTACGTTAGCAGCGCATTTCCATTCGGTCAACCGCAAATGGAGGTAGCTCCTATTCAGGCTCAGTGGATGTCTGAGAGAAACTGACTGTTCTAGCATATTAATCATAGATTGATATATTAAGGGTGCAACATTTATATTACAGTATATGTTTATAAAGATGTATAGTGTTCAGAAGCTGTGAAAATAGTGTAAGAACTGTACATTGTGAGCTCTGGTTTAATTTTTTTCTTGTACCATAGAAAAAAATGTAAAGTTTATTGAGAAGCTGATGTGCAGGGGATATTGCCTTATTGTCTGTAAGTAAAATGGAGTTTGACAACATGATAGCTTCTAAGAGCTTCCAACTATTTTATCCTCTCCTGGTTTGACATCCTCTTCTATTTAAAATACTTTACATGGAATCAAAGTGTTAATGTAATAGGTTCTCCCCCACCCCCCGCCTGCAGGTCAGTTGTAATAAATCAAGGATCTGAATATGATCTTGCTATAAGGTCAGACATGATGATGGGGAAATCAATAAATGCAAAATGAAATTTAAAAATGCCATCTTTCTCTGGCCAAGTTTTCCTATTTATTGATGTTTGCAAGAAGGACCAAAAGGGATGGTGGGACTTTGAGGGGGTGCCCCTGAAATACAAGAGGCTCAGCTGATCCTGACCATTGTTTGACCTTTAAACAATTTTTTTACTCCCCTGAACAAATTACTTTGTTTCCTGTCTATGCATTTTACACAGTGGTACCCCCATGCTGACTGCAAGCTTTTTAATCTAGCAGAGCTTCCATCAGTAGAATGGGGAGGGGTGTGCTTTTTGTTATTCCCCCACAGTCTCCTATGCCATCTCACGCACTGTTCTGAAGAGTTCCTCCAACCCTATGGAGTATGTTTTGGGGGACTTCAGGTTGGAAGGAGGAATTGCCAAAAATTGCCTCTCACCCCATTCTGCTGCTGGAAGCCTTTGCTGGATCAAAGAGCTTTCTTCCAGCATATGGGAGAAATCATTGGATAATATTTTTCATCTTTAGCTACTACTGTATTTGAGGTCTGACATTACCACATGAATGACCCAGTTACTTGGGTCATGCATGGCGTATAACACTTGTGCATCCTAGATTTGAATTTGCCTTTTGGGCAACAGCATCACGTTGCTGGTTTATGTTATATTTGTAATTTAACACAAAATATATTTCTCATCAGTAGCCCTGCCCAACAAGGTAGCTGCCATTTGGGACTTTTGTTTCTTGCTCCATCTGTTTTGTATTTTTATGTTACTGGTTTCAATAAATTCATTGAAATCATTTTGAACTAAATTCTCATACGTTCTCCAGACCATTACCAGCCTCTTCCATTTCTATCATTTGGGGTGGGTGGGGGGAGGCATTTTTTTAAAAAAATGATTTTATTTTGTAGACCAGAGGGGGAAATTGCATTTTTCACTTCTCCTTTAGCAGTTAAATGACAAGAAGCTGTGATATGACGTGTCTTTGAAGTTCACTGAACAAATTATTGACTTTCTGCCTAACTTTCTGCACATAGTGGCTTGTAAAGGTGAAATAAACTAGTCCAGGCTGGCCAGGCTTTATGGATAGAGCACTGAAGAAATCTTGGAATATCTACTATTGTTAAGCTTGCACATGACAAAATAACTGCAAAACAAGCTCTCAGTGTGACATCACAGGGAGTCTTTTAATTAAGTACGGCAGTGCTGATCACAGAGGTAAGGCATTGTGTTTATTTACAGTGTGGTTTTTATATATATATATATATATATATATATATATATATATATATATATATTTGACAGCATCCCTTTAAATAAGGATAAAAAGCCCTGTACCGCATGGCAGTGTAGCACCTAAAACTAGTCTGTATTCAAGTGCTATTAAAAAGCCTCAATGGAATGACTTCTAACTTTTTGCATATTAAAATTAAGTAAAAGAAAACAAGCATGTGAAGGATTGTTCTATCCTACCAGTGCACTGTGTGAACATTTGTACAATAGAAAATTCATGCTTTAAATAGTGACCTTATTAAAAAAAACTTAACATTTTTTTATACAACATGCAGCAATATTAAAACCAGTTGTTCGTTCTTCCCCTACTTGACCTCAGAGGTTTAGTCACCCTAGTGAGGCTGGAGTTCTACACATATTGAGGTCTGCAGAGACAGCTCTCCTGGTCCAGGCTGTTCTTCAGCCAAGAAGACACACGAGGGCACGTAGTCCTTTTTGTACTGTCTTGATTTCCAACAACTCCTTCCAGTAACACAATATTAAATACACTCATTTGGTAAATAATTTTGTAATTAGCTTTGGTTTGCAATACTTTTACACAGTTTCAGGAAATGGCCAGATCCGTCCAAAGCAGCCACAAACTGTTTCTTACACATGCCCTTCCATACTGTGCGACCTTTCTGAATTGCAGTGCACAGAGGTTTATAGAAGAAATAAAAACACTGATGAATTGGCCAGTACTGCAAAGTACCCAGCTAGCCAAGAAGAACAAGCTCCTCCTCTTTGGATGTGGATTCATAGCTGTTCTCTGGAAGACCTTGCATGGGATTTTCACTCTGCTCCCTGCACTACAGGTGAGGCTGGGCAGGAAATCCAGAAAAAAGCAATGGCTAAGGCAGGAAGATATTGTGGACTTGAGCATCCTGTGCAGTTATTTCTGTGTCACAATACTGTAAATGGGAGCTTCTTTTCACAAGCCTTAGGCAATTAAAAGGTTGAATATGATGTCAATGAGGCTGCTGCTTGTGTAGTGTAGATCACAGACAGGTGTGTTGAAGGAAAGGATGTCTTGAAAGAGGTGCAGCACCATGTGAAGGAGGCAGTAGAGGTTTATTTTTAAAGGCGATTCTTCTCACTGGTGTTGTGTGCATTGCAAGGTATCTGTTTGGTTCAGTTGACTGCTATTGTCTTGCTGTTCTGAGGTGCCATTCTGCTGTAGTAGAATGTGCTTTGTGATGCTGCACGCTTCCATGCTAGGTGTTTTTGGCTGAATGCTTCACGCTTTCTGTGGGACATCAGCATGATGTCATCAAATTATTATCCTGTTTTTCCTTCTGTCTCTTCATACCATTTTTAAAAGAGAACAACAGTACGATCCCCATAGCTGTAGATCACCATAGTACTATTCTATCCTTTTTGTGTGGATTTTATGTACACTCTGACATACTGGGCAGGTGAACCTGTTGCTAGTCATCTACTTCAGCACACCATCCCTATTAGTTTTTCCATTTACGCAATTTTGTAAGTATGGCTTTTCAAAGCATCTTTCTATTTGTGCTAGAACACTTTTGCCTATTTATTAGAACTGAAATAATCACACAATTGTACTTACATGAAAAACAATTTAACTCAAATTTTAAGAATTGAAATTGCTTTAAAAATTGTTGTTTTCTTACCATTATCTTAATTTTAAAAGTGCTGTCTTTTTTAAGAAGCCATAAAAGTAAACCATATAATAGAACTTTTAAAAAGTGGTTTGTTGTAAATTAAAGGATTAATTTGGCTTTTTTTAGAATGGTCCCTTTCCCACTTCCATGCCTATGTCATGTCATGTCATGTCTAGTGGTGCAGATTACACATAAAACAAGTATGGAGTGTGGAAAGTTTTTCTGTATGGAAAAGACTTTATGGAGAGTAATGATTGTGCACAACTAAGAGTTGCCAATTTGGAAGTACCTATATAAGTACCTGCCCTCCCCTTTCAACATATGTCTCACCACCTGCTTAAGTTGTATTAATTTATAGCACCAATATATAGTTCAAGCAAAGTTTCACTCAAGGGCCATAAAGATCATAGCAGACTATTGTTTTAAAGGCTTATTCACCTGCTTAACTAGTATTTTGAAGCATGGTGCACCTTTGACAGCAGCTGCCATTTTCAGATTTGGTTGCAACAGGAAGCAGAAGTGATTTTGTTTTTAAAAAATAAATTAATAAATCCTGACATATAGGGACCGGTTTAGTTAAAATACGCTTTCCATCACTGTAGATACAGTAGTGTAATTTGTTTTAAACTACCACCTAGCTTTGAGCCAAGTAGGATACATTTTAAGTGCCGTTGGGACTTTTGCTTCTACATTTCTTTTGTCAGTCTCATAACTAGACTCAAGATTTAGCCCCCAGTCAACTATCTGCTTCCTCGGCCCAACCACTCAGCATTTGGTCTATAGGCAAAAGTAAAACTGAGGGGAATGTAAAGGGTTTTGAACTTGCTAGAATGAAAGATAAGAAGGTATGTGCAAGAAGACAAACGGTAAGCTCACTGGGCATTAAGGAAATTATTAATAATCATTTACAGTCATACCTTGGGTTGAATGCGCTTCAGGTTGAGCGTGTTCAAGTTGCGCTCCGCGGCAACCCGGAAGTAACGGAGCGTGTTACTTCCAAGTTTCGCCGTTTGCGCATGCACAGACGCTCAAAATGATGTCATGCGCAGACGTGCCATCGCTAGTTACATTTGCTTCTAGATGCAAACGGGGCTCCGGAACAGATCCCGTTCAAATCTAGAGGTACCACTGTATAGGTAAATTATAACATTCAATTGTTACTGTGGACATTCAGCGGTGTAGTGAGGATCTGTTGCTCAAGTGGATCTGAGTATAGTTTGGAATTGTGGCTGAGGGCTGGGCCCTCACTTTGTGGTATAAAGGGGGAACTATGGTTAAAACGAATAAAGGGTAGATATCTCACAACATAGTGCTTTGCTCATTACCCAGACTTTGTTTTTTATATGTAGTTGTGGAGTCATCACCTGGGTGAAGCCTACCCACATGTGAACAAAGGAACCCTACCAGGCTGGCAGCATTTGCATCTTCTTTTAATGAGGCAACATATTTGAGTGATACATTGCAATATTCTTGTCTGCTCTCAGGAAAGCGATGGTTAGGAACATAATGAGTATCTGGTGCTTGGTATGAAGTCCATGGGCTGGGAAATGGTTGCTGCGTAGCTGGGCCTGCTGTGGCCCTGCCTTGTACCAGCTAGCCTGACTTTGCCCTAGATGAAAACCTGGCAGCCTCCTTTTGGGGGTCTGCCCTGTGCAGTAACAGGTGTGAGCATTCTAGCAGCAGCTTGATGGTCATGTATGATACTGCATACAGATTTGTTGCGACATGCAGAGAAAACCCAGACTGCGTTCTGTACCATCACTGACGGACTTAGATCTGGCAATATTTTAATTTAAAGACCGACAAAGGCCATAGGTTTAGGCTACAAGGGGTAAGTTGCCCAGTTTCTTCCACCGTGGTAGACTTAGTCGTAGATTTGCAACCTTCACTTGTTATGCTGATTAAACTTTGTCACTTTTTCAGATCGGCTCTGGGCAACATATTATTCAATATTATCAATTTATTCAAGACTGCCTGTTTATTAAACTGAATAAATTATTTGGTATATGAGGAGGAATGTGAGTCCTTCGAAGTGTTTTTGGAATTTGAAACAGAATTTAAATTGGTAATCCTTTGCATTTTTATAAGTTACGATTACTTTATTGCTTGTTAATTTATTCATGACGATCTGATACTCACGGATAATATTTATATCATATATAAGAATATGGTTGGTTTTAATAGTGTGTTGAAATGCTATAGATTTATCTATATCAAATTATAGATATGTTTATATTTTTAATTTAATTAAGAAATGAGCAAAATACTTATGAAGGGAGGAATGTACCCTGAAACAGAAAATTGATAGAAGTCGCCCCAGACTTCTAGTCAATTAAAAATCCTTCATTTATGTACTTGCTTTTTATATTACTCTGCATTCTTTTCAAGCTGAGTGCCCACCACATAAACAAGTCAGATTGCTTTACTTCTATTTCAAGTGCCTTTAAAATTGGTAAGACAGGGCAGAGAGAGAAGTGTTTAGTGAAAGGATGGCTTGGAGGTTACTGGTCTGACAATGGCTTCTTCGGGAGCTTACTTTTTTTTAAGTCTTCATGTATAGGAGGAAAGGCAGTGGCTGCCATGCAGTGTGTTGCAAGCTGTAAGTGAACCAAATTTTTCCCCACAGTAGGTAATAAGAGACAATATAGCAGAACCTGATCTGGATGATAGATATGTTAGGGATGAAATGGATGTGCATACCAAACATAATTCTGCTGCAGAGTGAGTCTTTCTTGGAAGCTACTAAAGTTAGCTGTGCTTGCTGAGGAGGAGACTCCTGCGCCAGAGATTTGCTTTGTGGTGTGTGGGAGATTATCTGGCAATTTCATTTGTAATAGGGGAGGGGAATGTCCTGGGAAAACTGACTCCAGTTTCTTCTCCCTGGCTGTCACCAGAGCTCTCTGATAAAGTATCTGAGTCTCTTTAATGGAAATCTGTTTGTGTTTAGCTGCATCCCCACACATAAGGCTTATTCTGTTCACCACTGTTGTAAATGCAGGTCCATGGTACTGTTCAAGTTGAGATCACTAACATCTAAGAAATCAATGTTGAAGATGCTGGGCCCAGTGGTGGTGAGGGAACCGAAACCGTTGGCTGAGCTAGGCGGAGTGAGGTCCAGCCATTCCATTGTTTCCCAAGGAGACTCTGTGAAGCTCATGTGCAAACCAGTTCCTTCTCCAGAAGAGGGAGACAGCTGGGTCTCCATGGGCGACAGGGGAGTGGGCAGGATCTCGGGTGTCAGCAGTTCATCGGCAGCTTTGTTGGAAAATCCTTCCATCACCCCTTCAAAGTGTGGTTCTTCACCCACTTTCAGTAGGGTGATTTCACTCGACCGCCCCAGAGGGCTGTGGGAATTTAACAAGATTTCCAGATGACTGTCGTTGCTGCTAGGGCAGTGTTCAAAGGACAGCTGACCTGAGGGGCCTTGCTCAAATGAAGCAGATGTCTTCAGTAGCGAGGAAGTGCCGGAGGTCCCCGAAGACATCGTTATCTGAGGCACCTTCTGAAGGCAAGGGCGGTCCTCTTTAGCATTTGCAGGCATTTCTGTTTGCAAACAAAAAAGGCTCATCAAGAGCAGATCTACAACTTTACTATGCCGTGCACCCCAAGCTACCCTACAACTTTAAATGTTATAAAACATCTTGCACATCAGTGATTACTGCCTGTCAAGACGGCAGACTCCTTTGTCTACAGTATGAGATACCCAATGGAGCACATCGTAATTCGCTGTTGCTGTCAGAGAAGTGTGTCCTACTTTGCTTTTGGTTGGATATAGCTTTATGTGATGCTATGCTAGAGTAACTTGGCATACCAGGAATCTACTTTCTGGTTCTGTGAGCCTGTAAGGTGTAACTGGGAATGCCTGGGTGAGAAGAACAGAAAGATCGCAGAAGAGCCAACAGCAGATTGTGGTAAGGGGAACACAGTAGGTGCTCCATCCAAGGACCGCAGGAAGGAAATCAGTAGAAGAAATTATCACTAAGTATATGTGTGTTGGCAAGGACTTGTTAAGAGGGAAAAAGATGAGCGGATGAGTATGGGACGTCCTACAGCAACTAGAATCTTAATACTTCACCAAACCATTATTAGGCATTACAAGTATAAAACATCGATATATAAAATTTAAAATATATACAAATAAATAGACATGTAAACTATATAAAAATGGGATTTCTTTCATTGGGATTTCTTCCCACTAAATAGTGCCATTCACCACTCTAAGAGATACTGTTGACCAAAACTCAGCCACCCTTGCAGTTACTTCCAGGTTAATGTCAGACAGATAGATTCCTGTATGCTTATATCAGATTCTGATTGTTAAGACCACACAATCTATTTTAGTGCAAGGGTGGCTAAACTGTGGCCCTCCAGATTTTGGGCTTCATCTCCCATCATCGCTGACTGGGGTTGATGTGAGTTGGGGTCCAGTGACAGTCTGAGGGCCACATCTGGTTGCTTAAAATAAGTCCATCAAGAAAATGCACTTTGGGAGCAGCACTTTCTTTCATGGGCTATGACCATGCCTACATTTAGTAGTAGGCATTGGGCTCAAATTATGGCTTACTATGACTAGGGGGTAAGGACGCAGGTGGCGCTGTGGGTTAAACCACAGAGCCTAGGACTTGCCAATCAGAAGGTCTGCAGTTCAAATCCCCTTGACAGGGTGAGCTCCCGTTGCTCGGTCCCTGCTCCTGCCAACCTAGCAGTTCGAAAGCACGTCAAAGTGCAAGTAAATAAATAGGTACCGCTCTGGCGGGAAGGTAAATGGCGTTTCCGTGCGCTGCTCTGGTTCGCCAGAAGCAGCTTAGTCATGCCAGCCACATGACCCAGAAGCTGTACGCCGGCTCCCTCAGCCAATAAAGCGAGATGAGCGCCGCAACCCCAGAGTCGGCCATGACTGGACCGAATGGTCAGGGGTCCCTTTACCTTTACCTTATGACTAGGGGAAATTCTCTGAAATTGCCATTTTGGGTACCACCCTTAAGGCAATGAAAAGCATTGGGGTTAGGGGTTAGTGCAGACACAGCAATCACAGTGCACCCTCTTTGGGCAGCCAGAGACTTCGCTCATACTTGCTTTGACCAGAACCAACAGTCTTGCCTTAGGGATATCACCTACCTCCAGTTTCAATAAGCACATCCAACAGTTCATCCATTTGCTGGCTTCGGGTCATCTGCTGCAGCAAGAAAAAAGCAAGAGATGTTAGGAAGTTGGTACTGGAGCCACACATTACTATACTCAAAAAATCAGCTTTGATGGATATTGAGAGATGCTTTCAAAAGAAAGCTGAAGCCTCAGACATATAAGGATGATAGAATCTCCTTGACAGGCATGTTAAATAAACAATGGTTCCTTAGTAGCTAGTTGAAACAGGTCTCCTACAATACTTGAGCTGTTTTTTGTGCGTATAGTAGGCTGTTATGTATTACAATTAATACCGTTATAGTTCATAAAAGCCTCAGAGAAGCAAGATCAATAGCCCTCCCAAAGTGGAATGAAAACTCCCTCCTTCACTCAGATGTTCAACCCGTAACTAATGTTACTTAGAATAAAATCTCACCACATTCATTGGTACTTAACTTCCTAGTAAGTATGCTTACGTTAGCTCCTGTTAACCCACACAAACTTTGTGTGACCCACTGCAATTACCTCTTTAGGGGCCATCCTGCAGTGCTCTTGTGTGTACTTTTTTGAACCAAGTGTTCAGCTGTAGCTTGCAAACTTAGTTCATTCAGAGATCATTCTGTTTCTTCTAAAAATTTAGATGGCCCTTCCAACAGAAGTCACCTGAATCACTTCAGCTGCTTATTCAATGTCTGAACAAATAAGAGGTTGAATGAATTTGCATTTGCTTTTAATCCAATTGACTGTATATAACTCTTTCTACAACAATAAATTCAGTTTTCAAGGCTGTCGGTAGTCATCTGCTTTCACTCATAGGTCACACAACACTCTCAAATCTGCAATTGGCTTTGATGTACATAACAATCAAAGCAAGCTATCTGCAGCCAAGCATAGCCTACCAAGCACCAGACTGTTACCTGTTTCACAGCATCAGCGTAGGGTGGTGGCTGCTTTCCATCTGGGAGGGCAGCATTTGACTTGCAAAAGCCAGGAGACAGAATGGAATACTTCTGACTACCTTGTGCTGGCACCTGTGTGGAACCAAAATCAATCACAGGGATCAAGCCAAACTTGGGCCAAGACTGCTATTCCGCAGTTGCCTCCATAAATTTACCTCTTGCACATGGGAACAAATCAACAGTTAATGAGGTGATCTCATTGCAAATCCAGTGGAAGCATAAGAAAAAGTCAAGGCTCCGGAAGCCCATCTCCCTTGCTGTAATAACAGTTTTGCCATTGATAATGGCACTTACAAAGTTCTGCAAAGGAATTTTGAAATAATATTGAATTCCCCCACCCACTAGCAGAAAACTACAGTAAAGGCTGCCTGGTTTAGGGCAGGGGTGAGCCAACTTTTTCAGCAGGGGGCCGGGCCACTGTCCCTCAGACCTTGTGGGGGGCTGGACTATATTTCTTGGGGGGAATTAATGAATTTCTATGCCCCACAAATAACCCAGAGGTACATTTTAAATAAAAGCACACATTCTACTCATGTAAAAACACACTGTTTCCTGGACCATCCGTGGGCCAGATTTAGAAAGCGATTGGGCCGGATGCGGCCCCCGGGCCTTAGTTTGCCTACCCATGGCTTAGGTGACATACTTTCTTTTGAATGGGCAGGTAACAACAACAACAACCATGTTTCCTGCTTGGCAGGGGGTTGAACTTGATGCCCCTTGTGGTCTCTTCCAACTCTATGATTCTATGATTCTAAGTAGCTTTCTTACTGGAGCTGTGCGAAGATGGCTGCTGGGCTGTGGAGAGCTGCTGCGTCCTTCTCCCTGAGTGCTGGGGGACACAGAGAGGAGGTAATGGCTGTTTGGTGAGGGTGGAAGGCTAATGTGTTGCGGACTCTTTGCTGCCTCTAGTGGAGAATGCTGGGGAGAGCACTGTGGGCTTAGGAATGTGGAGGACAGTATGCCGCTCTGTCCTGACGGTTCCATGCAATGGCTGTTTACAAGATGGGGCAGCTGAGGTGTCCCACAGTTTCTCAGTGTGTCCAAGTTGCTAGCCTGGCCTTTCAAGGGAGCTTGCTTAGAGGCAAAGGGACAACTGGACGCTGGGTTTTCTTGCTTGATCGGAAAGCCGAAGAAGTGTGGAGAGGGCTGCTTCTCGTCCAAGCCGTGGCTCCTTTTGCGCTTCTGCAGCTGCATCCTCAGCTCTTCCACTTGCCTCTGCTCTTGCTGCAGTTTCCAGGTCAGCTCATTGATGACCTTCTGCTTTTCCACCAGCATCTTGTCTTTCTCTGTGTCAACCCTTTCCACGTCGGGCTGGATGCCAGCGCCGTTCATGCTTCCCATCAGGCTTTCTTCACACCCGCCTTGCACAGGGGAAGGGTGCAGGACAAAATGGGGGGAAGACATTGGTCCTTCGTTGAAACTGTCTGGCAAGGAGCCATTCACCGATAGGTCTGAGGAAGCTGGGGAGATGGGGGGAGTAGAGCTTGTGCTGCCAAAGTGGTAAAAGCCATTGGACAGCAGGCTGGCTGAAGACTGCGACTGGTAGCTGGAGAGAGAGTTGGTTGGTGTCACTGGGAAGGTGACGGTGGTTATCTCATTGAAGCTGGGCACAGAACCCCCGCTGCACTCCTGGAAGGGCCGCAGGCGTTCCATCAAGGCCGTTTTCGTACCTGATACAGGGAGGCCCCTTATTCGAAGCTGCTGCCTCAGCTCCGACACCTGGAATGAAAGCCGTTTAGTCAGTGGCAAGGTCGCTTTTCAGTTCAACTTTGTGGCAAAGTAGCAACCTGCTTACAGTGGACCCTGACCCAAATCTAAACCAGAGATTATTTGCACGGACAAAGAGTTGGGCTGGGTAAAGTTTGGGCTCCAAAATGGCTGCTATTAATTGGACTGGATACGTCAGTTTGTCCCTGTGCTGCTTAGCACAACATTACTTGGAAATCTCTAATTATTTCTATTGCCTTAGGTGCTATGCTGTCCAAATTAAAATTATGCAAGTTGTAATAAGCCTGGAGTGGGACTGAACGTCTGCACCCAGGGCTTATTTTTCAGCCGGAATTCAGTTTCAGCACCTCTCAGGTGAGCTCCATTGCCATTCTAAGAGAACAAGGAAGACATTCATTGTGAGCTTTGGCACCTCTTTTTCTAGAAAAATAGCACTGCCTACACCTAATGAATTTGTGGCTGGTTTTAACCTGGGCTGCCCTTCTTACATTTTAGATATAGACAGAGCAGTGCTTCTTGAGAAACTTGGGGGAAAGACAAGGCATGCTTTCCAGTCAACCATCATTACTCCTGAGGATACTCTCCTGTCCCTGCTTAGGAGCTGCAGCCCTTTGGGCACAGGCAAGTCCTCCAGGTGAAGACTAGGCAGAACACCAGAGCTTGTTGAACTTCCCATTACTTTGCTTCCTGTGGATGGCCTATATTTTCAGCAACAGCTGCCTGAGGTTGTGCCTCTGGCACGTGCTTGTGTGTATATAAGTGTTCGCTTAGGGAACTTGGTTTCAATTGATTTCTTAACGTATGTTATTTTTAATGCTTGAGGTTTTTTCTTGTTCCAGGGTTGCCTTTGTGTTAATTTTGTTTTAATTTAGTGTGTTAGTAAAATAATGGTTTGCATTCTTAAACAACGAATATTATTGAAATAGAACTGGCTCTGCCATCTGTTTTTAAACAAGCTACGATGTCCGATTTTATTAGTTTTAAGTCAGCTTTGGCAAATAATAATTTGGTCTTTTCTCTACAGTCCACTGACCCTAGTTGGTCTGTTGATTTTATGGTGGTGTTTGACTGCTTCAATTTATGTGATATTTGAATTTTGATTAATTTGGGATATTGACCGAAGTGCATATGTTAACCATGTGTTTGCTGGAGGAACACACTGCCTCCACATGCAGTTTCATATACCACACAGAAGGTTTTACACTTTTCATCAACTTTTGCATTCAGTACTCACTTTTAAATCATCCAGGTTGGATGGGAGAGGACCTGGCTTGAGAGACGAAATGCAGGATTGCCCTGAAAAGCTTCCCTTCCCAGGGGAAAGAGGGCTGTTGGCAACTGTCGATGGGGAAGAGTTTGAGGTTTTGGCCATTTGCTCATTGGGTTGCCTGTAAAAAATAAAAGTGCAGAACATTTTCCCCCTTTTGTTTTCTTCTTCTTTTAAAATACCAGTATTCTTACTTACTTCACCAAACCTTTATTAGGCATTACAAGTACTGGCCATCATAAAACATCCATATATACAAATAAAAGCCATGTAAAATATATAATTACAAGAATTATCATTGGGATTTCTTCCTGCTAAATAGTGCCAGTCACCGCTCTAAGAGATACTATTGAGAAAATCTCAGCCACCTTTGCAGTTACTTCTGAGTAAGTGTCAGACAGATAGAATCTGATATTTTCATTGTGCCATGATGTTAGACTTCCCAAAAAAGGAGATAGCACGTGTTTACATAGCTGGTTGTACAATGGACAGTAGAAAAGGATATGTTCTACAGTGTCTGGCACGTTCAAATAACTTCTGCAATGTCTATCATTTCTGGGGATGTTTAAATATCTGCCTTTGACAAGAGCTGAGGGGGAAATGTTCAGCTGGGCTCACATAAAGGCCCTGCGTTGGGCTGGAATTATTAATTTTGAGATTTAAGTGACCCTGTTATCTGGTGTATTTAAACCATAGAACTTGGGGGAGCAAATTTTATTTACAACTGATTTGATGAATGTCCCTTAATCTAGTTTTAATATTGCAATAAATATATTGCTCACTTGAATTATACCAGGATTCCAAGTCAATACCAATAGATCTAATTTTGCTATGTAAGAGCTGGAACGATCTGGATGTATAAGAGTTCTTAAGCAAAATAAAAAAAATCCTTCCAGTAGCACCTTAAAGACCAACTGAGTTAGTTCTAGGTATGAGCTTTCGTGTGCATGCACACTTCTGTGTATCTGAAGAAGTGTGCATGCACACGAAAGCTCATACCTAGAACTAACTCAGTTGGTCTTTAAGGTGCTACTGGAAGGAATTTTTTTATTTTGTTTTGACCATGGCAGACCAACACGGCTACCTATCTGTAACTAGTTCTTAAGCAAGTCAGAGAGCAGACTCAAAGGTTGGCAGCAAAAATGGCAACGCAGCCAATATTTTATAGTGCTAGCCTTCATCCAATATTCCATCATGTGTATACCTAGTTCTGCATACATCGTCTCATACTTGATTGAACTTAGGAGCCCCAGGATACATCTCAAGAAACTTGAGTGTATCTTATCTAAATCACTATTATATGCTTCTATCCATATTGGGATCCCAAAAATGACACTTTAGCTTGAAAAATCTGGATAGCAGCTGGTATAATTTGGTCACCTTTCTGAAAATAAAAGCGAGCTATTGCTGAGGAGTTACACTTTGCCTGTTTTATAGCACTTGTGCAATGGGTTGACCAACCTGAGTTGCTCTGCAATAAAATTTACTGCATCACCACTGTTGTCCTGAAGGGTACAATCCTGCTGAAGTTTGGAAGAGTTGACCACACTTAAAAGGGAGAGGCTTTCTCTCTTAAGCACACACTTTAATTTCCTATTTAAATTAACAGAGCTTAAAAGTGACTAATGGGCTGGAATGTGCCCCAAATTGATTGTGACAAGAAATCAAACCTGGGTAAGGTGGAAAGGTCACTCTAGGAAACCTTTCCGTTACCAACTCACTTCAGCTGCATGGAATGGGGCCCCGGATAGTTGAAGTGCTGCTGGTGCCGGTGCTGCTGCTGCTGGCTGAGGATCTGGAGCTGCAGGAAGAGCTGCTGCTGCTGCAGGAGCCTTGCATAGGCCGAGTCCATGGGCGGAGGGGACTTTTCCGCCTTCTGGTCGGGGGGAATGTACTGGTGGTACTTAAGCTTCTTCACTTTTGGCTTCATCTCCTTGGGCTTTTTGTGGCGATTCTTGCTATCGCTCGATGGTTTTGACTAAATGGGGCACAAATAAAAATTTCAATAAGATTATCTGCAACATGGAGTAACTGAAGTTAGTTAGAAAGTTTAGCGAGCTCCCGTGCCCAGGGCCTGTCAGCCTGCAAGTCAGTGGAGATAGTATCAAGACTGTGGGAGGTCATAAAAGATGTCCCTTCTCACTAGGGTTGTCGAAGGAATCCACTGAAAACAGAATATCAAGCAAATTTCCTTTAATCTGCCCATTTTATCCCCACTGGCAGAGACACTCGCTGTGGAAACTATTTACCTTAATTATCTACAACAAACTTAAAAAAAACCACACCACATGAACATGTTATGTGTAAATAGATATGTAAATTGCTTTGCTATATATATTATTTACATCATCATATATACAGGTGCCTCTTTACTGTCCTTGTTTCTAAAGTGTTGTTCGCACCCTAAGGCCACCTATATGCACTAATATGTTGCAATCCCAACAATGTCTACTCAGAAGTAAATCTCACTGACTTCCAAGTACGGTTACAATTTCAGACTTAATCTGTATCCTCTTGTGTATTTTAAAGCCAGTAGAATGCATTGCTCCTTATTCTTTTCACATGGAAAACCACACTTCCTGGGGTTACCTTGACTTACAACTAAACTGTTCCTCCCTGATGCCAGAGTGAAAAAAGCATGGTGCTGATAATGCCAAGGTCACTTCATATTCCTGCATTGTAGGGGGTTGGACTAGATGATCCTTCCAACTCTGATTCTATGACAAGTTTATATTGAACTGTGAAATCAAGGTAGCGAGAAGTAGAAGACTCTAGTTTTTTTGCTGCAAAATACTAACATGGTCCCCCCCCGCCCCCCCCCCCAAAACACAAGGAATGTAACTCATTTGTAAGTTATCTGTTGATGGCTGAGATATATGTGTCTAATGTGTGCTACATAAAAAAAAATGTTAGAAATTACAAGTATTTCCACATCAGCAGGCAATGAAACAGCACACAAACTTTTGCAAAATAAACCAATTGCATAGGAATGGAAAACATCAGAAGAAAGTGCAAATGAATATTGCAATTGAGACGTGTTTGTACATCCCTTCTTCCCGTCTGACCTTCTGTAGTTGAGTACAAGGAACAAAATATACAGGCACCACATCATTTGTAAAGGGCATGTTTATATATTTATTAGCCACACATTCCTTTTAAAACAGTCTGAAGCAGCAATCTGGTCCTTACCCAGATGACACTTCCAAGAATTTTTAAATGATATGTATCTAATAATATACTAATGCATGTTTTACAATCGTCACAGTACTGGTGTATTTTGTACTTGGATACTCTGACCCAAATATAAAATCTCAACATGTAACGCAGCCTTAAGATAGGCCTGCTGCCCCCAACATCATGGGGCAGTCCTCAGGTCACCTCTCCGGTGACCATTTTTAAACATTAGGTGTGTTTGGAATTACAACTCCCAGTGCTCAAGGGTGATTGGAGCTGTAGTCTGTACCATGGGCAGGACACCATGTTGCCCATCGTTGCTTTACGGCTTTTAAATATTTCTTTCATTTTTAACTTGGGCAGCATCCAGCTACTCCCCTTTCCCCCAGAATGCCTCTGGGTCCACCTCCATAGGAAAGGAGTAAAGAAGGAAAGCTATAGGGCAGTGCTTTGCCTTCCAGCTTCTCTCTAAATATCATAAGAAAAGGGACGGAGGGCCCTCTTGTTGCCCTAGAGGGACAAGGGAGTATTTTGTCTGTTTCGAAGGGCAGAGTTTCCCTAGATGTTTTGGGAAGAGGTACGTGCATAAGTGGTTTGTCTGTTACTTAGTGGTTTACATGGAATATTAAATATACATTAAAATTATCCATAAAAGTTAAGCAACTTTTTTTAAAAAAATAATAATAATCAAAATATAAATGGAAATTAGTAGTTTAAAATATACCAGTGTTTGGTTGGGAGTATGCGTGGATATTATTTCTGTTATCTGGGGCAATATTTCTGAGTATTGCCATTTTCCCTCTCTGAAATGGGTATTTTGTAGTGCCCATGACAGCTTCATAGAATTCCACAATTCCTGAGACAGATGAATGAGCCATCTAACACAAGGTCCTGTTGGCGCTATTGTTGGAAACAGCTTGGCTTCAACAGATCATCAAAGTCTCAGCTTGCTCCTTTTGCAGGTACTTTCACCCCAGAATTCTAATGGACCCAGTTTTGTGACACAAGGAGGTACTGTCTGGGTAGTTCCTAGCGACTCCCATCTCCGAGCAAAGCCAACACTGTAACTCACCTCCCCAAACACCTAAAACCAGTCCCCCCCCCACTTACTGCAGATGAGTGCTAGTTGTTGTCTAGCCAATAAGACATGTTAACAATTTTTCTTCCTACGTAGTGGGAGGTTAGGCTCATACCTTTGCAGATGTGGTAACAGTGCCAGGAGGTGTTTGTTGCCCATTCTGTTGTTTAGGACTTTCTGGCTGGCCATTCCTCAGAGATGTCATATCAGCCGTATCATTTTCAGAGCCAACGGAATGATCCTGGAATCAAAATAAATACATGGAAATTAATAAACATCAATATGCACATTTTCAAGAAGCCTATCCACATGCAGGCAGCTTACAGACTATTACAGAAATGGTCCATGCTAGTCTTGCTCAGGACCAGTTATCTTGACCTTGTTTGGAGCCTTAACTAGGACTGGACTACATGTTATCACTTTTTTCAACTGGCATCTCTCCATGATCTGTATTTAGAGCAGCGTAACATGGAAGTTTCCTTGCCAGCATCAGATGCTCCTGGAAACTATGTGCACCAGCCTTCAACAACCTAGTGACCACCTGATGTTACTGGACTACAACTCACAACATCCAATGGGGATTGTAGTTCAAAGCAAGCTTTAGTGTATTAGGCTGGGCAAGGCTGCTCTGTGCAATCAAGAGGATCTACAGTAGATGTTAAAGCAATAGCATGGATTGCCGACAGAAGGCAGTCTTCCATAGGGATAAGGTTCCATATAAAATGGGCTTGACACTGGAGTAGGTAAAAGAAATGGATGACAAGCTGTGAGAGCAGTGAACTACACTCCTAAAATCACTTGATCTTAAAATGGCTAGCTAGCTAAATCCAACCCACCAACTGATAAATGCAAAATTCTTCTGTAACGGACATTCTATAAATAAATGTGTTTTTAAAAAAAAAAAAATCAACAAAAACTACCTTGGAGGCCCCCAATTTCTCAGTCTCCATCATAATCAATCAGCATATTTTGCTGGTGACTCGGGACTCCCTGCCATGGCATTTCTACACAGCTGAGACCAATCGCATTTATCAGGCTAGTGTTATTAGGGAAACCAAATGGACGAATCGTTGGGCTCTGTGCCATAAGTGCTTGGAAAATGGAGGTGCCCCATGCCAAGTACACTGTGTAACAAAACTGCCGGAATGGAGGAGGGCACTCCAAGCCAAGAATATGTCGTGTTCAGGTTAACAGTGGCTCAGGATCCTTTGCAGGACACCCCCATGTTTTATGTAACCACCAGAGGCTGACCTTACAGCTGGCTTCCTCCATAGGCTACAGTGCCCTCAGATCTTGGCATGCATTGCATCTTTTTACCCACAACAAGTTCTTATTCCAGCCCTGAGGAGAGGAATATGCTTCCTCTGGCATCAGACATTTTTTCCTAATAGAAGCTCTTGGACTCATTGTCCAGTACTGGATGCTGACGGGGGGTGAAGACAAACGTAAAAAGTTTATAGAGAGGGACTGATTTGGAAGCACACTCACTGTGCTGAATCCAAGCGCATGTTTTCTGACCTGGATTGAGCTTGTGGGAGGTGGGTGTGGCTTGGTTCTGCAAATTTAATCCAAAGTATCAGGACGTCTCATCTGTCCAAAAGTAAGAAATACCGTTTTACCTGAGTTGTCCCTGACATTGTGGGTAACGTTGCTTCTGAAATTTTGATTCCGGCTGCTGATTCTGTGGATCCCTGGGAATCCTCGCTTCTGATCTGCTCTGGGGATAGCCCATCACTGCTACTATCTTCTTCAAAAGCAAAAGCATCTGAGGATTTAGAGAAGTTTGCTTGGTTACCTGTGGCAGGAAGGAAGAAAAAGACTCAGTGATAGATGATTCTGAATGGCAGTAAGTTTTTAACAAGTGTACATGTAGCAAAGCAAACAAGTGATCTTAACACACTACAGTATTCACAGCTGTACACTTTCTTGTTCCTGTCAGGTAGGTAAAGCTGTGATTTATTTGTGCTCAAAGGCAAGTACCAAAGCAGCAAATTCAGTATGGTTGACAAACATTCAACTGAGAACTATTATAGAAAACCACTAATGAAGCAGTGGTTCGAGAACATGTAAATGGTGTGCTAATAAAATCTGAATTCAGCAATTGGTTCCACTGGCTCTGTTGAAGGTCCAGCTCCACCAGGCCTTTCTCCATCATCCTGGGAGCAGTCATCCCACCTGAGTGCATCAGACGGAGAGATGGGAAGCATAACTATTGAGAGGGACTAGCTCCTTGACTCCTCCCCCTGAACTGTTTCCACACCTGCTGGCCCTTGTGAACATTTTGTAAGTTTAAGAACTGCTGCTTCAGCTTGCTTTCCCCCTCCTCACTCCATCCTTTCCTCCTTTTGAGTTCTGCATTTTAGATCAGAAGCCTGAGGGTTCCCATGTTTCTTAATTGCTCTATAAGCTGCTCTGGAATCATTTTCAGCTGCAGAACGGAATTACAAATGCTTTAAATAAATAAATAATTCTCAAACATTGGTTACTGGAACTATCTGATTTCCCATGAGGTTCTGATTCTCCGTGGAACACACATTTTCAGGATTGTTACTATTTTACTGGGTTTTGTTTTTTAAAAAATGAGGATCTTCTTTCTTTTCAACTGTTTTTGAAGATGCTCATGATTTTGTTTGAGGCACTATATTATATGTGCCACAGCTTGCACCCATCAGTCTTCAGACCCTCCCCCCTGCAAGATAGCAGATCTTTAATAAATCCAGAACCTTCAAGGATAGCATCATTAGAAGGCTCTTGTTTTTATCCCAAAATTTCACAACTCTGCAGAATGCAACCGTTATCCCATTTCAAATTGCATCGTCTCTGTATTAGTTCAGATTATTTATTTAAAAATGCAAATTTGTTTTTAAATGCACATTTCAAAGTGGATGTGGCCAAAGTGTAAAAGTGGGCAAGGTCATTCTATTTTTAAAAAATATAGGGCACATTTTAAGAGTCTTGGAGGTTGGGGTTACAAAAAAACCCTTTTGACATTCTGGAGTCACAGCTGGGAATTTGTGGGAGTGGGGAAATAGGAGCAGTCAATTTTTTAAAAAGAGAATTGATGTGTGTGTGTGTGTGTCTTGGAAGCCCACAAAAAAAAATATTGGGGGGTCAAATGCTGCTTGTGCACCATGGTGAGAATACTCCAAGAAACTCATCAATAATGTGCCCCCAAACAATTCACCAAATCAATAGCTTGCATGGTTTTTTCATCCTACAACCTCCTTTGAGAAATGCTGCAAAGATGCGACCCATTTTGCTTCTCCGCGAATCAATGTGGCTTATGCCAGATGATGCTTCTCTGCCACTCAGCATACTCAGTGGGTTCTGGAAAGTGTTCCTGTGCAGTATCCCGCAAACTAGCAGGCAAAAGCGCTTGACCCTTGGCTTTTGCTGATAAGTAAAGTGCTGGGAAAGACAGGCTCTATCACAAAAGCCCCTGCAAGGCTGGAAGACAGAGAGTAGGCAGTGGAAGGAAGGAAGATTCCTGCTACACGCTGTAATCTTTCCAGGGACATGTCTGGCTTTGATCAAGTTTCTTCCTACTCTGCTAGTGAAGAGGGATTTGAAGAGGGCAGGAATGAAGGAACCATTCTAGGGTGCTAGAATCCTGCTAGCTCTTCAACATGGATCTGTACTCTCTTATGGGAATGATTCCAAAGGCATTCCCATGGAGAAAACATCAAGAACCCTCCATCACATTGCAAGGGACCCTCTCCACAGCGAGTCTTTTGTATAGCCTACTGTGCATGGATGTTGCTATAGCGCCAGAGGTGCCTTTCCTGGTATTACCTTTGATGGCTTCTTTCACAGCTGAGTCAACAGGAATGATATTCTTCTCCACCAGCTCCAGAGGACCTGGCCGAAGAGCAATTTTCTCATTTAGATTGTCTGCAAGACGGGCTCTTTTCAGTTTCATCTGAGTAGCCTGGACAGACCCTTCTGTGGCTGAATCTGTAAAGCCAAATGGTAAAAATATAAATTATTCCACAAAATAACCAGCCTGTGCCACAGCTCCTTTCCTTTTATCACTTCTAAGAAACACAGGATAAATTCTATGTCAGTTCTTTCCCAGTAGTTAGAACCTGAGTGTAGCTATAACACAAAGCATTTCTCTTGAACCATAAAACAACTGTGGCTTGCCAATCAGAAGGTCGGCAATTTGAATCCCCGCAATGGGACGAGCTCCTGTTGCTCTGTCCCAGCTCCTGCCAACCTAGCAGTTCGAAAGCACGCCAGTGCAAGTAGATAAATAGGTACCGCTCCAGTGGGAAGGTAAACAGCGTTTCTGTGCGCTGCTCTGGTTTCGGTGTTCTGTTGCGCCAGAAGCGGCTTAGTCATGCTGGCCACATGACCCAGAAAAAACTGTCTGCAGACGAACGCCGGCTCCCTTGGCCTGTAAAGCGAGATGAGCGCCGCAACCCCACAGTCGCCTGCAACTGGACTTAACTGTCAGGGGTCCTTTACCTTTACCTTTAACCACAACTAGCCACAGAGTGCAACGATGACAGGTGTGCTTGTAGATAAGCTTTTCTCACTGCTGATACGATATGCAGTCAATTTTAACAATGCTCAAGATACACAGAAAGTATTACCTGTACATAGTTCCCTGTAGCCAAACAAAATAATTCCAAGGTTCTCACCCAGTGCACCACACCCTTTATGTGCGTCTGCATACCAGCATGGCTGAGCCACAGTTTGCTGGGGAGTGGGTAGCACACAAGCAAACAATCCTTCAAATGCAATGCTGGGCATGGAATCCTATGCAGGAAAGTCATTTCTGCAAGCCCAGTAAAAACTTGGTTTCAAGAGCTAAATGAGAATTGCAAGAAGCAGTATCTAAAAGAGGGAATAACTTGCTTCATGAGATGTGCATTTTCCCCCAGTTGTATAGTGTGTGCCATACATGCTAGAGCAGCAATTGCCCCAGCCAGGCTCAAATAAAACCCACCCCAGATTTGTTTATAGAATAACATCATGCAAACATCATCATAAATCAGTTCGATGTTTATTCTTGTCCCCACCCTGAAGGAACCCAAGGTGGCAAACTAACAAAGATTACAAACATTTTAGAAAAGTTTTAAAACCTAAAATAATTCATAAGCATTCCATAAGCAGGAGATTGCTACCAAGAAGGCCTAGATTAGGGCAATAAAAGGTGCTTTTATACCTTTCCTGAAGAGGGATCAAAAGACACTGAGGCTTACTCAGAACATGGCAGAAGTGTCTTCTGCTGTTGGCTTGCCACAACTACAAGAAGTCCCAAACATCTAAGGCAATCTCCCACAACCTGGTGCCCTCTAGAGGATTTGGACTACAATTCCCATCAGTCCCAGACCACATCGTCAATGGTCAGGGATGATGGGAGTTGTCCAAAACCCTTGCGGAAGTCTAGACTATCTATTAACATAGAACAGCTCATTTGCAATTCGGTGGTGTATTTCTATACTTACAAACATGTAAAAAGAAACCTCAAGGTCGTGATCCCCATAAAATCATCAATAAAATACACTGCTAACAACAAAATTACACCAACAAATTAGTAAATCAGAAATATACACTACTAAACTGGGTCACCCTTGAGTAAACAAATGTGTTTTAAGTAGGTACCGGAAATAGCAACACTATAGGTGCCTGCCTTACCAGGAGCTCATTCCAAAGGGCATGTGATGTAATACTGAAAGCCCTGGGTTTTTGCAGACATAAGATGAACGTCAGGAGTAAGCAGCACCTTTAAAAGTGTCTCCCCCAGGGATTGAAGTGACTGGGTAGGGATATACAAGATTAGGTGGTCCCAAAGATAATCTGGTTATTAAGGACTTTGTATGCTAATAGCAAGATCTTAAACTTATTCATTCAATCTTACCCTGTAAAATGTGCATATCAACCAGTTCTGAGCGCTCAGGTCTGTTTCGGGTCTTGTGCTTTAAATAATCTTCAGTCTACAGAACATAAGAACAGAGATCATTACCTCACTAGCTTGATTTAAAGTGCATTAGGCAATGCTTCTTTAAAAGGATTCAGTCAGACTTGGTCTAACTGACATTCATTTTAGTTAACATTTGTTCTTCTCTGGTAGGACCCACACCAAAAGATTCAAGTTACAGGAAAAGAGATTTCAGCTCAACATCGGGAATAATTTTCTGATGGCAAGAGCTGTTTGACAGTGGAACCGACTAAGCAGAAGCCATCTGCATGCTTTAGTTGAGATTGCAGGGGTTGGACTAGATGACCCTCAGGATCCCTTCCAATTCGATAATTATCCCACAACTTTTTGTCTGTATACTGAATGTCTGTAGGCTAGGACTTGGATCTTTTAAGAGCTCCATTTGTGCAAACCCGAACTTTTGGCAGGTTTCCCAGAATGCAAGTAACTTATAATTGGCACAAAGGAATCATAATACTACACCAACTTTTAATATGCACTATATTCAGCACAATTTCAGTTTAGCTTACGGCACAGATCTTAAACAAGTGTAAAATTCAGCCCTAAGTACCCAGCTGTATCAAAGTAAATTTATTTACTTCACTAGAACTTATCTAACAGCAGCTCTGTTGTGTTTTAGCTAATAGGTATTTAAAACCCATCGCAATTAAATTGGTGTAGTTTCATGTTATGTGTGAACAAAGATTTTCAAGTAGGCTTCCCATCAGTCCCTCTCAACCAAACTAGCTGTGAAGTGTTCTGATATTGCTTCCCCCTGCCAGCCCCCAGGTCCCTCCCCAGCTGAATAAAGGCTTAGAATATATTTTTGGTTCTATTTCTCCCTAAACGAATGTAGTTTAGGGCTTTTGACTCATATAATCCTTTTTTCTTCCAGGCAATCGGCCAGTAGAAGCCTTTGAAGGGAGACTGTGAGATATTAACCTATGCCTGAACACTGAAATATAGGGTACTTCTAAGATACTTCAGACTTCTTGAAGTGTTCCAAGCACATTTATTTTTCACAGGGGGCTATACATCCTTCATTACGTTGGTCTTGAATTTTTGCAGGACACTCATATACAATAATGTAACATAGGCATCTTCTACATGTGTGCAGGTTTTTGATAAATGCCTATACATAAATTTCATCAAAAGTTTTGAAAGTAAGTTAATATATATGTACACAGAATTGTAGAGACTATAAAAGGATTCACTTGTTTGGCTTCCTGACCTAAATTTCCTCTACATATTAACTCCTATGCCATAAACAGAGGAAATAAAGGATAAGGTGCACCACAAGTTCCCATTAAATGGGACAAGTTAACAGACGGCAACTACTACTACTAATACAAATTCTGAGTAAATCAAGTCATAGTTTCCAGGACCTTCCAAAGTCACCATATACTATTGTCCATCTATTCTTTTTTTTAATTATATTTATTAAAAAATTTCAAATCTAACAGAAAAGAAAAACATCCAAATTTAAGGCCTTATTTTCAATGTCATCTTTCCAGGACTTCCCCTCCCCTCCCCCTCTTGTATTCCAGTTCTTTCAAATAGATTCAGCAAATTCTTACCCCAAGTTTTAAAGTTATTATCATTAACCCAATTTAAAAAATATTTTCCCATCCCCTAAAATCGACCTGTTCCCTTCCACGAGTTCCCCTCTTTAATATACAATACAGATTAACATAAAAAAATAGAAAAAAGAATAAAATGTAATTTAACACCCTTTGGATTCCAAATTTCCCTCCCCCCTTTCCCGGTTGCGTTCCCAATGTCCGTCAATGTCTACTGTCGTCCTGGAGCTCCCACATCTAAGCCATAGTCCTTCACCAGTCTGCTTTGCCGTCTTTTTAATAGTCTTTGCCGTCTTTTGGTCATCTTTGATTTCGAATGTCCGATCTTGGAAGGGGTCTATCTTCCAACTTTGTCCAGTTCTTGTTGTTCTTGTTGTTCTTGTTGTTCTCTCTTCTCCTCTCCCCCCCCCCCCGCTCTCCTGCACAAATGTTCTAATTCCGAAAAGCTTGTAATTCCTCTACAGAGGCTTTGTTATTCAGGAACAAAACATTACGTCAAGTCCCTTCCATTCTTCAATAGATAAATCTATTGTCTCCTTTAGTGTGTAGACCTCTGTAGACAAAATAGTGTTCCATTTCTGCAGTTTCCCAGGAGATAAAAAGTCCGATTCAAATTCCATGCCAGCAATACTTGTAATGACCCACAGCTCCTCTAGAGGGATTATAATAACTCAGTTTCCTTCCCGATCACACCCACCAGTCAAAGTAACTTATTATTCCTTGTTTTAAACAGTTTATATCCAATTTATAACAAATGTAACCAGCAAAGTCCTCGTAACAAAGTTCTCTTTTTGTTCTTCAGTTTTGGCAGCTCCTTTGACAGCTGTCAAAACCTCTATTTCTCCTCTCCCGGCGCTCTCACGGATCGCTCCCGGGGTTTTTCGGGGGGGGGGTTGTATTTTAATCCACATTCCACTTTTCTCCTCCAGCCCAGCTTATAATTTTCCATCGCGAAATTAATAACTTTATCAAAAAAAAAAAAGGTTGCACTCGATCTTAGTTGTCAGGTCCTTTGCTTTAGCTCTTCTACAACAGGGGGGAGGCTGACTTCCTTTTTGCACCTCCCCCGCTCGCTCCGAATTTAAGAAAAAAATTGTTCCCCTTTTTAATCCAAGTTCCAATTACTCACGGGTTATTCTTTTGAGTCCAGATTTTCAATGGAAGAAGTCAGCGCTCTCCACCAAATGGCATGCGGCTTCACTCGGCAGGGGAAGCGGAGGACTCACAGCACCCCCCCGTCACCCGCTCCGTAGCCTTTAAAAAGGCTCCTTCGCGTGGTCGGGGGGGGGGCGCAAACGGTGCCCGCCGAGTCACCATGCCCATGGGTTTCAGCGCCCATGGTTTTTGAGGGTCCCCGCGTCGCCGGCGCGGTAGAACCCAGCCCCTGCCGAGCAGGCTCCCTCCGAAGCTCGGAGGGAGTCCGCCATTCGGCGATGGCGCCAACCCGGAAGTCTCTATACTATTGTCCATCTAGCCCAGCATTGTCTATTGTAACTAGCAGCACATCTCCATATCTCTTTACCAATCTTGCTGCTGGTGTCATTTAACTAGAAGTACCAAGGATTGGACCCGGGTCGTCATCCGTGCAAAATACCAGCTTTATGAATGAGCTATAGGCCTCTCTCTATATGGATTGTATTCTCTATATAAGAGAACTGCTATCAGTCTTGGAAAAGGCTTCTCTAAGCAGACTGAGTTCCCCAATTTCCCCCTTTGCCAAACTGCAAAATTCAGAGAAACATGAATTTTGAAGGATGGCCTTGTTTAAGTTTGCGTATTATTTCTGAAATGGCAAATTAGGTAGGTTCGCCTTTAAATGTAAACAGAATCAAATTTCTGCCCTCCCCGCCCACGCTACACCTCTAGTAAGAGTCTTGGCTGGAGACTTGCAGCAGGGAAAGCTTGAGAATATCTTGTACTTTCTCTAAATAAGACCAGATCACCAGCTCTTCCACTAGTGGGGTAGGTGGGGGGGAACTGCCTCTTAATCTTATCTTTCTCATTAGCTTTAATTAACAGTGCCTAAACTCTGCTTGATAACTGGTGCCAGCAAGAGACAAGAGTACAGGTTAAGAACAGCCCAAAGGCACTCTGCAGTGTCACAAGAAGAGAAGGGCAATATGGTGTACTGCAGACATCAGGCACAAGGTTTCCTACTGGGGATATATATATATACAGCATATATATATATATATATATATATATATATATATATATATATACACACACACACACACACACACACACACACACATATATATACACACACATATATATATACACACCACAAAGCCACTTTCTCATGGGACATGTGCCAATTAAGTTTAGAGCCCTGTAAAGGTGTGCTAAAGGTATAGTAGTATCTGCAGAAATGAATCCAGTGATTTTCCAACATTCCACTCACATTCCTGCACATGGCCACAACCTTCTCAGCAGCTAGTTAACCTGCATGATCTCCAGCCACCCCCTCTGATGCCTACCCAGGGTTACCTTGGCTCTCTCCAAGCTCTTCTTTTGCTCATGGAAGGGAGAGGCGTTTTTCAGCGCTGCAATCAGAAACAGACAAAAGCACAATGAGCACAGCAAGCAACAAGTACATTTTCAGCATTGTGCCATTGTAACAAAGTTCAACAAAATTAGCCACACAAATCAGCCAGCCCCTTTATTGCATCAAATGAAAATGGATGAGGAATAACCACAGACATTCCCAGGCCAGGCTGTGGCAGTGGAAACAAGGCAGAGAGGAGCAAAGACACAGATGGTAACTAAAGCAGGGGGAGAGCTGAGAGTTGTTTGGAGACAGCCATCTTTTTTAAGGCATCTTAGAGGGAGGTGAGTGGCCTGGCGGTAAAGTGCAGCCTGTCCAGTATCCAAACACATTGGGTGAGAAGCTCAAGAGACAGAGCCTTGCACATTAATCCTAGACACATTTGGGGAGCTTGGTTTCAGAGGAGTTGACTTCCAGCTAAAGTGATCAGTCGGGGAGGAAGGATCTAGTTATGGAGAGGACCACGAGTGAGATTAATGTCCAGAGGAGACCCGCTAATAAAATTGAGAGTCTGAGTCTCATTGTATCACATGGGTGTCAGCAGCACATACAAAATCAGCAAGAAGGATAAATTGCTCCATTCTGTCACACATTCTTTTCAACAATGAGCTCTCCTTCCTTCATCCATTGGCAAAATCTCCTTCTCGATATAAGAGAGTGAGCAGAATGCTCCAGTAAATTCTGATACTCTCCACCAGTGCCTGCTCTGTGTTCTGAACCACATTCCGGATATTTGTTTGGAGGACATATTTGTTTCTTCAGATTGCAGTTCCATCAAGATAAAAAAAGAGGGTCGCCTCCTCCACCATATCTTAACGCCCTCCAGTGATAAACATGCTGTTAGGATTGAATCACAACTCTGTATTTGTCCTACAGGAATAAATGGCAGCAAGGAAAAGGTAGGGGCAAAACCTGCTCCTTGAACTTCACTCCCCAACTGGCAGTCCAGCCTTTTCCTATCTGCATAGTCTCATCATGGAGCCTTTTTTCCCTTTCCCTACCATCAGTGTTGGCTAGTTCTCACTGACTAGGAAATTTGTACTTTGTTGTACTCTTATCACCAAGGGGGAGGCTGTCCCAGTGTGTTCACAGGCTTCGTGAAGATGACTTGGCACACAGTTCCCAGCTCATTTGGGTCTCACTCTCTGAACCATTTCTGGGTCTTGCTATTTCTTCTGTGTCATGGGTTAAGGGCATGAGAGGAAAGCATCGCTCTTCCCAGAGCTGCGCAAAAGCTCTTTATCTCATGGCTGAATTGTAGCCTAGTTATTTATACAGTGAAAGTTGTCCAGAATCCAAAAATAAAGATTGCGGACACAATTCTCATCTCCATTTTAATAAGTGTCAAATTATTGTTTGTTTGTTTTCTTTGCACAAAATGTGACTGGGAGCACAGTCAAACTGTGGGATAGGAAAATCAAAGGCCAAGAGAATTATATATTGTGTGATTTTTATTTATTTAAAAACCCTCTTTTTTCAATAAAATAAAATAAACAAAACAACCCAAACTGCTTTTAACAAATGGCTTCTCTAGTCCCCACATGCCAGTTGTTACCTCCCATCACCAAACGGATTTATTGTCAGAGTTATGAGTCATTTTGCATTGACGCAATTGGATGAGCTAATTTATTATTTGCCTCCTGTAGTTAACTAGATCCTAAAGCACGATAGATATTTTGTTTTATTGAAGACTCAAACCCTGCGCAACTAAAAGGCCAAACAAAAAGAAGAAGAAGAAAATCTTAAAGTGAGTGAGTAAATAAAAATGTGTGACAGAGCACCAAAGGCAAAGTTAGAGGAGACACCTCAGTGGTAAAAGACGGTTGTAAAACAGATTCTGGTAAACTTCATAGGGTGAAAACCATCCTACTTTCAGATATTGCAAGAGCAATCTGAGAAGCTGGTGCACCAGTGCAGAGGCCTGGTTCACAGCTAGTGGGATGGTGGGAAGAGCTTTGAGAGAGCATCCGATAAAAGTAATCTGCAAGGCAGAAAACCAGTGTTGTTCTTCTGCACAGCTCAATTAATGCTCATTACAGATCGCTAAAGTTATGTAGGACCATGACAAAGGATGGACGCAAAACAAAGGGACCTTTGCCAAGAGGATTGATGTAAATTCTGCAGACAAACCAACAGCATATGGTTGTCTGAGAAAAAAATCTATGTCAATTTGGGGTTGAATGTGTTGGTTCTTCCATGAGGGAAGTCGTGGCAGTAGTGGAAGTTTAGAAGTTAAAGTCTGGAGTGAGAGTACAATGATGAAAGGAGAATTACACACATAGGATTGTATCCAAAGTAGCATTGAGTAATATTTTCTGACAGAACAAGGATTTCCACTTGCACAGCTGGACTTACCTCCTCTCCCCTCTTGTGTGCTTCCCAAATCTGTTTTAGGGGCTCTCCAAACTCTCCAGCAGAGTAGATTTGGGGAGTGAGTTGGACACAAAGGAGGAAAAAGTCCCAATGTGCAAGCGGAAATCCTTGTGCTGATGGACCACGTTAGTTGGATACTGCCCCACAACACAGACCTGTCCTGAGCCTTCAGTTATCACAATTTTTAAGAGCATGTGCATTGAATAATGAGTATTGCAATTAAACATAATTAACTTTCTCATTGTGCCTGCCAGGAAAGGCTACTGCTTTTGGCCATAGGGCTGGGAAGTGTTTTGTTTTCACAGAGAAAAGAAATCAGGAAATTGCTATAATTTTAAAAGACAAATAATAGATTTGAAATCTTATAGTTTATAGCCATTTTGATTTTAAAAGAGTGACATGAAGTTTGAATGCTCTGGTTTGAGAGGAAGGGTCCCAGTGAGAGTGCCACCATGGTGTTAAGAGAGGCTTGTCAGCTGTGTGACTTGCTTGCCGATGATAAATAGTGGCAAATCAATAATGAGTAAAACCTGTGTCTATCACCCAATCATATGAATCTTTGTTCATATGAGTTTGGGTACATTGATTAATTTATTGATTAAACTTGCATACATTTGCATATGAGATAAAAACGGTTCTAAAGAAAAATGTACTTTGTTTTAAAATTATGCCCACAAGTGGCACAGTAGGCCTCATCTTTGAAGAGCTGTCCCCTGTTCTATCACACACAGAAGGACATGACGCTGCTTGACATCTGAAACTTCTTTAAGTACTTATGTTAAAAACTGATAATGTAGATATACCAATTTGGGGGCAGCTTGTCAGCTGATCAAATTAAACCTATTAACCTAACCAATTAACTGACTAAATCCTGAACCCCTACTAACACCACTAACTAACTGACTGCATTTACACACCACAGTAAATGCTTTTGCCATAAACACAGGTAATGGTTTAAACATAAACACACAGGGGCTTCCTGTTTTGATCATTCCCTAGCAGGAAGAACCAAACATAATCCCTAGTGTTACATCTGAATTGGAGATAGCAGTTTGTTTCACTCCAAACAAAGTTTGTTCTTGACTTACCAATCAAACTTAGTTTGAGTGAAACAAATCACAATCCTTGGCTCAGATATTATTAGGGATGTAAGAACACATCATTTTCTGTTCTGACCTCTATTTGTTGCATGCAGCACTGTTTATGTTCCACTGCGCTTTGTCTTCCACAAAAAACCACTTTATCTGTATTTCCATCCACTGTGTCAAATTATGTACCTTATGTAATTTACATGCAAATTATGTTGCCGTGATGTTATTCCCCCCTATTCATTTCAACGCAAAGGAAACACAATGCAAGTAGGGGTGGGGAAAAGTAATAATTTATGTATCATCTGTGGACTGAAATCAGAAACAACAACAGGTGGATTTCCATTTTGGACATGGGATGAATAAGTGAACATTGGCAATTTCCACTCCTGTTTCCATTTTTCTTGGAATTCTGCAGCATCCCCAGATGTAATGTTAAGCCAGGGATTGTGCTCATGCTTGTAATAGGGGAGAAGCAAAGCAGGTGTGATCTCCACATTCACAACAAACCATTAACTGTGGTTTATATTAATTGTGAACTGGGCAATGAGGCTTCTATATAGGCTTATGAGCCTTGTCAATGTGAGAAAAGGCATCAAAGCAGAAGGCAAAACAAAAACCCACCCTTAAATTAGGAGGGCTGGAAGACCTAATACTATGGACATGTGCAGAAAACATGTGATTTATTTGCTATATTTATATATGCTGCTCCTCATTTTTTGTGAGGTTCTCAGTGGTCTCCTATCCAAGTCCACACTCACTTAGTATCAATCAAGTTACATCATGTATTCCCAAGGGATTTGCTGGGCAGTGACTGCAAACAGGATGTAGTTGGGTGTAATTCTCTAACTACCTACCACTGATGAATATGTGAATGCCCAGGAACAAAAGTAATCAATGGGATCTCTTCCTACAACATAGGAAGCATGATTATATTAAGGGCAATTACCTTGCCCTTTCTAAGTTTTGCATAAACTGATTAGGAAGGCAGTCGAGAAATGGGCAAAGATGTGCACTTTTTGTCAAACTCACCAGACAGGTATGAGATGCATGTATTTATCATGGGTCCTTGGGCGTTTTTTATATCCTTCAAAATGCATCTAGGGAAATGTCATATCTGAAATAGCCCTAAGCACATACTAGTTGAAGCCCATGGTCAAGCACTGTGTCCTAGAAAGAAAGATGTTTGGGGCTGTGGAAGAGGGGGAGATGAAATAAGGTGAAAAGTCTGGAGTCATGGTGGTAACCCATTTGCCTCGGACGCCTAAACAAATGCTGCTATTCTTGCCTCCATACCCCTTGCCGCTTTCTTTCTCCCTCTCTTTGAGGAGTAAAATGCCTTTTAGGGGGTAAACTAGCAGCCTTTATGGGGTGTCAGAACATCCCCTGACAGTTGGCAAACACCAATGACACCTCATTTTTGCAGAACATGACAGTTAATTCTGATAGTGGGATAGGATTAAACCTGCCAAGAACTTTGGGCAATGTATTAAATAAACAAGTCTATGTGGATCCACTCTGTCACACATAACATGCTGTACCTGCACTACATACACTGAAATGCCTCATGAAAATGCCAAACTGCTGCATGCACCATTCGTATGGAAGCGACAGACATTCCATGCCAACAATGTAGAATGTTTTGCAGGAGGTGGCTTAAGAGGAAAGCAATAGCAGAGGCCAACTACAACATGCGGCACCCAAAGGCTTAGGCAGTCACTGTGTGTGGCTCAGAATCAGTGTGATCCAACAGAGAGAGAGAGAGGGTGGGTGCTTGGGGTGGGAGACCTGGATTCAGATCCTAGTTTGACCATGGACTCACTGGGTGGCCTTGGGCAAGGTGTTATCTCTCTCAGTCTCAGTTTCCCCATCTGCAAAAAATTGGAATAACAATGACCTGCCTCATAGGGTTTTGCAAGGTGCCCTACATCCTAAATGAGTTATGAAAACGATGCAGTATAGTCTACTTCAGGAGTAATCAAGCCCAAACTCCCTTTCCTGTGAGGCTCATTAGAATCCTAGATTTTGGGATGCGTGTGTAAGTAATCTTCTAGTCCCGAGTTTAACAGTAATTGCAATAACAAGCTGAGTATTTGATGGCAAAAATTCCATGCAATCTGTAGTGCCGGACCAGTTGCTCAACTCAATCTCCTGCTTATGATTGTACCAGAAATAAGTAATTTTTGCAGCAGTACAGACTTCTCAGGGTGGGCACTATGTAAGAAGTTATCTCTCTGCCACAAATATTTCCTTCCTGCATAAGAGTTGCAGAGGTACATAGCACCAGATCTGTGTGTGCTAAAGTGGTGTACGTGTACAATCCTGCTTTGCCCTTCTTAGAATCAGAAACAGTCCCTAATGATGCAAAGTTGTATTATATTTATTTGGTGGTGGATAGTGTGACCCTCAGCTGAGGCTGCATGGGCCTGCTAGTGCATAAAAGATAAAAGTGAGAAAGCAAAGTACTCACGTGGCATGATTCCCTGGTTGGCGAGCTGCTCTCGGCTTCTTCGCTGCTGCAGCCGCAACTGTAAAACTGGGAGAGAGTGCATCTTTCAGAAAGGGACCTCGAACTTCTGCCACAAATAACTCCAAACTTTTCATTTGCTGAGATACCTTCCGCTCTGCTGCTAAAGAGGGAAGGTTCAGATCTCTATCACATGCCAAAAAAAGGAGTCATCCTTGTTACAACAGCAGTGTAGATCTGACCTATTACTGGAATGCAGCTTTCTTATTATCTTACTAAAACTAAGCCAATTAACCTGGAGTTTGGTCAAATGACCATTTCCCTTTCTCCATCCTCTCCACACACACACACACACACACACACACGTTAACAACTTCATAACACAGCAGACACAGTTGCTAATGTTACTACATTACCAAAAAGATGAAAATTTATCAAGCTATTCTAACTGTGCTGCTTATTAAGATTTTCGAGTAAATGCTTCTCTGCTACACATGTTATTTAGGGTTGAAAGAAGAGGAGCCTTTTGCAATAGTTTCCATTCTAGAGTTCACAGGAAACAACTCAGAGTTACAAAAAAAATTGCTGCAGATCTGGAAAACATGGTCCACACGGATATGTGCTGCTCCATTAGCTTAAAGAAGGAAAGGGATGATCCACTGGACTGAAATTCTAGCTTAAACAAATTCTTAAAAATTTAGTTTGAAATGAAAAGCAAACCAGCACACCATCTTGTGTAGGGATGAAATCGATCCTCTTGAGATTTGGCCCATTTTAATGAAAGTGATGAGTGGCTGTGGCTCAAAATGAAAAACTGTCTAGGAAACTATGGCCTAATGTACATAACAGGTCTGCCTGCAGCTATAAATAATCCAACTTAATCTTGACACCTCTGACATATATGAAGTCCAGCCTGCTCCCCCTGTTACTGCTTCAGTTCCTAGGAGCCAGGCTAGCTGTAGGGGCAGTGAATGCCCTTCCTTCTTTGCACCTCATTGCACGATGGAGAGCCACTTGTGTTTGGCAGATCATTAGCTTGCCCTGGAGAACAAACACTTGGCTTGTGTCTCTAGAACTGACATATCTATCAGGGGTGCAAATAAAAACAACAACCAATGTCTGCAAATTTCAAATCAAACCTAACAGTATTCTGAACATTTGATTTTAAAAAAAATGTGATGAGGGAAGACGGAAACTAAAGAAACTTTTGTCTGCTTTGTAGATATATGAGGCATTTAGCAGGTGAGGGTCAATTTATTCATCCCAGTCACTATAGGAGGCCAATCCAAATTGCTCCACATATTGTACATGTAGACTTACTATTCTAAAGCTGCAACCTTAGTCATAATTCCTAGAGAATAAATTCATTATGGTGGAACTTGGAGTAAACATGCACAGGATTGCACGGCAACAGGATGGTTTTTACCGTGTCGTTACCAAATTTTAGATTGGGAGCTTCCAGAGTGGTTGTTTATTTAGCATGCATATGTGTGCACAAAACATATGTGGCAGTTATATGACATCACCTGCTTACTTGGCATTCATTCACGTGCAGGTAACCCAATACCCCCAGTGACTGTTATGCAACACTTCCCAGTGCAATTTCCCACCACTTTTCTTATCACTTTCTCCTTATCAGACTTTTAGTGGTTATAAAACTAACAGCATAATTGCACTAGAAAGTGTGGAATAATAACCATTTTTTCTGCATATTAACATCCCACCTGGAAATGCCCTTCATCTCTGTAAAACTGTACTTTTAATCAGCAACAACCCGCCCCCCCAAAAAAAACCCCAAAACCCATCTCAACTTAAGCAAAGAGCTACTGCACATTATGGCTAACCACATAATTTCCACAATGAGTGATTAAACTGGCCTCCACACGGTGAGCTTAATATATAAACAAACCCTTAACTTAATATATAAATCTGCCCTTTTAAATTTCCATTGAAATATATATATAAAGAATGGAATGCTATATATATATATATGTACAAAAATACATATTATCTCAATAGGATATACAAAACATTGTGTGTGTGTGTGTGTGTGTGTGTGTGTGTGTGAGTGAGAAAGAGAGAGAGTATTTCATTTCTCTTCTATGTAAAATGTATTTTAAAAGAAATCTACAATAGTGTCAGATTTTCATAACCATTCAAATGCATCTGATGCTTCATTCGTGTTGGCAATGTCCTCATCTTTGCTGGAATTAGGTCCTGTACCAGTGACTTATCAGATAATTTAAAAGACACCATTCAGCCCTTTAACAAATTAGCTAATGGATCAAAGATTTAACCTTTCGGATATGTTAGAGGGTCTCAGCCTTTAAATCAGCAATACTGGGTTGTGAAGAACACGAAGCTTGTCTTTTTCATCAGAACAAGCTCTGAGGAACTGGGTGGGGAAACCCTCCAATTTCCACAAACAATCTCTACGAAATGAGCACTGCAGACAAATGGCTTCCTTGGGGCACCAGCACCCTCTTGAAAAGCTCTCATGATTTGTTTATGCTTGCACAGACTTAGCACTATAGAGGGATTAAAGCATCTGTTTGCGTGCTGCTTTAATCAGGGCTAGTCAAGGAACTTGCACACTTAAGAGATGTCACTTCGGCAGGAGAACATGGGAGGAAAGAGATAGAGAGACGGGAGAGGCAGCTCCCAAAGGTCTGGGCTTTTTGGAAAGCATGGCCTGTTTCATGTAGTCCCAGGAACCAGATGCAAAGCTTTGACGCCACTAAAACTTAACTGCAAATGCATCAAAATACTCCTCGTTCGCTGCAAAGCCCAGTATCCACAGTCTGGAAGGCAGGCTTGGATGAATGGCTGCCACCACATAATCCAATTACATCCTTTAATTTCAGTGGTTAAGAATGTCAGATCTGCACCTTAAACACATTTCCCTGGAAATAATAGGCCCCAGGAATTTCAACGGAATTTGCTTCCCAAGAAGACACACCAGAGTATTGGAATCCCAGGTGTTTAAAATGCCTGAAATGCAAAGTTGTAAAGCATGGGTAGGCAAACTAGATCCGGCCCAGTAACCTTCTAAATCCAGCCTGTGGACGGTCCAGGAATCAGTGTGTTTTTACATGAGTAGAATGTGTCCTTTTATTTAAAATGCATCTCTGGATTGTTTGTGGGGCTTGCCTGGTGTTTTTACATGAGCAGAATGTGTGCTTTTATCTAAAATGCATCTCTGGGTTATTTGTGGGGCATAGGAATTCATTCATTCCTGCCCCCCAAAAATATAGTCTGACCCTCCACAAGGTCTGAGGGACAAAAAAGTTTGCTGGCCCCTGTTGTAAAGCATTTCTTTTTACAGATGAGTTGCTCCAATGTTAGGGTTGCCATATGTCCTTTTTTCCAGGACACGCCTTCTTTTTCATGGGTAGAGTCGTCCTAGCGATCCATAGTTAAAAGTAGAAGTCTGCAAATGTGTCCTCTTTTTTTGCTCTTCAAAATATGGCAACCCTACTACTGATTTTATTTTTTTAAAATAAAGCTGATATTTAATGCCTAATTTCATGATTGGGATTTTGCTTGCAGTGTTTGTGTTCTAAAGAACAGCAAAAGTCACAAAAAAGAGGAAAAACCAAGAGAGAAAGTGGGGTGGCAAAAAGAGAGAAAGGGGGATCGATTTTTGGCTCTGACCCTGCCCAGTGCTGACTCCAGCCCCACCCACTGTTGGTATGCAGCCCCTTGGAAAATGTTCCTGAGGGAATGTGGCCCACAATAAAAAGATACAGAAGTTACCCAACTGAAGAAGAATGGACTAATAGGGATAAATAGCAATCACTGGAAGACATTGAACTGATTTCTTTCATCTGCTCTCAACTAGCAGGTGTGCTATCAGCCAGCAGAACTAGTAACAGAACTAGCAAGTACTTTGATACAATGAAAATTAACACCAAAAACATTTAAGCACAGGTCCAGAATAAAGCCTTTTCCATATTGTATGTATTTGGTAAAGAGGTAAGTGCAACGATATGATAGACGATTGATTGTTTTTTAAATAAAGTGCATATAGGGATGTTTCGTAGAAACTTACTGTGGATAACACTTCAGCAATAAGATGGAATCCTTGTTTATATCCACAAATGACCCACTGGCAATTACTACTGAATGGACATGTTGTGAAGATGCCCACTGGAAAATACTTTATAGATCTGGCTTCTTTTTCCTGATGGGTTTTTAAAACAAGGCCTGTGCTTATTTCACAAACATAAACTCGCTGTTACAGAAATAGTAGGCAGGACATGCAATCATTGTTTCATTGCTTCTAGTATGAAAAAAATACAGGCTACACTGGCATCACTAAGCTATCCACACATAATCTCTTCATAGAAGTTAGCCTGACCCCACAGATCTGTTGGTTAAGGCAACTTGCCAGTGTGTTTGGGTAGGGAGTAAAATGTATGGGTCACTCACATTTGAAGTTTGCTCCTAAGCAACAAAGCTGCAGTACAGCTGGTCAAGCCCAGCTGACATTTAATCCACAGCTATTTGGAGTTCGCTAACAAGGCACAAATTAACTCTTTTTGCTCAGTTAATTTCATCCCTCAGAGATCTTGTGGTGCTCCTAGGTCACAGAAGTGCGACTAATTTGGACACTCCACCTCATAATTATGGATGAACCTAGATAAGATGCTTGTGTATATTGTTAATCTAATATGAACAAACCCAGGATCTCTAATAGCCATTACAGTAATGTATATATTTGAGGCATGAAGGTTTCTGCTTTGAAGCAAGAGGCTGGGTTTGAAAATCATCTACCGCCTTGCAGACCAATAATTATTTGATATAAGCTCCAGAGGTACACAAAACAAACAGGCCAAAAAAATTTCACCGTGTCCGTTCACTCAAAATTATGTATTCTTCTATTATTAGATCAGCAGTTGAAAGAGAGAATGAATTATCAATACTTCAGGAGGTTATTTCTTAATTGGTCAGAAGGTGGAGGTAAGTGTGTTCTTGTGGGGTGAGCAATAGAAATCTTTAAGAATCTGTATGTAAATCCTGAACAGTATTCCAGTTGCCTTCTTTACAGTATGTGTATTTCATTCCTCCCTGTAATGTATGCAACATCTCACCACCACCAAAAAATAGCTGCACCTCCTCTTAGATTACAGTTTTGGCAATGTAGGGATGGCTGCTACTTCTCTACATTATCTACAATACCCTCCACACCTTATAAATCGGTTGTCTTTCTCCTTGAGCATCTGAAACAACCCTGACATAATCATGGACAAGATAAGTGGGGATAAAAAAGAAAATCAGACAAGTCTTAGCCTACCTTGAGGACCTCAATGTACTTTGAGGAGTGGGCAGAATGTACTGGGAGTGGGGGGAATCTACAGTAAGAATTCCAGTAAAAAATATATATATAATTATTGAAATTCAGAGTGTAAAATAAAACCACCAACTCTGATTTTTAGAACCCCAAAAGTGTTAATTGAAAGAACAGCATTTACTCTTAACTTCACATGTTGCTCATTCTTTTCATCAGATGTCTCTAGCCTTCAAATACTGTATTTAATTGATTATTCCTCTCCGTTAAACATTAGAGGGATCTTTACTCCAACTACAATGTCTTATTGCTAAAAGATCCCCTACCAGGTTCGTAATTTTAAAACAAAAACTCTACATTAACCCTAGGCGTTTAAGAAGACACTTGCTCTAACATTTAACCCAAATCTGAATTGCTAGACTATGAAATCAGCACTTCCAGTTCTTACGTCTCTCCCCACTGCCTCATAGATACTCAGGCTAAAGGAGATGGAGTACAGATGTACCGGTATTTTTTAATAATTTACACATCTGTTGCACTTGAAGATGAGCATGGGAGAGCAACTCTATCATACAGGTAGGCACCTGGGATTTTGCAATTTAAGGGTCACTCAAACCAGGCAGAAGCAGTAAATATGGACTCTTGTGCTGCTTTGAGCAGAGCAGCTCCCCATACGAAAACAAATTGCACCTCATATCTTTTGCAATTACAAGTTCTAGGGCACAAAACACTCTCAGCCAGCCCTGGACTCCTAGTCTGCATTGTGCAAAATTGGATTCATAGCATAAGACACCAGTAACACCCAGACTCATTTCATTTCAACATTTCACTATCTTGATGCTCTTGAGCCATCAACACTAAGTTATTGATATACCAGTGGCCCAACTCACACACTTTTCCCATTATGGCTCCACTGGAAGTCAGAGATCTCTGTTATCTACAAACCATCAAGTATCACTTCCAACAAACAATCATTTTTCAGTAGAACTTTTAAGATTCTCCAGCTATTTTATGCTAGACTCTAGAGCCCCATCTCTGAAGTTACCCAGTAAGGCTGAGGCAGTGGGCCTGGGAAGTGACATTTCCTTATGCAGCCAATCAGATTGTGGCAACTTACCCAACCTGTCCCCTCACTGATGGCCAAGCAAGTGAGAGATGACCTCTAAAGGAGTTTAATGACTTCCATTTACAGCACTCCAATAACATATGGATTTGTATTTTTTGGAGACACAATGCCATGGATAGTGTTTCCTGGGAAGAGTTAAATACTTAGCAAGAGAATTCTTGGGCTAACCCCTCGTGCTTTGTCCTATTTGATTTAAGGCAATTCCATTGATATTTGGAAGGCAGGCAAAAAGAATCATTGTTTCTGTGGAATTTGTCAGGATGACCTCAGGTTTGTGCATTTATCTTTGGTAAAATAGACAAAATAAACATACACACAAATCCTAGTCTCTTAACTCAGAAGGAAGTGGGAGGGGAGAACATGCCTGCAACATCGCTGAAGATTTTTGACATATTAGATTTATACTCCACTCAGAGCAGTGGCTTGTTTTACCATAAGTTTCACTTGAAGGCGCAAGTTTTCAATGTAAACAAGTCTTATCTCCCTCCCGCCCCTTGGCAGAACGCTATGCAAAAGAGCAGGCTGGATGACCATCGAGTGGGAATGATTAGTAATAGAGTTGGACTAGTTTACCTTTGAGAACCCTTCCAACTCTGTAAAGCACATTTCCTCCCAAAGGTAACTATAGTTAAGAGTGCTGGGAATTTCTGTTAAGCGTAAACAACAGTTCCCAGGATTCTATTTTTTGGGGGGTGGAGGTGCTTTAAAGGTATGGTATGTATGCAACCTGTGATTATATGAAAAACTATGGCGCTGTGGGTTAAACCACAGAGCCTTGGGCTTGCTGATCAGAAGGTCGGCGGTTTGAATCCCCGCAATGGGGTGAGCTCCCGTTGCTCGGTCCCTGCTCCTGCCAACCTAGCAGTTCGAAAGCACGTCAAAGTGCAAGTAGATAAATAGGTGGGAAGGTAAATGGCATTTCCGTGCGCTGCTCTGGTTCGCCAGAAGTGGCTTAGTCGTGCTGGCCACATGACCCAGAAGCTGTACGCCAGCTCCCTCGGCCAAAAAGCGAGATGAGCGCCGCAACCCCAGAGTCGGCCACGACTGGACCTAATGGTCAGGGGTCCCTTTACCTTTACCTTATACTTTGTTTTATTTACTTGCTGTTAGAACAACACACTTTTTCAGTCATAGGCATGCAAAACAGCTTGCAACATTCATTAAAACTATACAGCCATAATTTTGAAAGCACAAGAGCAAACCTTGGCTGCAACATCTGGTTAGCAAGGAGAGAGCGTAACCAAGGGCCCGAAATCGGGTTACATGCTAAGCCAAACCGTGGCTTATTTCAGTGTGTTATGGGAGTAAAAAGAAAAATATTGGTGAGGAGAAAAGTGCAAGTGAGCTCCTTTACAAGTGCCTTTGTGTTTCTGTGATCCTAGAAAGCTATAGTTCGGCTCACTGTGATGTGTGAACAAGGCTAGATAAAGCCTTATGCTTGGTAGGGGACAACATTACCCCAGAAGATGGTGGCAACTGAAGCAGCATTTTTCCACTTTAGCCTAATTCCAGGGACAGGTAAATATGGGGGGAAACATTCCTTTAAAAATGCCAGGATTGTGTAGGTTTCCAAATGTCACAATCAACACTTTGAATTTGGCCAGGAAACATGCAGAGCTCACCTAGAATTAGTGGCATGGCAGCTCTGTGATCAGCCCCAGACTAGGTGAGCTGCTACATTTTAAAGCAACAGAAGTCCTAAGGCAGATGCCTACATAGCGCAATACAGTAGTTTGAGCTGAAAGGTTACCAAAGCTTACAAGAAAATGGTTACGTCCTTGGATGAAGATCATGGTAATATTCGCAGGTCTCCAAACTATAATTCAAAGGAGGTCCTCAGTACGTGCTCTAAATAGGTCACCGGAGGTAGGATTGCAATGTACACGCCTGAACTGATGAAAGAACCACGGCTAATGGCTTATTTCAGTCTGTATACATTCATTGCCGATATTCTCATGTAGGACGTTTATGTATCATTTATATTGGCAGTAGAAATAGTCCATGATAGTAAGTCTATGATACTGTATCATACATTTTATGTACGGTAACTGTACATACAGAAACCATAATTTTTGTCACCTACAATGGTTAACGCTAGCGACAACTTCCCACCTGTACCTCAAACAAAGGCTGCTCTCCTACGTACACTTTTTGGGGAGTAATCCCCATCAAACACAGTGGTAAGAAATTCATATACTGACTATATTTGTTATACAAAGTACTATACGCAACAAGCATTCTGTTTATGTAGTGCTACAATTCCATTTTGGAAAATTTGGGATGAAGTACAAATCGACATGAAGGACCTGTGCTCTATTTCCATGCTGCAGCTAAGGTCTATCCTCTTTAAACATCAAGGTTAGTGTTTGATCACCATGTGTATCATGCAAGAGACACCAGAACAAAGATGCTCTTATGTTTAAACCCTTTATTTAAATTAACACTTTTCAGTTTATCGCACTCAATATGCAAGTGACCCTCAAACACATCTGCCCTGTAGCTTGGGAGTCTATGGGAATATCCTTGGGATTCTAACCGTTTCCTGCTGCTGCTGTGGCCCCATTTTTAGTGCTATACTAATATTCTAAAATGCTAACTGTAAGGATCAATGTGGACAGGTTTCTACTTACAAGAAAACATTTTTTCATAAAAGTAGCACCAAAATAAGATGGGTAACAGTCACAACAGCACCCTGTATGTCTTCACCCCAAGACAAAGAGGTGGTAATTAAAATGTGGGAAAGAGATTGGAAGAGTGCCCCTACAAAGCGACTCTGTTAGAAACTCTAAAAGAAACAAAATTTATGGGACTAAAAGAGTCATAAAGTTTACTTTTAGCCTAGAATCATTTGAAAAATATGCGATCCTACCATCAACTCTGTAATCTCTCAACCCCCAACACCCCGTCTTTAAAAATAACACCGAAATGAGTCTTAAAAACAATACTGGCTCACTGTAAAAGAATGCAATGGCCTGGAGCACCATCCCCCTTGTGTCCTCCTCGCTTCAGGAAGGTGGCAGTATTGCTTTGGGATTACTGGGTTAGAGAGCAAGCCCTCTTTTTTCCAGTGAATGGCACTGTACCATTACCATAATACACCAATGGATTCTGAGGAATGACTTATTCTCATGAAATGTGATTACAGTGATAGAGAAACCACAGCAAAGTACTGGACCCAAACTGTGTAGAACCCCAGCCAGCCAGAGTCTCTTCATTTGTACATACAACTCTGGAGTTTTCAACTAGCTGCCAATTTTATATTTTCTAAGCAAACACTGCAAATGACCACCCAGCTGCCTCAAACGTCTTCATAAAACCCTAGTTGATTAGCAACAGTACAATAAGTTTCTGATCTTCTCGTTATCTCTGGTGTACTAGAGATCAAAAACTGCCACCCTTCCCCAAGCTGAGTGGGTGACATTTTGGAATGGGTGAAACATACAGGAGAACGTGATTATGCAGTACATTCACTGGATGCACGCAGCAACAACTTGGATGACAAGAAAAAAGGAGTGCTATTTAAAATAATAATTGGTATAGCCAAACCCAATAAGAATAACGTATAAACACAAGCATGCACACAAGAACACACACTATACAATGCTGAATTTATCTAAAGTTGCTGTGACCCTAAGCTTGCAATAGGACTGATTTCTATGTGACTGTCTCCTGCCTTTATTCACCATTACTCACCTTTATTCACGTTGGATGTCCTCAAAGAAGACGCCCCTAATGGGGCTTCAACACACTCTGGAGATCTGGTACATGTTTTTTTGTTGCAAAGCTTTAGAAAATGGCAATCAGTTGTTTGGCTCTAGCTATATTTCTCTGGTGATGTCATTTTAAATACTTTGCATGTTCCATTTGTTTTTTGTACTTCAAAAAAAAAAAAAATCGATGCCTTTCTGCAAATTCATGTTTGTCCAATTAGTCACAGAACCCTAAGGCTGGCTGCCTGGATGCTGGAGTAAAACATCAAGGCTAGGATATACAGGACAGCATCTGACTTGTATGGATGGGAGGAGATCTACTGCTTGTCACAACAGCCCTTATGGATTTTTGGTCCAGTTCTCATTCAAATATGTGGAGAACTCAGAATTGTAGAGCGTTTGGGTTTGTTTGTTTTTTAGTAAGCTACACCACAGACATAAATTGTAAGTAGGGAAAGAGCAGAAAGAGAGGGAGCAGACAGAAAGGAAAACGCATTTCTTCATTTGCAGAGTAGCCTGTGTGAGAGCGAGCCCATGACAGCTTTACAACTCCCTGGTTATTTTGCTTGCATGCTGCTTAATAAGAAACAGCCTCCAGCTGAGGCTTGTAGTAGAGAAAAGTTTTAGGAGAAATTCTTGCCGAGTTAGCCCTACCTGATCTGAATTTGCTCCGAATCAGCATAGAATGCTCAGACCCCAGAAGTGTCATGGTGATGCCTTGTGATAATTCCCAGTGCCAGAAAGCCCCTCAACGCTCAGACCATTAACTGGCTCCAAGAAGAGAAGCTGATCACGACCAATGAATCACAATTCATCTAGCCCTCCCTTGGAGTCTAGGTGATTGCAGAAAGCAGCAGAAGTGTAACTCAGGAAAGGTTTGGTCCCATCCAGCACTGACCCTCCGCGAAAGCCTACTGTATGTCCTTGCACTGTGTTGGGCTAATTAACTTTTAGCTAGCAGACCCCTCCTTTCTATCCTACCCTCCCCTCCTTTCTCAGAGTTTACTATCAGCAACATCACCGGGTGTCCTGACTGATGTCATAGTCTAGCGGGGAGCAGACTATCCCTAAAGGGTCTTTAGGAAAGACAGAAGTTTGATATCTGATCCGCTATTACTACCAACAGGAACTTGGCCAATCAAGAGCTTCCCTCCCTCTGACTGCAGGGGTTCGGAGCAGCTCTGAAATATCAACAGACTCCTGCTTAACTCTTTCCAGCATACAGAGCCTGTTGCTACCAGGAATTCAAGAGGAAGGGCTCGGCTGCATGGTTCCTACAGTGGATTTTAATAGCTCACATCCCAAGGATGGGATTTCTTGACTTCAGCGGAGGTTTTTGGATGGCATAGTGGCTGTGTGTTAGGCTAGTTTTTGCTTTAAAGTGAATCTAGTGATACAGGCATCACCTATTAATAAACCCATTGATATGTCACACAAACACAAACTAATCATCAAAATCTCACAAAACTCAGACACCCTATGTGGACACAACTTTGCGGCACAACCTTAGCAGTACAAACAACAAGAACAGAGGTCCTTGTAAGCGCATAAAGTATGTAACTGACAAAGTTCTCACCATGCATTATATCCCAAGCACCGTCACCTATATTCTGCTGACAAATCTCCATCAAAGTTCCCAAGCTCAAATAACTGTCCTTTTAAAAAATACCTTCAAAACAATATTCCACATCACTCAGGGGCTGATTTAAAAACAGCACAAGCATCATTTTAGTTAATTATTCTTATTCATGCTTTTCAGTAAAGTCTATTCAGATATTTGAGCCCTTTTCAGGTGTAATTAATGCACATGGTGGGATGTGTATCATCACAATATTTGTAATGTCTAAAAATGGTCCTGATTATATAATGTTGTGCTCAGAGAACTCTCTCTCTGCATGGTTGGGAACCCTGGAAAAGCAGCCTTGTTGAACACACAGTGAAAGGTCTTTGCATTTGCAGTTTTTAAGAACAACAACAACAACAACAAAGTTAGTGTACACCCTGTCTTTCCACACTAAGATGCCCAAGGAAACTGTACAGATGAGAATATGTTCAGATCTTACACTGGATGCACACGGATTTGGGGTGGGGACTTTCACCACAGAGTTGCCCCTCTGATTCAATTTCATTTAACACACTATAAAACATTTGAAAAGGGCTCTGGCTGTGAGCCATCAAGTGTGGAATAATCAAGAGATTTATGAATAAATGACACATACACATGTATTGACTCTCAAAGGGTGGCAGTTTGGCTTAGCAGTTCATGTATCTCTAAGGTTTAAATATGGATTCACAGAACTCAGAAGAGACCACAAAGCCACATATTCCTTTGCAATGAGGCTTTTCTCTGTTCACACATTATAATTTAAGACTTCCTCCAGTAATGAATTGTCTGACTTGGATTTCCCCCTGGTGATGCCAATTAACATTTACCTTAAGTATCAGACTCTTCAGAACAAAAGTTCTTTTCTCAGTAGCTGCTTGATCTCATTAAAATGAGATTGAAGAAAGACAAAGTATCATATGTAAAGAAAAGAAGAAAATAAAAATATAGGATAGTGGATAACAGTATAGCAAGTGTCTTTTCGGATAGTCATTATTTTTTATTTAAAACTTACATTCTGCTTTAAAGGGGGGGGGATCCAAGGTAGTTCAGAAATAAACTTAAAACAAAGCTATCAATACAAAACTAGTTTAAAAGTACAATCAAAACCATTACAAAGCCATGTCTGGCCCCCCAAAAGTCCTCATAAGGAGTAACATCTTGATCAAGAGGGTAAAACCATACAGTGACTCTTTATTAGTATTAAGTGTTTAAAGACAAACAAACAAACAAACAAACAAACCCAGCATTTTGATTTGAGCTTTCCATGACTCAACAGACTGATCCCATTTTAAGCTAAAATTGTTGGGTCAAAACATATTTGGTTTATTTCACCAACTATTTCACCAACTATTGGCATAGTTAAAGTATTAATGTATTAGGACATTAACAAAAATACTTTAATGTTTGAATACAATAAATCTGTCTATGAAAGTAGCTGGACACCAGGCACTAGAATTCAACAAGAAACACTCTCTTTTATGTTTCATGTACTCAGAAAGACTTTCACCAGGCTTTATAAGGAGTTTGTTGTTGTTTTAACACATTTCTGTTTTAAAATTTTTTAAGCTGGTTTCTCTGACTCCCCATAATTTATTACCTCACAATATACATCTTGGGCTGAATTCTTGCAGAAGTGCTCAGAAGAAGAAGAAGAGGAAGAGTTTGGATTTGATATCCCACTTTATCACTACCCGAAGGAGTCTCAAAGCGGCTAACATTCTCCTTTCCCTTCCTCCCCCACAACAAACACTCTGTAAGGTGAGTGAGGCTGAAAAACTTCAGCTCTGTTTCTAACAGATAGTGGTATTCCATAATGTTTCAGAAGGCAGTGTATCGCAGGCCCTTTATGCAGAAGGACTTCTACACCAACCTTCCACAATGGATTCAAGCACAGTGCCAAGAAGCACACTTGCAGCAATGACACATGCAGTGGCTGGTATAGTAACCGCTTCTCCCAAATGAATTTTGTACAGTGGTACCTCAGGTTACAGACGCTTCAGGTTACTCCACTAACCGAGAAATAGTACCTCGGGTTAAGAACTTTGCTTCAGGATGAGAACAGAAATTGCACCGTGGTGGTGCGGCAGGCCCCATTAGCTAAAGTGGTACCTCAAGTTAAGAACAGTTTCTGGTTAAGAATGGATCTCCAGAATGAATTAAGTTCTTAACCCAAGGTACCACTGTATTCCTCTACGAAGATGCCCACAATTACTACAGGCAGTCAACTGAATAAGCTTGCTTCATTCATTCATGTAAGACTGAGCCAAAATGGCACCACTAATTTCAGTACTCCATCAACAAGTTTCTCATAATTCTTAAGCACCAATGGGTTCAAGGCTACCAATTCCCTGTCTTTGATTTTCAGAGGCAAGCATCTGAGCTTATGTAGCCAAAACAGCATTATCCACACACTAGTCATTTGTCAGCAGACTCAGAGAATTCCCAAAATCTGCAGTGGTATGAAGGAAGGAAGGAAGGAAGGAAGGAAGGAAGGAAGGAAGGAAGGAGAGAGAGAGAGAGAGAGAGAGAGAGAGAGAGAGAATTGAGCAGTGTGTTGGGAAACCTGGAGGGTGGTGGTGCAAAATAGCTGAATGAGGACTGAGCATGCAAAGTGGCCAATAATGCTTACTAACCATTATGGAGGGATGGAAAACCTTGTGTTGTGGAGCACAGCACAGCTGAAATACGTTCCATGCAACAACATTTTGTGAGATCAAACTCAGAGTCCTGCACTTTATGACTGATTGGAAATGGTCCTGTCTTAAGGCAGCAACAGTGTCCTTCTTATGCTACCTTAAGAAGTGTGGAAGGCAAACTGCAGCTATGTCTGCTATTCCTGTGCTGCTTTGCTAAAAGATTTAGGCCTGCACATGCGCAGTGGCCTCAGTATCAGGAGATGGGGCAGTGGAAAAGCCTGGCAATACTGGGAGAAGTTTCAAGTCTATGGGTGCTGCCCCTATGATCTTGATCCTCTAATGCTACTAGATCCTGTGTAATACCTATACGATGCAGCATCACTCTCACTGCTAAGGTAATGTCAGACCTGGCCCTCGGATGAAATAATTTGTATTTATCCCAACTCTTAAGAGTCTAAGAAAATTAGGAATTCCAGAACAAGATCACTCCCTCCATTGGTAGCCTATGGAATGTTTTGCAATTGACAGCACTACCAGAAAATGCTTTCTCCACTTTCCTAAAGTCACTGCTAAGCTGTCTGATGTTTTCATCATAATATTTACTTCTTAGTAAATAGGCCAGAAATCTTCACTTCTGATTCAGAACTGAAAGATTAGAGAATGAAAAGAGCAAGATGACATGGCTGTTTAAAAAGTCCATGCAAAATGTTTTCTGCCTAGCGTAAATATTTAATTGTAAAAAAGAGAGAAAATATGGCAATCTGTTGTGTTTATTGAGGGAGGGATGCAAAATGTGCACTGAGTGCAGGGTGGGGCCGGCTGGCTTTGCTACTATAGATTCCATCCCTCTTGAAGATCACTGTGTGTTCTCTCTAATCTCCAGGCCAATGTAACGCTGGTGGGCTCATCTGAAATGTCCTCATGAGAACTCCCTGGGACACACACTGATGATACAAGAGAAGCTAGCACACACTGATGATACAAGAGAAGCTAGCAGGCAGGCAGGAGGATAGTTCAAATGCCGGCCTGAGTGTGCCTCCTTTCTCTAGTGCCCTCTGTGTAGCAGTGGTTATACAACTCTTGCAATAATTACTTCCATGGTGGGCGTTGGTAGAGAAGGTCTGGGATTCCGCCTATGGTGCTAGATTTGGGGGCACCAGAACTGACACACTGAAGCATGCTGTCATCCTGACACTACTGCATTTTCCTACCCTGATCTTAAGCATACCTGCACTTCCTGAGCGTCACACAGCAGACAAAGGGGAGGTCTATAAGAACAGCACGAGTGTTATGTGTAGATCCGTCAGTAGTCTCAGTCAGGAGCACCCGCATATTCAGAAGCCACTATATAAATGACAGTCCTAGATTTCTGTAAACTGAGGCACACACCTCTTCTGTATGTTACTGTCAAGTATGAAAGTGTTAAACTGAGCAGAGCAGCAGAGAATTACTGTGGCAAATTTGCTTCCTTATCTCAATCATATTCAGAGCAATCCCGTAAAGGTCAGTTACCATTACCCCCATTTTACAGACAAGAAATACAGCCTGTGACACAATGCCTTGCCCACAAACATCCAGCAAGTCCACAGGTCAGGTAACATTTAAAATGAAGGATACCCAACATTTTATTGACTGGACAGCAGTGAGTCTAAACACACAACACAAACAATGATCTTCTGTTGCTTAAAAGCATTGTGCAATCAAGTAATGAAGTAATCTGTGAAACAGGCACAGCAACCCAAGAGAATGTAAGCTAACCATTTTCAAGGCAGCAAAATCTCATTAACGACTATGAAACGTATCTGGAAAAAAAAGAAGATGGGTTGATGAATTGATCAAATCTAATTCCTATATGGGGTGGTCATTTTGCTGCTGAAATGCTGAACTGGCAAAAATAGGTATGGGGATACATTCAGTCTATTAAAAAACAAACGACACACAACCTGGTGAATGTTATGACTCAGTTTACAAGCCAGCAAAGTGTGTAGTAGATAGAATGTTTGACTCGGATAAGGGAGACCTGGTTTCAAATCTTCACTGAGGTATGAAGCTTACTAGGCAATCAAGGGCCAGTCACTGTCTCTCAACCTAACCTACCAGACAGGGTTATTGTGAGGATAAAAATGATAACACAGTATGTGTCATGCTGAGCTCCTTGGAGAACCAGCAGGAGTAAAATATCCAGCTTCAGTTTGGTCCACAGTATTATGCATTGTGCAAGAGCAAAGCAACCTCCCAATCAAAATACAGTGGTACCTTGGGTTAAGTACTTAATTCGTTCCGGAGGTCCGTTCTTATCCTGAAACTGTTCTTAACCTGAAGCACCACTTTAGCTAATGGGGCCTCCTGCTGCTGCCGCACCGCCGGAGCACAATTTCTGTTCTCATCCTGAAGCAAAGTTCTTAACCTGAGGTGCTATTTCTGGGTTAGCAGAGTCTGTAACCTGAAGCGTATGTAACCCGAGGTGCAGCTGCTTCAGAACAGGTGTTATGTGTGTTCTTGCAGTCATTACCTGGCTGCTGCATTCTGTACCGTTGAGGCTTCTAAAGTGTTTTCAACAGCAGTCCTACATAGGATGCACAGCAATAGTTTGATGTGGAGGTTACCAAAACGTGGAGCAAAGAGGCCAAGTCATCTCTATGCAAAAGGGTCCACAGCTGGTTAAACCTCCTCATATGTACTGTACTTTATATGTGGTAGAAGCATGGGAAGGGTGCTGGGGGAGCAATACGCCTAACAGAAAGAGAGAGGTGGTTGCTACAGAGATGGTCAGCCAAAACAAGCCACAGTGAGCAGCTAGATGGTTCTGCATGTGGATACGCAACTGAAAGGCAGGCCCAGAGTAAATGAAACCTAAATGTGGGGCATGTCTACACCACAGACTTAAACTGGTTTATAGTCATTCCTTTCCCCCAGGGAACCCTGGGAAGTGTAGCTATGAATCATTATCTTAAGAAAATTCTCAGAACAACTATAAGAACTAAGCTTTATTTTGGGGGTGGAGGTAGCTACCCTAATAGTGAAACAGTTGTAAAACTTATATATGTTTATGGTGAGCTCACAAGTCCCTCTCATATCCCATGTCTGCCTTCTGGAAGTAATGCTTGAGTGGTATTCAGTGTTTCAGTTTGTGTTTATACCAGACCCAAACACTAAACTGTCTTCTTTTATTAACTTGTAATATAGTTTCAGCCAATTTTGAAGGATAAATGACAGGCATTACCAGAATGACCCAAAGGACGACCCATGCCATTGTATATTAGGGAAATGGACAAAGGTCTTGATATACGTTGGTTGGCTAAATGGAAGGAGGCACTATATTTTCTTGGAAAGCCTTCTGGTCTTTATTAAAATGAGACCACGGTCAATCTCACAAAGCTCATGGACCAGGCTCTAGGCCAAGGAAAAGTTCCTTCTGCAAATATTTATTTTATCATATCAATGACAAACTCCTTGGTATAAACATTTTTATTTAATCATAATTTACCAATTATTTTAAATCAATTGTTTGCTTGGTTTCTAAACACTAATCAAGAGGACCACATTAAAATTTGCTCAGGCAGATAAGATGCATTATCTCACTGCGGCTTTGTGGTCATAATAGTCTGGCAAGTTTCCTGAAGAAGGGGGCATAGATTAAGGATCTCACACCCTCTGGGATTCAATGCCCAAATCTAGCCGGCAAATGATTTCTCTCACTGCTAGCCAAAGTGGGAGATACATGTTTTCGTGGGTACTGAGACGGTAATCAACAGGAGCTTTCTGGGGATATATACAGTATCGTGACCTTTTATTGTCCAGTTTTCTTGATACAATTTTGTCCCACATCATAATTTTCTCTTCTTCCCTAGAACAAACACTAAAGCTGACTTTTCCACTACTATGTTTCTGTTTGGACAGAAGAAGCTTTTTCAAGGATATTTAGGTCAAAATGCTGCTCTGATTACCAACCCTTGAGCCCTTAAAACCAAGGCTAACAAACATAATGGCCTCCTGATGTTGGTCAACCACAATTTCTATCAGCCTCAGCCAGCATGACCAATGGCAGGGATGGTGGGAGTTGCAATCCAACAACACCATGATGGCTGCCCTTGCCCTAAACAGTTTGTCATAAATATACAGAGTAGAACTGTTACCTAATTGAATAACATTTAATCATAGAATTTTCAGATGATAAATTAAATTCATTCATATTTAATCCATAAATGTGCACGTGGGCAAAAATAACAGTTCTGAGGCAAGAAGCATACTTTCGTTGTTTTATGATGATGGACACATGTGCTGTGGTGGCTATTTGCTTAAAAGGGGTATTCTGCCTGCATGAGACAGACAAAGCCATACTTTTTAAAGAGGATGCTTGCCATCTCAAACTTGTTTTCTTTATCTGTCAGAACCCTGAGTTACCAAGTTAGTCTACCTAGCAGGATTCTCCTGCTGTTTTGAAAAAGCTCCTCTGCTTCACTTTAATGAAAGTGTTGTTGTTGTTGTTGTTGTTGTTGTTTTAGTGTTTTGCTTCTCTTATAATAGCTTTAAATCTTGGGACATTCAACACTCCTTCCAATCTGTCCACTAGACAGGGTATATTTATTCTTATAGCTGGAGGAATCCTGTGCTTCTGTTACAATGCTGAAATGCATTTGATGACTGTGCAAAATAAAACAAAACCTCTAAGAGGAGACCCCCTTCTGTTTTTTTCACACAGGAGCAAACTACAGTGGGCAGGGGAAAGAGTCCTCAATTTGCCCATCAAAATTCAAGCACCACTCAAAATTAATATCGGAAGGCTCGGTTAAGGCAAATTCTGCATGCAAGAGCAACGGATGATGGAAGCAGAATTATCAGGCAAATTGACACACTGATTGCAAAGCTAATCTGTATGCATCTTTCCCATGCTCCCCATGGACAAATGCTGAAGTCACTACTTCCCTGGGATATCACGGATCTCCATAAAAGTCAAGTTGAAAACATGGTTTATAACCTTGCAGCTTTGCTTGCTCAAAAAGCATCTCAGCCTCCTGTTCCTCTCAGAATCTTTGCTCCTCACTTCAATGGAGATTGCCCAATAAATTAGGTCTCTGGGGGAATTCTTTTCCCACACCCATATCTGCTTCTCATCTACTGCACAGATTTTTGATGTTTATTGTTTAAAAGATAAGGCTTCAAGGCTCTCGTTTTCCCAGCAGAGTACATGGTGGCTGCTTGTCCAGCGTCCCTCCCACACTTTCTCTATCCCAATTTACAGAGCAAAGTTGGTGAACCGCTTGCTCTTTCAGCAGTAAAATGGGATCAAGTATCTAGCATTCCCATCAAAATTAGAAAGGTTACCAGCATTGATCTTTGCACCAAACACCCTTCCTACTGCCAAGAGATTCCGGGCACCATTTCTAGCGATAGCAAGAAACTACGGCTACTGTCAACACCAGAAACCTGAGATAACCCAGGGGAAGTCATTCACCACATTCTTGGCCCTTCAGGTTTGAAATCAACGGGAGCTTTACTTGGGTTTATCTTTCTGTCCTGACTCTGCATTTAGAGAAGGAAAAATTATTCCAGGCTAAGCTTCTACAGACACTTTCAACTTTGTTCTTTCTTCGTTAGGAGCTCTTACCTCTATGCACACAAAATGTAACCATGTGGAGGCAGGTATGAAGGCAAACAGGAAGTCAAAATCCCATACTTCTGCTAAGTTTCAACTGTTGAAAATGCTAATGTTCAATGGCTCAAATGCAACATTCTCCAAAAGATTCAGCTTCCACAGTTGGCAAATTCTCCAGAGCAGATTAGGGAGTGTGCAAGGACTACATGTGGAGCAGAAACTGCCAAAATGCAAGCGTTCCATCAACATGAGGGACAACTGGATACGACCCATTGAATGTGGGGAAGGTTGGGCAGCATGAGCATCCATGTCTTCTTTTTTCCTGACCTCAACACATTCAGCTTAACATGGGCATAGATTCTACATTTGTAACCATGGTATGCATGTATGTAACAAGATATGTATGTTACAATTTATGTAACAATGGTATGTTTGTATGTATGTATTCCTACCCAGGAAAACAAAGTTCCCAGTTACCCAGATAATCCAATAGGTGTTATATATTTATGACATTTATATCCCACCTTTCCTCCAAAGAGGTGAAGGTGGCATTAATGAGGCTGTTTTGTTTTAAATCTAATTTTTAAAAGGTAAGGCTTCTAATCACGTATTCTTGTATGAGACTTTTATACTGTGTAATATTCCCTGCACATATCGTTTTTCCCTAGTTTTCTTAGGAGTGCATTCCCATGCCTTGAATATGCTCATGGCCTGGATCCAAAGAAGTGTAGGGTGATTGGGATTTGTGTTTGTTCAACTGCAGCTCACCACATTGTGTGGCAAATTGCTTCTGAAACTGAAGGGAGTTTCAAAACCAGCTTGTGGGACAGCAGGAAGGGTCAAAGAAATAGAGGTGAACATACCTAGGCAGCAGGCAGATATAACTCCTTGGATCACACCTATGTGCCTAGTTGTACATAGCAAGGAATTTCCACCACCCCCATACAAATTTAATAGAGACCTGCGGGTATAGGGCGGTATATAAATTCAATAAATAAAGAAACAAATCAATCCATCCATCTTCCCTCCCCATCACCATCTGGCTGGCCATTGCTAGAAACACAATACTAGAGAAGACAGCCCTTGGACTAATCCAGCAAGGGAGTTAATTGTATTACATAAAGGAACTATTCAATTTGTACTACCTGCTAAGCTCCTTTGCCAACAAGTGAATTCCAGAACTTTGATGACATCATGAAAACTTAGATGACATCACACTTTCAAGCTTTCATACAGCAAACCACTAGCAAGAGGATAATTCTTAACAAGGCCTCTTGGGGGGACTTTCACAGCGAGAGAAGCCAATACAGTAAACAAGAGGAGTGCTTGTGGAACTGAGAAATTTTGTGCAACTTAAGTGACCATACATTTTACTTATATGATGTCTATTCAAAGAATTAGCCTTTGGAATCAACCTGTGTTTCAATAATCTGTTGTACCATATCTGAACAGCTAAATAATTTTAGTTAGCTCCAACAGAAAATTTGACAGTGAATACTAATGATTTTCAAAGTTGTAGAATGTGCTGAATAGGTGATTCCTGAAAGGCAACTTTTTTGTTTTGTTCCACAACTGAGGAAGTAGATAACAGAAAATAAAATATTAAATAAAAACAAAAACAAAGAACATTTTGGGTGGAGTGAGTTTTGAGAGGGAGGAGAGAGAGAGGACTGGAGAAACTATTGGATGGCTTTCCATGCAGTGCATGTAATTTCATTATCCTAAACTATAGAGTTATTTGAAAGCTTCCTGCAAGTCTCTTAACAAAACTATATCCTATTGTAGACTTTGTTTCTTTGAAAACAACAACCGTGAAGTGTCTCTCCCCCCCACCCCGCATGAAGACATACAGAGGTAGAAAAGAGAGGAAATGTTTAGTTTTTGGAAGTGGTCCATTGGGCACAATTCTGTCGGTGAATTGTCAAGAACCTGGCTTAGAGCTGAAGCCAGAATAGAAAGCCAAACAAGACTACAGAAGATTAGGTTCACAGGAGGGGCAGTAGCCAGAGGCTGGCATAGAAAGCAGCATGGAAAATGCTATGCCAGTGCATGCGCGCGCACGCACACACACACACATTGAAAACTATCCCCCACCCCAACAGCAAAGAAGGCTGTGTACATACTATTGTTTATTCTGCATCCAGTGCATTTCTTTGATCTGAATTGGGGAAAAGAACAACCCAGAAGCATTTTAAGCCAGTAATGTATACAGAGTCTTAGAGAAACATTGATGGCTACTGCTTTTTCCTTGCCCAGAAGTGTGTCAAGCCATGGAGCATCAAAGCAATTGTGGTACAATGGAGGAAAATAGGGGGGAGGCAGGGGCAAGCCCTTTTGTTTTTTAAATCAGGGTAAATAGCAGCTTGGGGTAGATTTTTGACAGGACAATAGCATGATGAGAGAAAGGGGTTTCTAAAACCATCCCCTGTTGCTGTTCCAATCTGGGGCAGACTTCCACTCCTTTGCTTTCTGTTGTAAAAGTTTAAAAAACCCCAGATCCATTTACACATTAGCCACCAAGTCAATGTACTTGTGTGAGATATCAGCATGTGTGCACTGGTGGGAGGCATGAATACTTAAATAATGGTTGGTGATAGTGCATATCCTTCTTCATTTGCAGTATTTACATGCCACTTTTCAGGGCATATACATAAAAATAAATAAACAAATACTAAACTAACATCATCATCAGCAAAAGCTGTATATAGTCACAGTACTCTTAATAAAAAGAAGATTAAGATTAAAAAGTTTCAAAGTCTCTTTAAAAACTAATAAAAATGAAGGAGTAAAACACCTAATTAAAATGCAGTCATATGTGAACTCTTTGAGAGGATGTCCTACAGACAGGGAACCACCACCAAAAAGGTCCTGTCACTAGTGTCTGCCAATATGATGAGCACTGATGGCAGACTCTCAAGCAGGACTCTGGAGCTGATCTTAAAGACTAGGCAAGTTCATATGGCTACAGGCAATCCTTCAAATAGTCTGGTCACTAACTATTTATAGCTTTAGATGTCAATACCAACACCTTAAATTGGACCTGGAGATGAAATCGTAGCCATCACAACTGGCATACTACAGAGGTTGTGTATTACAAGTGCTTAGCCCCAACAAGAATCCAAGCAGCTGCATTCTGAACAAGCTGACATTTTCCATGCACACAGAGTATATTATCCAGTCTAGATGTTACCAGGACATGTGCAACCGTGGAAGATCTGCTCTCTTTAAATCAAGGTAGAGTCCCACCATGGAAACTAGGTGAAGACAGTGCTGACCACTGGCTGATGTCAAGAGCAATCAGTACTTTAATGCTGGTTCTCAATGTGTTTTATTGAATTTCAACTATTGTTTTTAACTAGTTTCCTTTAACTACTTTGTTTTTAAAATGCAAGTTGCCTTGAATCCCAGCTTGGAAGAAAGATGGGATATAAATACAATACAATACAATACAATACAATACAATACAATACAATACAATACAATACAATACTAATATAATATAATATAATATAATATAATATAATATAATATAATATAATATATTATTAATATAATATATTATTAATATAATATAATATAATAATAATATAATATTAATATAAATGTGATTAGAGACAATTAATCTTTCAGCTACTCTCACACACAGTGGCGGTGTCTGCAAATGTCATGAAGGCAGAAGAGTGCCTTATTTTCTCAATCCCTGAAATGGCTAAATTTTTCTGGATCACTAAAAGGGATGATGATCCTATCCATGTTCATTCACAATTAAGTCCTGTTTTATCCATAAGTGTGTTTAGTATTTCAACCTTAAATACACTTAATTAATTCCCTCTCCACAGGGAACCCTGGAAACTGTAGTTCTGTAAGAACTCTAGCAAAGATTTCTCAGCATGCTCCTCAAACTACAATTCCCAGGTGGCCTTGACATTTAAACTGGTCTAATACTACTACATTTTTAGTTCAGATAGGCCCCAGGAGCATACAAAGGAAGTAGAGAAGCAGTGATCATGTGGGGGAGGAATAATCTTTTTCACCCTCTTCCTGTCCGTTTTTTAAAGAGGCAATCAGGGTTGTTGTTGTTGTTGTCTGTTTTTGTTATACCTCATTAATCTATGTACTTAGGGCAAAATAAACATAATTGGGGATGTACCCCAGGTCAATGTAAGAACCATGGAAAGCTTCTGCCAGTCAGAGTCATCAGCACTGACTGAAAAAAACGCAGCTTCAGATTCCATTGTACAAATTTGTTAAATGCAGAGGTTCTTTTTATACAGGAGGGAAATGTCATGTATGAAGCAATCATTAGAAAAACAAGCTATACAAAAGAGTGTCTCTAGTCCAAAAGCCTGAGTTATGGCCTTTGAGTTACATAACTGAAAGTTATTCTTTCACTGCACTCTGTAAATTACTCAGTAGTGTCACTTAATTACATTTAATTATGAGAATTACATTTTAGCACCTGTTTTGCAACTAAATGAGAAACAAATGTCGGGTATTAAATGCAAGACAGCCTTACAGAAGCCCAGAGACCAGGCTTGTTATAAGGATGTATTTTTAAAGATCCCTTCTGGAATGTTTTTTTGAACTTTTTGAAATGGCAAAAGAGTTTTTTTAAACATTGCAAGTCTCTCGGGAAACTCAAGTCTAAACTTAGTAAAAGGATTTTAATTTTAAACCATTCCTTAAAATAGCTGACGTAAAATTTGGTGGGAATTCTTTTAAAAGCCTAGATCGGCTGAACTGGAAGTGACATTTGGAAACTTAAAAAAGAAAAGAAAGATACATGACACTTGTTTCATTGTTGGTTTAGCATGAACTCATTAAGGACTGAATGACATCCCCCATCCACCCACTGGTCCAACACTCATTCCAGTCCCTCACCCACCCCATTCATAGCTTTCCCAAAAAGACAGGATAACAGAAGTGTGTGTCTATTTAAGATGCTTCAAAAGGCTACTTCCTGTAGTGATAGGAACAGTTTTGAGAGACAAGGGCCAAGCTACACATAACACTGAATTGCCTAAATCTTTTTCTTTCCCTCCCTTCCTCCTTCCCTCCCTCCCTCCCTCCCTCCCTTCCTTCCTTCCATAATGTAGTTGTGAAGGTGCAGTCCACCTTGAAAGAGAACATGGGCAGCAATCCACAGCAGGGCAGGGGACAAGTTTTTCCTATACTGAGAAAGCCCGCTTACTGTTTCTGTGGAGGTGGCTGTTGTGGCCCATTGCAGCTGCAGGCAAATCTGGGTGGTGGTGGAGCTGCCTGTTCCTGTGTGGCCAACATACAAGGAAATTCCTCTGGTGGCTATTGACGGGCTTGTCCGCAATGTTGAATTCAAGTCGACCTACTGCGGGCGAGCTGGAAGGGACAGGACTCACATGGCGAACCTGAGTGGAGCCTACCCTGAGTGACTTTAATTGGGTCTGCCTCTGTTTAATTTATGTGCAGTCTGTCTGAATGTTCAGATGGGAACTAACTGGCCATAGAACTCCCCAAAATGGCATCCTGAAGAAAATGGCCGGTTCGCTACCTGTGCTCTTAAGCGGGCCGGCCCTGCGCTCCACAGTGTGGTCGGCCCAGAACACCACCCACCCAGCCCACCCTCTAATCTTGCTTTTACATTTGCAGTCTAACTTTTCCTTTCCAGGTCTGTGGGGATTGCTATGGTTTTATAATGGCTGCTGTTTTCTGAGCCGGGAAGGAATTATCCCTGCATACCAGGTTTTGCCTTCCCCATAGCATTAGTCACAACTTTGGCGGTTTAGGCCTTGGGCAGAATCCTTTAGTCTTACATCTGATGAAGGGGTGACTCATCCGCTTCTTGCAGCGGTGATAACAGGGTATCCTATCAGTCCTGAAGGAAGTCTCTATCCATAAAGTCATGTGCGTGTGGTGGAGGGCCACAGAGCTTCCCTCAGCGCCTGGGGAGGGGACAATCTGTGTAAACCTGTGTTTTGTGATGGCCCCATTTCCCCTCCATCTGACTCTGTCATGCCTCAGACCCCCAACAGGGGGCTGAGAGGGATACATGCCCAATGCCTATGCCAAGGTTTGCCTACTCCTGAAGTCGATAAAGTTGTGGCCATTTTTAATCCCAAAATGTTGTTGTGTCCCTTCATTTCACCCCTAGTAGCTTGGCTCCCGGGGACGTGGGTACTGCATCTGGGTCTGTCAATAGACAGACTGGTTGTTTTAGGGTACACACCCAGTGCCTACACCAAAACTACTGAAATCTGCAATCAATAAAGTTGTGGCCATTTCAGTCCCAATATATCGTCTTGTCTTTATTGCATCTCTCATATCCAACCCACAACCGTCTTAAGCTCACTGTACCTGGGCTCACAACAAGCACCTTGTGCATGTGTGCCATTCTCAATGGGAAATGGGAAACCCTTGCCATCTTTTTTTGTAAAAAAGCTTGGAGATCTTCACCAGCATCTCTGGTCTACATGCACAACAAATCCTTCCAAACTTTTGCACATTTCCTAAACCAGCTTTTCCTCTTGGCTGTCTGTGGGAGCACAGTATCTCCTTAGGAAATGTAATGATGCATGAAAACTACCCTTCAGCTACACGCCAATACTTTGTGGGGTAACCCTTAAAGAGTAATCGTAGCTACATATTCTGCTCCTTTTAGCTGGAACGGCACTTACCAAAGCACACTGAAGAGGATGAGGGATTTATAGAAACTGAATGGAGAACAATGCTGTAGAGTCACAGAAGGAAAAGCATCTTGAACAGAAGAAAAATCAAAGCGTTGCTCCTCAAACATTTAGAGCATTTCAGGAGCACAAAGAAGATTCCGATTAGGCCTGGGTCACATTTTGCTAGGTGCTGGAATGGGAGGATTCTACAGCTCAGTTTTTGGCAGAATGTGATGAGAACTAGCTTTAATTTGAAATGGCCTAGTAAGTAATTCGGGGAACAGGACAAAACCACTGGTGAGCAATTAACAGTGCTAATGGCCTGACACCAAATAGCGTAGGCAGGAAAGGTTTATCAACACAGGAACAAGATAGAAAAGGTGTCCTGCAACCAAAAATTGAGCATATGAGAGAAGAATGGGGAACAATGGGTCAAGAAGGAGAAGCAGAGGCTATTCTGTGCTGAGGAAACGGAAAGGGAAATATAGGACGGCTTAAGTTGGAATGTGAACCAGCAGGTGAAGAAGAACCTGCCCAGCATATGAGAGGAAATGATTTTGTAGACTGCAAGGTGGAGGTCTGGCATGGACTCAGACTTGGGGGAGGGGAGAGCTGCTGGGGGGATTTCCCTATTTAGTTCCCAGCTCAATCCCCCACCCCTCGTCCTCATCCCAGTAGCTTGTTTAGTCAATGCTGTTTGTCACTCCATATGATAAGGCCACCTTCCCACACCTCAAATTCCCCTCCCCCCCTTCACCAGAGCTGGGAGATAAGCGAGGGAGGCCTCATTTCATTTGCCATAAAGCTGGAAGGGTTTAAGGAGAGGCCTGTTTAGGAAGCTGCCACTGATAGCTCTGTGACAGGTGTCAGCTTCACATGGAGCTGCCAGCAGATGCTAACATGAAGATTAGCTCCTGCCAAGAGGCACATAGGCAGTATGAGTGTGTATGTGTGATGTACATACACACACTGACCAGGAAACATTCTGAGAAACCCCCTGACACTGCTGATCCCATCATCTCTTGTTATCCTGGTCCTTCCCTTCTTTTATTTGCAGTTTCCCCTAATGTCAATTTTTAGATTTTAAGCTTCTTGGGACAGAGATCTACATCTTAATGTTAACTTTTGCTTTGCTTTGGTTTGGAAAATGCCACTTGTGACATTGCACATTGCATGGGAAAATGTGCAGGTGAATGAATGCCTCATGTTGTTGATGACATTATTAGGTCCAGGATGTGTGGGCGATCTGGCTGCGATATCTGTCACCCCATTGATCTCCAGGGTTGATTCGGCTGATCTGGCTGGCTAGGAGGGTGTCCCTTTCCTCCTTCACCTCTCCATGTGCATCCCTCCCAAAGCTGTGCACTTGGAGGAAGAGGAAGACCATCCCAGATAGGAGGAGTGTACCGTTCTTTGCTCAAGGGTATATGATAGCTGAGCTCCCTTGCTAGAACCTCCAGACATTATTAGGTCCAGTAACAGTGCAGCCAGAATACACATGGGGATAGAGTTGCTATCTGGGCCCACCACATGGGTTGCTTCCTGCATCCATATTTCTGTGATGTGGCCTGTTGTTGCTGGTGAGTAGCTGTTTCAGGTTAGAAGGAGCTATCTATAAGCAAGTACAGGTCTACTACTCAAGGCCTGTGAAAGGGGACAGTCACGGGATGGATTGTAGTTAGTATATGATACATTTGAATGGTTTCAGCTGGCAGTGAGTGGTGTTCTATCATGTTCTGTTCTAGGCATGCCTTGTAGATTGTTGGTGCTACCAATCCAGCCTTATGGATCTTTTTTCTTTGTTCATTGGGCTGTTGTTGCAGTTTGAAGAATGCCTGATGAAAAATGCTTAAGTTGTGACTCTCTATCCAATGAGTCTGAACAGATGCATCTGTATCACAGGGCTTGGCTGTAGACAATGGTTTTGTGACGTAAGCTGGAATCATGTGAGTATGTGCAGTAGTCAGTTTCCTATAAAAGGTGGTTCTTATATGTCCATTATGTAGTGGCATAGGGATGTCCAACAAATCAATCTCTTGTGTGAATTGGACGAGTACACAGTACAGGTACCCCTGGGAAAGTAACCTGAAAAAGTTCAAGAAGGGTGGGTTCAGGGGCCAGAGAATTATGATGAATGAAAGAAAAGAAAAAAATCTCACAGCTTCAGGTTTATGTACTGCTCAATTGGCACCAAAAGTCAGCAAAAAGAAGCACAAAACTGATTTGAAAGTGGATGGGCATGTAATGCAGAAGCAGAAGGCTTGAAAGGTCCTGCATTTTCCAAGCAACCACAATGAGTACATGCAGCAAGGAGTATCAAACACATAAGAACAAGAACAACACTTTACTTTAACATCCCTACCTCAAAGTACTGTGACTCAACAGCCCTGATCAAGTCATCCCTTCTAATTAGAAGCTAGTCCTGTGAGTCACAAACAAGCTCACCCTCCCCTCCAACCCTTTTATTTTCTTTATGTTGTAAGTTTGGGGAGAAATGCTTAATTTTCTGCAGATACACTGTTTGCAGTACAGTGGTACCTCGGGTTAAGTACTTAATTCGTTCTGGAGGTCCATTCTTAACCTGAAACTGTTCTTAACCTGAAGCACCACTTTAGCTAATGGGGCCTCCCGCTGCTGCCGCGCCGCCGGAACACAATTTCTGTTCTCATCCTGAAGCAAAGTTCTTAACCTGAGGTAATATTTCTGGGTTAGCAGAGACTGTAACCTGAAGTGTATGTAACCTGAAGCGTATGTAACCTGAGGTACCACTGTAGTTTGCTTCAGCTTGGACAAGCCCTGAATCTATCAGAAGTGGACCACTTCAGTTCAGGATCCATCCAAATTTGATAAACATTCTTAGTTTCTGGAGCTACTTTTGTAACCTGTAGGAAAATCTTATATTCAATACTGAAAAACCAAATGCCAAATTAAGGTAAAAGCTCTACATATTCTGTTCCTAAACTGTAGTGTACAAAGCACCAATTTATAAGCTACAAGTTGCAATGGAAACCATTCATTATTAAGAATTTACAAAAAGTGACTTGCAAATCAAATAAATTACTCAGTACCTGCCTTCCACAAAGTAGTGATGTTTCAAATAATTTCGGGAGACAAGTATTCAGACATACAAGAGCCATTCTGTTATTGATAATAGCTAATTTTGAAACTTTTGTTTCTGATCCTCTGGATGCCAATCCTCACCCCCCACCCCCCAAAACCAGGAGTGATGAAAAGCAGAGTTCTCTGTAATGGGAGTCCTGAAAATGCCTTCTGTGTTGAGGCAACACAGCTTGCAGTATTTATCCTTCATTGCGCTTTATCTATAGGTAAAGTTACATGAGGGCTTTTGTTAAGATTCCCTCTTTTGCACCATCAAGAGCTCAGGAATTATCATATCAGGATGCAATGTATTAGTCATATCCACATGAAAGCTACTTTAAAAAAATCAGTGTGCTAGGACTTATCATTAAAAACTTCCAAAGAAAACAAATTTCAATAATTCCAAGTGGGACGTTGAATGGCTTACCAATGAGCATCATGCAGAGATTTCCTGGGGGGGGGGGGGAGTTTTAAAAATGTTAACATCTACTACACTAGAGCAGTCAGATAATTAAAGGGGGTGGCAGTGCTTGAGGAACATAAAAAGCAAATGAAGCTGCATTGGTCCATAAGAAACATTCCAAAATCCATTGTCAGGTAATACTTTTATTAGAACCAATCAAAATGCCACAAAATAGTACCCTTTCAAGTTTGTAAAAACAGGGCATCTAGCTGCCCATAGGATAAGCAACAGGCCTTAAAATGAGCAGCTTTCCCCCCGAGTCTTCTTCAACAATGATACTAGCTGTAATTCAGCCCATTTAATTGCCCCAAGCTTCTTAGAAAAGAGCAAATGGGCTTTACCTAGTGAAAAACAACATCTAGATGCAATTGAGTCAAAAGTGTGAGCTCTCTGCCAATTCACCACATGCAGCATCCATGTCAGCAGATAATTACCCCAGACCTGTCAGAAACCACACTGCTCTAAAGTGCCCCCACCTCCATGGCTGCTGGGTTTCTAAGGCTAAGTGGGTTTGTACATGACAAGGGAATTGTATCAATACAATCTTCCAAGGTGCTAAATTTCTGACATGTCTAAGTGTGTGATGTGGGTTTTGTTTCAAATCAAATCTCCTGGACTATCAGATATTAAATATGCCTGCTCGCAGGTGAAGGCAGGTACAGAGATCTATTTGCTGGCTCTATGGCTCCTGCAGTAATCACAGGATGACATATATCTACTAACCATTAAGCCTTTGACTTCTTTGGATTGACAGCAGCAAGAACAGCTAAAACATGACCCCACTGCCTTTTTTGGAAAACAGTCAAGTTTCCTAGACCAACATTGCTGCCCATAATGCCTCCTGCGATAAACAACACGACAATTTTGTCTAAGGTGCTAAATGGCTAGAAGAGACGGTAAAACCAGGATCTGCATTTCAAGTATGCCCACTAAACCCTTCTGCAGGAATTCATAGTCTTCCCTGTATCTGCATACTTCAGTTTCTCAGTGTGGAAATCCCTCCTCCTCAATGGATGTGAGAATTCTGCATATATGCAAAGTAGGTCCACATTACTTCTCTCTTATTGGAAAAAGGCAAAGCTATGGAATGAATACACTACACCTAGTCCAATCAAATTGGTTTGAAACTCCTTCAGCATTCCGGTGGCCTTTTGCTTGGCACTAGTGCTTGTTGGGTAGAGAAAGGTACTTGCAGTGTCAAATGCTGACTTTATTAAACACTCAACAGGATGTTATATATCCCCATGCAACCAGACTCCTTTTTGTACCGCTGAAGGTTGGCACTCCAGCAGGGCACCCACACTACACAGCCAATCTAAACTTTCCTGTCCTTTCTGGAGATATTTATAGATGGGAATTTTGACAAGAATGAGTTTCTGTTTTTGAATGAATACTTTTGCTTATTACAATTTCTGTTTTTAGCTTGTGGGGTGTTCAAAAGGTGGATGTAACTGACAAAACTGCAATATGTATGTGCTTTCTAAACCATCAAACGAACAAATATATTGAGGGGGGAGGGAAAAGGCAGGGGGAAGTAATTGAAAAGGAAGACTCAGGCCACAGAAAAACAGCAATGAAGAAAATTAGCCCCTCCACCACATCATTGCCACTTCCCAGATTGTCTGCCAGCCCAAGCAGAAAGGATGCATGAGTTTAAGAACATTGGGAACACCACATGATCCTGTATAGTCCTGTTTTGCAATGTAAAATAAAGGAGATTTCCCGCCCCCATAAGCAAAAACATTATGTTCACAGCAAAAACTAAAGCTAATAACATTTTTAATACCATGTGGTATATGCTGACTGCCATTGTGCTCATTGCTGTTATTTAATGTGAAACACTGTAGACAATACAAAGAATTGCCTTCAACCATTCCATTTCTGGAATGCCATAAGAGTTCCAGGTTCATGGTATTTCTGACACACAGGAAATTATGCTTTTGAAGGGCAGGGCAGCTAGGTCAATGCACTGTATGTCTCTCTCTCTGTGTGTGTGTGATTAAACTGTGTTCTTTTAGTAAAATAGAGATTCCCTTTCATATAGTTTGACTCCCATTTCTTATTATTTAAGATCTTCAGCCTAAATGTTATTGCTGCCTATTGGGTGACAGAGAAAAAGCAGCCCAACCTGGTGATAACAGAATAAATTATGTAAGGAGGCAGCTGCAGCCCAAGATAGGAAAAGAGGTGGCAACATCTAGCTACTTTAAATGGATTCAAATCACCAGGGCCTGATGAGATGCACCCAAGGGTAATAAAGACACTTGTGGATGTAATATCAAAGCCTTTGTCTATAATCTTTGGTTAGAAGCAAAAAAAGAGAGCTACTTAAAAATATTTTAATTGCCAACACTGCTATTTTGTAGATCAAACTGAGCCAAGCTGAACAAAGTGGCTTCCATATTCAGGTGCCAACTGAAAGAATATGAAGTAGCATCCTGAGTAATTGAGAGAGATTATCAAGGGAGAAATATGGTGTTTAGAGTCAAATGGGTCATATAGGCAGTAAGTACAGGCAGTGGAGCTGGGCGGCTGCATGCAACCCACAGCGAAGCTGTAAATCCTTCATGAATTTTACTTCTGCTTCGCCTGTGCTGTTGACAATGTCAGTGACACTTTCTAATTTTTTTTATCAGAGTTTGTAACTGTCCATATCTGCTCAGAAACCATGCAAAATCATTGGCTCAAGCTTTCAGCTGAGCTAGTCAGAAATCCCCTGTGCACTTCGTACTTTGTCAAAATATTCATATTTTCATTGCTGCATTCCATAATATGCAAACTATCTCCATAGCCTGAATTTTTGTCCAGCCTCTATGAAAACAGAAAATGTAGGGGGGTTTTTATTAACTCCTCTCCCTTCAAAAATTATAACCAAATTTTATTATGAAAATGGGGATGAACCTATAATATTTTGAAAATATTGGAATCTATCATGTTGGGGAAGGGAAATTTTCCAGTTAATTAAATTTATGTCCTATTTCTTTCCAAATAATTTTTAATGCGAAGCCAGTTCTATTCATCATTGTACGTTTGTGATGGCTATAACAGAAATTCACTTTTCTAAACTCAACACAGTTTGAAAATATAGCAAGCCAAAGAGTAGGGTTTGAAAGCCCAATATTGCACCAGCTAGGGGAGAAGTTAAACATCTCAGTTTGTCTTGCCAGTGCCAGAGCCCTGTGGGTATATATGTAATCCTACCTTTTACCTTAGAATTTAAGCTGGTTCCAGAGAAAAATACTAAACCTTATTTAAGTGATGTGCTCCTGAAGAGTATTTTACTGTGATGAAGAAAAATGCTGCAACCAAATCCATGTGAGACTTTTTCATGAAGTCTCATGGCCAGGTCTTCTCTGCACATTGTATTTATTTATTTCTGTCCTACTGTCATCTCTGGTCAGAAAAGAAGACATTATACAGATTGTTAAAACATCACAAAATCTGATCACCCAACACAGAAGGGTAAACACGCAACACAGAAATACATTCTCGTCTTTTAAATAACTATTATCTGACTCAAACCTAAATTCATTTTCTCCTACTTCACACAACACACATTCCTCTATGTAAACAAGTACCAGAGAAAAGTTAGGACTGCTCACACAGGGAGGGAAATCGAACTGCATTGAAACAGTTAGTAAAACCCCAACGGTGTATCTGTGTGGTTATCTTTCAATATATAAACACACAAACACCTCTCTGTCTCTGTCTCTCTGTTAGCTCTATTACTCATTATGTGGAATCAGCTATAAGGATGATCCATGACCACTTTCTCAAAATGTAGTACAATTTGTATTTTAAAATGTTTCAAACATCTCTGCTGGTGCTTAATACAGCTCTAAATTTCTGGCAAAACTTCCTGTAGTACATTTTTCTGCAAGGTATCATTTTAAAACAAACAAACAATAAGAACAATAGGGGCTTGACTGTTTTTTTGTTTTTTGTTTTGACCTTTATTGGCATAAAACTTGACTGTTAATACAAATATAGCAAAATTCCAAAGTTTTCCAGTGGAACATTGAGTTCCCAGCACCAAGTGAAACGAAGTGGACAGGAAAAAATTGAGAGTCCAATACTCTGTAGATTGTGGGGAGAGAAAGATCTTCCTTGACCAGCATATTTTCCATGGAAAGCCATTCATTCATATGTACATTTCCCTAGTTTGTTTGCCCACCACTGACAGCCCAAAGGATTTCAGGGCATAAACAGAGGAAGCCTCTAGCCCTTTAAAAGATGTTTAAGATCTGGCTGTGTGATATTGTTTCAAGAAACCAAGCACCCCCCCCTCGATTATTATATGTTATGGTTGCTGCTTCCATTACACCACCCCTCCCCTAAATGTTCAAATATTGGGTTAAAAAAGAGCCCATCTCTGGGCTTGGCAATTATACTGAAAACTTGTCATCCAAGAAGTCAAATATAATATTAGTTAGCATTAAATAAATTACAGCTCACCTTGTGTTCTGGCATAAAATAGGGACTGTACTATGCTTCCCAGCAAACAGCTCTGATTGCCTTGCAGAGCAGCCAAGGCAGTAAAATGGAACTGACATGCCAGAGAGTAGAAATGGCTGGCGCTGAGAAAGTCAAAGCACGATATCAATTAAGACCATGGCTCAGATTCTCTGGTGGTTCCAATCAGCCTTACTCCCGTCGAACTGGCTGGGCAACACACATTAACACTAGCTGAGGACTTGGCAAGCTCATTCTGTCATTCTTTGGAGCAATACAGGCATGATGCATCAAGCCTAATCACTTTCCTCCAGGTCATTTGCAGATCCTAAATGATGGGCACATCCTAAACAATGTGAAATAGGTTGAGGGTAGAACTGCAACATTTCTCTTGAATTCTACATTTGAAAATACCAGTTCTCACCTTGGAACCTTCAGATTTTGATCATGAATTCTCACACATAGGGAATGGAAGAAACTGCAGTGAAAGTAGGGCAGGTGAGGACAAACAATCTCTTCTTGGCTCAAAGGGTCTGATGCAACAAATCAGTGCCCCTTTTGCAGAGCTTATTCCCAACACAATCAAGCCATGGCTGTCACATATGAGAACTAGTCTTTTTGTGCTCTGACAGCATAAACTTGTAAACAGCTCATAAAGACCACCATGGTTATCCAGCAATTTTTCATCCCTGCTTCCCACAAAGATTCACCATTCTCTTTGGGTCTCCACAAAACACACCATTCTCTCTCCTCCTCCATAACTAATCTCACTTTACAAAGAATCATGGCAGAGGCAAGAGACTCAAGCAAGCAGCATTACAACAGACCACTAGTATGCATGGGTAGGGAAAGCAAAGGGACGTTTCCTACTATTTACCAGCACGTGTCCTTTAGATTTCATTCCTAGATATATGTGACTGTGCTTAAGCTGAGGCCATGGTATTGTGGTATCAAAGCAGGGCACTGACATGGTACTGGAAACAATGTAGGGTTATGGTACGGAAGACCAGAACAGATCCAGGAATCGAGATCTTGTCAGCTCCTTCAGCCCCCTGAATGCTGTCTGCAGCACTGACGAATAAGAACGTTACATGGTTTTGGAAGGGCTCCCAACATCTCTGAGTGCTCTGTGTACTATTATGTTATCTTTGATCTAAACCCCTGTTAGGGATTTCATGCTCTCAGCCTTTGTTTTAGATTCAGTACATTTATCGGAGCAATCTTTCTGAGATGTGTCAACAAATTCAACTGGCTGTTCTGAGTTAGTTAGTTAGCTAGTTAGCTATGCAGAAAGAGAAATGGCACTGGGTGTTTAGAACTGAGGGCAGGGTTGCATGCACAACAGGCATAAGTCCCCAAGTTCCTGTGATTTATTACTGAGTTGTATGGGGTGAAAAACAACAGCCAAGCAGGGCAAGAACCCCCTCTGCCATACTCTGTTTGCTTTGTTATCCGCACCAGTTTTATTGTCCTGATGCCCACCTTCCTCCACAACACCTGTAGTTGTTAGAGCAGTGGCCTAAAAGTGGAGAGCTCCAGGTTCGTATCCCCACTCAGCTATGAAGCCCACTGGGTGACCTTAGGCTAGTCTACCATACCTTATAGAATTGCAGTGGAGGATAAAAATGAGAAGGGATGTCCATGTGACCCACTTCAAGCTCCTTGGATGAAAGATGGTTTGGAAATAAAATATTTTCTTAAAAAGACAGAGGTGGTCAACCTGTGGCCCTCCAGATGTTGCTGGACTATAATTCCCATCATCCTTGACCATGGGCCATGCTGGCTGAGGCTTTGGGGAGTTGAAGTCTAGAGGGCCATAGCCTCCTCATCCCTGAAACAGGCAAGCAAGCAAGCAAATGCATCCCAGAGGAGAAAGAAAACTAAGTACAAAAGATATTTAAAAGGAATGGAAAGTATTGGAAGATAAAAGAGTCATTCAGGATGATACACAATGACTCTCTGGCACAGCAACTTGCTTCTTACCACCTTATAGTATTGGCCATAGTCCAGCCTGTCTGTAGCTCCAATCCATCGTGGTGACCTTACTTAAAAGAGTTAGGAAGGTAGTTAGGTTATTGTTTGCTTTACTATTAGCTATAGGATAGCATTTGATACCACTGCCACATCTTTGGGTCAGGCTGCAGTAAAGTATGTTAGCAAGCAAAGATATGTTATTTGTCCAATTTTAAGGATGCTGGGTTCATTGAGGATCACTAATGAATGCACAATACACAACAACAGGTCTTGCTGTTGGCAAAGTATAACCAATGTACAGAGAGATACTTTGAGAAAATTTATTGCCATAATGTGTGGGCATATAAAGTGTGAGGCTGTTGGTTGAGATGCAATCTCCTTCTCCCCCCTCCCACTGAAGCCCCCCCACATAGCCCCAAAATCTGCTTCAGAGAGTTGGAAGACCTTTTGGAGTAGATTGGGGGGGGGGGCATGCAGGGGGCTGGATGGGGAGAAGAGAAACTGGAGATCCCATTAAACAAGTGGATTTCCATTATAAAAGCCAGTTGCCAACACTTGAAGTCACCCATAGTTTGATAGGTATCAGTAGAAGTTGGTCCATTAGTGCAAATGAAGCACTGCCCCACCAACCCCAGTCTATCTTCAGACAGCCCCTACCTGCTTGCCTGCCTTCTTACTTACTTTCCTCCTCCTCCTCCTCTGTGTTGGCTTTGTAAAACTCAACAGGAAAGAGGATGGAGACAAAACTAGAATTATTTGGTTCTGCCAGTGATTTGGCTCTGGCTCCAACTACTGTTAGCCTCACTGCTTTCTGCCCCAGCAGCCCCAGTGGGCATCAGCCACCACTGGTGGGCATATTTGTGTGTGAACATCACAAACCTACAGTCACTTAGTATGTGTGCTCACAACAGGGGCTTTTCTTAATGCCAATGTGAGAAAGACTTGAAATGATGTGTGTATGGGAAATTGGTAGTGTCAGCATAGTAGTGAGTGAATGTGCATTGATAAGAACAATGTGTGAGTGTAGATGGGAGTTTTTTAAAAAATAAGTTGTGCATAAGTAAATGGATAAATGTATACCTGCAAGCCGAAGAAAGTGAATGAATGGATTTACAAAAGTTAATGTACTTTGGGGTCAGGGGTCCCTTTACCTTTAATGTACTTTGGAGCTTTGTGCGCGTGTTTGTGTGTGTGTTCACACATACACGAACACACGCATGACAAAGTTGGTTGCAAGATCCTATTCATGTGCAAGAATGTGGTCAGAAAGGGGGGGGTGTGTGTGCACGCGCGCGCGTGCATGCATTTGCCCAGGAGAAGGTTCCAACTGACATGCCATTAAGTCCCACTTCCTTCATAATGAAAGCCAGGCCTAGAGTCCGCCTGCCTCAGTCCGGCGTGCCGCTCAGCCCTGCAGCGTGTGCTGGAAATCGAGTCCAGAAGGTTAATTATTCTCTCAGTTGACCAACATTTTTGAGACAATAGAATGAGGGAAATTAATTGCAGAGCTCAGTCTTTTAAACGCTAATGGAAAGGATATCCCTGCCAAAGCTTGGCTTCAGTCTGAGTAAGAGGAAAATGTGGAGAAAACAGAGGCAGGGTCATTGAAAAGGTTACTATTTAACCCTCTGCTTCCCAGGGTAAAAGATGTTTCTTTGAAATGTTTTAAACTTTAATGCTTTCATTGAACTTGTCCTATTCCATTTTGCAGAACTGCCCAAGTATACTAAGGGCAGTGCTGGAAGAATGGGCACAATCAGTTATTTGCGAAGGAGGAGAATGAAAACCTCTAATGCTGACACCCTTTTGCAAAAGCCATTTCCCGTCCAAGCTTCACTCCACATCACCAATTTGATTTGCTTTTCCGTTTCTCAAAAACAAGCATTTATTTATGACACTGATTGACTATTATTAATTTTGCTACCATATGTTTTTGCCATATTAGGTGCTCCATGAACTAAAAATGAGGATTATCATGAATACACAGGTTGGCAAGCTAGCTGGGCAAATAGGGCACATGCTCTAGATCAGGGATGGAGGGCCTGTGGTCCCCCAGCTGCTACTGGACTACAACACCTATCATCCCTGACCATTGGTTATGCTGGCTGGGGCTGATGGCAGCTGCAGTCCTATCTGGAAGACCAGAGATTCCCCCTCCCTGAAGGGATAACTGAGGATGGCATTAAATATTACAGTAGGTTAGGTATGGGGAACCTTTGGCCCTCCAAATGTTGATCAACTACATCTCCCATCATCCTTGACCACTGGCCATGCTTGCTGGGGCTTATTGGATTTGTAGTTCAGCAACATCTGGAGGGCCAAAGATTTCCCACACCTTTAGTAAAAGATAGTTTTGTTGGACTCAAAGGAAAATATAATTATCTCAAGTCCTTGGGATAAGATGGGAATGAATTCCCAAATGAATAAATTAAAAACTCTTTAAAAATTCCCACTTTAATGAAAAATATTTATTTAATCAAAAATATGAGAGTATAGATTTTGCATTGCTTGCTGCAGAATGACAACCCAGTCAGAACTCTTAACAGGCAATTTCACGTACAAGGATGCCCTAAGGATGTAAACTATCCCATACACAAATGCTCTGATACTGGATGTAGAAATCTGAGAGCCATATAGAGCAGTCTGGTTAAGAGGAAAGGAAGAAGAAGCAGCTGCCAAAGGAGTGAAAGGTGAGATGAGATGGGTTGAGAAGGGCTCAGGGTTGTCAGTCTTCCATCTACAGAGCTATAAAGGTGTTGATGTTTTAATTATAAAAATGCCCAGAAAGCTATTGGTATGTGTCTAGAAACTCAGTAGTTTCAGATTTGCATTAATGCACAAATTTCAGGTGTACTGGGACCCACAACCCTGAGATTAAGAGTCTCATGGAGTATATGCTGTCAATGACTACTAGCCCTTGGTCGGAGAAAGTAGTGCTTCTGAATACCAGTTGCTGGAAACCACAGGAGAGGACAGTGCTCTTGTGCTCAGGTCCTGCTTGTTGGTTTCCCACAGACATTGGTTGGCCACTGTGAGAACATGATGCTGGACTAGATGGGCCATTGGCCTGATCCAGAAGGCTCTTCTTAATGGTAAATATCACCATTGTGCACTGGATATTTGCACTTCTTTTGAATGTTCTTCCCATTCTTTGGAATTCTAACTTCTTGGAAAAGAATAAGCAACAGTTCACTTTCAGTTTGACTGTTCATGGTGCTTCTTCAAAGGGAGTGACAACTGTTCCAAAAATTTCCAGCTCTTCTCTCCTTGGACAAAGATATGTTTCTGTTTTTCAGAATGTGAATGGAAAGAGGAAAGTAGGGACTTGCTTAAGATCAGTGAGGGTGCTCTGTCGAAAACAATATTTAAACTTAATATTCACAGCTCCTGTGTTCCAACCACAAGACCGTATTGTCTCCTAAGGTTATGGATTGGTGTCACTGGTGAATATGGAAGAAATAACGGCCATGTGAAATGTTCAATTTCCACAATAATTTATTCAAAACATAATAGCTAAACTCCAATCATCTTGCATTCAAATATTAGAACAGTTATTCCAAATATGGTTGTGTTGCAATTGTACAATAAACATGAAAGCAGGAATGTAGTTATTTATGTCCTCAATCGCATGTTTAAGTTTGGCGTATTTAAGCTCTTCCATCCAGCTGTCTTACTTTATCAATTCCCGTAAAACTTGTTACAAGTGGCTGTGCCAGGGGAGGAGAACATCACAGCAGAGACTGCACATGTCCCCTCTCATTACAGCTCAGGTCTTTGCGGCTTAAACCAAACTCTCCATCTTGCCCATTGTACTGCTCCTTGTTCACACACAAAATGCACTTTGCAGTGGAGAAAGAAAAATGCATTCAAGGGAATCCCATCCTGAAACAGCAGCTGAGCAATCACAATCTTACCGAACGCGTCTTAGTATGGTACAAGAAAGTGTGCATTATAGGAAACTGGGGGGGGGGGGGGATCAAAACTATTACCAAATCTCATGCCAAAAATAAAAATGTGGCAATTTCTGCTACAGAATCATATAGCATACAGTTTGAAAGACAGCTCAAAAGCTACCAGAATCAAATGCTGACCGATTTAAGGGTTCCTAGGAATATGCAATATGCAAATATATGTTATTTCCCAGATAGAGACAGGTTCCTGCTGTGTCCCCTCCCTGCATTAATGGGGGCTAAGTCTGGAAAAACTGTGTGAATGATCACTTTCTACACACTGGTTCAACAAACGTGTTCACACCATTCCATTTTTTAAAAAGCGTAACATAAAATGTTATGTTGAAAGCAGTCCATACAGGCACAGGCATGCACATACTCAAATACGTAATAAACACAAATCACCAGTCATTTGAACATTCTCTATCAGAACCTTACCCAATCTTTAGCTGATTCTAAGGCTACTTACATACTGTACATTTAAAGCACATTACTCCACCCACCCAACAATCCTTGGAACTGAATTCTTTTAAAGGTGCTGGGTACTGTAACTCTATGAGGAGTTAAGTACAGTTCCCAAGATTATTTGCGAGGGAGGATATGCATTAAATGCATAGCCTATATTCAACCTGTACCTAATCTGTCAGTCTGCATTTGTTTCATTTTCTGTGGCTGAAGGAAACTCCACTTTATCTTCTCCATTAGTCTTTTAACTACTTCATGTATATAAAGTGCTGATTCTGTACTCCTCTGTAAGGTCCAAACCAAAGAAGAACTTTACCTGCCTTCCTGCCTGTTACTTTCAAATCCTCCCCTGCCCCACCTGTGAAACATGGAAGTTTCAAATGTGGAGACAGCATATATTTTGATGTTTGCTTTGATTTAGAGCTGAAACATCCAGGTTGATGTTTGCTTTGATGTTTGCTTTGATTTAGAGCTGAAGAGTGGATTTCCCCTAGGAAAGGAGCAGGGCAAGGGGAAATCATAGAATCATAGAATAGAATCATAGAATCATAGAGTTGGAAGAGACCACAAGGGCCATTGAGTCCAACCCCCTGCCAAGCAGGAAACACCATCAGAGCACTCCTGACATATGGTTGTCAAGCCTCTGCTTAAAGACCTCCAAAGAAGGAGACTCCACCACACTCCTTGGCAGCAAATTCCACTGTCGAACAGCTCTTACTGTCAGGAAGTTCTTCCTAATGCACCTACTGAAGGTCGTAACTGGAATCGTATGTAAGTAGAGCCGTATGTAAGTTGAGGTTCCATTGTACATCTTCCCTAACCCTAACCCTCTAATAAATAAGGTGTAGTGACTCTTTGGATACATGTGTATGTGTGAAGGTGATTTTATCAGTCATCCTCTTCATTCAACATAAACAGTTACAATACCGATAACCAACTGTTTTAGTATTCATTGAACGAAACTTCCGTCCATACACCCTTTTTTGTATCCAAAGACAGCAAAGTCTAACCTGCAATACCTTGGAAATGCAAAACCACCATGTCATTCAGTTCTTTGATATTTCAGTATATGCAAGTTTAGATGCAAAGAGTGATTAATTGACACTGACAAGTTAGTAAACAAGCCAGTGTTGACATGACCTGGTTAATTTTATTTTTTTAAAGGCATAGCATTACACAAGGTTGCTGGCAAAGCACATGGCTCTTGACTTTCATTAGAGAGTCAGATGTGCAACTAATTTGCTACAGTATCTGAAGTATTCAGACCCTTTCTAGTGTTCTGTAGGAAGGGAATGCTGCAAATAATTGTGCTAGATTAATTGCTCAGCTCAGGTTGCATTACCACTGCCAGGCCCTGCAGCTAAAAGGTATCGTTCAGCCCGTTTCTCATTACCCAGATCTTTTAGTGAGCCTCCAGATTCTTTGAACAATAGTTTGTCAACAGTAGCAGTAGAATCCTTAGCTTCCTAAAGAACCTGGAGGCTATTAAGATCAACACAACAGCTGAGTTGGAGCCAGTACACCTTGGAAAGAATGCTTGGTGCCGTCTTGATTCAAAACACAGGAAAAGGCTACATGCATATTAAGAACAGTCTAATGACTCGGGGAGCCAAGAAGAAGTGTAAATCCAAGTGTGATATTATTATGCAGTCTTGGATCCTGACCAGAGTGGAGATGGAAAGCTAAAGAATGGGAGACTCCAGGGAGCCCTCATGGTCCAGTGTTAAAAATCTTCAGGATTACTTCTTGCTGAGAGGGGGGTTGTTCTGCCTGACACATTCAAGAGTAAAAATTTGAGACCATCACTCAAAATTTTCTATGGATAAAGCCCCTCCAATTTCAATGGATGCAAATAAGTATATAATGTGAGGATCAGAGTCCCTGTCTGAAGAAAAATAAAGGACTGATCCCATGAAGTTCATGTTCTTCTCATGCAAAGATTCCCATCTTGATGTCAAATGGTAGGATAAGCTATAGTAGGTAGAACAAAACAAATTCCTTCCAGTAGCACCTTAAAGACCAACTAAGTCAGTTCTTGGTATGAGCTTTCGTGTGCATGCACACTTCTTCAGATACACTGTGTATCTGAAGAAGTGTGCATGCACACGAAAGCTCATACCAAGAACTGACTTAGTTGGTCTTTAAGGTGCTACTGGAAGGAATTTGTTTTGTTTTGACTATGGCAGACCAACACGGCTACCTATCTGTAACTGGAACTATAGTAGGTAGGATATCTAGAAACACCAGATCTTCAGGAACTGAAATGGCAATTTCATTCTCTCTCTCACACACAAACACCTACCTTTCCTACTTAAATAATGGACCTTTCAAACCCTGATAACCACTTCTACTGAAGACTAAAGTCAAGATAGCATAGAGCTAAGCAGTAGGTCTTATGCAGGCTTAAGTTCAAAATACTGAATTCCAGAGGCAAAACCCAATATTCTTCAACAAATCGAAAAGGTTTACTTAAGGGGAAACTGGGAAAGAACATAAAATCAGTCATATAGGAAAATAAACATACAGTGCATATTGGCTAGCTGAACTCTGTCCTAGCTATGAAGGAATATGCTGAGAAATTGAGTAAAACACTTTTTATTATTAGCCTATGTATAGTTAGTTTATTCAGTTCTCAGAACAGATGGGTCATGGTTTGGAGCAGCGATGGGGAGCCTGTGGCCTTCCAGATGTTGCTGGACTATAACTCCCATCATCCCTGGTCATTGGCTTTGTTGGTTGGGTGACATCTGGAAGGTGACAGGTCCCCTCCTTGGTTTGGATGATTGTGAACAAACCATATGTTCCTTTCTTCCCTCAAGTGATGGTTGGCAAACCATGGTTAGCACTCATCCTCCAGAACCCCAATTTGAAAAACAAATTCTGAGATTTAGAGAGCAAAAGCTAACCATAGTCCACCACAGATAGGACAGCCAATTATGAATAGCTGGCGCTAAAGAGAGAGAGAGAGAGAGAGAGAGAGAGAGAGATCATACATAACAGGTAATAATTGAAGAAGGAAGCACAGAAGCCCATGACTCATTTTGGAATCCTTCCAAACCATGATTTGAGGGATCATCTCTATGAATTGTGCCACTGAACCACAGTAAAGATTCCAGCTATCAAAATGAGTATACAGGACCCAACAGTCACTGCTGCCCCCTAAGGAACAAGGGGCACTATGAGGAAACTGTATTGGGAAGTCTGGAAAGGGAGACAGGAAATACAGGTGGCCAATTACCTCAGGAAATTTCACAGAAAGAAAGTTTCCTTTCCCTGTTGCAACATGCAGCTCCTTGCGCTCTCCCCCAAAAGCATATCTGGAGATTCAGGGTTCCCTCCTGAAGAATGTGGGAATGACTACAGGGTGCTGAGGGTGGGGGCTTGGATCCTAACATAAGGAAGTGTCCCGCCCCCTCCCACCTTCAGCAAACCTCCATGCCCCATTCTTCAGGAAGGTCTCCTAAAGGCTTTTCAGAAGTCACAGGTGGCTGCTGTTGGGAGGAGGCGATGGGAAACGTTTCTTACATGAGATATCTTAAGTTACCTTAGGATCCAAGCCTTGATATTTTGATGCCATTAATTTTTACAACCGGCGGGGCTCAGAGACAAGAAATGAGAATGACACCATTGCCAGCGGAAGAAATATAATTATGTCTAACAAGTTGTAGGAGTAGCGTCTTCCGCAAAAGTACTTTCATACTTCTGCATACCTAGTACTTTGCTGCTTTTCTTCATTTGTTTAAACTAATTAGCTAAAGTTCATCTAGTTCATGACACGCCTCAAATGAACATGACACTATTTATCTCTACCCCTTCTGCAGAACATTAGCCTGCAGAGAAATAAACCCGATTATCTCCTACGTTTGTTCATGTTTCCCTCAGCAGTGCATCCTCAAAGATCCACTGTTTTCTTGCAGCTGGCCACTCTGAAGGTTTTATTTTCCTTTGGGAGGTCCCAGTCGTTCAAAGTCTGAGCAGTTGACAGCTGCTTGGAACACACTACAAAAGGACTCATAGCCAGCAGCATTTCTATCTCTTCATCGCTCTAGTCCTAGACTGGATCAAGTCTCTGGCCGCTACTTGTGGCTGCTATTCATGACATAGCTGGTGTTGTTATGACCTTTTTCTGTGTTATTGCTTTATCTGATGCTTGCAGGACATTGTATAATTGAAGACTTGTGTGCAACAATGCATCTGGGTCACTTTCCCTTTTAAGTTGGAATGAGTTTATGGCTGAGGCAAGGTGCTAGAATGGCAGCTCTGCAAGGCCACAGCCCTTCCAAATTAGCCTGAAGTTGGTACACTGACCACATGCTTCTCCCTCAGCGAATCTGTGCTCAGAGGAAGGGGTGATAAATTGTAAGAGTAGGAAAATCTGGACAAAATAGAGGAGGTCTCCATCCTTCAGGCAGTTTCTTTTTTATTGGGTCTAACATGAATGAGCTCCTGGCTAAAGTTGGCCATGAGAATTCAAAACTGTTGAACTGATGGGCATCCCCTAGAATTGCTTGGAAATGAAGGGCAGAATATAAAGTTTACAAGCAAATAAATAAAATGAGCTGCCGTGTCTCTCATTTTTCCAAAATCTGATCTTTGCGCAGGATTTTTTTTCCAGTCAAGAATATCTATGCAAAACAAACAAAAGTACATTTCAACACATTTTGATAAGCTCTGCATTTTCTCTAGCCCATGCGGGCAAAGTATAACCAAAATAGGTCTTGTCTGTTCAGGGTTCATGGCACCTCTAACTTAACGGGCATTTGAACTTGACAGTTTCACTAGTGATGTGGGGTGGAAAATTTTCTACTTCTTAAGTTAATTAGTAGCAATGAATGAATGCCAGTTGCAAATACAACGTTAAGAAAGTTTGGCGGTTTTGAATTTTTTTGCTTCACATACTAAATACAAATAAAATGAGCAAGAGAAATTAAATCACTCTCCATGACACCATAAAAATTTCTGATGCAAACTGAAAAAAATTATGATGCAAATTCCCCTAATTTGAATTGGCATTTTTTCCATTTTAAAATTTCCCAGGAAACTCACTGAGAGCTGACAGCTATTCAGCCGTCTTCAACCAACGTTAAGAGCTGATGTCTCTATAGATGCATGCATTGTGAGCACAAGAGACAAACAAAAATATGGGGGGTGGGGTGGAGGAACAACAGTGCAGCGGTACAGAACATGTTTTGCATGCAGAAAGTCCTGTGCTCAGATGCCCAAGTGGGCCAACACTGACCAGCCTTTGGATCTGAGGCAGCTTCCTATCCCAAAACCAGGGAAGGAGAAGGTTCCAGCTTTCTCTTTACCAGATGAAAATGAAGAAAGGGTCAAAGCCGCAACCTAAACCCAGTCCAGGCATAGAGCTGGGTCCTGTAGCCCTCTTAAGCTGTGCTACCATAGACTGCAGTGTTTGCAGGAGGAGTCTCATACTATTTACAGCAGGCTTGTTCATTGCTTAACAAATCCCAAACACGTGTACAAAGATGGTCATGCAAACTATACCTGGGTGATATGTCCTGATTTATATAACTCTTAAAGGTTCAAAAGCACAGTCCTCTTTTGCACCTGGCCAACCTAGGAGCCAGCCCATCTCTGAAAGCAATCTCACGAACACCCACTTAATCAGACCCCCCCCCAATGTTATCATCCTCTCTCATTCAGAGCTCACAAGTATTATTGGAGGGTGAAAAGAGGTGGGAACAGTGGGAAACAGGGCCTGCTGTTTCTGTTTAACTCCAGGAATCATTCCAGAGAGGATAATATCCAAAGATTTCAGTTTGCCATGTCAAATATGCAGGTACTTTGCGGTATTAAAAATTGATGCCCTGTTCTTATAAAACTGGCCCTTTCTGATTGCTAGAAGGCAAAGTTGCCCATAAACAACATTTTATTTCTTATTTAATGCAACTTCTTGGGCAAAAGGAGTCAATCAATTTTTCATAAAGTCTGAGGGAAAGATAAATGCCAGGGATCATTTTCTGAGTCACCATCAAACAGAATTGATATGGATATGAGACAGCACAGGGAGGGTTTGACAATTACGGTCTGAATGACCTTTTCATTATTTTGTTTTAAGCCATTAATCTCTCCCCCTCCCCACTTCCACTCGTTATAGGCTATTTTAAGTAGTATTGTGTAGCCTACACATTTCAAATAATTTCTGTCCTGTGAAGTGGCCAAGAGGACTTGGCTCAAGTCAGCGTTTAAAAATGTGTTTCTAAGCTATTGCATTTTGCAAGAGGAAGGGGCATCAGTGAGACCCCTGGCGCACATCAGGTTAGACTAGCTCTGCATAGACTATGTCTGTGGATTATGAGGGTCACTGGTTACTGCATGTACAAAACTAAAACTACGAACAAGAATGGAAAGTGAAACTAGGTAAAATCCTCTGGTGCTTAGAATATTGCCACGATCCCAAATACCCACAACAAAGACTCTCCACAATATAACAAAACCATTGAGACAGAACTTCATTGCTACTAGTCAAGTATCCTTGTCATTGGAAGCAGTCGCCATGTGACCCTGGTAAGCAAGGCTTTGGCAGGTGGGTGGCACCTGCCCATTTTGCCTCAGACAGTGAAATGGGACAGGTTACTCCATGTTTCATAATAAAAATAGCATATAGGAGCAAAACCCTTCTCACCATTCAGATATAAGAAGACACTCACACCATGTTCCTAGATGTCCACATCCTCTCTCTGGATGTGGAGAGGAGAAAAAGGGCAGAAACCTCAAAATACAATGATGTCTACCTGAAGCCACTCTGAAGCACAGTAATTGTGACATCAAAATCTTTTCCATCATAATCTTCCTCATAATCTTTTCCAAGCAAGTCATTTAGAATATTAAGATAGAAGATGTCTGATGCAGTTTGCTCACATTAGGCTTCATCCAGGCAGAATATCAATAAATACAGCACTACTCCATGTTTCTCCCTGAGAAATCCTATGGAACACCACACAATGCAGTCAGTATTATGGATGTATTGAACATATGGAGATGATCAATACTTCAGACTGTTGTGGCTGCTATAAATCAATGGAAATGTAAATTGTTAGTGGGACTGTGCACTGATAGCTAATATCTGTGAGACATTAGACAAAATATCTGAAATACCACAGTTATACATATATTAAACATCAATAAAACAAGTCATTTCTCAAAGAAAGATGGAGACTTAACACTATACTTTTTCATGTCCTTAAAATGCAAAGTCACACAAACTCATCCACTCTGAGGAAAATTACTTCACCTTGCAGTCAGTTCAAATGTGAGCAAGAAAAACAGCACTGCCTCAGGAATATATATATAAAAATTCAGTTATGGACACGGGAACACACAAATATAGTCAATGCTTTTAAAAAAATTACTGGGCACAAAATAGTCTGTAAGAAATAACAGATTTCCCAAGCATCTGACCATATATTTATAATGTCTATGTAACCGTTAACCTAAGAACAGCTAAGCTGCACAGGTTGATCTCAGCCTACACATTTAAAAGCCTTACAGAGATAGTGCAGTCCCTGTGATTCATGCACTGGTAACCTCATGATTGCACCACTGTAATGCACTCTGTATGGGGCTTCTGTTGGGATTGGTCCAGAAGCGGCAGCCGGCTCAGAATGTTGTGGCCAGGTTACTGAGTGGGGCACCTGGATGTGCGCATATTACACCTATGCGGAGGGAACTACACTTGCTGCTGATCAGCTATCAAGCCATGTTCAAGGTTTTGTTCTTTACAGATAAAGCCCTGAACAACTCAGGACTCTGTTACCTGAAAGACTGCCTGCTCCTGCACAGAACTGTAAGATCATGTAGATCATCTGCGGAAATTCTATTCATGGCACTGCACCCTACTGAATATCACAGGGCAGTGACCCCCAAATGGGGTTTTTCTGCTGTTGCCCCTATACTGTGGAATGCCTTTCCCTCTGCCACATGTGAAGAAGCAGCCATCAGTTGCTTGAGACATCTTGTAAAAAATTATCTTTTTGTAAAGCTGACCCATAAGATGTGACTATTTTATGTGACCGAATCCCCTGAATTTATTTACTTTTAGTTTATTTACTTTTACTCATTTTTATACAGCTGTTCCATTGATTTTGGGCTGTATTTTTGTTTTATATTGTATACTGTTTAGATATTTTTAAGATACTAAGTGGTCTTTCAGTGCTTTAAAATAAACAAATTAAACTTTGGAGGGGGGGTGTCCCAAAGGCACCCAAAATTGTGAAGCATGGTGCAGTCAAAAACCCTCCAAATGCTGTTGGACCCCCAACTTTCATGAGCCCTAGTGTGAGGGATGTTGGGAGTTGGAGTCTAGCAATATCTGGAGGGCACCAGGAAGTCTATTCCTGTGCTATAACAATCAACAAGTAAGCAAACTCGAACAACGTACTGAAAGGTCTAATAATGTCTGAGCATTGTGCACAAATGAGCTCCAAGTGCAAGACAAAATAAAGAAATTACGTGATATTCTGTCACAAAAAACAAGTGGCAGAGAGAGAACATTTGAAACAGAAGCACTTCCTCTAAGGGAGAAGGGAGGGTGGTGAAGTTCCAGGTATCTCCCAAAGGTTTGCTTTGTATTGTGGTTTATTGTTAATCCTGGAGTTTTAAGAGTTTTAAATGCATAAATGGCAAAATACCTAATAAAATCTAGAGGATTGAAGCCCTGGTGCATAAAGAAAGATTCTAGGCCACTGTGGTCTACAGAAAAGCTGGAAATGAACGAATGGCACTGTGAATATGCAACATGCTCTGCTTCAAAAGTCACATACAAACACAACATTCTTAAGATACTGAAGATCCCCTGTTTGCAATGACATAGAATTAGCAGAAGCCCTGCTACCACAGCAGAACAACTGAAATGGGAAGGAATCGTGGGCAGGACAAGGGCAGTCAAAGAGAAAAGCTTTTCATCATTAACCTACTTAGCTCCAGACAGGCTCCTATATCCTGACAAGCTTTATGAGAGTTATGTAGAAGGGGAAAGTGCTTAATGTGGAGCTGGTCCACAATGTACATTGCACCTGCTACACCTTGAGCTGCTGAGCAAGGCCCAGTAGCCCAGTTTGGGTGACCAGCTGGCATCCTCACACATGTCCTTCTCTTTCAGTATCTATTCCATCTTGGACACTAATCAATAAAGGCTTTGTCTGTGGTCCATATGTTACTTCTTTGTTGCTAGGGATTGATAGATAGGGTTCTCTTTTCCTCACCTGAATACGTTCTAGCTTCAACTGGCCTCAGGATGCAACTCAGAGGCTGGCAGGGAGTCTGATGGGCTCAGGGCAAGTGGCCTCTCCTACCTGTGCTCCATCAGTCTGTACCAAGAGGGGCAGGGGGCATCAGTGGGATGGGCCTCCCCTCTAGCTGCTTTACATTTCAAAGAGAAAAGATGTTCTTGAACCATAACTGATGAACCTTCATAACTGATGCAGAGCAGATGTATTTAACACATGTATTTTACACTTTGGCATCTGTACATGGTAGCAAGCATTTATAGGGAGACAAGGTCTCCTTTAGCCCCAAGTGACTATATATCAGTGCATCAGTGACTGTATGCACAAATATTGAGTTAACAATCCACACTCTCTGCTAGGAGCTCCAAAGCCATTAGGGAAAGTGTAAATAGAGTAGCAGACAGTGATTTAGAATAAACATATTGAACGGACACTTCCGTGCTGTTCTCTAAAAGATATCCTCTGTCTGCAGAGTCCACCAACCCATTTGAAAATGATCTACTCTCACTGGTCATTTCCTGGCAAGCAACTTGTAAACTGTCCACACCATCACTTTCTGGCATTCACTGGCCAGATCCAGCCTACAAGAACATCCGTCAGAGGATAAGCTTACAGAGTGGACATGTCCCTAATGCTAGATGTTTGCTATTGGCTCTGCTCCTGGGACTCACTCCAAATCCACACACAGTACAACTTTAAATTATCTACTACAGGATAGTGTAGGCAGAAGAACAAGGATCCAGTTACCCCAAAGAGCAGTTTCCAAAGCAAAACAATTTTTTAATGTAGCATTAGGATCCCAGCTCATGTTTGATTCATGTTTGGCTTTTATTTATTTTAACTGTAACAAACAAAACTAAGAGTAACTGCAAAACAAGATGCTCAGCAAAGAAACGCTCTGTCTTGATTCAGAGCGCCCTGTCATCACATGCTTACTCTCAGTCACTCAACACCTGTTTCCAATTTACATGCTCCTATACCAATAGCTCACTATATTAGTTTACACTTGTTTGATTGCCTTCTCACTTTTAGGCTGTGCGTATTATACTAACAGGTTATTCTTAGTAACAGATTAAAGTGCATGTTGACCCTGGAGGCTTTGCTTTCACTTTCTATCTAATTCAATTCCTTTCTCTTGGGACCCTCCTCTGAATTCACCTTCCAGAGAGTTATTGTGCCGTTTATGTGGAAACAATGGGTTCCTCAACAACAACAACAACAACAAACATAGGGCCCTGGAAGGATCAAGCGGCTATTTTAAAATACATAAAATTAATAAAATATTGATAGCTACAGAATTAGACACTTTAATAAAATACTGAAACTTACAAAATTCCAATTGGAACATTACTTTCTGACTCTTTTATCTCTGCAAAATTGGGTATGGCAGAGAGTAGGGTGGTATTTAAACTGCTCAACATCCAACATCCTACCTCCAGACTGTCACAATATTGTGAAAGGGATTCAAGTGCATATCAGAACTTTAGGTTTGCACAATTAAAATAGATTAAACAGTCCCATCACCTTGAACAACAAATCTATTTAAAAAAACAATCTGGTTTTTTGAGGTTTGGAAAGTGATGCGGAAATGCACTGTGTGGGATAAATGAAAGACCAACCAGAAGATGTATAAACACCACACAAGCAAATCTGAATTAATGTAGAACAAAGACTGATTGCCATATAACTGTCCCCCATACAAATCAAAACAAAAGACCATATATAATCTAAATGTGCAGAAAATTTGTGTAAGCAAATCAGGATGCTCAATGTACAGGATATATATAACCTGTTCACTTTAAAATGGGAACCATCAGCACTTTTATTGCAGAAATTCCTACAGCCATGAGAGTAGCACCCAATAACTACATTCACATTTCTCTCTCAACAATTTCCAATTTGAGAATTACTCAATTTGGTTCTTGCTGCCCAGATTCAATTGTTACTAAGCACTTCTCGGTTACAATGACCCAGCATTCAGTGGCAATAATAGGGTCCCCATGAACTGAAATATGTACATGCAAGCACACAAAGGGGGAAAGATGGTTTTAAAAAAGTATCCCTTAAACCACCCTTTGGCGGCACAGACATTTCATAACTAATTGCTTTGTACTGATCACAGATATCAGCCATATCTTCCAAAAGGCTAGTTAAGTCTATATATGGTCAGAAGATTGCAGGGCCAGAATATTTGTTTTGTTCTGCTAGAATCAGATAGCTTTGTGCCCATCTCTTACTCCAGTGGGTTGGAGCTAGATCACTCGGCGGAAGGTTGATCTTCTGGAGAATTAAAAACCTACAAGTCCTCATCGCCGCTTGTGTTAATGATTAAAGCCAAGATAGATGTATGAGGAAGAGCTGCAACAAGGAAGCAACTTCACCCCATCTTTCTAAAATGAGGTGCTCAGTAAGGACGACGCATGCAATTCCACCTCAGACATATTTGATTCATTATGCTATCTATCTATCTATCTATCTATCTATCTATCTATCTATCTATCTATCTATCATCATCTATCTATCTATCTATCTCGAGGCTTTAACTCTACATAGTTCTTTTTTTCCTTCTTGAGGTGTAAAATGAAAATTTCTTTTTAAAAAGGGTTCATTTATGTATCTGTCTTCTGTGGGGTTACATTTTGGCTACATTTTACTGCCTCATTGCACCCAAGAAAGGAAGAAAAGTTAACAGTTAACACATTGTCCAACAGAATGAAACAGTTACACTAAAACAGTAAAATAAGAGCCAGATTGGTGTCTTAGCATTGTTAATGTATGAGGTCCCCTGATTGTCAAATGACAGGCTGATTATGAAAGCTTCAGCAGCAATAGCCTAAAACTGTGCAAAGACAAAGACTGAAAGGTGTCACTTGGGAGAGCATGCCATAGATGCTGTTCCCAAATATCTTATTTCCTGAACAGAGAGAACTGATCCCAATCTCATTATGCTTCACAGAAGGAAGTGTGCTGGGTCCTAGACATTTAGGGCTTTAAAGTTCTGCAGTAGTTTAAATCCTACCTGCACACACTCTTTCAAAAGACCAGAAGAACATCAGTTCAGACCACTGTACTGTTAAGTGCACATTATTCACAGCACATTATTATGCTGTCTATCTGCCACCTAGATGGTTGACTTGTGTTGGTAGTAAAACTGTAAGGCAATGCCACTGGAAACTGAGCAACAGGAACCATTGGGCGTATTTGTGATGTGGAAAGGGTGAAAGGAAATGGATGAGATAATGACTGGAGTTTATGTGATAGGGAGATCACATATGCATATCTTTGATAGGTGATAAGCAATAGGCATTCTAGCATCTTCCCAAGCTTCTAAGCATATTATTCCCAGGGCCATGTGTACTCAGCACATCTGCCAGTTTACTAAGCAAACAGAAAATTGGTACAAGGTTCAGAACTTTCACCTTTATTTTTAAAAGCAAGTTCCCAGCCCTCAAGGTTGCAGAATAAGCTTGAGAATATGGAAGCCATAGGTGTGAATTTTTAAAATCCAGATGAGATCTGGGCAGGCATCTACTAGTCAGGAGATGCACCTTGATGCACTGTTTAGCCTCTTTAAAAAAGGTAAAAGGACCCCTGGCCATTAAGTCCAGTTGCGGATGACTCTGGGTTTGTGGCGCTCATCTCACTTTACTGGCCGAGGGAGCTGGAGTTTGTCCTCAGACAGCTTCCCAAACCAGAGCAGCGCACGGAAACACCATTTATCTTCCTGCCAGAGTGGTACTTATTTATCTACTTGCATTTTGACGTGCTTTCGAACTGCTAGGTTGGCAGGAGCAGGGACCGAGCAATGGGAGCTCATTATTCCAAACCAAAGCTCCAAGTTTCTGTCCCAATACCACTCCAGCTCCAATTCTCAAACCTTCTTTTCACCTTCTCATTGAGTCCCTGTGAATGTTATCTGAAAACTGATTTTGGAAGCAAAAGAGATCATGCAATACTAAAATGAAACAAAACTCAAAGCAAGCCTAGAACAAAATAGTTCACTAGCATAATTCATTCTATTTGTAGAGTTTGAGTTTTCTTGACACAGAATATGGAAAATTTTGATACACAGTATGCCCTTTACTACTCCTGCCCTTCTGCTTCCTTCATATGTCAGATTTTAGTCTAAGGACTCTTCTACTGATGAAGCATGATATTCAGCAATATTGGGAAATTTTCACAAATGTTAGCAAGAAAACAAATGCTAATTCCTCTCTTAGCAGAAAATAACCATAGGTAAACACCCCTATCCTCACCCAAAAGCCAGGCTCCATGTTCTAATCTATACAACATAAATCCATTGGGCCCAACTGTACTAATCAGAAGTCATAGCAAAATGCACTAGAGATCCCCCCCCCCCCGCCAATCTCTTTGGAATTGACTATTCTGCATGACTGAGAAGGGTGAGCCCAGAAACCGAACTGCTCTGTAGTCTCATTCTAGTTTAACTGGAGCAAAAGCCTTAACAATGCAAAATAACTTTTATTGAGTTGGACAAGAGACATGCAAGTTAAATGTTATTTTCTAACTTTTTGTACAAAATGCCTTAAATAATAGAATTGCGTGCTTTCTTCCCCCCAAAATATCCTTTTATTGATTTCCATCAGTATTGCATGAAATCACCATATTAGCTTTCCCCCATTAATGGGATCAGACACACAAGTCTTGTTATATTAGTGATTTTCACAGTGTAACTTAGTAAGCTATTTTTAATGCTCTGCCGGAGGCTTGCCAGGCTTGATCATATTTTGACATTCGATAGTAGAGGCACACTCGTTTTGGCCCAGTTTGCTTGATTTGCGATTATTAGGAGCACAAAGGAATGCGACCCATCTATAAAAGCGAGACTAAGGGAGAAGAGCACTCTGATCAGGAAAAAGCCAAAGGCGCATTTCAAAGTCTGCTGGGACAAAATGGAATAGCAAGGCAAAAGAGAACAGAGTTGCTAAATGTGCTTAGATACAATGGGCTAAATGCCTTGCGGCTACTAAAAAGAGATGAAGTTTTAATCTCCTGGCTTCTTTGCCGGGGCTGCCTTGCCATACTTAGCACAATAAAGGTAAAGGAACCCTGACAGTTAAGTCCAGTCGCAAACGACTCTGGGGTTGCAGCGCTCATCTCGCTTTACTGGCCGAGGGAGCCGATGTTTGTCTGCAGACAGTTTTGACGTGCTTTCGAAATGCTAGGTTGGCAGGAGCTTCTTCTTAATAGTGGTCTTACGGTGCTTCAGAGAAAGTGTGCACGAAGCTGGGCAGGTATGGAGGGATCCGGTTCCCATTTGTTTGCACCTGCCTCTAAATTGCATAGTGGTACCTGGTGGGATCAGGCCACTTTTAGATTCTTTACCAAATAAGGAAAACTGAATGTAGACTTGGTGGTCAAAAGAGTATTGGAGCCAGCATGGGAAAGAAGCTTGTGGCAACAATAAGTTCCATAATGCAGAAGGAAGGAAGTGAGGAAGAGCAAGAGAGGCATAGAAACATAGGAAGCTCCTTAACTGGTCAAATGATTTTTCCATCCAGCTTACTACTGTTTATTTTGACTGGTAGTTGCTCCCCAGCATCACAGTGACTCTGCCATCACCTACTACTGCTCCTTTTAAGTGGAGATACCACAGACTAAACCTGGAACCTTTTGCACACAACCTTGTGCTGCTATGACTTCTCTTTGAAACAAGGTTTATTGACCCAATGTGGATAAGGCCATACCCTCCAACATTTCTCCGATGAAAATAGGGACGTCCCATTCCATAATGAAAATTTTACTATTTATACCCCACACATCTTACTGGGTTGCCCCAGCCACTCTTGGCAGCTTCCAAATAATAATAATAATAATAATAATAATAATAATAATAATAATAATAACAACAACAACATTAAAAAAACTTTCCCTATACAGGACTGCCTTCAGATGGCGGAGGGGGGATAACTCCATACCCTCCAACATTTCTCCAATTAAAATAGGGACATCCTAAAGAAAAGTGGGACATTCTGGGATCAAATCAGAAACTGGGATGACTTCTCTAAATCAGGGACACCCCTGAAAACAAAGACACTTGGAGGGTCTGTAAGGCAGGTACGCCCACAGCATACCTGCCTTACAGACTTACATCCACTTTTGCCCTAAATGTTCAAGTCACCTGGCAGCCTAGATCCTGACAAAAAACAATGAAAAATAAATGGGCAGGTGTAATATTTTGCTGAACTTCACCGAGTGACCACCCCACTGGTTTATATATATACCACGCATCTTGCCTTTGGTGCTGTGCCAGGGATACAAACCCACAAAGCAACTGAAACAAATTCTGCTTTAATCCCTACCACCACTATATGTGAAACCTGCTGTAATTCAGAAACAGCAGTGCAATAATTTTGTTACATATACTTATTTTGCCAATTTTATCTCCATATTATTGAGAATTGTTTTATATTGCTTTAAACACACTGTTTAGATTTTTAAATAAGCAGTTTTATATATTGCTCTAAATAAAAAAAACAACAGTTCTTCTCTTCATGTATGACAAGTTGTCAGTACCATTGTACTTTTGAGGAAACAGCCATAGCTCCTCTATGTCATATAACATATCTACTTGCAGAGCGATCTTATGCATTTTTGCTCTGAAGTCAGACCATTGTATCCAATGGAGCTTACGTGTGTGTGTGTGTGTGTGTGTGTGTGTGTGTGTGTAGATAAGATTGCAGATTTAAGATGTGTGGAGAATTAAAAGAAGAGCAGAGCAGAAAACACCAAAGATAGCAGGCATACTCTTCGTGGCATATTTTCATGTTATTGGACTACAGAACGTCTATATGGTTAGGGCTGTGCTTTCTAGCATATTGGGAACGATAATTTAATCCAGAGTTCGCAGTAGCAAATATAATATAAAATAAAGTGCGTTTCCAAAGATTATACCAAAGCTCTAACACTGGAGGGGAGGGGGAAGGGTTAAGAGAAGGAGATATCCATGACCAGAATCCATTTTCAGAATCCAGAATCCATTTTCAGAATCCAGAATCCATTTTCAGAATCCATTTTTCAATGCCTGACTCCTGACATTTACAGAGTAATAATTAAACACAGTGTTTCTGAGCATACAAAGTGTGTCTTATTTTCATCACTGGAGCCACAAGGGCACCCACAAGCGGAATGACAGCCCAAGCGTATGATGCTAAGGCACCTCTCATTTTAGAAATTAAGCACTTGCGCTATTTGTATTAAGAGGATGCCATTATTTCTATTCCAAGAGAAGGAGCGACTGACCTAACAGCCACTTCATGTGCATTTGCAAACTGGTCTTCAATTGCAAACAGATGAGTGTTGCTCACCAACCCCCAAAAGCCTTAGCAGTAAGACTGCAGTTCACTTGAAAACACCTTCAGGAATTCTGGCAAGAACCCTGCAGTGACAATTATGTTTATGGGATGTGTGCGTCCATCAGGAAGGAATCTGTCATGTTTGCACTATTATGATTCTTCCCGCTTTATTAACATCCTTTTAGTAACCACAAGCCTTTCAGAAAGCTGCTTTGGCGGTTTGCAAGCACAGCAGTGCAACATGTGCAGGGCTCTTAAGTGGTGGGGAAAGAGGCTACATTAGTCGTATTCATATAAAGAGTCTTGGGGAAGGGGTTAGAATTGCTCTAACTGTCGCAAATCCTCAGTCACCTTGGGCTTCAGGGCTGTCACTACGCAGCTAACAATAGCCATTCACAGTCCTTGACACAGACCTCTAATCCACAAAGGACTTGTTCTCCTCTAGTGTGTTTAGTCATAGCACAGAAGTCAGCAGCCCAGCCTGGCTTATGAGACATGGACCCTGTAAGAATAAACTGTTTCTTCTCTCATCCTCCTTTTATTCTCTATCCAAAGAAGGGTTGATTCAGATGACTGACCTGGATTGCTCTAAAGATTTGTCATGTCAGACTGTTGTCCTATAGGAATCACAATGACCTGGGTTCAGATGCAATGCTAAACTATGGTTTAGCATTTCATGCACAACCTTCAGCTTGTGTGCTCCCCTCATCCTCGTGGCTCAACCATGAGGAACAGAGAGAAGCTTTTGTTTCACATTCATTTTCAATTAACCATGGTTTAGTCCTAAGTCTGAACACTAAAATGTAGTTTTTGTGTCTTGACTATGGTTTATTAGAATAAGCTAGCTTCATAAGCCTTGGACAGCCTTCCAAGGGCCACGGCTCAATGGTGGGAAGGGCTAGAGGCAAAAGTAGCAGAGCAATGGATGTAAATTTTACCTTTGTGTTTGTTTCAACACACACTTAGCCCTTGCTATCCTCCATCGATCCAAGCAAGCAACTGCAAACCCTTCAATAACATTGGATTGGATCCAGATTTATAGTGCATATTAAACCACTTAACCATTTATTTTGAGAAGCAAATCCTTTGGGTAGTATTCAACTAAGTTTTACCTCTGAAATTAATGAACATGCCTAGGTTAGCACCATTACTTTATATTGGTCTACTCTGAATAAAATTTAGTTGAATGCCTTGAAGTCAGTGGGGCTTATTCCTTACGGGAAGATTCAGCTGCATGCTAAACGTCCGCTGTTACATACAAGACACTGCGTGATTTGACCTAGCATAGGAACATAGGATGCTCCCTTATACTGAGTCAGCCCAATGGTCCATCCAGTTCAGTACTGTCTACACAGACTGGCAGCAGCTCTCCAGGGCTTCAGGCAGGGAATCTTTTCCTAACTTACCTGGAGATGCTAGAGTTTTAAACTGAGACTTTCTGCATGCAAAACAAATGGTCTATGGTCTTTCCCCTAAGCTATGGCCCTTCCTCAGGCTTTTCATAGGTTGATCCCGGTAGATGCTTCGGAGGCAACATCTCTCTTGTGCAGTAACTTGAGCCATCAGATCTCTGACTTAGAATCAAGCTGACCCATGGCAGGACGCAAGATCTTTAACTGATTGTATTGAAAACTAGCCGAGGGATGTATTTTAGGACCATGAAGGGGAATGACTCTGTAGATTTTATTTTATTTTTTAAGAGACTGTGGCCACTGGAGAATTACAAACCATTTACCTCATGCTTCGTTGATGTTTCTAGGCAATGCTCTCAAGTGGCACTTGTATGCAGATGAAATGCAGTTTGGAGTTCTAGTATGTTATGGAAACATTTTCCTGTGACAAAATATGCAATGAATGACTTGGTTTGAAATCCTGCCAGCCTGTGTGTGCTGCTATCACAACATTAAATGACTTTTACTTAGGGTGAAAGTTCTTGTGATAAATCATGGAAAAACTGACTTGTGCTATCTTTAGTCACCGTGCTGTTTCGCTCTCACAAGTCATTCACAGCTCTAAAAATACAATTTATATCACCACATTCCTGGAATTCTTTCAGTTCTTACATTCTGATTTAAGTGGCATTAAAGTCCCGGCTGCAAAGTTCAAGCCACGGGACAATATCTCATCAGGGGATTAGTTGTCACCTGAGTTCAATACATTGTTTGCAGTATTTATTTGATCTGAGCTCCAAACCTAATGCAGAAAATCTCCCTACACATACACCTACTACCTGGTTATGTGGAACAAAGGCTAAAATGATCTTGGGACAAGATAATCATTTAATAAGCACACTCTGAGCGCAATAAAGATTTAAATTGAAACACATGCATGTCACAGAGGCTGCTTGCCTATGGAGAAAGCCTTAGTGGGGTCCAGGTCTACTCTCAAAACGTACTAAGATTCAGTCCTCGTGCACCTTCTCAGAACTGTAATTTGCTGGTGTTTTGGACTCACACATCTTTGTCTTTTTCCAATTGATTAACTTACAAGATTTTTCCAAAATAGTTATTGATTTAACTGGCATGTCTGGCACTCGCTCTCTGGATTTAATTACAACTTTCCCTGATACTTCATAGTTTAAGCAGAACTGAATGCTTTCTAATTTTCCCTGATAGGGACCATGGGGTACGTTGTGTTCTTTATCCCAACTGGCAGATCAACAAAGCTGAGCAATAAAAAGCTCAATTTGTGTAATAAACTGTGGTACAATCTACTACTTAGGCACAAGGTCCTTGAAAACATGCAACCTTTTCTGCACATTACTTTAAACTCAAACCAGATGGACACTTACAATTTCTTGTTTTTCATTCAGGGAATATGTAGTTGGAGGGAGTCTGTTTCACCACATTTGTATCCTCTCTTTTGCCTAAGTAGCTCAAGAGGCAGGTCAAGCAAAAAGACAGTGGAAAGACACCAACACACACACACACACACACACACACACACACACACACACACACTGTACTCCATCCCACCATTAATGGATTGGCATGGAAAAGAGCAGGAACATGGAGCAGAACAACTATGCCACTCTTATAACTTAAGAAAAAAATCATTTCTATACGATTATACTTAGAAGTGACTCCTATTGAGTCCTATTGAGAAACATAGGATGCTGCTTTATACTATTGGACCACCTAGCTCAGGATTGTCTACACTTCCAGGGTTTCAGGCAAGGGTCTCACCTAGCCTGATGTGGGTATGTCAGAGATTGAACCTGGGACCTTCTGCAATGGGTTCAGTCAGGCTTACTTCCAGGTCAGTGTGCCTAGGATTGCAGCCAAAATGACCTACAGCAGACTCCAGTTATGAACCTGGTTTTTCCACATCCAAGACCACAAATTCCTAACTTAGCTTCTTTAAAAACTGCCCTAGGAAAACAAAAGGCAAACACAATGTAGGATGTGTCCTTGAAATATTTAGGTAAATTCAAAAATCTGCTAGCTCATGCAATCAAAATGGTACAAAACTGACTAGTACTTCTTAACCTTTCCATTACAAAGACTATTATGTTGCCAGCAGCATGAATAACCTTAACGTATGCCATCCCGGTGAGTGAAGGTTATCACTCCTGCTCACTTTCAAGAATAATTACGCTGAATCCTCTGAACTCTAGTGTACGCTTATGCAGTTACACTTACTTTCATCTCAATCTAGCGCATGGTCCATACATAACATGCAATTTTATTTTATTAAATATAATGTATACCCTATCTTCTTGCAAGCACACCACAGTGGTTGCTGCTGCTACTACTACTACTACTACTACTACTACTACTACTATTATTATTCCCTTTATCTGAAGATCACAGGTGGTTCACAACATAAAAATACAAAATGAGAACACAAAATACATAATAAAACAAACACAAATCAATAACCCCATCCCACAAACATAGAAAAAGGCCATAGAATGTTCAATCAGCCCAAGGTCTGGTTATAGAGGAACATTTTCTGTCACCTAAAAAATGTAATGAAGGTACCAAGCAAGCCTCCCTAGGGAGAGCATTCCACAAATGAGGAGCCACCATAGAAAAGGCTTGTTCTTGTGTTACCCCCCTCTGGGCCTTTCATGGAGGGGGCACACAAAAAGAGTCCAGGTTGGCTTAGGTGGGGAAAGATTCTATGATAATGCATTGCAGTAAACAATAAAAAAAAAACTAATCAAAACCATTAAAATGCTAACAGAAACCATCCAATAAAATTAATCAATAAAAAAGGCAGCAAGGTGCTTAGGACCTTTAAAGCAAAAAAACTCTATCATGAAATGAGCCCAGAAGCAAAGTGACAGAAAATGCAGATCACACAGGTACATAATGATTTCCTTGACTGACCTGTCCCAGACAATATTCTGACAACATTACTTGGGACCAACAGATACTTTTCAAGGGCAGCCCCATGAAGACAGAGTCAGGATTTATGAGTCACTTCTTTCCTCACAACTTGCAGTTTTAAAGTTTTTTTTTATCAAGCCTTTGACAATATTTGTTGGAGCTTTATGAAGAGGAATCTCCAAGGAATGGGGGTAGGCAAGAACTTTGAAAATGGTATAAGTGCAATTTATTCTGAGCAAAAGGCCAAACTTATTGTAAATGGTATGGTTATGGATGAAATTCCAATAGAGAAAGGGACACGACAGGGATGCCCAATTTCCCCTCTATTGTTTATATCGGTACTGGAGGTTTTCCTTAACATGATTAGAAGAGACCAGCTGGTTAAAGGTATACAGGTCGGAACTAAACATTATAAGCTAAGAGCATTTGCAGATGACCTAGTTTTGACACTACAACAGCCAGAAACTAGTACAAAAAGAGTTTTGGAACTTATTGAAATATTTGGTCAGGTAGCAGGTTTTAAATTGAATAAACACAAGACAAAGGTGTTGGAAAAAAATCTCACGGTGGGGGAAAAAGATAGTTTTCAAAGAGAAACTGGTTTGGAAATTACTAAAAAGGTAAAATATCTGGGGGTGAACTTAACATCTAAGAATGTGAATTTATTTAAAGATAATTATGAGAAATGCTGGGCTGAAGTGAAGAAAGATTTCGATATATGGTCAAGACTGAGACTTTCCTTGTTAGGCCGAATTGCTGTAATCAAGATGAATGTATTGCCGAGATTGTTGTTTTTGTTCCAGACATTGCAAATTTTAGATAAGATGGACTGTTTCAAGAAGTGGCAGAAAGATATATCTAAATTTGTCTGGCAGGGCAAAAAACCCAGAATTAAATTTAAGATTTTGACTGATGCAAAGGATAGAGGGGGCTTTGCCCTGCCGGACTTAAAACTTTATTATGAAGCAGCAGCTTTTTGCTGGCTGAAACCATGGCTACTTCTTGAGAATACAGACATTCTGGACTTGGAAGGTTATGATAATAGTTTTGGTTGGCATGCATATTTATGGTATGACAAGGTAAAGGTACATAGAAATTTTAAAAATCATATTATCAGGAAAGCATTGTATAATGTATGGAATCGATATAAAGATTTGTTTGAAAGTAAAACCCCCAGGTGGCTGTCACCAATGGAAGCTAAGGCGGTAAAAAGATTGAACATGGATACAGACTGGCCAAAATATTGTGAAATTGTAGAATATGATGGTGAAAAGCTGAAACTACAGAGTTTTGAGAAATTGAAACCTAAAGTCCGAGACTGGTTACATTATTACCAGATTAATGAAACTTTTAAGCAGGACAGAAAACTAGGATTTCAGAAGGAGAGGTCAAAGTTAGAAACAGAATTGCTAGAACCCAATACTAAGAATCTGTCTAGAATGTATAATCTGCTGCTAAAATGGAACACACAAGATGAAACGGTTAAATCAGCTATGATTAAGTGGGCACAAGATATTGGTCATGATATTATGTTTGCTGACTGGGAGCAGTTATGGACCACAGGTATTAAATTTACGGCATGTAGTGCCCTGAAAGAGAACATAATGAAAATGATCTATAGGTGGTACATGACCCCAGTCAAGCTTGCAAAGATATATCATTTGCCCAATAACAATTGCTGGAAGTGTAATGAATGTGAAGGAACTTTTTATCACCTTTGGTGGACCTGCCCAAAGATTAAGGCCTACTGGGAAATGATCTATAATGAAATTAAGAAAATCCTTAAGTGGACATTTGTAAAGAAACCGGAGGCTTTTCTCTTGGGCATGGTCGGCCAATTGGTACCAAAGAAAGATAGGACCTTTTTTATGTACGCAACAACAGCAGCAAGAATCCTTTTGGCGAAGTATTGGAAGACTAAAGAACTACCTACTCTGGAAGAATGGCAGACCAAGGTGACTGAATTTATGGGACTGGCAGAGATGACCGGCAGAATCCGTGACCAGAAGAAAGAGACAGTGGAGGAGGACTGGAAAAAATTTAAAATCTATCTTAAAAATTGTTGTAAAATTTCGGAATGTTAAGATGTCAGGGGATTGGACACTAAGAATTACAGCTATAAATCGAAATTTATAAAGCAGAAACTCTTTTTAAAGAGAATTAAATATAAAAATGGGATGAAGAATTGCTAAAAATTTTGAAATTTGGATGCAGTGAAGGGGAGGTTTGGGGAAGTCGCATTATGTTTGTTTTGTTTTTTCTTTATGTTGTAAAATCAATAAAAATTATTATAAAAAAAAAAAAAAAATAAAGTTTTTTTATCAGAAAGGTAGGTATCTCACCATACGCCAAAGTAGCACCATACTTTTGCATTTATGTATGCACCTTGCTGCCATATTCAGAGCATCTTATCTCTTTCTCTCTGATCTCTTAGGAAAAGGACTCACCATTCTTGCTCTCAGCAAATGTAGGGACTTGGGTACATGACTGAAGGGTCAAGTCTCTCACTTCACTGCAAACACAGTCCTTGAGGAACACTTCTGAATTTTCACTGGGTGCATTTTTCTGGCCTGAAAGCTCCTGTTTAATCACACCATTCATCACTAGGCCTGAAGGGACTTTGTCAGATATCTCTTCCTCTACTTTGAAAGTCCCACGCTTTCTAAGAACTGGGACTCCAACAAAAAGCTGTAAGGAGAAAAGTTGATATATGACTTGATATGATACTGGAGGCAGGATAGAACACATGGAAATTGCATTGAGGACACAATAATTGCCACACATTCTGTGTTTCAAAAGTGAGGCTAGATAGTCTTACAGTTTGACTTCAACTGGTTCAAATGGCAACAGAAGTCAAGATTTATATCCCCTCCATTTCCTATCTAGTTGCGGTATTATATTGCCATATATAATTTTACCTGTAATGGATTTGTGTGGATCAGCAACCAACCATTTGTTGCCAGAATTCAAAACTGGGTCTGGCTCTGCAGCAGCCAGGGGAAGGGGCCAATGGCCACAAAAAATGGTGTGGCTCCTAGGAAGACAGGAGAGCTGCCATGTCAGGTCTCAACCTTCACCCATCCAGGTACCAAGTAAGTGACGATTATACCACAAGGCTCTATGCACTGGAGCTCACATAGCTGTAAATGTTTTTCTCACTTTGAAATTTGATGGAGTAATACAAGTAAAGTAATAAAAATCACTGAGGAAGTGACTGTCATAGGAACTATGGCTGGGAGTGGGAGTGAAGAGCAATTTGATTCTGGGTCTACCTAGTCTAAATCCAACAGTATAACCTTCACTATCCACTGGAGGGGGGGCAACATAGTACTGAACCAGCAGTGGGTCAGAGTTTACTGGAATACGATGATAAAGACAAAATGCTGCCAATGCCCACATTTACTGATTATGCAGAAAATGTATTTGTGTGACCACACTGTCCTGAATGTGCCAACTCTACCTACTACCTGACAGGATAAAAATTGAGGTACACAAGGGTTCAACTGGCTTAAGCATACCACACAGATATCCACATAGTCCACTGTTTACATAAAGGTCTCCATTTTGGTACTTCAGCCTACTTTCATGACCACAGGAGAACCTCATTCATTTGTTCCAAGAGTGCAGGTTTGAAAATATAAGTATCAGTTTAGAATGGTTACAGAAGTTAAAAACAATTTCTTTTCCTTGAGGACTGGAAATGCTTCCTTCCTGATCTGGCCCATTAAATGCAGAAAACTGAGAGCACACCAGCCCTCTTCCAACCTGTCACACCATTGCCACACACAGAAGTTATGGACATTCAAATAAAAGATCACAAAAATGTAGGATTTAAATTTTAAAATTATGAAAATGCATTATCATTGGAAACAATTATCCAATATGCATATGTATTCATCTCTAGCTGCCAACCTCCTCCTCAATTAATAAACAATGAGATGTTCACAAACTTAGATAGGAGATTCTCAGCTGCAAAAATAAGGGTGGCTACACAGCATCTTAAAGCAAATAATAATAATAATAATAATAATAATAATAATAATAATAATAGTGTCTCCTAAGTGGTGTAACTTCCCATTAATAGCCCCTTGTGGCTTTGCTGGGCCAGTTGTCCACACAAATTCCCCTCCTGATTTATTAAGATTTCCCCCCCAGCAATTTTGGCATGCAATATGTCCAACAGCATGGCAATCCATCCACAGTTATATCCAAAACATCAAAAATCCTCTTCTTTATGTCATTAAGAAACAACTAGCAATAACTGTTTATTCTTGTGTTTTCAAATATTCATCTTTCTTAGCATTTTGGAACTCTTGATGTGATGCATCTTTCCAGTGGAAAGTTATTGGTGATGACAGGACAATCCGGGAAACTGCATCTGCTCACCCAAAAAAAAAAAAAAAAGTAACTTTGTGCAGCTGAACATTAAATCTTTGATGAATTAGGCCCAGGGCTTTGGTGACGTCTGTGCTGAACCAATATGACAGTTTTATATGGATTATGATTATTTATGTTTGTGAAAAATAGTGAGCGGGAGCCAGCAAGGCAGTGTCGAAGCTCTGGGACCACCAGCATCGGTGCTCCTCGTGGAGGCTTTTTATATTAGTAGAACAACATTATTCTGAAATTTGGAGCATGTGTAACCGTTTAATTTTCACTAACTGTAGTAGGGTGCTTCATTGAAAGCCTGGGGGTCATGACATGCCGTTAGAGACGCCTGCTTTCACAACACACTCAAGTAGCACTGGCGGGCTGGGCTCACTACCCCTCCTTACAAACCCCCATGTCAGATTTGGCCTCAAAACATTCCACACTGTTCCCTCACTTCAGCTTGAACTTAGCATATTTATAAAGCTTAAGCATACTTGTGAGCCTCAGAACACATCTCCCATCATACACTGCTGCCAACATATAAATTGCAAGACTATACACAGAACAGGACGTGTCCTGTCTCTTCTCTGCCTATAAATATTAAGACCCATAAAGTCTCATTACAATGGTAGCTTTACATGGGCTCTTCCAAGCAAGATGAAATCTGTTGAGTAAAAGTTTCAGACAACTCTGCTACAGTGTTTCTGATTCTGCTTAATACCAAGACGTACAAAGGGGCCATAAATATTTGAAACAGTGAAAGAAAAATGTCTTCTCCACAACTGTCCAGATTCAGTTTTAATATAACAAGGACAACCCCATTGTAATACTGGCATCCTAGACACTAGGCACACCAATACCAAAATGAATGAATGGAATAAATATATATATTTAAGTTGACACCAATAGGTTTTATCACACAGCTAATGTTTGAAATGGTGTCTACCTTCCATCTGTCTGCCCACTGTGTTCAACATCTGAGGACCTGCTTCAAGTTCAGGGCTGAGGCTAGCAAGAACATGAAAGCAGACCGTTTCAGTTGTCTCACCCGGGTGGTGGAAACTCTGCCTGAAGAGGTTGTTTTGATCCCCTTTCTCCCCCCCCCCCCATATACATTGCTAAGGCTCCCCTGCCCCAACATTTCCCCTTCCAGCTGTGTTGTTTTTGTTTGCATGTGTTCACTCCTGTTTTCATGGCATTCAAAATCTGCCACCTGAGGTCTCTGCCTTAGAGACTGAGAGACTACTCCTTTTGAGATAAAACTGGGACTGCACACACGAGGCACCGAGGACCATCATGACAATTATGGCTAAAGCAGTAAAGAAAGAGTTTTTGAAACCAGTGGCATTTTAAAATAGCCTTTCAAACAAATATACAATTTGAGCATAGAGATGCAGGTAAGCACACTAACTGCTAGCCTTTAAAACTCCTGCCTCCCACAAGTTTTCCATGTCTGACCTGTTTTGTCTCTCTTATTGCCAATAGCCATCAGTCTTACTATTTCTCATGAAACAAATATATTGTAGATATAGTGCCCATTGAAGATATATTTTACAGAATTAAATATAATACTAGTGAACCAGTAATATTTTCTCTTGACACATCCATGACACTAATCATACACAGTATTCAAAGTGTTTCACATACATTGTCTCGGTAACAATAAATACGTAAGATAACAGCTTCCCTAAGCCATCTAATGAGTTCACAGCTGAGTATGTGTGATTTGGACTAACTGGCTGATTCCTCTGTGCACTTAGCCACTGTGCTACATAAGCTCTGTCTAACCCTTTCCCCCCCTTTCTGTTGGCTCTTTTTTCCCTGGCAGGTCCCCTCTCTTGCAGCATAAGATTCTACAGAATTACCCAGGCCCACTACAGTCTTTTCTGCTTGAAGGACTAAGCCTCCGCTTCAGCTTCAAAGGATTTAATTTCCTCATCTTCTTGGCTGAGCCTCTCTGGGATTTGGAGGTGGGCTGTTGTGAAATCACCACCTATATGTGAGCATGGCTATAAGACGTCTCTGATGCTGCTCACCCAGTCATGCCTTTGGTTCTCTACGCAGCTCGCTTTTTGCTTGATTTGTTACGGGGCCAAGTTCAAGGAGTTACTACTAGTAATTAAAGCCCTTAACAGCTTGGGACTAGTTTACTTGCAGGATTGCCTCACCTCATATATGCCGACTCAGCCACTTATATTGCAGAACCTGCAGAACTGGCACTGTTACAGATGCCAAATTATACCCATTTTGCACTTGTAAGAAACCAATATTTGAGTGACAGCACCTACACTTTGACATCAGGCAGGTACCTTCACAGTACTCTTTTCGGGGCCTGCTAAAAACATGTTTGCTTAGACAAGTCTACACATATTTAGAATGCTGGTGTGTTTTTAGTTTATTGCTGGTTTTAATTTTTTGAATGTTTTATTTGTTTTTACTAATAATCTTACTGTTTTGTAAACCACTTTGAGGTTTTCTACAATCAAGCAGTAAATAAATTTTATGAAGTAAAATAAGAAATAAATAAGCTTTGAGTTTGGGGTTTGTTTGTTTTTTGCTCATCTAGGCATGTGGATGGAGAGAGGTAAGAACGAACCAGTCTCTGGGATGGATCAGATTGAAGCAGATTTTATTAATGTTGATTCTTGGAATTCCTGCTTTCACTTCTGTGCACTGAAAATTTCTGTGTTTGTCAACTCCTACATTGGAAACTTGCTGAGCAATCTGGAGATGGGTAGGCAGTAAGTCTGATATATATATATAATCCATTCTTACTCACAATCCCAAGACATACATTACAGGCTCACTTGTTCTTTGGAAAATATGGACCAGGCAGGGTATTCTGTTAAATAGGTTTGATGGTTGAGCAATGCAATACATTTCCCTTTGCAAATTTAAACTCTAAATATCCATTTCCTCCAGAAACTCAGTGACAGCATTTCCACAGGGACAATTTTATTGAATTGTCCAGATGCTTGTAAAACAACCTGAAATATTTCATATTTTAGGGGGGAGGAAGGGAAACACACTAGACCCCTGGAATGTTTCAAAAGCTGTTGGACCTGTAGTTCCCCGCATGCATCACCAACCTGGATCTTTTGTGAGACACTTGAAACATAGAATACAAGCTTCCCAATTAAGGGACCTTCTTTCAATGTGGCCTTTACATCATTCTCATTAACTTTTCATTTAAAAAGGTATTTCTAAGGTAGTGATTAAAAAAAAAAAACAGGGAAAGAGAAGCAAAAGAAAGTGACAAACATTTCTTCCATCAGCTCCTTTTGCTGTTACCTGCAATGGTTTCCTTCCAAAGGAAGTTGTGTCAAGTGCAGAGAATGTGATATAATAAGAGGCTCTCTCCCCCCCCCCCGCCACCACCTTGGTTCCTTTCCTGATGACCTATCCACCCTTCCATCTTCAGAGGATGAAGCCAAAGATATGGAGGAAGTATCAGACTGGCAAAGGGATTTTCCCCACAGAACCTGTCCCAGGGATCCCCATGGCCTTGGAAGAGAAGCCCATGTTACTATGACTCTGACCTGAGGAGACTGCACCCATGTTCTCAGACTCCAACCCCAAAGCCGCAGCAGAACCAGTCTCCATGCACTAGAGTCAATGGTTACCAAAACAGGTAACCAGATGTTTTTGGCCTACAACTCCCACGATCCCTAGCTAGCAGGACCAGTGGTCAGGGATGATGGGAACTGTAATCTCAAAACATCTGGAGGGCCAAGGTTGAGGAAGCCTGTTCTAACCCTTAATGGAACAGACTTCTGCCTCTGGAGGTGGAGCTGGCCATACATATGAAGCTGTGGCTCTATTTAAGACTCCATCTGAGTTGGCTTGTGGTTGAAATAATATTTTAGTCTGCTTGTATCATATTGTACCAGAGGTATTCAGTGTCCTATCTGTTTTGCTTGGACTCGTCTCATTGGAACCTAACCTCAGCTTTCCTGACTTTGCTTTATTGGAATGTGGCTGCTACTTTACTTGAACTTGAACTTACTTGATTTTCTAAAACCCAAGCATACACCTAGCAATCATGCATTTGTTTCTGGGCACTGCCTGAGCAAAGGTAGCTAACCTTTTTTCTTTTGCTCTGGGGCCACATCCAGGTTTAGCCAATTCTCCAGCGGAAACATTGTCAGTGTCTTCTTTTATTTTGCTTTTTATTTTTTCATTCTGCTTTTGCAAAATCAGTAAGGGGGGACACATCGGGCCAGCAGTTAGCCACCCTTGGGCTTGGCAGTCCCCAAAATTTGTATCACTGTTCAGCAGGATGCTATGCTTCTAATTTTAAGAGATAAAGTTTACAACGCTATGCACACTTACCCGGTAGTAAGCCCCACTGAATTCAGTGAGACTTAATTTTGGGTAAGCATGCAAAGGATTCTCCTGTAAGGAATTCTGGTCATCTGAAAGCTTTCAGTTCTGGCTACAAGCACAAAATGCTCTAAGTGGGGCTACTTCAGTGGGGCTACACAGTGGGGCTTTCAGAAGACAACTTCAGAGGAGTCAAAGGCTTTTTGTAGGAACCAATCAAAATCATGAGACACAGTCAAAGTTAAGTCCTATAGTTGATTTCATTGGAATAATATGCATGTGTTTAAGTATTTTCCACTGAAATTAATGGGACTTAGGTGATTTACTTTGGCTGGATAATGCATATGCTTTTTCAAGCCCCTTTATCTTTCCAACTCCTTTTGCTGGATGGAAACAAACACAGTGTAAGTCTAGATGTCTCATTCATCCACTTGTCTCCCATTTTTTCCTGTTTGTCTTAGCAAAGATTCAAGGGGAAGTAAATGCATCCCCTACTATTGCATGGTGAGTGGCTATTGAGTAATCAAGGCTTGCCATAAAACCTTGAAAACCAGCAGAGAAAAACCAGGAGGGAGAGAGAAAGGAAGGAAAAGGGAGCCACATAGATGAAACTTATCGCATTCTTTGCATGTTTATTGTGGTATGTTTGTGTTCCTGGGATTCTGCTTGCAAGAATGTTGCTGATAAAAAAACATGGGTATTTATGCTTGTTAGCTGTTGTTTACAGTGTAGTAGACAGTAAGGGTACTTCCAGATTCTCTAAGGAGTTGAAAGACAGGCAGGGCCAGATGTACTTTCCCCTGCTGACAATGATTCTCAGAAAGTTGACTAGTTGCCACAACTGATATTGGTGGATATGTGCAGAGAAGACAGGGGTGGGAAATCAACATTTTGGAAGTTGATCTTTTTTTATTGCCTAGAATAACAAAGTAATGAATTTATCCTTGTGAAAAACATTCCTGGAGTGTAGAATTGGGGTTAGCTGTTTTTCTCCATAGATAATATTAAAGTTTGGAAGGTTCTGTTCACTAAACTCCCCAGTGCTTCCTCCATTAAGCAGCAAGGCTGCTTCATTATCTGGAGGTTATAGTCCATTTTTCCCATCAAGTTGCAGATTCTTTATGTGCCCTAGAGAGGTGGCCTGCCCACCTCTCTCACCACTGCCAAAGAATAAGCAGCATGGGATGATTTCTTGAAAGCAAGGGAGAAGGGACTGTTGAAAAAAGTCCCAGACAGATTAGAAGCAGAGGAGTTGTTATCCTTTCTCCTACCTACAGTAACTCTCCAGGCCTTTCATGACTTACCTGCCTTGCACTTCCACCTGCCCTGGATGCTCCATAACTAAAATGATCATCAACTATTGCTCTATGGAAGTCTCACAACAGATGGAATGCTGTTACAACAGGTATTGAATTCCACGACAAACAAATACAATCAATGTGAGCCACAGCTTCAAAGGGGTATAATTATGTAAGATAGTTGTTGTCATTTTAGCCCCAGGTAATAAGAAATTAACAAGAAGCAAGGTGATATCATACAATGGATGAACATCTATTAGACAAGAAATATTCTAGTCTTGGGCAGCTTCCAGGTTGCAGTCTTATATTGCACGCAAAGCATTCATAGTTGAGTTTGTCACGTTAGCTTCTACACATTCCAAGTTTTTTCCAGTTATTGCTATTTATTGCTATTCCTACACTTGCCATCCACAGTAGCGATTTAACTTTGAAGCCCCTCCCCTCAATCAACAACCACTACCATCCACTGCCTTTTTTTCTGTTCTGGGTGCATGTATTCATTACTGTACCTTTGCACATGCACCTTTAACAAAAAAAATCCCGAGGAAGCGCAGAAAGGCAAATGTTAACAGCATTAGGTATCCTGTTTCATAACAGGCAAAATGTGGGTTGTGCTTTGAGGGTGAGGGACAATCTCTCTTTTCAAAAACACATACACACACAGTTCTAGCAAAAGGGTAATATTTATCTGACAAAGGCTTGCACAAGAGTGAGAAAGAGTACTTGTGCAAGACCTCTGTGTGACATTATTATTATTATTATTATCATCACCATCATCATCATCATCATCATCTTTATTATTGACTTTGAAGTAGTCCCCCACATGTACGGACTGACTCTTTTTCAGCCCCACTCACCTCACAGAGTGTTTGTTGTGGGGGAGGAAGGGAAAGGAGAATGTTAGCTGCTTTGAGACTCCTTCGGGTAGTGATAAAGTGGGATATCAAATCCAAACTCTTCTTCTTCTCCTAATCTAATTTTTGAAATGCAAACATGCCTTCAGCACATGGCAATAGGTGAAAAGGGTAAATTTATATTGTTTGCAGAGGCAGATTTAGGGGAGTCAACCGCTTCAGTCACACTGGGCACAGAGCCTCAGAGACATCACAGGGGATGCCACAACTGTGATGCAGAATGGAAGGTGAGAGTTGGGGTGTGTGTGCCGAATTTTGGTGTTACACAGGGTGCTGCTGAAATTTGAGACTCCAAGGTCCACCACTGTTTTTTGGACTGTGGGAAACAAAGTGGCTCTGTTCGGCTCAGTTGTCTCTCAAGTATATACAGCTCATCATCCCTATAATACAACTCAGTCAGACAAAAATGCAAGGAGCTTAAAAATAAAGGGAACTAAGTAAAGCTAAAGGACACCAAACAGTCTTCCTATTTTTCAAAACAGATGCAGAAGAGATGTTTCTCCAAGTTTGTACTGGACCAAGAGAATTGTACTTTGGGCACCACAAGCACAAACAACTATACAAGTGAAGCCTTGCTCACAACACATGTAAAACTATGTTTGCACCAGACCTCAGTCACTTGGAAGGTTATGTGTGTATGAATCCGTCACCTTTTGATACCAGTCCATTCATAACTGTCAATAGCTCTTATAAAAAAGAAAATTAGGATAATTCAGCCTAGAGCTTCCTATCTCTAAGGGTTCTAGGAAGCTTCCTAAGTGTCCAGCCATTCTTTTTGTAATTGCCTCTGCTTCCTGGCTTGTTTTGCTAGGGTTTCTTTTTTCTTTTTCTTTTTTACTACAACAAAATTATTTTTTAGAGAGGGGGAGGAAAGGGGAAAAAAAACATGGCAGAGACATGAAATGGAAAATTAAATGCAAATAACTCCTACACCAGGCCAGAAGAAGAGGAAGAAACAAAAGCCACAATGACAAACCTGATTAATAAAATAATGAAAAATATTCAGAAAGCACCAGAAAGTCCAGGAATAGAGACTTTACTTAGGTTGAGCGAGGGACAGGTTACCCATATTCTCCTAGGGGACCTACACAGATGTGTTTTTTTCCTGGGAGCACCTTATGTACCAACCAGGTGAAAAGCATCCACCTCTCGCTGTGTAGTCCTTTTTCCAAAGCATGTGAAGATTCCACAACCAGTACAACCAGACTAAATAACAAACCATGGCCCTTTGTGGCCTAAAGTATCACATCACAATATTTTAGCAGCTGGGGCTTCCTTCAAGAAGAAAATCTCATTCTTCTATACTTGAATGTCTGAACTATATTCAGTACACAACCTTAGATGGACAGCACATGCCTGAGCCTGTCATCCTGCCATGCAATTGTGACCAGGACACTGAGTCAGAAGCTACAGTGTCATCAGCTGGCTCTGAGCCAAATTCTGGTGATCAGGGGACCACTGAACCTGAGGCTGGCAGGCAGGAGTCTGCAGAACCAATGCAACAGCATCAGGGCACATAGAAACGAAGTCAGGACCTTCACAGCCACCTTCCCCTGGGCCTGAGGAATCAAGTGTTTCACAAATGCCTCCAACACTAGCACAGTGTTTCAGATGGAAGGCCAACACAGTGCCAGAGGGTTGTCTCTTGTTCTCCAAACTAGGGCAGAGTCTAAGAGTGCTGGAGGCAGAGCCTCAAAAGGCCTCAGTCTAGTCTCAGCCCTTGTTGGAGACTAAGAGCTCTCCATGGTGCTGTGACAACCAACCTGCTTTGTCCTGTAGGCTCAGGGAAGTAGCCTTGCTGCCCAGGACTGGAGATTATACTCTTATTCATGAACTGAATTAGGGGATAAATCAGACACAGTGGTAAAAAAGGCAAGGAAAATTCAACCTAGAAATCAGCATTTGAACCAATCTCAGATGGCCAAATGGGCTATAAAGAAAATGTGGCAGAAACTCCTTCTATTAGAGCAGTGTTTCCCAACCTTGGGCCTCCAGCTGTTTTGGACTACAACTCCCATCATCCCTAGCTAGCAAGACCAGTGGTCAGGGATGATGGGAATTGTAGTTCAAAAACAGCTGGAGGCCCAAGGTTGGGAAACACTGTATTAGAGCACTGCTCATGAGGACCAAAACAATTGAACAGTTGATCTAGCCATCTTGTTTCCATTGTACAAGACTGCAATGCAATCCATTCCTGTATTTCTTGCTCAGGGCAATAAGCATGCTTTATGCAGTGCTCAGCACACCATTGGTGCTAAACATATAAATAAAAACAGATTCATAATGACAGCTGATAAAGATCCATCCCCTAGAGCACATGTACACATGGACATGTTTGCTTTTTTGCATCAATGACTTAGTAAATCATTTCAATACTTTGAAGGTTCAGTGGAAACAGCCTGTTACTGTGCTGTTGATAAACTAGGATACACAACAGACCAGTGCCAAGGCAGCTACTTTCGTGTTTCATACATATATGCAGAGGAACTTTATTTGTTATTGTCACCTCACATGGTCTTTATAGCTCAAATGAACATATACTACCATTTTATTCCCACATCTGCACCTGATGCAATATGAAATTATTCCTGCTACTTGGCAGAACAGTAGAGAGAATGGACACAAATGACCAAACTACCCTGGGAAATACTCTCTAAGTGGCAATGTGTGGTAAAATGATTGCCTCTATATAACCAGACAACTGGCTCATCAAGGACTGGAAAGAAAGCTGTGGAGAGCAAGGATAACAACACACATGCCCTGATTGCAGAAAATTGGGGAAAGGGGTAGACATCTCATTCCTATCACAAGGATAGAACTAGAGTTCCACTATATAGTTCCATTTCATCATGTTTTACTTTTATTGCAATGACTGGGCCTCTGTTTAATATACTATAGCTATCTTTCAATTCTTCTAAGAGGCATGAGTGAAATATAAGACCAACTGATTAGGTCCTTCCTCTCCATGATTTTCTTCTTCTCAATTATTGTGTACATGACTGCATTTCCTTTTTTAAACAAAATACAGAGTGAATAGACACAGAAAACAGTGTCCTTTGGATGAGGTTTGGTGGACTTTGTCAGATCTGAGTGTCTCTTCTGAAGTCTCTACATGTCCTCTGCTAGGCCTGCTACAAAATTATAAGGACTTTCAAGTCATCCCACTCAGCCAAGGCTCTGATTGAGCTTCATTATCCATCTCATATGTTCACATTAGTCTTGTAGAAGTGACAGCTAGTAGATGGCATGGGGCAGATTTCTCAAAAACATTTCAAGAAATGGAGCTATAAAGTATTTTAAAAATGGAGACAATTAATAGACAGGAAGTGATCTAGATGGGTCTAGAACAGTGGTTCCCAACTGGTGGCCCATGGACCCCAGGGGGTCCACATCACCATTCATGAAACAAAAACTACAATAGAGATATCGACATTTTTAAAAGTAGGGGTTCATGGCTTGGCTTTTGAAAAAAAGGGGGGCCACTGTACCTAGCTAACTGGGTCCACCATAACCAGCAATCTCTCCATCAATGCTGCGCTGGCAAGGCAGCTACAGCAATGGCTTGCCTCTCCAAAAGGGTATAGGAGAATGTGATGCTAACATCCAGTACCAAAATGAAGGTCTACCAGGCTTGAGTGTTGAGCATGCAGCTTTATGGAAGTGAGTTGTGGACAACTTACAACTGTCAGGAGTAACGCCTCAATGCCTTCCACATGCACTGTGTCAGGAAGATTTTGGATATTACATGGCAGGACAGAATTTCAAACAAAGATCTGCTCCCCCAAGCCCATATTCCCTGGATGTTCACACTCCTGTCTCAGCAACGTCTATACTGGCTTGGTCATGTCCACAGAATGGAAGATGGCAGGATCCTCAAGGACATGCTCTACAAGGAATTGGCTTCAGACATCAGGCCTGTTGGCAGACCAACTCTGCATTACAAAGATGTCTGCAAATGGTACATGAAGGCTGACAACATCAACTCTGTCATGTAGGAATCCCTTGCAGACAACAGCAGTGCCAGGAGACAGGCAGTCAAGTCCTGTATCCATAGCAGTGACCAGAGGAAAAATGACCACTGGGAGGAGTGCAGAGAGAAGAAACGTAATGGTGAATCTGCAACAGCACAACTGGACACCTTCATCTGCCCCAGCTGCAACAAAACACATCTCTCCCACATCAGTCCCTACAGTCACAGCAGGCACTGCAACCTTCCAACAGCTTCACCTCACCCCAAAGGTGCACTCCTCCATTGTCTCCCGTGACAGAAAGGTGCTAACAGGTAGAACACTTCCAAGCAACTTCAAAAACTGAAAATTATTTTTTCTTTAAATAAGACATCCATGGACAATTTTGGCTTTGAAGTCTATATGGAAAATTATTATTCTGCTTAATATTAGAGAAACCCTTCTGAGTTTTCTCAAATGTTTGAATCAGCCAAATTTATTTTGGTAGCATGAGGCGGAGGTGAGGTGTATTCCTAACCAAATTTCCTATTGTCTATTTCTACCATAAGGAAGCATGGTTTGTGTCCAGTGGTGGCAACAGGCAAGTGGAAGCACTTCAGCTCACAAAAGGCACAGCACCCCATTTTCACTGATTCCCCCCAACCCACTGCAGCCCTTGCTCCATGTCCTATGTGGCATGCCACAAACTCAGAAGCAGCTGTTCAAGGTGACTGTGCGAGTTGTAGCAGATAGGGAGAATTAGTGAAAATCAAGTGTCCAGCCTTGAATGAGCAGAAGTGGCTAATCCAACCACTGGATACAACCCCAAATTAGGAGTCCCTCATTTAAAGTTTCCCCATTGACTCTCCCCACCCTCCTATAACTGTAAAATCTAGAGCCTTTGTCCTTTATAAAAGCCCATAAAAGTCTTCAATGTCACACACTTCCATGACTCCAGGAGTGGTCTTTATGAAAAGAGTCAAACAAAATCAGAAATCGTATGCTAAAATCATAACCTGGCAATATGCAACACTTTTGACACAAACCATGCATGCTCTTCAGTATTAGCCATAGCCTTCTAAAATGAATAAAATGCAAAATGCCTTTATGTACTCCAACACTGCTTGGCACCATCTGAAGGCCAGGAAGCAAACAGATTTAACTTTGTTCTCCGGGGGAAGAACCTTATGTTTAAATTTGCATTGTGAAAGGTTAGTGCATAGAAGAGGTTAGGGCAGGCTCCAATGCTATGGTCATCCAGCAAGATAGAGGGAGAGATAGAAACCATTCCCCAAAACACATACACAGCTAAGCCAATGTTCAAGAGAATTTTTAAGCATCTCCTGTTTAATCACCCTTTCCTGCTGCCAATTGACATTCCAACGAACTACTTATAAATATTTAATTTTTTAAAGAAAAAAACCTGCCTTTTTGTGGCAAAGTTTTTAAAAGACCATTAAAATTAACCAAATTATATACACTGGTCTAAACAAAGGCAGCCCAGAGATGCCAAATTTAAAATTATATCAAATGCTTTTTAATGTGACCCAGATAAATACTTTACAATTACAAGATGGAACACTGCTGCCCTGGGGGAAATGGAGAACAATATATTTCAGAGGCCAGATACCCAGGGGATTAAGGATTTACACTCCACTAATCTTACACTAATCCACATAGAGCAAGCATGGAATGAAGAACACCGCAAAGTCAAATTACATCCTAAACAACTACTCTGAGCCATGCAGATGGGATGTCCCTCAGGAGATTGAACTGGGTGGCTAAAGATGTTCAGATAAAAGGATGCAGAAGGAATAACAAGGACATGAGGCTTGAGGGTGGGCCATTCTTTAATAATAAGACTGCCCTGGTCCCCTCAAAGCATACATACACAAATGCTAAAACTCGCCATTTCTCTTTGCATAATAACATGGATGAGAATTCTTAACAGCTGAGTTGATTTCCACTCCTGGCCACAATTTTTAATCAAAATCTCTTTAAAGGTACAAGCACTGTTTGTCCTGTACCTCTGAATGGCAGCTAGAGGAATTAAAGACTGGTGGCAATGGTGCACTTACTCAGTTGCATACATGGGAGTTAATGGTCATATGTGAGTGGAGGCGCATTAGATAGTAATGTGCATAGTTTCACCTGATGCTTGGGGGGGGGCTCCTGCTCATTCTGCTTACTGAGCCCCAGGACTTCCATACCCAAGTTCTGTAATGAGTCAACACTAACTGCGAAACACATTATTTCCCCCACCCCCAATTTCCCTATTGTTCACTATAGGAAAGGCAGGTATTTGCCACTGCCTGTTGTGGGATCAGTCCTAGGATGTGAAGGCCTTGGAGTGATCCCTATAGTCTCCTCGCTCTCAACTGAACCTGCCAGAGGCAGGAGCAGTCATATGCAGGCTGATATCAGCATCAAATTTTGAGTGCATGTTCTGAGGTGATTTGGGGGGGGGCACCAATAGCAGTAAAGGAACACATAAAGCTGCAGTGGTAGCTGGTAACATTTTGACTTGGGAGGGCTACAATTTTTAACTTTGTGTTTTCATCACAATCTGACTTATTTAGGAAAATGTATCATTGTCTCCTCAGTTAAAGAAAAATGATTCTCTACACATCAATGTACCTGGGAAGAGCTTCCATATAAGAGGGCCCAAGTATGATTTTCAGGCAAAATTGGCTCAGTACCTCTTATTAGATATTAAGCCATATCACACGATGTACGTTTTTGAATTCATGTATTGTTTACATCTACAGATGCATTAGATTCCCAACCCCCTCAAAGTGCTTTTCAGTTCACCTTTTTCAAAAATTACATGGAAGAGCTGAATTCTTTCAAAGAAGGATGGTTTGGGGGGGGGGGAATGCCTAGCTTGTGCTTCACAAAACTGTAGAATGATAGCTTTCCACAGCTGATGATGGAAGGCTGTCCGACAACCCACATTTTAACAGAATGGTGTCTTTTCAAAGACATGCTATAGTACAGTAATAGCTCTGTTAGTTGAATAGTGGACACCCTAGGACCAGGTGCATTCTGTGGTTGAATCCATCTTGGCTGAAAGAATCTGCTCCTTTATTAAAAGGTAGCATCTCTTCAATCAGGTCTTAACAATCTTTCTGGAAATAAGTGGAGGTGCTCAGGCTGCAACAAATTAGCTGTCCAGGTTTGGATCAAGGGGCACATGCTGTTGAATAACTGGCCCACAAAAGAGCCATGGCTTGCAGCCATTGCTACCATGGTTCAATCTTCTTGGCTCCTAAATGTATCCCTCAGGCAATTTTGAAAGAACCCAAAGAAAGGAGGACAAAGGATCACATTTATTTTAATATGTCATAGAGTCAATCAGGCTGTTCTTCAATGACAAACTTAGAAAACGGTGAATAATTTCTAATTTGCAGAAAGAATTTTTTGTGTTAGCCAGTAAGAGGTTTTTAAAAGGTAGATACCACTTGGGGGGGGGGGGGGAGAGAGACAACTAACTCCCAAGAATTTGGCAACTCCTCTTCATTGTAAAAATTTAAAAATAGCCCAAAGCATCTGTCAGATGGTTTAGATATAATTCACTTTGCTTTCCCGAAGAGGCATGGATATGATGATCTCTCAGGGTCCCATCTGTAACTCCATAAAATGCTTCCAACACAAGATCTGTAGAAGCATTGCTAAGTATTATTACTGTTATCGTTAATATCAGAGCACGATAAGGAGAGAAATGTCAGTTACCTTAGAAACCCACAGAGGAGTAATTTTTCTGATTCATATCAGCTGCAGAAATGATGTTTTAAAATTGCACACAGACCTGCAGCTTCAGCTGCATAAGCAGAAGCAGATGTTAGAAACAAGAAGCCAGGGTGAAGTCTACCCCTGTGGGTACATACAGCTCCACATAAAAGAACAGCTAACTTAAGGGGAATATTTCATTGCTACCTAAACTACCATCCAAGCTCAGAATGTGTATGTTACTGCCACTGCTACATGCACCAGACTCTCATTAACTGCACAAACAGCTGTGCTGCTTTCTCTTTCAAGCTGTCAAATCTGTTGCTTGATTTGCTTTCCAGACCATGTGCCTTTGCAAAAACAGCTTCCATGTATAGCCACTCTTCCCCCACCCACTCACCCCACAGCACACACCATGCCTTGACTTGTATTCACAGTGGCCTTTGGATTGGAGCAACACTTTCGCTCACAGTGGCATATGTCCTGTGAAACCATATTTGTTGTGAAATCAACGTTTTTGGCCTGCCATAAAACTGCACCCTTTGCTAGGCGGCAGAATCCTTTGTAATGCTCATCAATGGAGTTTACTCACAAGTAAGTATGCATAGATCTACAAAATTAGAAACCCTTCCTGCCAATTCCAGATGTGGTCATTGGGTGTAGATGTTAACTGGGCAAGAGAGGTGTTGGAACACATGTTCCAAAGCTAAGTATTAGTATTTAAAATAGGTACTGGGATGAAATCTTGGCTGCTTCTGAGAACCTCAGCCATGCTGTCTTTATAAGTATAATCCTAGCACCTTGACCCCAGAAAATCCTATTGCTTGTAAGCAGGCTATCAAGCAGTGATTTCTGGTACCCAGGGAAAGAAGGCTGTAATTTGAAATTAATGACCTCAGTTTGGATTGATCAGTGAGGGATCCTCCCTTGAGAATATGCAAACACCTCTCTGTTCTGCATGACACCTAACCTAAGCCATCGCAGTGCATATGCACACACACACACGCACGTGTGCGCACGCGCGCACACACACACACACACACACACACCATTTTCATCCACTTAAAACTGACTGAGAAACTGTATGCCTGAAACACTTCCACCACTGATAGCTGCATAAGAAGTCATAAGCATAACTTAAGGTTAGAACCCTCCAGCAGGAATCTGCACAAGGCAAGGTACTTCATTTTCACACTAAATACCTGTAGGGGAAACCTGAAATCCAACTGTATGCACAGTTCAATCCTCTAGTGTCTTCTCCCCATTTGTTCTAGGTAAGCACCTCCCACAGGAGTCTGAACCTTTCCCTCCTCATTTTGACTGTTTTGCTTCTACCTCCTATCCCCAGTGTCTTCTTCCTTTCCGTTTTTGTTTTGTTGTACTCAGTTTAGTCAAAGATTCTAGGAAGCATACAGCTTCATGGTCCATTTCAGGAAGTCTCTTACTACTTCAGGGGCCAGCAGGACTCAGCTAACCCCCAGCAGAAATTGTCTAAGCAGCTCTGTCGTCTTGGTGCCTAAGATGATCCACAAACATTCCAAGATGTCTCCCACTCCGTCACCACCCCTTGGCTCTAGGAGAGATAGTATCTGCCCCCCCCCCAGTTTCTAGATTTGTGCTTCTCCAGTTCTCAAGCAAGTTAGCCATGCTAGCTAATAGTTAGTTAGCAGGAAGGGTTTTTTTTCAGCCTTTCCTCTCTAACCTAATTTTATTTCCACCATCTCTCTCTGACATCTACCCCTTTCCTTTCACCATATGTGGCATTAGGATTGTTATACCTCTGCCACCTTTTAAGCTGAACTCCAGGGACTCAGCTAGACTGGCAAAGAAAAAGTGATTTGTATGTGTTGTATATGCGATATAACACTGTGCCACCAGATGGCCCGTTTTTCCCTACTGGTTTCTCTATTTAAATTTACGTGTTTAACTGAAACGCTTCTTTGATGTGTCTAGATCCAGCCCAGATTTACCCATCCAGTTTGAATGTTACATATATAGTCAATCTTTTATTTTTGTAACAATCTGTATGTGGGGTACCAGGAATTATCAAGTTTTTTAAAATAAATAAAAAAATAAATAAATGCTTAATTTGATTCTAAGCTTTGGGTTGTTGATATAAGCGCAATATATGTGTTTGATATGCCTCAGTGGTAGTGTGACTCAAGATGCAAAAACAGATGCTTTGAATGGGCACATGAGTATCCATGTACATACATGGAGAAGGATATGGGGTAGCAATTTCAGATTAAGTTTGAAATTAGGCCACAGAGATTCCAGATGGCATTTACCCTAGACACCAAAACCATTTTTGTTCCTGGAGATGGAGATACAGTGAGAAGGAAACCTACACATGTTGCTACTCTGCCAAACAGCTTTTGAAAACACAAGAACCCCAGACTGTACTTCACAACTGATTTTGATCAACAGAAACTGTTTCTACTTCAGCTTTGCCTGTTCTCATTATAATTGGCAGATAGGGACCCCTCTCCATGCAACTGTTATGTACTATATCTCAGGTGTCTTCATGATAGGGGCACATGAGACAACAGGCTTGGTGTCATCATGCCATGCTGAGGCAGAGAGCCTGTATCTTTTTGACCACGCCTTGCCCAAGAAGCACTACAAAGAGTAAGAGTGAATGGCTCTGGAATAAAAGTATTTCCCTCACTTCCTACCCAGACTGGTTACTGCTGGTGTGATGACAATGCCAACAGTCTGGCTACCATGAAAGAGGGAGCCTGATAATAAGGTGTTCTAAGGCACTGACCAGAAGGTGCTGGCAATTATCCTTCTCTATATATGGTGGGCATAGCTGGATGAGATGAAGGCAAAATGTCAGTTACCTTGAGGCACAGATTGGTCAGACAGTAGAGGCTGTTGGTCTAGGTACCAGACACAGGCCCAGATTAAAGCCACTGGAGGCCCTGGGCAGCCCAAACAATAGCATCTGATCATGAGAAAAACACGTTGCTTTTTCATCTACTCAATGAAAATAGAACATTGCTGATACTTTAGCAATGATAAAAATATTGTTTATAAATTTATAACCTTTAATAAGTTTACAAAAGTATGTAATTAATGAAGACATTCACACAAATCATTCATAGGTGAATCATAGCTATGTTATAATATTACACTATATACAAAGTCAGAACAATTTCTTTTGATCTCTTTTGGATGCAAGCTTATCAATTATATCATTAAAATCAGTAAGTTGCAGTTTATCATTTTCTATGCAGAGAACGATTAGATCAAACAACTGATCTTGGGACATTGTTGACCATAGATCATTCTTTACCCTTTTTAGACTAGAAAATGATATTTTGCCAGTACAGTTTGTAACCATTAAACACAGGAATAATCTGAAAATTGTTTCCACATTTGGAAAAGCTGTCCAAATTTTCCCCTGGAATATTATTTGATACATATCTTGGTGGCTGAATTTTTCTTTTTCAGGTTGAGCTTGTTTGATGTACAGGTGGAAGTACAAGAGTTCATCGACTAGACTAAGGTCAACATCCTTTGGATACTCTTGCATCAACATCTCAACACCAATGTGAATCTGTTCCTTGGTTGCTTGCAAGCTCACCAAAAATGAAAAATTGCTAGCTACACTCCTATACTCTGTTGCTCTTCTGTCTAGGTAGGCTTCAAGAGCATCCATGACAGGGATAAATGAATTTACCCCCAAACTTGTCCCTTGGAGAAAGTTCATCTAAGGCGGAGAGCCAGTGTGATGTAGTGGTTAAGAGCAGCAGTCTTGTAATCTGGGGAACCGGGTTCGCGCCTCCGCTCCTCCACATGCAGCTGCTGGGTGACCTTGGGCCAGTCACATTTCTTTGAAGTCTCTCAGCCCCACTCACTTCACAGAGTGTTTGTTGTGGGGGAGGAAGGGAAAGGAGAATGTTAGCTGCTTTGAGACTCCTTAAAGGGAGTGAAAGGCGGGATATCAAATCCAAACTCCTCCTCTTCTTCTTCTTCTTCTTCTTCTTCTTCTTCTTCTTCTTCTGCTATCCCATCTTCTTTTTTTGTGTTCCCTGGTAGAGTAAATTTTGCTTGTTGTTCAATTTCATCAAAAATAGCCCAAGTGTTTGATACAAACTTTAATATAGTGAACCGTAAATATTTGCAGGATGTGCTCAATTAAACTTGTGAACTTTGGAATGCCTTGCTAACTTTATGAAATTAGCCTCACAAATGTGTCCAAAGGGGAAGCATGAAAATGAATTCAAATTCTTACATTTTCTGCAGAAGATTTTCAGCTAGCACTCAACTGGTAATCCATCACTAGGTGAAACATCTAACAATGGCTGTAAGTTGATTACCATGGGAAACATTGGGAGTTGAATGGACTCTAGTTCCCTCTGTCCATTACCATTGGCCATGCTGATTAGGGCCAATGGGAATTTGAGTCCAACAATATTGGAGGGCCAAAGGTTCCTGAGTGCTGAATTAGGCAAATACATAAACAAGACACAAAAGGTTCCTTACCTGCAGT